>NC_138664.1:2195588-2942593 GCF_964273445.1 Streptopelia decaocto | reverse complement strand
AATTAACACTGATTAGTTTTTCCTCAAAAAAAAAAAAGTTATTTTTAGAAAGGAAGAGTACTTTTTTCCGTGTCTCAGTGCACTATTTAATTATGGTAGATTTTAAAAAAGGTAAGTTAAACTAGCGAAGAGAAACATTATTTGGAGGAGCGTGATTGTAATTCACATTTAATGAAAGCCTTATATTAAGATGGTAAAATTGAATGCTTAAGATACAGGTAGAGGCTGTGAACACTTAAAACTATATCTTTTAATGGAAGTGTGTTTGGGGGCAAGTCAATCACAGCTTTACTCCTCTTCTTTGATTGCAGTTATGTGCAGAGTGCCCTTAAGATTTTCAAGGCAGCGGAGGAAAGCAGGTTGGACAGAGATGAAGAAAAAGCTTACATCCTATATATGAAATATGTGACCGTTTATAACTTTATTAAAAAGAGACCCGATTTTAAGCAGCAACAGGTATAAAAGCTTTCTGACTGACATCTTCTCCATTGGTAGAAATAATAGAAGTACAGAGAACTACACTAATGCACACTCTGAGGATTACACTGGTACTAAGTAAACTGTCTCATGATATTCTTTCCTTCCTATTTATGACAAGTCTATTGCTAATTGCTTTTACAGTTTGTTTTTTAAACATGTAAAGTATAAATTGTCAGATCTGTCAATATTTAATACCAATCCTCTGTACAGTAGCAGCTCTTGATATGCACAGAAGTAGGCATTATTAAGCTGTACTATTAATACATGGGGTGATGCTTGTAATTTTAGGATTATTTTCATTCAATTCTTGGACCTACAAATTTAAAAAAAGCTATTGAAGAAGCTGAAAGACTGTCAGACAGCCTTAAACTCAGGTACGTGAATACAGTTAATAGATATTGTTCATTATACCTGAAGCCTGTACATGTGCAATTGCAGGTTTTCCTTGTACTTAGTAGTAAGGGATTGCACTTGATGTTAGATACCCAAAACTCTTGAGACCTTAAGTTTTTTATCCACAAAAGTGTGTTATTAGAGATAATTGTTGTCATCACATACTCCAGTAACTTGCCACTGTATACATTGGCTCAGTTCTTAATAACTATGATTTGTTGATATTGTTTTCTGTATTTGTTTAATGACGAAGAAAAAGAAACTACAAGATATAAACTATATATACATTAGAGATGATCAAGAGCCATTTCCTTCTTACTCTTTTCATCATAAGGTCATTTGAAACCAAGTATACTAATCAATGTTCCTAGTATTTATATATGTTTAAAAGTCCTCCTTGTGTGGATTGAGTTTACATTAACAAAACACATTTTTTAATCTTTAGTTAGCTACTACACCTTTTGTCTACCTCTGCCACATGCAGACGTGTGTGGAAATGCAGTTTTGCCAGTATGTAACTGAGCTGGTGCTAACAGGCTTTTGCGTTGCTCATTTACAACTGTCAAGTTTTACATGTCTTTGTGCCGTAAGCCACAAAATTGTGTCGGGAAGACCTTGTAAGGTAGAATCTATCTTTAGGTGATATTTAGTCCAGTATGTCTTGCTTCCAGCCTTCTCCTTCTCACATCCTTAGCCACTATCTTTCTTGCCCCTTTCTCATAGTTTTTGCTCTTTCTTTTCAGCCAGGCACATTTCTCTTCCCATGTTCCACCCCCAGCTATCATTGTGCAAGCGCATTCTACGCCCTTTGAAGTGCTTAATCCATAGTTAGTTTAGGTGAACAAGGAAATGAGTGTGTAGTTACATGTATATGAAAATAGACTTTCCAAAGATGTCTCCTGATGCTATGGATGAAACAATCTTTAGGTTTTCCTTATTTTTTAGTTAAGAATATTACAGTTCAACAGAGCTACGAGTTCACTGTGCGAGTATACGCTGATAGAACTACAGAAACCCAGAATTGAGAAACTTACTGCTTAGTAGCTTGTGGCTTTTTATGAAGGGAACAGATTTCGAAAGTTGACACAATTAATAACTTTCAACTACTGTGGGCAAAATGTATATATATTTAAAGGGAATACAAATGAAACATGACTCCTGTGCAAACTACAGAAGTGGTTTCAGGGAAATTATTTGTGTAATTTCTTCTCCAGGCAGTAGGCCAGCAAATAGTTTGAATGTTAATTGTTAACTAAAAGTGGAGCTGCTGAAACATCATTTGTATAGCAGCAGGAATACCTACGTGAATGACCTGCTATGTGCTTCAAAGGCATAAATGGGAAATTGATGGGTAAATATTCCATATTAACCAAACTAAACTAAAAATCTGAAAAACGCTTTAGTGCCATTAACTCCAAATAACAAAATGCTCTGTTCTCACTTACAATGCCTTTGCCAAATCAAGAAGCCTGTTTGAAAAATAAAATTATAGATTTGCAGCCTCCTTCCTATTAGTGGCCAATTAGTGGAGTAGACTTGGAGTCAGAATTTGATTTAATGATCTAGTTTATTAACACAGTGCTTTTGATACGAAATACAGCTGTGTTGTCATTGTTATTTTAATTCTGATTAGGCAACATCTGATTAAAACGAGCAGTTATTTATACAGTTCACTGTTCATGCTTCACTGCTTAGTTCAGTCATCGAAACTGTTCAAAGCATTCTTTTTTGCTTTATGGATCACTAGTAACCCTTCAGCTTCTCAGTTGTATTAAACATAATTGGATGCTATTTAACAGTGATTATGACTATACAAACCTGCAGCTGGTGATCTAAAAGCTGTAGTTTGGAGGCCACTGTTTTACAATATCATGATTGTCCTTACAAAGGCAAAAGGCTGGGAGGTTAATTTTAAAGCCTACGACTTTATGAAAAGAACAGCTGTATGCAAGACCTAGGTTTACCAAAACTCACAAGCACACATGATTCTTGCATTGATTTCACTGAAGCTTTAGTGTTTGAAACAAACATAAAGAACATAGGTGAGGACATAAGAGCAGTATAAAGCCAGTTTCTCAGAAAAAGGAAATTTAGATAAGTGACCTAACCCCTACCTGTTATTGTTAGCCCTGTTGTAAAACCAAATACAATACCTGGGATGATTGTTATAATATATTGAAGTTTACCTGTAAGTCACCTATACTTACTCTTGCCTCTACAAAATAAAGTCTATTAATACATTTAGTGACATCATAGCTAAGCATGACCCCAGCTTTAGAGAAAAAGAGTTAGCTTTAAGAGCAGTGGCTAAGAAATTGGACCCAAAACAGGATTTAAGAATAAGAAAACCAACCCAAGAGCAGGAGAAATAATGTTATGCAGTCATGGAGGAAAATGAAACAAAAATTGTCAATACGTTAACTTTTGAAAACTTGAAATACTTTTTTTTCCCCCTGAAGACTTGATGATTCTGATGTTAATTATCTAAGGCTAATCAATAACACAATGTTGAAAAAAAAAGCCTTTTTTTCCCCCCCCAATAGATATGAGGAAGCTGAAGTTCGGAAAAAACTTGAAGAGAGGGACAAACAAGAGCTGCAGAAAAAGCAAGAACCAAAAGACGATGGAAAGAGTTCAGTCAAAAACTCCTCAGAAAGTACTGTGGATTCCAAAGGAAAAAGCCAAAGGGTAACAGAATGTTTACAAACTCTCTAATTCACCCTAAATGTATAGTTTTAATCTAGCATTTGATCTCTGCTAGTAGCTGTTTCCAGTTCAGAATTGTGGGGTTGGTTTGTTTTCAGACCAATTTTTTGTCTGACCAGTTTTCTTCAAGCTCTGTGAAAGTCAGCGTCTGTTGGCCACCTTGGTTCTGAGTATTAGATATTAAACTGACTTTTTTTTTTTCCCCTTATAACACAGGTTAATGGTGAGAGGAAGCATTCCCTGGAAAGAAAGGATCAGTCTGACAGTCTGAGTGGTAAGAGGTGTAACGTTCACATAGATGTGGAAAAGGTCTCCATATGACTATACAACTATTACCTAATTTGATTCAATTCTAGTTTTTCCTGAGTTTCAGTAACAGCAACTTAGTAATTAAGCTCTGTATTGCAGCCATCAGGATTTCTTTTGAACTTAGAAAGCTGTCTTTAGTTTTTCAACAGTTTAATAACTAAATTGAACTAGCCCTAAAGTAGTCAAATTAGAAAGAAAATGTCTCCTTAACTGACAAGAAAAAAAATCTAGGCAACACTAAAATGCATCAGCTCTCTGAGTTAAATAAGAAATTTTTTTCTTTCCTTTCACAACCTCCTGGTTTGTGTTCCTGGAATAAATATGTGAAAACGTTCTCTAGAGTTCTTAACTGAAGAGGAACATCTGGGGCTTGTAGTTTACAAATGCTTGCCTATATAGCTTGATTTAAATGAGACCACAAAAAAGTTAAAGTAGTTTATCACTGGAATGTTCAGTATTGTCTAATTAAGCAGATCAGGTGCTAATCAGCACGGCAGTGGGAGCAGAAGGTCCGGTGTGTTTATTCTGTAGTGTCTCACCTCCGTGGCTTTGTGGGACTTTTCTGTTTCATCCGTTTGCAGTCTTGGTTGCACCAGTCGGATGTGATCATAGCTATCTCCACTTATAATGTAGCTTTTTACATCTAATAGCTTCTCTGTTTCAAGGAGCAGTCACAGCTGAGAAACTGTTTGCGATGATGTCAGACAAAAATCTTGAATTGATTATAATGGATGCTCGAAGACTGAAGGATTATCAGGAGTCCTGTATTCCAAGATCTATCAGTGTCCCAGAAGAAGCTATCAGTCCTGGGTATGAAATAACGTTAAATGATAGTGGAATATTTATTTTTATAAATTGACTGTACAAAATTATGTGCTTTTAAAGCTTGTATACTTAGTTTCAGAGTCCCCAATATATACTATGGGTGAGATGCATCTGGCCAGCTCTGTTCTTCCATGTACTGGCTTCAAGCCAAATGTGTTTGTTTTATCCAGGCACATAGATTATATATCAGACAAAATGTTACTAGTATGTTTGTCTCTAAATGCATATTAATACATTTCAGAGTTACTGCTAATTGGATTGAAGCCAGGCTCCCAGAGGATTCTAGAGATCCATGGAAGAGGAGAGGACACTTTGATTATGTTATACTGCTAGACTGGTTTAGTTCTGCCGAAGACTTAAAGCTAGGAACAACTCTTCAGAGCCTGAAAGATGCGCTTTTTAAGGTTGGCAAGTTTCATGTTTTATATTAATTCATCTCAATAAATAATAAGGTCTTGAAGCACCAATAATTACAAAGTATATGGAAAACTTAATGACACTTGAGGCAAACATCTTGGTTCCGTTTTCAAAGACTGCTTTTTTTTTGATAGCAGAAGCGTAGTCTGAAGTTTCATGTTCCCATGCTTGTGCTCTAGTAGAGGACAGTATAATTTGTTCTATCGCTGAACAGCAGAACAATTCAACTCCCCTCCTCAACAGCTGTCTCAGGGTTATTTGGGAAAGTACTTAGTAATGTTTGCCAGAAGTAACTCTTCATTCATGGGAACTGGCTGGTCATCTGTGCAGGCAGGACAAAGAAGGCAAGACTTTGCTGTCCTGTCAGCCAGGAACTTTCTAAAACAGAGGAGTTTTGGTAAAGGAGATCCCAGAAATACTCGGAGCATGTTTAAGTTTGGGCATTACTGAAAATCCCTTTTAAGAGAAACATTAATTTAAATTTGGGGTTCATCAGTGCAAGGAGCTTATAGACTCAGTATTAAGCAGATTCAAGTCAGAACCCTGGCTGTGCTGTTCCTGCTCTTTATATAGGTGACTCTTGTGAAAGGCTGCACATTTCTGTTAGCCAGGCATTCAAGACTGGGCTTCAGAGATCATTCAAGCAGTTCTCCCCTGTTCATTGCTTTGCAGAATAGTCTCTGCACCTCTGTGCCTTGTTCATGTTCCAATAGTGAGGACCTCAGGAGGAGGCCAGTCTGGAGCCTGAACGCTCAAGGGTTTTTCAGAAAGCAAATGTTATGCTTTCTAAAGCCAATGCCCCTAATCACTCAGCAAACTTACCAGATAAGAAACCGAAGGAGACAGTATAACAAAAATAATTTTCTGCATGGAGGTTCGTTACGTGAAGTAGTAGTAAGTGTTTCTTTTGGTGCTGGAAATACTCAGACACTGTTGTAGGTAGAGCCAGGAACCTGTGTTGGGCATTCTCCAAACACAAAGAGGATCCATGTTCCTCAAAGGGTTTTTGCAGCCTGTTTAATTCTTATTTTAAAGTTTCAAAAGTAACCTGTCTCTTAATGTAATGACTAGACACAGAAATTTCAACAACTTAAGATGTAAAAGTTTCTATTTTTAAATTATTTCAAACTTCTTTTTCTTATAGTGGGAAAGCAAAACTATACTGCGGAATGAACCTTTAATTCTAGAAGGAGGTTATGAAAACTGGCTCCTTTGTTTTCCTCAGTACACAACAAATGCTAAAGTAACTCCGCCCCAACGTAGCAGTAGCGAAGCAGTGACTGTTTCTTGTAAGTATAAGGGATCACCTCCCGCTCCCCACCAAGTGTTTAATATTACTGGTTGTATCTTTAATTCATGCAAATATGTTTGGGATAGCATTGTTCTGCCTAAATCTAAGTTTTGAGGTGGAACATGAGGGTTATTTTGCTTTTGTGGGTTTGTCTCGAGTTCTCTCATGCTTCCCTCCTCTCACCCCTCCTAAAGTGGATTTTACGTATCCATCTCTGGAGGAGCCAGCTCCTGTTCCACCTGTTGCTGCTATAAAGCCATCTCCAACAGAAGTGATTGAAAATGAAGAAACGGGAGATAATTTGGAAGAGAGAATAAAATCACTTAACAGACCAAATGTACAGGACGCTGCTGTTCCAAAATCTGACAGTTCATGTGTAGTTAATCCAGTATCGATTACAAGAACTATCCCTGAGGTAAGCCGTGCTTTTTTCAGACTTAAAATATAGTTAATCTACTAGAGACCCACCACATGCAGGATCCTAAATCCACAGACACATACTTAGTATCTGTTCAAGCCTTATACATAAGTACAGTGGTACAGAGACTGGTGACCTGTGATGACTAATATACAGAATTTTATGAAACCGAATACACATAACATAATTGCAGAGATTTTGTGAATATTTTGATGTGGGCACCTGAGAAACTGAAGGTCAGGAAACTATCATTAATTCAGAAAGTCTATAAGCCATCTTTTCTACTCAAAATATACATACGATAACATACAGAGAGGGCAGTTAGGCCATGGCTTACCTTGGCTGTTCCAGAGGTCTGCTTTCCAGTGGCTGTATTTTCCTTCAAATAATAAACCATTTAGGTGGTTCGTCACTTGTGGCCCAGTAGTGAAAGTATAGTGATTTGTTTCTTCCTTTCATGGGTATAAAACTTTCTAAAGACACCTTTGTAAAGTCTTTGCACTAAAATAATGTTTTCCTTAAGAGACAACACTGAAGTCAAACTCTTCACTTTCACCGTTTTAGATACTGCCTTTAATACGGACTTCAGCCAAGAGACCCTAAACCTTATTTCTGTTCTCCCCGATCTAGACTAGCTTTTATTTTTTCAGAACCTCTACTTCAGCATCAAAACCAACTTGCTTTCCTAGGTCTGAGCTAAGCCAAGCGGTTCTTAAATAGTACTTCCCATCAAGCAGCTGAGCCTCAATCGCATGCTCTCTCACATGATTGAGAGAGCCCAACCCAATGAGTGCCCTAAAATGTTCACCTTTGAAAGCCTGAAAATTAAGAGTTGTGGTAATCAGTGCTTAATGCTGACCTTATGGTTCTGTAGGGCTTGTTGATTCTTACCTCACACCTGGAAGTTAAGTGAATACCTGATTTTACTAAAAAGCAATTTGAGTTACCAAATCTAATGACACTGAAAGTTCACTGTCTCTTTGGCAGAGGTCAACTTTATATTATCTTTATTCTCTTATAAATCTCACTTAGAAGCAGCATAGGGGGCAGTAATAGCTGTAGTGAACTGTTCTGCACTTTGTGTTACAGGTTGATCGTACTAAAAAGCCTTCACTAAAAACTCCTGATGATAACAGGCCAAAATCTGAAAGCACAGTCAGTGACAGCCAACCTGTTGAGAATGGACGAATAGTTCCAGACCGGTCCACAAAGCCATTACGTGATGCAAAGAGCGTTCTGACAGAAGAAGAAAAAAGTCGTGTACATGCAGAAACTGCTGCTCTGTTAGAAAAAAACAGACGGGAAAAAGAACTTCGGGAGAGGCAACAAGAAGAACAGAAAGAGAGACTCAGGCGTGAAAAAGAAGAACAAGAACAAAAAGCAAAAGAAGAACAGAAAGAAAAGGAACACAAAGAAAAGCTACAGCAATCCAAAGAGGACAGAGAACAGAAGGAGAGGGATGAGCAAATAAAAAGAGAACAGGAGGAAAAAGAACAAGAGCGGGTACGCAAAGAAGCTATAGATGCAAAAAAGCAAAGTAAAAATGAACTTGAAAGCCCTGGTGCAAAAAGGGTTGAGATTGACAAAATATCTATGGAAGAAAGAGAAAAGGGAACTCGAACACCAGAAACGCAGAGACGTGCGCTGGGTGATACATCTCAGACCTTCGTGACTGTTTCAGGCAAGGTTAGTGAAAAGCATTGCCAAATGGGGAGTCATTATTCAGGATGATTTGTGAGTGCATACTCGAATATCCATCTAGAAATTTTAAATACATCATTGGATTTTTTTTATTTGGACTGTTTTTACATAAATGTACATGAGAAATTTAAAACCAAGACTCAAATAGTTAGATTTTTTTTTTTGCAAGACAGCCTCAATTCTTGCTTGTAGGTGGGCAGCAAGGAATGATACGATAACAAAACTTCCCACTGACACGGGGGAAGGGATGGTTCATAGGCTGCAATCCTCTGTTTCAAAAAGAGAGGCATAGGGGCATTTTGTCTCTTATTCCAGCCTCGTACTGTATTTTATAGTGTTGTAATGCATGTTAGGGACAGAATTGTATTATCATAACAAACTCTTTAGTGCCCCCAGCTGTGTAAATGCTGATATAACAAGATTTTGTTGACTGACATAGGAAGCAAAACAATAACCTATTCTACTATTTTTGCTGAGAACAGTCTAGTTCCAATTCTTTGGGGGCGGAGGGGTTACAATTCCTTCTTTCCTTAAAATCTTGAGAAAAATCGCAACATTTCTGCAAGTACAGGGATTGTGTGATCATGAAACTGGAGCCGTTTGTGAAGCTGAGTTAATAACAGAGCAGATGTTGTTAAAACTGTTTCACAAGAACATGTGTTAGGATATTTTTCTCTCCTTTGCAATTGCAGTTGTTATTTGACCGAACTTTGATGCTTGTGTAAGGCAAATCCCCAAAAGGAAGCCAAAACTTCCTGGGCAATCTTAGCACAGTCATTCTTGACCTTTTGACTGAGCAACTGCACGTAATCCCCAAATGACTGCCTATTACAAAATAAATCCCTAGTGTTGGCTTCACAGTGTGCCTTTTCATGGAGAGGCTTTGTCACAGTGAGCAGTAAAAGGGGAAAAAAGTCTTTCATTTAAAAATAAATTGTAAACCCCACAGCTTTTAGGGGGAAAAGTAGCATAGGTGGAACTTGAAACTACCGAACAGATTGTCTTATGTCATGAAACATTCAGCACAAAGGCTGGTCCAGCAAATTGCCTATACAATAGACTAGGAAGAATAAACATGATGCGTAGATACCTGCTGTAACCACTTTTTTCTGGCATGTGCATTTAATAACCAAAAGAAAGTAGAACTTTGCTTTTTCCTTGTTTTGCTTTATCAGCATTTTTTAACTGACATTCCTGATGAAAATTGAAAGCCTTCTCTCAAAATCTTTTACAGCAAACTGGGGTTAAAGGACAACCAGACAGTGGAGCTCAAAAGCCAGGACCCCTTAGAGAGGATTCTGAACAAGATACTGAAAGACTTAAAGTAAATACAATGTGTTGTATGTACCCCAAACCAATCAAGCGCAGATGCTTTATGATTAGTATATTATGTTAAATTCCACCTCATTTCAATTTTTAAAGTCATCATCTTAAGAAAAGACTATGCCATGTTTACAGCTGCTTGTTTGCTTTTTTAATTTGTCATATCCATCTGAAAAAATATTTGAAGCTTTCACTAGAAATCTTCGTATGTTTCTGATGGCATTAACAAGCATTCCCCACTTGTTCCTCATCTCACGCATACTCGCATACTGCTTTGAAAGGGAGAAAAGATCATCCGTATGTTTTTAACAGAAGCACATATTCCTAATAAAAGTAGCTTTTTTTAGGGAAAAAATTGAACTGTTTTACATTAAATCATGTAACTATATAGAGAAGGGCACAGGCAGCTTGCTGCTCTGCATAAGTAACTGTACATACCTCACATTTCTGTTTATTTATTAGTCTCAGCGGGAGCCGTTAATGAGAGCGCGAAGTGAAGAAATGGGAAGGATAATACCAGGACTGCCTGCAGGCTGGGCAAAGGTAACTTTCTCTTCTGTTATAATCAAGGTGCCTTGTGCAGTTAGGTAATGCATTTCCGCTTGTCTTATTTCTGAGTTAGATAATTTGGTCTCTGCCCCCCCCAACTTGCACAGTTATTTTCTGAATTATAATATTATTTGTAATGAAACCAGGAGAGTTCGTCTGCTGTACTTCTGGTACTAAGCAGTTGATGTGTAATATGCATTTTGGTGAAAGTGGTGCCTTCCAGTAACTTTAATCCATGAAGTATTGAGGCCAGTCACACCTGTTAACATCTCAATCTTTCAAAAACTCATGCACTGTTCTTACAGTAGTTTAAAAATAGGTAAGTAAGTTAATGATGGATTTTTTCCTTCTTTTTGAAACTATTTGTTTTCTTTCCCCAAGTTTCTGGATCCAATCACTGGAACCTTTCGTTACTATCACTCGCCAACAAATACTGTTCATATGTATCCACCAGAAATGGCTCCTTCATCCACTCCCCCATCAACCCCTCCAACTCAAAAACCCAAGCCACAGGTGACTGTTGAACGAGAAAGAGAACACTCCAAACTGAAGCGCTCCTACTCTTCCCCAGATATAACCCAAGCCATTCAAGAGGAAGAGAAGAAAAGGATTCCTGTAACTCCTGCAGTCAATCGTGACAATAAGTACGTTCAATAAGTTCTACCACAACTCATGCAATATGATAGCATGTAAGACTTGCTTTGTGTTTAACCAGCTGAAATTCGTTCATATTTTTCCAAGTAGGCTTGAAAGGATGCAAGAGTGATACGCTTAAATTTCATTGCCAGAAGTTCGACATACAGGGCAGTTATCTTTTGAGAATTAATGTAATTGTCACATATTAACATGAATTTCAGAGGTCACAGTGTAATTGGACAACAGTTGCTTTTTAAGCAGTGGTATTTGTGTTAACATATTAAATGCCAGTCCTCTGACAGCTTGTGAAATGTAGAGGTTTTGGTTTTTAAACTGGGCGAAGTCAACAGTTAAGTCTTTATCTGTTAATTTGAAAAAATACCCCAACAACAACTGGTGGAGCCAATAACTCAGCCTCATTACAGGCCAGTGTATAGGGCTTTCTTGCCATTGCATTGACAGGCCTGGAATACTTAATCATGGCATTTAGTGACAACTTGTGCCAGGTTGTTTTATTCCCTGCCAGGGAGGGCAGTTCTCTTGCCTTATGTGCCCTGTCAAGTCTGAGAGTCCTAAAAACCAATTTCTTCCTTACAGGCCAGTCTGTTACACTAAAGCAGAAATCTCAAGACTTTCTGCATCACAAATTCGGAACCTTAATCCTGTGTTTGGGGGATCGGGACCAGCTCTTACAGGACTCCGTAACCTAGGGAACACTTGCTATATGAATTCCATATTACAGTGTCTGTGCAATGCACCTCACCTGGCTGATTATTTTAACAGAAACTTGTATCAAGATGATATTAACAGGTAACAATCTCTTATTCTCATCCTTTATAACTGAAGGTTAATTTAGAAAAATCACTTAGTGGGGTGAAGGGGGCCATGTTTGTTTGGTTGTTTTTAAGTAGGAGACAAACACTAATTTCTTAGTGTCTTGACATTTTCAAAATTGGTGTGTGTGACAAATTAGGTTTTACTGGATAGTCTTAATTAAGCTGTGCTTACCACATTCATAAAAACAAGTGTACTAGGGTCTCCTAAAACCAAACAGCCTATTTAAATAGCAGCTTACAAAACAAGCTGGAAACGGCTGTACCTTCCATCGGCCCAGTCTTGAATATGGAACCAAATTACAGCACCAAAGTAGACAAAAATTTTAACTCAATCTAACAGCCAGTTTTTCTCAACCTAAAGAAGTTACTTTGAAGTTGGGTTAATGTTTTGAATAAATAAGAATAATGTTAAAATAATAAAAATAGTTATTTGAATGGCTCACTTTACTGTTTGTCCGTTTAATTGTGTAGGTCAAATTTCCTGGGGCATAAAGGTGAAGTGGCTGAAGAGTTTGGTGTAATAATGAAAGCGTTATGGACAGGACAGTATAAGTACATCAGTCCGAAAGACTTTAAAATTACAATTGGGAAGATTAATGACCAATTTGCAGGATACAGCCAACAGGACTCCCAAGAATTGCTTCTCTTTCTAATGGATGGCTTGCATGAAGACCTAAATAAAGTAAGCAAACCGCTTATAACAAATGATGCATCTGTCAGATGATGAAGAGAAATAAATTTTTAAAAGACCTTATTTCATAAAAATATTATGTTACTGGAACCTTGTTCAGAAGGAAATGCTAGTATTCAGAATTAAATCGGAATTTATTTTGAAACAGTGTAAGGTACTGAAGGGAGTAATAGAAGAAGCCTGACTAGGTAAGAAATGGATGGCTACGCTGACATGTTTAAATATTCTTGCAAATATTCAATAGTATGCTTACCTATAGATAAGACTTGCTATTTTTATATATATTAACATACGGCTGTGATATTTAAACTTCTGTTATCCAGGCTGACAACAGGAAAAGATACAAGGAGGAAAACAACGATCATCTTGATGACTTGAGAGCAGCAGAACTAGCCTGGCACAAACACAAGCAGCTCAATGAGTCCATCATTGTGGCGCTCTTTCAAGGCCAGTTCAAATCTACGGTGCAGTGTCTTACGTGTCACAAGAAGTCCCGGACCTTTGAGGCTTTCATGTATTTGTCGTTACCGCTGGCGTCCACCAGTAAATGTACGCTGCAGGTACGCAGGCTCGGGAGAAACAGCTCGCAAAGCAAAACCACTTCCCTGTGGCTTCATTATGGTGTTGCTTTTGCTCAGCCCCTTGCTGAAAGCAGTTAGTCAGTATTCCAGCTTCATTTCCACTCACCTGAAACATGGACAGATCTGAGTCTTCATTGTTCTTTAAATTCTTCTAAAATGTAAAAAAAAAAAAAAAAAAAAGGAAAAAAAATCCTTAAAAGTTTTAAAGTACAAGCAGGATAGAAATATTGAAGCCACAGTAACAGAAAAGACGTATTTATTTTTGTAGGCCGTAGTATAAATATTTTGTGGTTTTAAACAAAATACTGTAGGTATATTCTGAAGTATTTGTAGCTAATTAATACAAGCAGTAAAATTTCTTTCTGTGCATGGATTTAACTCACTTTTCCTCATTTTTGTGCAACATAGTGCACAGAAACTTGGGGCAGGTCACCAAACAAGTGGGACACAAATATTTTTGCTGTCATTTTATAAATACCTGCCTTTCACAATCTGTTTGTATTTCATTTTAGGAATGCCTTAGATTGTTCTCCAAAGAGGAAAAGCTCACTGATAACAATAGATTTTACTGTAGCCATTGCAAAACTCGAAGGGATTCTTTGAAAAAAATAGAAATTTGGAAATTACCGCCCGTTCTTCTTGTGCACTTGAAACGGTAAGAGAAACTTAATTAGGATGAAGTGACCAGGCTTTGGTGGAGATTGATTGTTCCAGTGCAATAGGTAACCATTTTGAATTAGAGAAAGCTCCAGATGTATTTCAAGTTGTAACGTTATGAGAATTTTATTAGGCTGTACTTCACAAAGCACTTTTACAAGTAATCTCGCTTCATTTGTGCTACGAAACAACATGTGAAAGCATTAACAGAATTGGGGGGTCAAATGTTTCAGTTGATCACATCCTGGTTAAAAACAGGGGAAACAAATATGTTTAACGTCCTTAAACAGCTTGTGAATTTTGCTTTTTAATTCTCTAGATTTTCCTATGATGGAAGATGGAAGCAAAAGCTTCAAACTTCTGTAGATTTCCCATTGGAAACTCTTGACCTTTCGCAGTATGTCATTGGTCCAAAGAACAACTTGAAGCGCTACAATCTGTTCTCAGTATCAGTAAGTAACCACGTCACATGCCAAAGTTCAGCTGGTCTTTATGCCAAGACTTGGGTGAGCCTGTGTGATTCATCGAGGTTTCCACGCTGGTTGCTGATTAAGTTGTATTCTAAACCAAATGATTGATATTTAGTAAAAAAATCTCACATTCTAGTTTATTTCCCTAACCAGGGAAGAAATGGTAGGTTTCGAGGCCATTAATTCTTCTCATTTATGTCTGCAGAATCATTATGGCGGGTTGGATGGAGGGCACTATACAGCCTATTGCAAAAACGCTTCAAAACAACGCTGGTTTAAGTTTGACGACCACGAGGTATCTGAGATCTCAGCATCATCTGTGAAATCCTCAGCTGCATATATTCTCTTTTACACCTCTTACGAACAGCGAGCGGTGGATGTGGCCACATAAAGCCGCGTGGGTTAAGCAAGCTGGTTTTCTTTTTATAAGAGCAAAGTAGGTATGGGAACGCATATAAATATGCAAAACAATTATAGTCACAGATACTGGGATGGTTGCAGCAGCTTTTCTGCAAGCAGGCTCTTTCTGGTCCGTATTAGTGCTTAACAATCAGAAGACTGATTAATAATGCTTGTGGTAACCCTGCCATCTGTGAAACCATTTAAAAAGCATACTTGCATTACCATTTATTTAAGAAACAACTGTATTTTTAGTCTGCTCCAAAATTAAATTCTAGCTTAGTCATCTGAAATCTATTAACAAGTAGTTTAAAATGTCTTAAAAATCCCAAGGCATATCTTGATTTTTTTATGTTTTTCTTCCACTGTTATGGCCTTTTCACATTTCTAACCTTAAGCTTGATTCTACTGTGAATACTCTAGAATGATGTAAACAGTTAGGAATGTAAGTGTACATATTGATTGCATACTTGCACATCAGAACTATGTATATAATAAAATGTTGTCCTTTTTGTGGGAATCTCTCGGACTCAGAGGATTGCGTTTGTTTGCCGGCTCTAAGTAACTGCAACACTACGTAATAAAAAAGCAGAGCTGTATTTTTTTTTTCTGTTGGCTTTTGTCAATATTTGTGCACTTCAGAGTTATTCTAAACAAACAAGATCTTCCTTTTTAATTTTTTAATATAAATTTTCATGTACACATGCATTAAAAACCTTAATGAAGAAATGATTTAAAAAATATATCCTGTTAAATGTACGTTTGGGTTTGGTGTTTTCATTCTCGACTAGTTGTATAATGGTCAGGATTCTATATAATGACAGTCTGAATCATTTTCACATGGTTTAAAGGTTTGTCAGATGGAAAAAATACGACTTTGTGCAGAACTGATTAGTTTAGAAACTATTTCAGTTGCATCTTGTGCATTTCCCTGCTCTGGATTTGGGTTCGTTTTCCCTCTCTGATTAGGTTGGTGTTCAAAAATTTTAAATCCTACATTCCAAGCTTTTATCTGTCTACATACATGTGTCTTGCAGGTGGAATTAAGACCAGGCCTGATTGTTTTCCAGAAGTTCCTGAGCTGCGAACAGAGTTGCAGTGCTAGAGGGACAAAAATGACTATATTAGAATAATGCATGTTCCTTTCTCGTATCATAGCGGTCGCTTCATCCCCTGCTCTCTCTGGGAACATCTGTCCCCAGTGATCTGGTCATGCACTTTGACAACATCCTGCCAGCGTCTGAAAGGCAGCTTGAAACAATAGAATATACTTAACCAACAGAGAAACAGGAATTTTCAGATAAGTGCATCTTTGTCATGGAAAACAACCTCTAGACCTCGTACAAGTGGAGTGGATGCGCTTTCCTTAACAGGCTTGGGAGCTGTAGCTCTTCTCTCTAGAAATTACTTCCTGAAAGACCACGACAGCTGATCAGGTAATGAAACTGCTCTAGTTTATTGATGAAACAGAACTTGGCTACTGCTGCGAATGAATTCTAATTGCTGGCCTACTCACTGTTGGTTTTCCAGGGCTATCAGGTTTTTAAGGGGTTCAGAGGAGGCTTTGGCAGATGTAGAACAGGAGATAAGCCGTGCGAGTCTGCACGGAGGAATCGGAGAGCTTGCTGATCTGGGCATCGTCAAAGCTGTACCAGTTTGTGCTGACCGAGTGCTTGCAGAACGCCGTGTAGTGGCCATCGTCCAGAAACCCAGAGTGGTTCTGCAACAGACACCACAGGCTCTTGAAACAGAACATTCGCTCTTTCTCCTTATGAGCAAAGACAGGAATTGGCAATCATTTCTATTTGCATTTGGAAAAGGTGGGAGAGAAGATTCTAGACCCTCTTTGGCCTACAGGAAGGAATATTAATTCAAATAAATGCTTCAAAACAGAGCAAATAGATGATGCTTCTCTATTTTGCAGTAGTAAATTTGCAACCCAGCTATTAGCCCCGTACAGGTCACTATAAGCTGGCCCCAAATACAGTGAGCGATGGAAAGAAACCTTATTTACAAACAGGATCCATTGTGATTTTTTGCTGAGAAGGCTGAGGCAGCTCCAACCAGGCGTTATGTGCCAGGAGCGCGGCCTTTTTAAAACTGGGATGTGGTGGGAAGAAGGAGAGAGAAGTTTGAACTTCTCTCCTTTGGTTACGTACTGGATTATGTCCAGGGCAGGTAAAAATAGCGTATGAAAACCATATATATATATATATATATATATATATAAATAAAAACCTTGTTCCTGGTGTATTATTAGTGAAACAAAAAAACCCATGCTCTCTCACATGCTCTAACTGCGATTTTTAAGTGCCTGGAACAGAGAGAGCTTGCACAGGAGCAGAGCAAGTCAACAGGGGCTCCATGTGCTGCCCGCGGCACGGCGCTCTGCACCGGGAACGCAAAGCTCACCACGACGGCGCACAGGCTGTACTCCATGTCCTGGCGCCGCTGCATCTCCTCGGAGCTGTAGGGAGAGAGGTCCAGATCGCAGAGTGGGTACCAGATGTCCGTTGAGAGTTTCCTTTTTTGCTTGCCTTGCCATTCAAACCTGAAACAAAATGTTGAACTATTTTAAATAACACTCTTATTTTTTATATATATATATTGTGGTTGTTTAGCTGACTTTCCTAGAGGAGGGAAAACCCAATGAATGAACCAACCCAGCATTTTGAAATATAAAGGTAAAGCAAGAAAGGCAAAGGTCTTGCTTTGTGATCATTCTATTAGAAATGGCAGAAGCCAAATCTCTGCGTCACTGTCACTCTGTCCTAAATGTTTCAGGCTGCGCTGTTGTCAGCTCTTCTGTCCCACCAGGCTCCATCCCTCTCCTCTGTAACTTTTAGTACAGCACTATACCTATAAACCTCTACAATGTGGTCAAGGGCTGCAGCGGGTGACCACAAGTTCATTTGTGTGTGTCAAGGAAAGCAGATGTTGAACGGGAAATAAAATAATGACTTCACATAACGTAGTTCTGGGAAGCCAAATCATCCCAGAGTAATTTTCTTTATAGGTTGGAAGTTGTTAAGAATAGATTTTTAAGAATAAAATTAGCATGTGGACACACGTGGCTCGTTAAGTCTGCTCGTCACTGATGTGCTGCTCTGGTGAGTAGACCCAGTTGCTGACATGTGATCTAGTGAAGGGATAAAGAGAAATACAGCCTCTCAGCTGCAATAGTAACAAGCAAAACGCCCTGTTGCAGTTCTGCGCTTAGAACCCCAGTCACGAGCTCTCACTTGCCAGGGGAACTTGTACTCGCACGGATGTCTGAGCATCCGAACCGCTGCACTGAGCTGTAGTCAATCGCTCCTTACTGGAGTTTTCCTCCTCTTTGGAGAAGAGATGCCAAATGCAGCGAGTGAAGTTTGGTGGGCTGCACTATAGAGTAAGGCAGAACGTTGTCTGAGATTGCAGGAATGCAGCTTGGGTGTTTGACAGGTGTATTTTATCTTCCAGTTTAGCTTCCAGGTATCAGAAGTACTAAAAACACCCATTTGCAGTGATTTCTTTTCCCTTTTATACAAATGCAAGTGACTCCATGTCTCACAGATCCCAGGGAACGGCCACGTCCTACCCACCCAGACTGTACCTCTTCAGGTGGAAGATAATGATCTGCGGTGCCTTGGTTATGGTGGCCTTCACTGCAGCATCTTGTTTACTTCCACACCAGGAACAGTGGATTTGGTTGTTCCAAGTCAGTGTGTCTTGCTGAAAGAAGCACTCGAGACAGTCCTGTCGAAGAGAAAAATGAAATCGATCGTATCTCCACGCCTGAAGATCCTAAGCAAGGCGAGAGAAGAGTTGGCCGTATTTTGGAGCTCTCTTCCTGGTCAAAACTTAACATAGCAAGGCTGACATTACAAATACACTTCACAGTATCACAGTATGTTTGGGATTGGAAGGGACCTCAGAAGATCATCTAGTCCAATACCCTGCTGGAGCAGGAACGCCCAGGTGAGGTCGCACAGGAACATGTCCAGATGGGTTTTGAATGTCTCCAGAGAAGGAGACTCCACAACCCCCCTGGGCAGCCTGGGCCAGTGTCTGTCACTCCTACTGAGAAGAAGTTTTTTCTCAAATTTAAGTGGAACCTCTTGTGTTCCAGCTTGAACCCATTACCCCTTGTCCTATCATTGTTTGCCACCGAGAAGAGCCTGGCTCCATCCTCCTGACACTCACCCTTTATGTATCTGTGAACATTAATGAGTCCCCCCTCAGTCTCCTCTTGTCCAGCTCCAGAGCCCCAGCTCCCTCAGCCTTTCCTCACACGGGAGATGCTCCACTCCCTTCAGCATCTTTGTTGCCCTGCGCTGGACTCTCTCCAGCAGTTCCCTGTCCTGCTGGAACTGAGGGGCCACAACTGGACACAATATTCCAGGTGTGGTCTCCCCAGGGCAGAGCAGAGGGGCAGGAGAACCTCTCTGACCTACTGACCACCCCCTTCTAACCCACCCCAGGTACCATTGGCTTCCTGGCCACAAGGGCCCAGTGCTGGCTCATGGTCACCCTGCTGTCCCCAGGACCCCCAGGTCCCTTTCCCCTACACTGCTCTCTAATAGGTCATTCCCCAACCTCTACTGGAACCTGGGGTTGTTCCTGCCCAGATGGAACACTTGGGCAGCCAACATTGTTTTCCTTTTTCCCCACAAAAAAATGAGGAAACACCTTGAGGGAAAGAAACCCTCATGGTTGCTATGGCACAATCTCAATATTCCTCATCCCATGTCAACCGGGGAGCGCTGCTCCCAAACCCTCACCAGCCCCCGCGCTCCAGTGACCAGCACAGAAAACCCCGCGTCTCTTGGGACCAGCGCAGACACTGCCCATTGGTGCCCAGGAACCCCAACTAAACACCTGCGTCCTTTTAATCCCACGCGCTAGCGTAAGGCGCGACTGGCATTGGAGCAGCGAGCGGCCGTACCTGCAGGGAGCACGCGCTCTTGGACGGGATGGGCAGCGACAGGACCGTGAAGCTCTCGGGTCGGCGGCTCGTGCTCTTGCATTCCAGACACGTGATGTCGTAATTGAGTTGTCCCTCAAATAACTCCGTGATGATCGTAGGTGTTTCGCTGGCGCCCCCTCGGCTGCCCTTTGCATCAGGAACGCATTTTCTTTTGCTCGACTATCAAAAATTAGCACAGCGTCAGCAACCGTTTCAGAAGCGCCTTCCCTTGGTTTTAATGGTCACTGCCTGCCTGCACTAGTAGAACTTGCCTCTAAAATGCTATTGCTTGGTGTTTCATACATGCAGAGTAAGCTTAGATTCATTTTCTGAGAGAAATTAAGCAAAAATGTAATATTCTGGACATTAGACAGAGTGATTTAATTGCTGGATGAGCTCTTTATCAGAGAAAGGCCAGCCTGAGGGCACGGCGGACAGATGAGAAAGGGCAAGAATGTAAAGGGCAGAAGGAGCAAGGAGAGGGAGAGGTGGGGACAGCGGAGCCACTGACAGCGTTGTCATTGAGGTGGGGCTGCAACTTGATGTGGCGTTAGACAAGAAGCAAACGAATTATTCTGTGTGTGTTGGTACAAACCAAAAAAAAAGAAAATGGTGATTTTTTAGCAGCTGCATCCTGTAGTTCAGAACAGGACAGGCAAGTTTTACCCGGAATGCTAAATCGGGAAATGCAAAGAGGAAGCAGCTACAGTCCCCAAAACAGCACAGCTGGGCTCTTACCTTCTTGAGAGCCTCGTGGAGCTCGTTCAGCACACAGATCAGAAACTCCTGCGCGTCCTGCTGGGTCCTCTTGCTGAACGCTGGGTACCGCTTCCCCAGCACCGAGTGGAAACCCTCCGGGGAAACACAGGCAGAGTCCCCAAGCCACATGTCGGACACCAAACAGCCAAAGGCAGTCGCAGCCTCGCCGTTGCCCCTTGGGAAAGTCAACGGAAACTTCAGGTCAAGTGCAAAAGGATGGTGGCTCCACCAGCAAATCAGAGCATAAGCTTAGAAAATCTCTGCAGGTACAATACAGGGCTGCCATTTGCTTTGGGGAACTCTGCAGGCAGTAGAAAATACTCAGAATTGTCATCGAGACAGCAATGACACTGCTATTGCCACCAAAATGACACAAAGAGTTTAATGCTAAAGTCGCCCAGCACGGACTCAGCGTCTCGGAGGATGGGGATGGAAGCAGCTTGTGGGCAGTTTGGATAGAACTGCATGGTGGGGAGCTCACAGGTGGCTGCCCTGGACATCCTCATGACAACACGTGTTCTTTGGAAGGAAAACAGCGCCAAGCAGAGAAATCTAAGTAGCACGAGTAAATGAACTTACTTGTGCAGGGCTGCTTTGTACTCTCCCGAGAGGAAATAGTCGACGAGCGGCGGCAGGCTGCACAGCCCCTGCAGGATCGCGTTCATGTAGCACGTGTTCCCCAGGTTCCTCAGCCCCGTGAGCCCCGGGAGGTGGCTCCTCAGCTCCTCCATGGGCTCCTTGCAGGAACACGTCACACCTTCCAAGCAAATAGAGTCATCATTCCACCAACTAGGAGAAAAACCCACAACAGGGGAGAGCTAAGATGCTACAGTTCTTTTTGTATTGTTTTTTTCAGAACGCGGTACTGTCTTGAGGAGACGTTTGCTGGTTCAGGAGCTTCTTTACAAGTTACATTTGCTTACACCGAGTTAACGCAGTGGTAAAGCCCACACTAAGCTCTTCCCAGTATGAAGAGATACACCATTCAGAGGTATTATTTAAACACCTGAGGTTTTAGGGTTATTCCTAGAACTCCACTCAGCCTTTGAATCCATACACTAGTATTAAAAAACTAAAAGTAGCTGTAAGGAGCCATTTTTCCCCACAGAAGGCGTCTTATATTGCATTTCCTCAGTGGCCTGGTACTTATATATTTTCTAAAACCATAGGTTGCAGTCCAGATGCTGAACAGGTTGCTCTTCAGACTTTTTCCATAAAATGTGAATTCAGATTAAGAAAATGTTAGTAAGTTTGTTTTCTTGCTGCACTGTCCTGTCCTGGCCCACACCGTCCCCAGCCTCGAGCAGGCACAAGCGGGGTCTGAACACAGACCCTGCCCAACCCAGACGTGCTTGGCCAATGCTGCCGGTCCCGAATTTGTAAAGGCCGCGATTTTATTCGGATGCAGGACGGAAAATTCTGAAACCTCAACCATCTTTGTAGAACAAGAAAAGCCATTTCTCTCCTTTCGGCCGAACAACACACCCCCAAGTTTTCCCATTTCTGGAAGCCTCCCAGGCTGAGATGTGTTTTAATCATCTAATAGCCACCAACCAACTACAAAACTATTTTCTCTTAGATTTCATTAACAGCAGAGCCAACGTTTCCAAATAGCTCTACCTATGGACCAGTCTCCTATGAAAACGCTTAATTTCCTCTTTTATAGACGTCTCCAAGAAACGCCGGCTCGGAGGAGGCCAGAGGCTGGGCCGGAGGGGGACGGGGGATAGCTGGGAAGCCACCGGCGGCCCGTGCTTGCCCCGGCTCACAGAGGCCACCACTTGCCCCAGTTTCTTCACACCATCACCTCTTCCCTCCAGTTCCATGGCGTGACCGGCGCGACCCCGTGTGCCGCCCGCCGGGCTCCCCCCGCCTCACGGCTTTGTGATGCCGCTCTGTTCCATCGGTTCTGCCCATGGAACGGGCCTGGCCCAACCCAACCTGCCCCCAGCTCCTTCTACGCGCCCCCGTTCATTCGTGTTCGCTCGCACCTCTTTTAGCGTTTATTATCGCCACGCTCTGACACAACGGCGGTGATGATTGAGGGTGTCGACCATAAAGAACTGAAACTACCTCAAAATGTAACGCTGCATTAGTTCATTAGTGTTTAGAAAAAAAAATGGGAGTAGGAAAGAAGCGTCTTTTTAATTAGCTAATGAGACAGTGTGGTTGATTTCCGAGTTTCACATACCACTGAAAAGCAGGAGGTTTTCTCTATTTAACATAATTATTCGGGACGTAACGAGGATGCACAGAAGAGGCCCAAAAAGCCATTGCAGCGATCCCTCGTTATCCTGCGGGTTAAACTTCAAGCGCTGTGCCCGACGCTGCTGTTCACCCCCAGACCCTGTATCTACAAAGTGAGATATAAATGCAACACATACACCCCCCTCTGCTATTAAGAACCTGATCTATAACATTTTCGTAAACGGAACTGTTACACATCCTTCATCAAGAGTATAGGATGTTTTAAAATACAGATTATAATCCTGTGGGTTAAACATAAAACTTTAACAACTACGTACAAATGCCTGAGTGCGTGCCGGTATGTACAGATATTCACAGGGGGCTTTTCCACCCTGCGCTATTTAAACTTTGGTGACAAGATCTAAGAATTCTACCCTGCCTCCTTCTGCAAATAAATATGTGAAACATGAGGTTGAAGTGCCCGTTTCCCCCATGGGGCTGTGACAGTTTGTAGCCATGCAGAGGTTTGTTAAACGGCCACAGGTAAAACACAAGGGCACGTTGCAGCTTCACCCAAAGGCCTCCGGCAGAGCCACCGCGGTTGCTTGTTTTGCTGTGGATAATTCAAACGTAGCAGCCGTTCCCATTCCGTATGCAGAGTACTTACGTGCTCCTGTTCTCGTCTCTGTGCAGGAGTGCGCGCAGCTACTCGTGTGGGCTGGAGGAAGCCAGATGTTTCACACAGGTTTAGGGAAAGGCCGAGCTGAGGAACGACCACAACCCCCCGACCCAAAAACACACGACCCCGGCGATTTCTGCAACAAACCTGCTCACTTGCAGCAAGGGCAGGAGGGACGAGGGAGCTTCCCCTGCCCGGCGACACCTTCCAAGGCAGTTAATGGCATTTTGTGGGAACAGGATGCCCCTGGTTGCAATAGTCATTACTCACACCTTCTGAAAAGGGGAAGCCTGGAGTTTCAACCTCAGAAAATGATCCGCTCACCGTTTTTCTTGACTTGAAAGCTCCCCGCAAGGAGGAGTTGTTCAGGTACTGTTCAAAAGGCAATTTGTCCTGATGCTTCTCTTCCTGCTCTGCAACACCCCGCAGCAATCGTTGGGCTTAGTTTCCACTTCTGCTGTGTATTATCACAACGTGCACTAAACGAATACAGTAGCATGGCACAAACATGGAAAACCACTGCCTGGGTGTATAGATACATTTAAATTAACTTCTGGTGTAGTACATTACCCCATAGCAAGATCAGGGGATGTAGTCGGGCATCCACAATGCAGCTCCTAATCCAAAACAAGCATTTGAAAGAGCTTTAAAGGTATTTTTGTCTCATTTACTCACTAACCCCAACACATATTCGTGTCTATTATGAAAATTTTCACTTCCCCCCCAAACGAAGTTTCTGGTGAAGCCAAAGTTGAGATCCCTCAAAGGCCGACGGCCGCTTTGATCCAGCACGGCAAATTCTACCGCTCCACATAAAGAGCTACTGAAATTCACCCAAATAACCGTCCAGACTAAGACAGGCAGCAGAAGTCTGTAAACAAGAATAAATTTATTTTAGATTCTTTAAAGATTTAATGATATACAAAATGTATACAGTATTATATCCTTATAACATTTTACTTTTCCCCGTCAAACATAAAACACCATTTAAACAGCTATTGTGTTCGTGCCTTAGGTCTGTATCTATAAGATACACTACTGAATAAAAAATTTATAGAGCTATATACTGCCCTTTTAATTAAAAATTACAAATTAGTACCTATGTAACAAAACAAAAGAAAAGAATCGCAGCATGAAACTTCAGTTGGACAAGAGTTTTTTCCTGCTGAATGCTCAACAATATTTGGGACAGTTACATTACATTTTATTGGCATGAAGGTGCATTGCAATCTCCCGTAGTTTACATAATGCTAATCCAACCCTAGTCTCTCTTAAATAAGTACCACAAATATAACATAACATTAAAGATGTTCTCTACACAATTTAAATACGTTTCAGAGTTAGGTGTACATTCGGATTTGATACACTGGTTTGACGAGATCTTTGGAAGGCAGAACTTCTGAAGCGGTCGCTACGTACAGCAAAAAGCACTTCCAACGTGTCTTCTTACAAGGCAACTTATTCGGACCAGTACATACTATTTCTTCTATTAAATATGATTATACCAGTCTATCGTGGCGTTGTTGCTATTTGACGGTGACTTGATAAAATTGAAATGTATAAAACAAGAGATTTAATTACACACAATTAAGGGCTCTGTTCCACAGAGAAAACTAAAAGTAATGAAGAGAAGCCAGCTTGACAGGCATGAAGGCGGATCCTGATTCAGGAGGCTCCCTCTCTGTTGGAAAAGACCAAGTTCCTACCTTCAACCTCAGCCTACCGGCACCATTTCACACCTCATTTGGCTCTGTCTTCTTCCAAAGCTGCGGAGAAAACACTAGTGGAACGCTTCCAAAACCGCTCCGAATATGCTCCGGCATTACAGAGGTAGCTGCTTTCTCCTGCCTTTCGCTGCCGGACAGCGAGACAGCTGCCAGACAGACAAACGCTTCGTGTTAAACACCGACTTCCACACACGGTGGGCTGAAGGCGTATTGCACACCACAGGGCTGCAGGGAGAAAAGCCTCCGCTAAACCGAAACAAAACCAAAAGATTAACCTCCTGCTAAAAAGCCCCTTTAAAAACACGTCTTAAATACTTGTCATTATTCCACCTTCAAAATGACCATCCACCAAGCGGGTGGTTATCACGAGTTGTCAGGTCCTTCCATTACGGACCAGCCAACATTCCACCTAGACGGCGATCCTTGTCTTGCCACATCTTTCTTTTAATTACAGCGAGGAAAGATAAGCGACAACTTTGCGACATTCCGCTAAGTTTGGACGAAGCCACTGATTTGGTCACTTCGTTAGAGCATCAGACGAATAGAATGAGCTGAATCGGATTCTTTGGTGCAGCTTCCAGGCTGAATTGTCAGTTCAGGGGAATCATCCTGAGGAAATATCTTGTCGGGTGTGTAATCGTTCCTCTTCAGATCTGTGCAAACAAAACCAAGTCATTTTGGTTACTGGTTTTTGAGCTGGTAGAATCAACAGGGCATAAAAGTCTTTCAAAGAATTGGGTATACGTATGTACTTATAAATAATTCCTCACTATACACTGTGTCAAAAAAAAAAGGTTGTTTTTATCATACATGTAATTGGAAGCTCAAAGTTCTGCTTTAAAAAGTGATGGAAACTTTAGGATTATTTTATTTATAGATATTACAGCAAGTCTCGAGTCAACTTTCCATGGAAATTGGATCCTGCCGTGATCTGTTTTTATGTTACCAGGATTCACAACTCAAATTTCAAATAAATGACTTCAGGTGAGAAAGAACCTGGAAGAGAAGCGTGAAATAGGCAGGAATCAAAGCTCCTTATGTTGTTTGCTGGAGTCTAAAAGCCTGATACAGAGAAACAGTTTCAAGGTTTCAGATGGGTGTAGCAGCAAAAATATCTGCAATTGGAAGTTTAATAAGAGGATGGATTTCTGCAAACCAAGCCATATTTTTTAAAACAAACAAACAACAACAAAAAAACCCCCCAAACATCACAAATAAATATCCCAACCATAAAAAACCCAAAACAGATCAACCAAAAACCCCCTCCAAACACATACAAGCACCATTTCGTTAGGTTTGCAGTCATCTTGACCTGCTTTTCCTAGGACCCCTTATCATTCTTCACTGTACCTTCTGAAGTCTTGATCAATCTGGTCAACCTTCCCCAAATACTGTGCATGTGGACACAGAACACATTCTTAACTCCTTCATTTAGGATTTTATCTTAAAATGGCTTACCGTTTTCAAGGTAAAATTACAAGAGTGCTCTTTATGACTTATTCCACTTCTGCAGCGTGACGAATCTATTTCATGATGTATCATACAACATTTCACGTCAAAGAAGAAATACGGCACCACTTACCGGGCAGTTTGAGCTTCCTGCAGCAGGAATTACAGTGATGCTTCGCTCTGAAGTTCTTTATTGCGTCCTCTCCCAAATTGGCTGGACCGAACACCATATCGTATGACCTTAGAAACACAGTGCACATCAACACGGGTTGCGTGTGCTCTCTGGTGAAAATGTTATACCACTCTTCTTGAAACCCTTCTTTAAGCTTACCTTTTTTCTCCAGCTTTTATCACAGAGGGATCTGTCAAATTTTCACCAACACCTTCAGACAACACATGAAAAATAAGTTAAGCCTAATACATTACATAGATGCATTAATATTGAAAAGCCTTGGAATCCTTAGCTCTGACTTCTCCGCTTCCCCAAGAATAAAAGCAGAAAAAAAAGATAAGTGATACCCTTTACCCTCACAAAAATTGCTCCTAAACAAGCGCTTTGTACTGCTCAGATTTCTTCCACCCGTTTTTACATCTGCCTGCAAATCCTAACTAGTTTGCACCCACAAGAAAGAAGTTTTCTATATAGTTCTCAAAGCCAGAGTGTCTGACACACAATTCAGGATAAATACAGCTTACTGTATTGGTACTACACAAACGCACCCCAAAATAGGAAGTTTTACAGTGCATATCATTAGGAAAAGATGTATGTATTTATATTCCCTGTGTTGCTGTAAGATTTAATGCCATTTAAATAAGGCAGCCACAGACTGAGATTAATTAGACCAAGATGCACTAAATAACGCTTGTTATTTATTACAGGCATACCAATTTTAATAAAACACTATCAAAAGAGAACAACCCACAAATATCTACCTTGGCCCCAATCCCAATTCCAAAATAAGGACATTACCTTGCAGATCGAGTACCAACAATTCTCCTCTTGTATACTCGTAAGTCCAGTGGCTGAAAGCCAGCATGACCTCCTCCAGCATGTTGGTTGGAATGATTTCATCGCCGTTATTGTTGTTGTATTTTCGAAACTCGCCGGTCATGCACTCTTCAACCGCAAACCACTGGCCAGCAGAGTGGCAATATAACAGGAAAACTTCCAGAAACCTAGGAAAAAGCACGTCGCATGAATCCATTTCCAAAATAAATGGCAAATAGGTAATTTCTACTAGATTTTATTTACTAAAACTGTAAGTAACTTGAAACTGTTACACAAAATCATCTATATTATCGCCCTACGCTAGAACTAGCGCAAAAAGTACCAACAGGAAATATTGCCAAGGATAATTCTGCTTGGTGCATTCATAGCAACGTTCTGAGACGTATCGTCACATATCAGTTCCTTGCTATATTTGAACTATCTGTTAACGACCTGGAGGCATTCTTCTGTGTCAAAAGCATGCAACATAACGGAAGTTTAAATACACTCACCTTGGAGAGTATGGGATGGACTTGGGCTTCATTTGGTTGAAAGCAAAGGTGAGTTTCTGTGCTGCTCTCTGCTGTTGGATCTCCTGCAATTGAAAGCCCAGGTGTCATTGGCTGCTCTGTGTACCAGGGAACACGAAGGAGCCAACAAGGCAGCAGGAACAGCGAGTGTCTGTTCCCCAAGACAGCGTAACAAATCGCTTTTTCAACTATTTGTGCTCTTTGACTAAGTAACCCACGCTGGAGCAGAGCTTTTAACCCTTGAGCTCATACAGAACCCCTGCTCACCTTTTTTTACTCAGTATATTCTAGTTGCGGGGTGGAGCAGAGGTGTCCTGTTCACCATTTAATGCCTGTCTGTTTAACAACTGACAAGGATAAAACTTACTCTCAAGCACAAGTGCAACACAGTGTCCTCCTTATAGATGCTTGACCAAGTATTCACAACTTCAGGAAGAAAAGACTTGATGATATAGAGGTGTCCTGATTTCAGGATATCGTATTCCGACCACGTGCATACTACTTTAAGAGCTCGACGTAAACCTCCTCCCATCTCCTCTTTACTTAAAAACTCGATTTTAGCACAGAGTCCCAGCTGCGACCAGGAAGACATGCTGTTGTTCAGGATGCTGGGAGAACTTTCCTCAAGGCGATACACAGTGACCGGTTCACCTGCGTTACAGCACAAAAAGCAACTTTAGTTTTCCAAGTTTAAAATTAAAAGCACCGAAACCCTACAGTTTTACGTTTCAACACGCTGCAATATTAAGTTGTTACTAACATCTTTCATACGGCAAAGCAGTACAGCACTTCTGTCCTCCTAAGTAGAACTATTAATGACACTGTTCAAACAGCACTAGGAACATTGAATAAATGAGTGTTTACACTTTATATGAGTTAAAACAACTTAAACAAATCCTTTCAGAATAGTTTGTTATAAAAACTACCAGTACAATACTATCATCGCTGCATCACTATCTCTGAGGACAACCGCAGTTAAATCCAGATTTCATAAATAAGCGACCTGACCTAGAAAAGGTGTTTCACTCAGATTTTAAAGCCTTGCAAGACAGACACTGGACAACTATTAGTTCACTAAAAAAAAAGCTCCCTGCAAAAGCAAGTGTGAAATTTGGCTTGATAATTCTACATCAGAATGAACCCGTACGGGGTTCCCTTTTGTTTTCTTCCCCAAAGTGAAGCAGCAACAAGCGGCACAATTCTTACCTCTCGGAGGCACAGGAGTGAACGGAATGCTCTGTGATAATCTCATCAAGTTATTTCTTTCTACAGCTACAAGAAAATTACAGCATTCATTAAAATTTAATCATCTAATAAGTGTCATTAAAAATATGACCATTAGTTCTTAGGAGGGACTGACCTGAGTAATAATAATTGATATCCATGATAGGCTTGAAAGGAGAAGCAATACCTAAAAGAGATTAAAAAAATAAAGGAAAAAAACCCACAAAAGATACCGCCTGCTATCTCTATTGCGAATTAGAATTATCACAGGTGAAAGAACACATGCCAGGTAACTAGAGTTTGAAAAAGATCTGCTGTGCAGAAAATTGGGTATCGTGCTTATCTCTTCAGTACATAACAAAAAAGTAGTGCTCAATGGTAGGCTATTTATTAAAAAAAAGACACTACTACATGCCCGTTAAGTTCCATATTATCAGTAGTTAAATATATTTCCATGCAATACCCAAACTGTTGCCTTTATGGAAAAACTTCCAGCTTGTTTCTAGCAGGAGCGAGCTTACCGTTCAATGCATCTTCTTCAGACGGCCTGTGAAACGCCACAAAACCAACAGTCATTGTTTCTTAAAACAGTTATTCTGCATTCACTGATTTTGATACATCATCTCGGGTCACCTTGATAACCCCACAGTACTGCTTTAATCCCAGTTTTCAAGGGCAGTACAGGTTTCTTAATTACAAAACAGTAATGGAAGGCTGTTAAGTAATCTCATGTTTTTAGATCTATACTTTAAATACCACCAAGTCACGCACCGCATTATGTAAAGTTTGCATCACAAGAGCTCGTTCCCACAGAGGTGCTTTAATTAAAACTTGTTCACAACATCTTACCCTCCTGTTATCAGATTAATAAGGTAATGGCTTTAACAGTTAACTCAGGGGATAATTGTTAACAAGAGCAATGTCTGCACAGTTTCACAGAGGGTTCACGGTATGAAAGGCTGGGTAAGGACCTTTACCAGGAAGGCAGCTCCTCAATAAGTGTCAACACAGTCATTTTCATTTCAGGGCATGTTTTGCCCTCTGACACGTGGCCCCATTAATCTAAATAGAACTTGTCAACGCATTCCAGTGAACACATTCAGTTATTTATTAGAAAAAAGCCTTAAACCTTGTTTTTTCATTAAACGTAACTGAATACCACTTTGGCCACAGACAACAAGCAAAAATAAAAAGAAATCAAAACACAGAGTAATAAAATTACTCCATTAGTAGAAAGCTTACTTACATTTGACTGCTATTTGAAGGTCTACCTTGTAACCAATCCTTTAAAACAAAGGAGAGGTGGTTTCAGTTTTGTGAGGAAAACAGCGTAGTTAATTGGAGGTGGGGTGGTAAACGTGCTGTAAGACCTTGCAGTACAGACTGTTTACTGGAAACACTTCACCAGGTTGTACTGAACTGCAGTTGAATGGAAACACTCGGGAATGGTAACTACAGTTAACAGGTAAGGGTATATTATTCACACAACCTGTTTCTTCTATTTGTTCAGTTTCTAGTTCAGCTTAACAACAACGAGAAAGGACGATACAAACCGTCAGCAACGCTGCTGTAGAGTCTACTTGCTGAGCGTCTTCAGTGGATGCTCTTCTACTCTTGCTGTACGCTGCAAACAAAAGAGATTCCTAACTGGACAACGAATGGCACGTGTCATTGTTTCTCACCTATTTCCTAATAGAGTGAGCAACCAGACAGCTTAATGGAGCTCTCATTAAAAAGAACCTGATCCACAACTATCTGATCTGTACAAGTTTCCAGCACAGTCCTAACCAGACCCCTTTGTGACTCTGGCCATCTGTGACAAATACAGGCTAACAGAATTAAGCTGGCACAACTAGAAGAGACATGATGAGATACAGGAGCAGATTCAAGTAGCACCAGTCATGAAAATATTTAAAGATGCTTTAATTTTATGTGTTTCCTTTGTATCTTCTAAGTATATGCATTCTCAACACAATTTGGAGATAAAATTAGGTCAACACACTTACGTTGTTCTGAATGGACTCCCAGAGGGTCAGTAAACCCACCGCAAGAACTAGATTGTCTTAGACCACAGTCAGTTTGAAGACCCTACAAAAAAAAGCCCAACACATATCATTAGCCAGCATGATCGCTGTTTTCAATGGCAACTCTTACAGCACACAATCTGCCCAAAACAAACAAAACCACTCTGGGTGTACCTAAAAATACCTTGTTGCACAAGAACGTACAGGTTGAGCGCATAATTGAGTTAAAATTCTCTTCCCAGTAACCACCAGCTCTAATATTTTCAGGTGCACGTTAAGACTACTGACCCGTACTGAGAGTTCTCTTAAAGAGAGCGTTACAATAGGGTACAATTACAGAAACGTATGTTACACTGGGTCTCTACAAGCACCAAGTTCCACTATCCTGTCGTGCCTTTGTTAACAATCCATTCTCACTTAAGAATGTGGCTCTGGCAGAAACAAGAGTTCAATTTGAACCCACTGAAAACTGGAACAAAATCTATAAGTCTTGCCACATAAAAACCTACAGTTTACAAATAGTATTTCCTCAGAGATGTATTCCTCAGTAATAATTATGTGCTTTCTGAATATCTGCTGTGGTGGTCATGTTCTAACAACAAAATATTTCTTTTGCAAACGTGGAGAAAGGCGGTTTCAGCACAAACTAGACCCACATGTAGAGTGGCACGGGGCTGGAATATGTGTCACAGCCAGCATGTTAACTCCAATGGTTACCTGAATAAAACTGAAAAATTCAAGATTTTGAAAAATAAATACTAGAACTTGAAATGCTATGCCCTGCATGAAAGCTAAGAATGAAAACAGTCCCACCAGTTAAGATGGGGTGACTCTATTACTAAGTGTCTAAGAACAGTGGTACTGTCTGGAAATGCTACTGGAGTTTGCATCCCTATAGTAGCAAACGCTGGAACTATGTCAAGGAGACATCCCGCTGTATCTGTACAGAGGTTCAACTGTAGAAGTTTGGGTTTGTTTTTAAAATGATGACAAGGGTTTACTTACACATAATGATTCGACGTAAAGAACACATTCTGCATCTGGTGAAAATAATGTCTCAAATAAATGCAAATCTCCTTTACTTACTTGAAGTCTGGTTGTCTCTATACCCTCCAATATAGCTTTCTTGAAGTCTTCCTGTTGCTCCTATTAAAAAGGGAAAAACAAACAAGCAAACCAAAGGAAATTGTGAACACTGCCAAAAATAGACACACACACAAAAAGCTTTTTGGCCACGTTATACTTATCAGAAGGTCCAGAAGGGCAACTGAGCAGAACAGTGGCATTGCAACTGGCCATAATGCAATTCCCAAGTCAGATTCTCCCCCAAAAGAGGGGTAATTGTAAATAGTAACTTGTATTTACTAACTTATCTTAACAGCTGTGGTGAGAAAACAAACTCTTTTACAAATATTACAGCACATGGAAGACAGGTTTGGTACAGTCAATCACTTTCCATTTAGTTATTCTATTATTCTTTAAGAAAATTGAAATTATACATCATTTTAGAATATGACAAGTTTATTAGAAAAGCCTTTTCTTCTTGGAAGCATAATGAACAATTTCTGTCACTTTTTAACATCATATGCGCTGTCATCTTGTTCTATAAAACATCATGTGGATCACTGAACTCTTCCTAAATGCTGACCTTGAAATTTATGAGTGTCAAATATTTCATTAAACACTTATTACGGGATACATAATTTTATCTTAATTCACAGTTGTAGCCATCTCAGCTTTCATAACCTCAGTTCTTGATTAATATTTCATTAGTATGATATTACGAAGCAACAGCATTTGATGTGTAGCTATGTTTGCATGAGTCTTCACCAGGCTTTTGGTTTGGGTTTTTTTGTTTGTTTTGTGTGTTTGGTTGGTCTTTTTGAAATTGTAAAACAGACACAGAGCCCTTCCAGGCTGCGTTTTGCAACTTCTTTCATTATATTTGCTCTTTGACGTTTTCAAAACACATTATGCAGTTACAGCTTAAAAAAAGAAACCATCCCCATGAACACGTTTGACAGAAAGTCCTCCATGCTTACCTCAATATCAGCACTTCTTTCTTTCATTTTGCTTGCTGCCTCTTTAAAGCGCTGTAACTCCATGCTGTCTCTGTGACCTTCGACACAGTGAATTGAAAGAGAGTATTTAAAATCAAAGGCATCCTCCAGCGTTCTGTCCATGCCAATAATTTGCATCACCACAGCAAAGGGTTGCAAACCATCTAAGCTCTGTGTGCCTATTTGCACTACAGAAGACTTTCCAAACACACTAAAGCAAAAATCAGAGTAACAAAATATTAATACGAAACTATTGCTTTTCCCACATTAGAGGCGTGGATCGCCGCAATTTAAAAAGTAAAACTAACATTTTAGAATTTTATTCAAGCATATGCTTCTCACATGAAAGCACCAGGGCTGTCCAAATTAGAGTGTTTTTATGTAGGTACGACAAATGAAGGAAAAGCAGACAGTTTTCCTGAAGTAGCTTTTACAATATACCCTTCATCCTCCCAGCTGCAAGAAATACTTGTCGGAATTTTACCAAGCACGTGGCTTTATAATGAATTAAAGCCTGCTTGGATTCACAATGGAAAGCTGCACTGTGCCCAAAGTTTTATAAAAATGTGGATGGTGAGAATGAAGAGTATGTTCTAAATGCTCGAGATGTTAGAGGACCGCACACTAAAAATTTGGCTACGGTAAAAGTACAGTTAGTATTCAAAGTTATTAGTGGTGAAGTACATTTAAAGATTAGATAAGAGTAATACAATCGCTCTCCATTATTTGTTTCATCTTGCTTTCTGAATTTAAAAAAACTGTTCTTTTAAAACATGAGTAAGTTATTAACAAATAGCTAGTGAGTGTACAAATGTGTAGATACTCTCCCTATGCATACACAGATCTAAAACTGCTAGCACATGTAGGTAACTTCTAACTCCAAGTTTCACAGCAGTAGAATAAAGTTCTCTCTAAAGATATAAGTTTTGCATTCTCAACAAACCTTTGGAAAACACTGAGACATCCCTGAGCGACTATGGCAAGACAACAGCCCTGCAGGGGCTGACCATTCCAGATTGGGATCTTCTGCTACACGCTAAGCGTACGTAAAGCGTTATCTACTTCACAGAAACCAGTTAGTAAACCCACACCTGTGTTTTGCAATGAATCTGCCACTGTTTTACGGTTCAAACATGTAGGTAACTAAGCATAAAAAGTGCGCCTTTTTACTGTTAAGCAGAATTTGTATTTAATAAAGGGACTTTGGAAGCTTCCAAAACAACTGCCAAAATCTACGTTAGCCCAGGCAACAGTGGAAGATCCCGGTCACAACAGTGTTTAGAAATATAGTATAGGAGGATCCCTCAGCTTGACACAGATACCACGAAGATATTTGTCCAGGATTCCATCAGTCTTCTGTAATTACGTCAAGAAATAGACAATATTTTTAATTTGTGCAATGGGAAGGTAAGAGCTTTATAATGAGTCATTAAATGTCTACAAGGCCCATACCAAGTTGTAGAGCTGCTAATTGCACAAAACTGCTATTATTCTCAACAACTGGCTAATGTTTTCCACAAAAATATTGTCTATGTGACAGAATTATAAAGAAGTGGTAATTTAAGTAAAAAAAAAATTTAAAAAAAAATCAAGCAACACAGGGAAATTAGAGATGTTAAAAGCAAAAAAAAGCAGAGCAAAATAGTAGAATGAAGTCACCTGCAACCGGAATACACCCAAAATACTATACAATTCTTGATAAGTCAAACCTTGTGGCTTAGATTTGGTCCACAGTTTATGAAGCAGTCCCATAAGGATGTTAGAACATAAATCTTGGTTTTGCAGTTCCATTGCATGGACATGCTGACTTTTGGAAAGTTCATCTTTAAGATTCAATTTTCCATGTGAGCCACCACAGTTGACTGTTGATGTCAAGTCGCCAGTTGACAAAGAGAACTTCGTTTGGGGTTTGTTCTTCGATAAGTTGACAGAGGACTGCTGATCACATTTGTCAACTCTGCAGCTGTAGTTATCATTAGTGTCACTCTCATCATGAATAAAACCACAATTAATATATCCTCCATTTTCAACACAAGGTTGGGCGAAAGCAACGCAAGCAGAGCCAGAAGCGAGAGGATAAGAGCAGCTAATAACGACTTCAGGACATTCAGAATCTACTTTGTTATACTTACCCACAAATGCACCAAATTCTACATTATTATCTCCTTCTGTGGCCTTAGAGAAAACAGTCTCTTCGTGCTTTGCTGAAGAATCCAGCTGACTTTTGCAACAGGGCCGAGATGGAGTGCTAACAAAAAACTTAGCTGTTGGGGATGTGACATGTGGCATGCTGTTGGATGAATTGCCTAATTTTTTACTTTTATTAATGGATTTTGAGGTCTCTGCAGCCAGTATTCGTTGGCGAAGTTCTGGAGGGGAAACAGCATTTGAAAATAAGGCACTGCCTGAGGAACCTGCCTCTTGAAAGTTTATTTCTTCTCTTCGGGGAACTGAAGCCAACTCCTGACCAATCGTCTTCTGTTGGGCTTCTTTTTCATCGCGTATAGAAATGTTACAGAGCAAAGCGTTATTATTTTCAAGGCCTCCTTGCGGAAAAGAACCGAAGACGTTTCCAATGCTGTGCTTTTTCCACACGGAAGATCTGAGAGAGCCATCCTCAATGAGGTTTTGTGCCAAATGCTTTGAAATGCTCAGTTCCCGGGTGATTTCGTTATGAACCTTGCTGGCTTCGGAAGCTTTCTGCGCCGTCAGTGTTTTCAGAGTATCCACAGTGAGAGCTGAGAGGTCCTGCAGGTGGCCAATCTGTGAATCTAAAGACTGTAATGACCGTTTGATGTAGTTGACGCGATCACCAACTTCCTTTATCTGAATGCACATTTGTTCCACCCTAAGAAAAATCAGATTATGAAGTAGTTATGAAAGGTATTTTTCTCAATAAGTAAAAGAAACATCTTTGAAACCCTTTCTGCCAATTTAATAAGGAAAAACCTCTAAAATTTCAAGATGGTATATATACACCGTAGTGCTGGACTGTTTTGTAATACAACATTTGAACATACTTCTGAATCACAGAATTAACATACATATCAATAGAGGGCCTTGCAGCATTTATCAAATTTATCAAGTTTATTAAAACATCACAAGAAACTAAATAATGCAATTGTTTCATCTTACAGAGTATTTCAGATCAGGAAGCATCAATGACATTAGTCGTTTCTGCATAGAAATGGGAAGACAATCTCAAGTTTGCTTAAATACTTATGTTCTTGAGCTGCATTTTATCCCTCTTAAAGCGCATTTTAAAAAATCTGCAAAAGTTCTAAGCTTCTCTCTCCATAAACTTTATTTGAAAATATTCTACCGTTCAAATGTGACTCGGATCCTCTCCTCACTTCCAGAATGAAATTTATCATCCTTTTCATTGAAATACATCTCAACACACAGCTCTTCAAAATCATGAAGTTTTTTTTGATCTTCTTCTGTCAGGAAGAGTTCTAAAGAGAGACGAAACCATTAATAAGATGCACACACAGTGAAGGAGAACAGGTGCTACAGTCACAACCTCACAAAGGCTGTTAGAAATAACAAACAGAAACAACACAAAACCCACACAGTGCCACCTAAGACCCCTCTTCTCTCCTTACTAGGTCAAAGATTTCTGCTAATATAAAAGTAATAATTCTGAAGGGATCAGCAAATTTGCTGATGACACCAAGTTGGGAGGGAGTGTGGACCTGCTGGAAGGCAGGAGCGCTCTGCAGAGGGATCTGGATAGACTGGAAAATGGGCCGATTCCAATGGGCTGAAGTTCAACAAGGGCAAGTGGCGGGTCCTGCGCTTTGGTCACAACAACCCCCTGCAGCGCTCCAGGCTGGGCACAGAGTGGCTGGAGAGCAGTCAGACAGAAAGGGACCTGGGGGAATAATGGACAGGAAGCTCAACATGAGCCATCAGTGTGCCCAGGTGGCCAAGAAGGCCAATGGTGTCCTATCCTGTATCCAAACCAGCATGGTCAGCAGGACAAAGGCAGTGATCCTTCCCCTGTGCTCTGCATTGGGGAGGCCACACCTGGAGTATTGTGGTCAGTTCTGGGCCCCTCAGGTCAGGAAAGACATTGAAGTGCTGGAGCGGGTCCAGAGAAGAGCAACAAGACTGGGGAAGGGACTTGAGCACAAGCCCTATGGGGAGAGGCTGAGGGAGCTGGGCTTGTTTAGTCTGGAGAAGAGGAGGCTTAGAGCTGAGCTCAGCACTCTCTAGAACTACCTGAAGGGCAGTTCTAGCCAGGTGGGGATTGGTCTCTTCTCCCAGGCATCAGCAATAGGACAAGGGGCCATGGGCTTCAACTCTGCCAGGGGAAATTGAGGCTGGATATTAGAAAGAAATTCTTTACAGAGAGAGTGGTCAGGCATTGGAATGGCTGCCCAGGGAGGTGCTGGACTCACCGACCCTGGAGGTTTTTAAACTGAGACTGGACATGGCACTTAGTGCCATGATCTAGTCAATGGACTGGAGTTGGACCAAGGGTTGGACTCGATGATCTCTGAGGTATTTTCCAACCCAGTCGACTCTGTGATTCTGTGTGCACAATATTATAACTCCTTATGCTCTCACCTCCAGTCCATTTTGTTTGAGGCAAAAGCTAGATTCCTTACCTGTGTTTTATCATCTATGGAAGACTTTTTTTAATTTTTAAATTCTCAACATGAACAGAAGTTTTCCAGAAAGAAGAAAAATTCTTCCCCCATTGACACTAACGGGAAATCTAATATTATTTTTGGTTTTTTTTTTTGTCACAAGTTTGTTTGACTGGAGATTTCTAAGGTTGTACATGATATCCTTTATAAAAACACTGGGACTTTGAACAGAATTAGAGTCTTATTCAACATTAAAGACACAGAAAATTAAGAGCTACTTGAACTTTCTTGAGAATATACATTATAACCAAGAACTCTGCACTTTTTCCGATAGTTTGCTTTTACCATATCAAAAAAGTCACTGCAAAGTTTTGGATAATAACTGTTCATACTTGGCCCATCTGAAGTCTTGTCTGTCTTTCTTCTTTTACATATACAACAGAACAGGGAAGCCATGTGGCTCAGAATAATAAGTGGTGGAGGCAGAACAGGTTTTTCATGGTAGGCCATAATGAAATGATACCGCTGATACTTCCACACAATGTTTGAAATTGCCTTGACTTGTAAATACACATTGCTGCAAGGGAACAGAAAAGCATTAACACCTCAGGATGGTTTTGGTTGTGGGTTTTGTTGTTCTTCTTTTTAAACACTTTGATAACAATCTTGAATTCTGCTGCTAGTTAAGAAAGAGACAAAAGCACAAGCTTGTCTTTTACGGTAAAATTATTTTAGGGGAAGTAGGAGACACATTCAAGAAAACACTGTGATCTAAAGCAAGGACAATTAAAAAAGTCTATCATCTGCTAACATCTTGGTACCTCTCCTCAGTAATAAATTGCACAGAGATGAAATTTCAAGTTTGTAAAAAATAAATACGTATATATATATATGTATATATATATTTTTTTCTAACTAAACTCAGATTTTTATATCAGACACTGTTAGTTCTACAGTCTGTGATTCTTCAGTGTTACTGAGCTGCTTAGAACCTGCAAATGCTTCCAGCAAATGGGATTGCTTTGAACTGGCATAAGTTCTTCTTATCTTGTCATCTTATTGTAGTGAAGTAGAAATTTATCAAAGGATTAGCAAAAATTAATTATTATCCTTATACTTACTTGAAAAATGCAATAAGGAGATTAACCATAATTATGTACTGTACAAAGAGGTAGACAGCTTGAAGAAATGGGGTCAACCATGTTCCTGGGCCACAGAGATGAGTAACTTTTTCATCAGAATTATTTGCACATACTGTGTTGGGAAAAAGGACACAGAGAAAACACATACAACTTTTAGAATTCCCAGCAGGTATACATAGGGAAAAAAACAAAAAACGATTGCTTATGATGACTGCAACGACCAACTGTCATGCACTGGTTCTGCGATTCAAAATGTCTCCGTGCATTTAGGAATATGGTAGAAAAATACAGGAGACAAAGTTTCTGGTTAATCATAGAATCATTTTGGTTGGAAAAGACTTAAGATTATAGAGTCCAACTGTAAACCTAGTACAACCAAGTCCACCACTAACCCATGTTCCTCAGCTCCGCATCTATACGTCTTTAAACCCCTCTAGGGATGGTGACTCCACCACTGCCATGGGCAGTCTGTTCCAACACCTGGCAACCCTTTCCATGAAGAAATTGTTCCTAATATCCAACCTAAACCTCCCTTGGCACAACTTGAGGTAGTTTCCTCTTGTCCTATCACTTGTTACTTGGGATAAGAGACTAACACTCTCCATATTACAACCTCCTTTTTGGCAGCTGTAGATAGTGATAAGGTCTCCCCTCAGCTCCTTCTCTCCAGGCTAAACAGCCCCAGCTCCCTCAGCTGCTCCTCATCACACTTGTGCTCCAGACCCGTCAGCAGCTTTGTTGTCCTGCTATTATACAGTATTTTTTTTCCTATTATTATACTGTGGCATAATTATATTATTGGATTTCAAAAAAGCATAATACACCACCACAGCCAAAATTCTGGCATAAGTGCTGTACGAGAAAATTCCAAAATGTGCTAGAAATAGCCTTGTGAGAAACTGTGATTACTTTTCCTTCTTAGCCATTCAAGCTTGGTAAAGGATAATGAAAAAGTCAAGTCAAGAAGTTACACAGCTGCAACCCCAAAAAAGAAGATAATCCAATAAACAGAATCAACATCAACAGTAGTGGGCATTTAATGTCATAAAATTACAATTTCTTAAGACCTTCAGAACATCTAATCAGAGTAAGTTTTCTCCTTACTTGCTTCAAAATGGCAGTGTCTTACCATCAATTTCATAGGCATACACTTCACCAAAAATCATCCAGTATGGATGAAACACAATATCTCTAGCAAGAGTCCAAGACGGTGCCTCATCAGGATACAGTATCGCCTTCCGGGGAACACCAAAACTAAGTAGTACAAGTGCCATGATCACCACAATGTAAAACATGTTGGCCACCTATTAACACAAGAAAGCCAGTTAACCCCCAATGCCATAATTATGATTTCGCAATTTAAATACTTTCACAGTGACAGTGTAGGATTGATGAATTCTATGTATTATATAAGGAAAAGAGTCTAGGACACTTATATTTCAGGGAGAAAATTTTGTTAAATAACAAGCCCTGTAAATATATATATATTTTTCCCCCTACCCATCCTTTTTTACAGCATATTTAGGACCCTCAGCCAAAGACAACTGTGAGTATTTTTGTAACTCAAATACCAATTATGTGGATGAGTATCAGCTGATAAATATTCTTTCCTGAATGCACTCAATCGGTGCACAGAACAAAGAGGCAGCTTTCCAAGGGCTGAAACACAGAACTTATGTCTCTTGCAAGAAATCAAAGTGAGAAATGAGCAACCTGAGGCACTCCTTTTTAAGCAATGACTGGGCTCAGCTTTGTAGGAACTATTTTATAGGGGGAAGGCAAACAAACACCACTTCCACCTTCATATATATAGTTTTCAAGTCTTAAAATACTTTTAGCATTTAGAAGAGCTCACTGATGATAAAGCTCAGTTGGTTATCTTTAAATTCAAACAATTTGAATCTTTTTTGTGTGAGAGAAGACAAGAACGGAGCCGCAATCTATTCCCAGTTTTCCACAGCACAAAATACAAAGGTGCTTTAGGAAACAAGTTAAAGTCTGGCACTAGAGACTGCAAAGGCAAGAAAACCAAGACTATAAATAACCCTCAGACCCAAAAGGGAAGCGATGCTAGGTGAATCGAGAAAAAGGCATAATCATATTCATTCAAATCTCTGACATCTAAGAACAAAACAGACCAGAGAATGACGATTTGCCAGCTTTTTACAGGTATGTCCCAGAGCAAGCTCCATAATAAAGGAAGCCTAATCTTTGCTTGTTATGAAACACAGAAGGTTATGTTCCAGCTAGCTAATTCTGCACATTGAGTTGTTGACATGTTACACCAGGTTAAGTAACATTTTTCTAAATAAAACTTTGAGAAAAGTTCTAAACAGATGCAGCAAGAAAAACGTATTTCAGCTGGGGGAAAAAAAAACAACAGTAAGAAAAGCAGTACTTACCATTTTCCCAATCATCATAACGTAAGGGCCAGCCTGCTGATTTACAGCTAGGAAATCCAGCAGTCGCACATACCAAAATATTATATTGAGACAGTATGTTATTCTTCCAGCAACAAAGACATAATTTTCTCTGTAAGTGTTTTCACCAAAATTCCCCTTTGCTCCAAATCTTAATGCAAACCCAATGAAGAAAGTGACAATGGCAACGGTGTCACTGATATTGAAGTAATCACTGAACCACACTTTAATCTTCTGATTAATCTTCCCAGCCTCTGACATAAAGATCTGCAATTAAAAAGAAAAAAGTCAGGTCCGCTCACATTTATTTGCACATGGACCAACACTGAAATATAGGAATCAGTAACATTTTTATACTTGTAGAAATAAGGCATCTATTCAAATGGATAACTGGTGCAGACTGAGGAATCAAACCCAGTGTCTACCTGCACCAGGGTGACAAGGACAAGGAGGACGTGTGCTTCCTTCTCTCAATAATCTATGAAGGAATTTTGGGCTCAGGGTATTTGATTGTTGAGGCAGTTACTGTTATAAAGATGAATCCTGCTCTCTGCCTGCTGGGCCTGAGGTAGCAGGTTAATGAACGTCCTATCTCTCTTTTAACAATTGTTACAGAACTTCTCCCAGTCTCTTGCTACCAGCACCGTTGTGGTTGTGACAGCTATCCCGTCTCCACAAAGCTTTTCTGTTGTGTCATCTCAGCTGTAGCATAGTGGTAGAATTTGATATTTGACTGGCACTAATGAATAAATGCACAATTCACTCCTCGGTAAAATAAGGTTGTTTCTTTCTAAGATAAAGGTATTACATTGTGTACTCTGATGCTTGAGGTTTCTTAGGTTCTCGTTTATGAACACTTTACACCAGATCATTTTAACTGACCCCAAAAACCCCTAAAATCCCAGATTATTACAGGCATACCTCACGAATTTTCTCAATTGCTGATGTGAAAATGTAAGCAATAACAATCCACTCTTGAACAGACGGTAATTCTTCCATTTTTACAAGAACCACAAACGTGTAGAGCATGAGGAATCCTAAGTATGCCAACTAAAAAAAAAAAAAAATTATACATATAATTACTAGTGCTCTTTATAGATGTGCGTGAAATCTTTTGATGTGGTGTACAATAAAAGCTTCAAGTAGAATTACAGTACTATATTCACCCCTTTAAGCAGGTAAGTTATTATTTATAAGGGGATACAAGCATTTTCTTATTAGAAGAGGAAAAACAGCTGTAATAAGCTATTCATCATTAGCAAAGCTTTGTTCTTATTAAAGCTATTTTTCCTTTAATACAAATTTTAGAGTCTCTTTTACACTAATTTAAGCAAAGCTGTGCATGAAAACTTCAGCTTAATAAATTATTTCAGAATTCCTGCTAGCAACTGATGAAATTAATTACTCAGGCCCAAATAAAAACGTTTCTGCTAATTATTCTTAGGTTTAAAAAAAGCAGTACTTCTCCAAGCCAACACCACAGACTTAAAAGAACCTTGACCCACAGTACCCTGCATGTGCATAAGCAGTTTCTCAAAATCAGGTAGTTCTCATTTCCAGCTTAGCAAGGTAAGGGGCTTTTTTGTTTGCTTTTTAAAAAGTGCTTAATACTTTGATTCAGGTCACAGAGCTCCATGTTGGGAAAAGAACCCCAAAATCTGCATTAGATCTCCAAATAAAATACACGTTAGACAAAAGAAAACTCACTGTATTAAACCAAAACTTGACAATCGGTGCATGATAAAATGCGTAAAACTTCTGTGTAATTGGAAGCCTTTTAGGTTTTGCTGGAGTCTCCATATCATGTTTTTCTAAATTACTGTCCAAGATCCTTACTTCTTTAAACACCTCCTGAAATGAAAGGACTGTTAATTTACATACAGAAACACACGCTTTGGACACTCATTTGATCTCTTGCTTTGATGTAAAAATGTAACTATCTATTTTAAGTTAGAAATACTGTTTTTAATATCTCCTCTTGTGCCACTTTACCATAGGTATTTCATCTGCTGCATTCTGGAAGTTGTTTTCACTGTCATCCATTGCCATTTGATGTGCATCTTGAGACTGAGGAATATGTGACATTTCAGCCTTGGTCTTATATTCCAACAGCAGTATAGCAGGAGGAAGTAAAATACTCAGTATCACCTGGAAAAGATGAAGACTTTGTGCAAACAGTTCACAGCTACGTCAAAGTATCAGAAATCACCAACACACAGAATATCCTCCAAAAAAAATACTAGACAAATTTTAGTTGCTTGTTATTGAGAGGAAAAAAGGTAGAAGCTCATTAGTTGTTATTATTTACATACACACTTAAAAGGCTAATATCACATATAAAGAGTGTTCTTTGACTTGAAGATAGAGCAAAGGGGAAGAATCAACAAATTCCAAACCCAAAAGCCACTAGAAAGAATGTACTCTAAGACTGACGATGCTGAGATTTTCTGTTTACAATCTGTTCTTTAGCCCACTTCCCAGAAACTGGAACTGTGTAATGTCAAGGTGTATTTTAAAACATCTGTGAGTTGAGGTTGTGCTTTGGTTGGTTTGAGTGTTTATTTTTTTGTTTGTTTGGTTTTGTTTACTTTGTTTTTTTCCCAATTTACGGTAGAAAAATGAGCTAAGGTGTGGATGAAGAGAATAAGCGAAAGCTGCTTATTGTCATTAGCCTGTTACAGAGTAAGCACGAAAGTGGTTAATCAGTTACCAAAGAGGATTTTAGTAGGTCACAAGTTAAATGATGCTTGTAGATATTTTGTAGGAAAGTTGTATTTCATTATATTCCTAACAACCCTTAAGTTTTGCACACCATCACAAAGAAAGAGGCAACTCCCATTTTGGTTCAATTGATCTATATCACAAAGGGCACCCCTGGAAAACCTATCCTTGATTTGTCTACCCTTGTTTCACTCCGTGCCCTGCTTTTGCTCAGTTTCTTCCTCCAAAATAGGATACAGACAAAGCTTTTCGACATTGTCTTATGTGCTACCTATAAAAATCTAAAATGCATGGAACTATTCTTACAATGGGTTTTCTGTTAACATTTTTACCACTATGTTTTTAGTAGTGGATTAGTATTCACATGATCTCTTTATACCTCTGATTGAAGGCTACTTGCCTGTTTTTTGCCTTCTCTATTTCTGTACCTTATTTGAAAAGACAATAGAGCGTCAAAAGAAGAGTTAACAATAAATAATTCCAGTTTTGATTATGTTACAGGAGACTGTTTTACAGGATTTATTAACACGAGCTATAGTTATGAAAGCGTTATACCAACAGCACTTAAACATGTTTTCCTTCCATTAAAACACAAATTCTGCTAATCCTTTTTACACCAACAAAGTGCAACAACGCTTACTTTGTACCAGGAATTCTTCCTCATGTTCAACCTTCCCATCCACATATCCGACAACAACATCTGTGTGCAGGTATGTGCTACAAACGGACGGAGCCTTGACGACACTGCCAGCTTCAGACAAGTTGAGTTGCTCCAGTTTTTAAGCTCATAGGTCAGTAATTTCATTGCCATAGTTTCATCTTGGCGGAAGGACTGTTCTAGCAGTTCAACTGCAAGTTGACCAAACTCACTAGAATGAAAAACCAACAAAAGAAAGTTTAGTATCTGTAGAAATGAACTTGAGTTTAGCCTGAATTTTCCTGTACAATCAAATTCCCAGCAGTACAACTTGAATAGACTATTACGTGGCCCTTGTGTACCGATGCACTGTATAGTAACTTGTAACTACAACATGTGAATCCGTGACTTTTTAATAAAAATACATGCAGGCTACAAACAGCTGTTAAAACACAGTGAAATCACATGGAAGTGGCACATTCAGTATCATTTTAATTTAACTATAAAGCATGACTTGCAACAGCTCTCAAGAAAGAGCAATATCTAATATAAAACTCTACTAGAGCATCACTTAATCCTTTTTGCAAAAAGGAATTGTCTCCAAGTGTGCTAATAGAACAGTTTGGTGTTTATTCATATATCGCTCACTACTTTTATTGCACATTTGAATAAAAGATCTTTAATAATATAAATGTAATTTACTTGGAATACTGTTTCAGTTCTTCTGAAGTATCATCAACAAGGTCACTTTGTTTTGCTTCGTACGCCATTGAACGATACACTTTGCAGGCAACCAAGGCTTTCGCCATGGACTCCTCCCCATGCTGCCAGAAGAAGAGGGCCATCTTCTGCCTCTTCATTAACACCGCCCAAAGCAACAGCTCGTTGAGCGGATACGCAAAACGCCTCGTTTCAGGATCATCTATGTCTACTATTTCATCTTTGGTTCTTTTCTTTTTTCCCTCTTCCGCACCAGTGTCAATCTTTAAAATAAAATCAGAAAGTTACATTTTAAATCTCAGTAAAACTGCTGCTACTCATACTTCAGTGACAGACTTCAACTGGGTTCGCCACTCTTAACTAGTTAAAATAAACCCCACTACGTTCCCTTCACACGTCTGTACCTTTGGTTTGTATGGCTGCGCTGTTTTGATGAAGTGATTATGGCGCATTTTTTCCTTCTTGTCTGCCCTGTTCCCAAAGGACTCATGGCTTTTACACATCTGAGGAGTAGTATTTGAAGGATTTCGCCCAGATCGCTGTAACAAGAAAAAGGGGAGGGGGTTTGGTTTGGTTTCTTTATTCTTACCTACTATGCATTATAAAATAATCTGTTTATAGCTTGATACTTAGTTGAGTTACTTTGCTACTTAAACAGTGATGAACTTATACAGCAACCAGAATTTTCACTGGATATTTAACAAGTATCTTGTTTGGTTTGGGTATTTAAGAAGTCACAAAGTAGGCTGTTCCACTTGTTGCTTTACAAGAAAGCAGCTAAGACATCTGCATCTCAAGCCCTGGTGAATCTGCATGCTTAGTGCCCATTCTTTCTCTATGAGTAGGAAAAGAGGGAGTAACAGAGAAGGAATTTAGATGTGCTAGAATATCAAGCAAGAGAACAAAACCTTTGGTTTGTTCTCAACCACAAAACAGTGACCAGCTGCCTTACTATTGCCTTTAAAAGAGCCAGCCAATTGACAAGAAGAACAAAACAATATGGATGCAGTTTTCCTCTGAAATACACAGCTTTTTAATTGAGAACCTATGAATCAGCCTGTCCCGTTATCCAACTGCCACATACCCGATTGTTCCCGCTGAGGCTGTTGTATATCGCTCTAAAGCGTTTTCTTGTATAGGTGCATCTATAAGTTCCTCCCATCAGATATTCAATAACCAGCCCCACATCAATCAGGTTGATTTTATATCCCGGTGGAAGATTTCCCTAGAAATAAATAACAGTATTTTTAGTTTTTCAAACTATAATCTTAAACTTGCTTACAGTGTTCCTGCATGTGACATCACAGCTCTTCATAAAAAACAAGTTAAAACTTTCATGATTTAAAAAAATCATGAAACTACACGGCTCAGTATTTTATCAGTTTCAAAATAGACAAGGTTATAGCTTCTTTTCTGTATCGTCTTCCCTAGCAGGGTAGATGTTCATTCTGTGAGGGAGGGTATGGACTGGTTTTTGTCGATTGTTTTAACAGCCAAATTGCTCTTAGCTGGGAGTATCCGCTTTCAATCCCCCCAAAAAGCAAATCAATCACAAGTAAGATGAAAAAGGCAACACTCATCAGGTTTAACATCTTTGTGGCAGCAGAGCACTGAGCATACAACAGCAAGTATTGACACCAACTGAATGACTGCAGAAGTAGCTTACTGATTACAATAAAACTTAATAAACCTAAGATTAAATTGTCAGTCACACACAAGAAATCAAAGAACTAACACTGCTATTGACAGAGTTTTACATTTACGGCATACCTGTTTGACATCCCGAACGAGATGAAAGAGCGTTGGGTTAGTTGGACCTTGTTTCTTTATAAGAAAGAGAGGGGAAAGTAAAAATCAACACCTACAGCAACAACGTTTTTCTAAGCAATATTTATAACTATGCAGGTTCACAAAATAAACTGGTTTTACAACTATTAATACAATATTAACTGCCATAGAATTCTATCTTATGAAGGCTAACAATAGTATCTATAGACCTCATATTTTGTGCACAAGTTTAACCCATCTGACTTGTTCTCTTCCCCACTGTGGTTTACACATCTCACATGTTCCACAAGGCTGCAATTTTCCATTTAGTATCTACCCCCAGCATCAGACAAAGATGAACGTCCTGCTTGACAAACTATTTCTGGCGTAATTTCTGAGGAGCCGGAAGGCAGCTGTGGCACTAGAAAGCAGCCAGACAGCACACACCTCTCAACAAGAACCCCTCTATTGACACCCCCCACATGGCTGCATGTGACCTGGTATACAACTCTCAAAAGCTGTTCTAAAAGTAGCTTAAAAAGCAGTCATTCACTTACTGTGTTATAAAGTTCTTCCAGTCTGGGAATCGTAAGGAATTTGTGCATGCTTACTCCGTTTTCAATCAGAAGTTTCACAAATGCAACTCTGTCCATCACGAGGGCATCTAACATGGCCTGTTCCAGAGAGCCAACCTACAACAGAGAAGTAACAAGGTAGAGCCTGGAGAGAACCAGTAAAATGGGTCATCACCAAAGTCAGTGTACTTAGGTTACATAGCAACCTCATTTATTTACAGGGCTGGGGAAACCTTATATGCCTACAAAGATATCACCCTTGGGTCAGAAAATCCCCTGAATTACACACAATTACAGGATGAGAGAATATTCTTAATACACTTCATCAGCGAGTCTTAAACTCATCTGTAGGTATCTCCAGCTGACACAGTACACGGGACTAAGGAGACATTGGGTTTGGCATAGTTAAACTGTTCTCATAGGTTGATATTGGATGAAACAAAGACATCAAACATTTAAAGCACAATTTGCTTCAAAGATAAATGCTCAGAAGTATCATTGCTATCAACGTAGTTATATAGGATTGTGGTTTATTTTTACAGAAATACAGGGAAATGGCAAGATCCACAATGTCATTATCAAACCAATTTGCAGACTACAAGAAACAGACATTTTGTCCTCCCCCTCAAAAGACACTGCAGTGCTGCCAACAGTAGTTAATATGTGTATTTTACTCGATGCTGCTTGAGATCTTCCTCTGACCGTGCAACTGTAAGGAAGAAAGAGCATCTGACTAACAGGAATTCAGCTTCCACCTTTTGCAATGTCTTTTCTCCCCTAGTTATTAAGAAGACTTAGCACATTTCTAAAATTCTTGGGCCATTTTCAACTACACAATAACAAAACAGCTGTAAGGCAGTACGCAAAAATTACTGTCCTCAGAAGAATTGTGTCAGTATTCTACAGTCTCTCTCTACAAAAGTGAAAAGATTCGTTCTTTACAGTAAACTGAGCTTCCCTCTGAAAATACCATGCTGCTTAATCCAGAGCGTTACATACCAGCCATTGTTGCCCATAAACAAACACATGATTTTTGGCTATGTCAACTCTATCCCACGCAAGTGTAAGAACAAGCTGGTCAAACGCAGATGCATTCGTGCCTTAAGAAGCAAAAACAATGAAAAAAAACATTAAATCAATTTAAAGATAACATACATTCTTTCTTCCTAAAGAGGCCAAATCAAGGATTCCACTACAAAGTTATACAGTATATTTAATCATTTATGACACATTACGGTATTATACAATGAGAAAACATAGTAGATAATTATTTGCTAGAAAACGAAAGATTCCTACAGATTATAGTATTTTATATATAATCCATCATATAAACATTAAACAACAATAGCTGGAGATTCTAAACGCTCTTAAAAGTCTCACCTTTTAACAATGCTGTAAGAATTGCAACATCGATGTCCTGATGTTCATCTGACCCAATATGAAAAACTGTAATCTGTCCAAAACAGTAAAATAGGGAAAACCTCTTTTAAAGTTATTTTCAGGCAAAGGTGATTAGCTCCAGTCTTTATGTAAGGAATTGAAATATAGTAGAAAGTCACCTTATCTTCAAGGCAATTTAAGCCTATGCTTGATTTAAACTTACCTCTAGTGTGCACCCTGTATTGTTTTCCTAACTGGGTGCCACATAAGACAACCTTTTATGAGAAAACGCACAGCAGAAACCCTTTACGCTCTTCTGTCAATTTGAACTTATTTTCCCACTATGATTACAATACTCTATTTTCTATAAACATCACACAGTATTCTATTTACCCCTCTGGTCCAGTCTAAAGTATGAGATTAACCTGCCAGCAAAAATGTTCAGCCAAATATGACAATTTTAAATCTTAGAACAGCACAATATGACATCCAAATGAGACACCAGTACCTGAATTCAGGCTAAATATAAAGTTCGATAAAGTGCTTTTTCTTTAAGCATGCAGTACTAATAGACCTTTGTTAGTACACTCATAATTCAAAGACAAAAAAAAGCCTAACTGTCCAGAAAAGATTTTTTAATGTCTCTTGACCATACAGAACATTGAGATACAATATTAGATCCACAAATGCACACAGCTTGAATAAAATAATTGTATGGCAAGATCTACTTACAAGTTCTTTTTTTTTCATGCATTCCAACAGTGTCTGAAACAAATGAACTGCTTCACTTTGACCAAAGTTAAACGTCTTTTTGATGGTTGAAATGATTTCAGGTTCAGCACCCTCAGGAACATTCCTGAGATCGAAACAAACAGGAAAACACACTGTTATACATGAACAGTAGGAACTGCAATGCATGTAATTAGTTTCAACATGTCCATTCAAGGCCCTGCTATCTCCAAGCTTATTACTGTTTCAGTGGTACAATCTTGGGTAACCTTTAGAAAGAAGTATAGGTTGCTTAATCTATGACTTTCTGCTACTGCCCCAGTAACCCAGCTTCTCTCCCTTTCCTTCCCACAGCCAGTTCTGAGATACTCTGGGCTAAAAGATTTTGACACATAATACTAAGTACTCGCCCCTCTGAATAAGACCTGCTTCTGATCTGACTACGGACAGAGCTGTTTGTGTACAGCTACGTTAGATCCCTGCCCCCTGGTTCTGAGGCAGTCCCTGCAACAAGGACATAATATGTTTCAGGATTTATGCAAATCTGACAGCTAACTTGAAATCACTAAATACCATGGAGCCCAAGCGCATCCCTTTTATTGCTTGAAACTACACTTAAAACAGATATATGTTCTCTACACTAAACAGAAGTGCGTAAAAAGTTAACTACTCAGAAGAAAAAGCACAGAAACTCTTTCTGATCCCTTTTCACTGAAAGTTACTGCTATGCAACAGCTAACTGCACAAAAATATTTCCATTCAATGTAGTCAGGTGATATTTTTAAGCAGTTTAGTAACATACTATTCTCTGTTATTCTCGTATCTCTGGAAGTTCTGACCAGCTCTGACTTCTGTTGAGCAAAACTCTCTTGTGCACTCTTAAGAACAGTCAAATCACTTAAGTTGCTGTGGCTTAGTTAAAATTTGAAGTTGGAGCAGAAAGAGCATTTAAAGTGAGGGCTGGGTCCTCTAGTTACAATGGTGGAACAAAAGCACCTCATGTAACTGAAGCTGCACGTGAGATGTTTGCCCTACTTTAGGATATAGGTGTGCACACCTCTCCTGTCCTTTTTGTAAGTATCGCTAAAGCAAGCATGTGTTACAGCATTTAATGCAACCGGTACAGGGTATGTGGGAGGAACCTAGAACTAGAAAGGTCATCTCGGTCTTTAGCCAGGGCTATTATTGCAGCCAGCCTGCAAGGCTGCATCCCAGGCACAATTACACTCCACGCTTTTAGCCTTCGTCTTCCCACAGAAAAACGCTCTTGCACAAATTCATTAAGGAGTGGTCTCGAAACCCATCTATGCACGACTGATGGTTTGGTTAGCGCTGGTAGGACTTACCCTCCCTCCTCTGTTTGCTTGTGAACATACGCTAATATGTCTGCAGCTCTGCCCGTTCCCTCGCACACCACCACGGGCACGGGAGGACTCTCTTGGAGGAAGTCTAGGACTGTGAGTATGACGTTGGGGCCACCTTCAAACACAAGTGCCACCACGGGCACACCCTGGCCAATTCCTGCGAAGTAATAAAAAACAGACAATGTTTTAAGTGTACAGGGAATGCCAAGACTGATTTTATATATTTAATAAATCAAGCATGTCCCCTCTATTGAATAAATATTAAAACACTGCCTGCCAGACTTTTTGATTGTTGCTAATGGACAGTTCCAAGCACTCTTTATACTTTGGGCTGGGAAGAAGCTGGTAAATACAATGGAATACAGGCTACAAAACAGAAGAGATTCTTCACAGAAATATTCCTGAACTAATGCAGTAAAGTGAACATTTTTTCTTTAGGGAACTCTCCTTTGGAAACTCCCAGAGTTTCCAAAGACGTCAACACACATATAATTTGAACATAGTTACACAGAAACCCTCTGCCGACAGGGAGGATTGCAAAAGCATTCCTAGAAGAGAAAAAACCACGTGTTGCTCCATAATTGGGAAAACACTAAAAAAGTCATGGCTTCTTTGCACAAACACGGATGATGTTTTACAAACTCAGTTGCCCTGTTGTGAAACTGCAAGTGACCATGTCAAAACCATGAATCAATCAGACCAGTAAGGCCTGCAACGCACTAGTAACTCAAGTGACATAGATTTGATTTATCGAAGTACAATTGACAGCTTTATTCAAAAGAACCCTCCTCTCTGGTCCCAGAGAAATCCTAAATCTACCAGCGATATCTCGGGTTCAAGGCAGCAGCGGAAATCTGCAAAATAGTCATTCAGACTCGAAACATAAACAAAAGACTAACTTTTTTCACTCAGGCCTCAGCCATCAGAATTACTTACTTGCATGGATCCGTTGCAAATTAATCGTTTTTTCCAGTTCTCTCCGCAATTTAACTTCTGCTCCATACTTCCCAACTGTTCCATCATCCACCAGAATGAAATGCGAATGGAGGTTATTTAGGACATTTAGTTTACTTAACGGGTTTAACAGGGTTTGATATGGAGCAACCACCTAAGTGTAAGCACAGAACAATGTGTTTTACTTATGAAGATTCAAACTTGTTTCTGTGAAACTGAACTTGTCATCTAGGCACGCCTTGGGTCAGGATACATCAACAGCTGTATCTCTGAACTTTGTGCAAGAAGTAGATGATTTTGTCGCAAAAGAATAATGTTTTGAAGGATGACAGAGAAAAGATCCTTTGAAAAGGTGTCTTTGGGGAAAACTTGAGATTGCTCTGGCAAACAAAGATTCTGCATCAAAATTTTTCACCTTATCCTCTGTAAATGTGAATTCTCTGTAATACCATTTTTGTTATTTGATTCAGTAATATCAGTCAGGGGGAGAAAAAGGATTAAGTACCTAAGAAGCAGCTCCTCCTCTAGTGCATTTGCATTTTGCGACTTGTTTACACTAACAATCTTGCATAAGTCACAGATGTCAATGTACCTTCATATTAAAGCAAGTATTCCAATGATGCAAAGTAAGTGAAAGAACACACTTGAGCAGATTTGTCAAAAATAGTCAGGTAAATCATTATTTTAATTAGGTAATCTATCCTTACATCTCTTCCAACAAGGTCATTTCTGTTTTCAATCACTCCCCATGGAGCAATCCCAATAGTGCAAATCTTCCGAGATGATCTGGAAGCATGTTCTCGTAGAGCATCACCAACATGTTTTGCAACACCTGTTTGTGCACAAAAACATTTCAATGTATTGAATGTCACATCTTATTAAGAAATACAACTGTTTTATTAGTTAAATGTACCTTTAAAGATCTGGGAACTTACTTGACATAACATGAAAAGGAAAAGCACCATACTACATCTACTAGAAGGAAACGAAGTACTATGTATCAGTAATTCAACAAAATAAATATTAGCCTAGTAAGAACTAAAGAGTTTCCACTACATCTTTGTGTGTGTGTTTTAATCGCATTAAGTTTCTTCTCTTGCAGTTTCAAAAACAAGCAAGAACACCCCAACAACAACAAAAGGCAAAAAGCAAACAAAACAAGCCCCAAAAAAACAATCCCCCCATCTTTGTGTTGTTTCTCTTTGCAAGACGAAACAGCAGTCCACTTCCAACCACACCTGTTCAAAACGTATTAATTTCACTTTACCAAACTCACGCAAATTTACTTGGTTTTAAGGAAAAACTATGCATCCATGAAATCTTTTGGCTCTTATAAACCATAATCCAGTTAACTGCGCACATTCATCGGTACTTTTTTACCTGTGTTCACTCCTCCAGTTATAATCCAGGCTCCTGTTGTTACTGCAGCTTTAATAAGACCTTTGCCAAGCAACTGTTTGATGCGTGGGTGAAGTTCAAATTTCTGCATGCCCCCATGTACAGATATAACAAGCTTCGGCAACTCCATCTGCCATTCTTTAAGCATAAGTTGCAGAATAGCTTCAGGCTTGGTGTCATATGACAATCGCACATACTGTGAGCACAAGAAGAGTGTTAAAAGGTTCTTAAATCAGAATCAACGAGTAAAAAGAACCAGGAGGTACTTCAGGATATATTATCCTATTCCTGGCTATGGAAAATGTAATTCGCTTTCTCAAAACACAGCAGATGCAAGAAAACAACAAGGTTGCTTTATGTCCTCCTGAATTACGGATGAGACAGTTCGCAATTCTGAAAGCAAGTTTTGGAAAGGGAATTACAATGCAAAGATTATGTTATTCCATCCTACTGGCACAGCGACCTAGAAAAATGAGTCTTTATGATTCTATTGATGATCTGTGAATTAGATGAAATTCAGAAATGTTTATAAAAGTTCTGCCATCTACTGGGGAGAGGCTTGCACGTCTCCTATGGAAACTTTTACAGGAAGACAGTTGCTTGCTTTTCCTTCCCGATTCCTGGTAGGAAGGAAAGCTACATTCCTCAATAGAAAACTAGCACCTTTTTAACTTGCTGTGTTTAACAACATAAGATTAAGTAGATGGTTGATCAGTTAAAAATACTGCTGCATCTTTAAAACGAGCTATTCAACAGAGGGGTCATCACGCAGAAATTAGCCCTATTTGAGTCAAGTTCTAACCAAAAAAGAAGTAAGCAGAGAAACTAGTATAGGCAGCCTGCTATTTCTGTACTCCTGGAAAGGGATTCGCAGCAATTTTAAGCTATACTAAGCGTACAAAGGAACGCACATGCTGCTGTTACCAACGTGAACGAATCCTGTTAAGAACTCTCCCCTCCACAGAGGGGATCTGACCTAGAGCACCGGACTCTCCTTGGGGGCTCTGACATAAAGAACAGAGCAATTTGCAATTGGAAGGTAAGCCTGTACATGAACACAGCTAGTTCTGACAGATCTAAACAACTTTTGTTAAACAAAACAAAAAAAAAAAAGGAAATTAGAAAGAATTCAGATCACAATTAAAAAATACTAGAATAGTAGAGGGCACTGGTTTGTCACAATATAGGTGACACTGTTTTCAGCCTTCAATTTCAAAAGTTGAATGAAGCATTCGCCATCTCTATCAACATGTTTAGAGTAAGGAAAAAAGAAGAAAACGTCATACATGCCTTAGCCCTGTAAGAATGAGAGCCACCTTGGAAGTTGATGACACCATACGCATCAGTAGAGGTCTGTTCTGTGTGTTTTTCCACTGACCATTCTTCTATTTCCTGATTGCAGTTTTCACCCAGCTTCACATCGGAGTATTTCATCGCAAGACTTGCAGTGAAACACGCATGTTGTCTGACCAAGCGGCCGCAGCAGCACCTGCACCATACCAGTTAGAATACCTGAGTAAATACTGTCATTAGAAGACAAGAGAACTTTGTTTCTCTGTAACAGAGACACGTCAGCTTTAGAAAGCAAAAATTATAAATATTATATATAAAATATTTATAGCAAGAACTAATTACAATACATAATTATTATGCAAAATATTGAAGCTCACTGAGATAAGTTAGAGGCCAGAAGAAACTGAGTACTCACGACATGGAAAATTAATTCTTTGACGCCAAACAATTTATATAACATCTATAAATCTATGTATTGCAGACAGTTCTTTATTCATTAGCTGTATTTATTTTATATCTAACCTTTCACCAACTTGTCATTTGCAATATTGATCACAAGGTTTTAAAACCCTATTATGAAAGCGTTTGTTTAGTGGAAAAAAATATTCACAAATAATGTAATTACAAAGAACTCTTACCTGACAAGTTGCTGACAAATCTGACATCCTGGAAGGCATCTATAAGAAATATTTAAATATATGAGTAAACTCCAGTTTTGAGGTGAAGGGGGACACACCCCACTCACACCACTTAGTGTGCTTACAGAGAGATCACTGAACAAAAGAGATCTTCAGTAAACAGAAAAAATGCTGCCCAAGTTTACCCATTTATAACACGGTAACTTCACAGAATCCCAGAATGTCAGGGGTTGGAAGGGACCTGGAAAGCTCATCCAGTGCAATCCCCCCATGGAGCAGGAACACCCAGATGAGGTTACACAGGAAGGTGTCCAGGCGGGTTGGAATGTCTGCACAGAAGGAGACTCCACAACCCCCTGGGCAGCCTGGGCCAGGCTCTGCCACCCTCACCAGGAAGCAGTTTCTTCTCAAATTCAAGTGGAACCTCTTGTGTTCCAGTTTGAACCCATTGCCCCTTGTCCTATCGTTGGTTGTCACCGAGAAGAGCCTGGCTCCATCCTCCTGCCACTCACCCTTTAGATATCTGTGAACATTAATGAGGTCACCCCTCAGTCTCCTCTTGTCCAGCTCCAGAGCCCCAGCTCCCTCAGCCTTTCCTCACACGGGAGATGCTCCACTCCCTTCAGCATCTTTGTTGCCCTGCGCTGGACTCTCTCCAGCAGTTCCCTGTCCTGCTGGAACTGAGGGGCCACAACTGGACACAATATTCCAGGTGTGGTCTCCCCAGGGCAGAGCAGAGGGGCAGGAGAACCTCTGACCTACTGACACCCCAGGTACCATTGGCCTTCCTGGCCACAAGGGCCCAGTGCTGGCTCATGGTCACCCTGCTGTCCCCAGGACCCCCAGGTCCCTTTCCCCTATGCTGCTCTCTAATAGGTCATTCCCCAACTTGCTCATCTTTATTTTCCATAACTGTAGTATACTTGGCAGGTAAAAACACATACACATGCAAAAGCTCCAGTCCTGAGACTGCAGAGAGGTTTTCAGGCTTTGAACCATCCATGTCGAAAGCCCAGGAATATTTCAGAATTACCTGCCCTACCCAAATGGAAACATTTTGCTAGAGGCCGAGAAGTCACTTACGGACAGACACTTTATCAGACTCATTTGCACCTGTGCTATGAATGTATCGTTCCAATATCCACCCAAGTTGAACCGCACACGTGGGAAGGTGATTGGATAATTTCTGGGTTGCATGTACAGAAAAATATATATTTGAACAAACCTTGTAGAGTAATGTCTTTACATAGAGTTTATTATATAAAAAGAATCCCTCACTTTACCCTCTTACATCTTAAACATTTTCTGTGTTTTCCTGCTAACAGCTTTCTTAACATTTAAAATCAGCATAGCAGATACATTTTCACCAATTTTCCATAATTCTCATAAGTAGCTGTTAACCAATTATGGACAAAATCTGATGGGAAAGTTGTGAACTCCACTGTGCGCTACAAATGGGTTAAACTAAAAGGGCAAGTGTTGAAGACCATTTTGTGCCTCGTGAAACGCTCTGGAAATTTTAACAGCTTCCTAATTACTTTGTTTGCATTTGCAAATTTTCCATGTGCTACAATCATGGCTATAAATTCTAAAAGCTTCTCGTGTCACATGATTTCGAGGAATGTGATGAATTATTTACAATAACTTAAAAATTCGACGGCATTTACTTTGTTCTTTTTCTGCCTAAACCCAAAGTTCTTAAAAGAAAAATAAGACTCTCCCCCAATAGAACAAAATAGATTTATAACATTTCTTCCACGGAAAAGACTGAAATAGGAGTTTTCTAAGTTCAGAACAAAAGGTTTCTCAGCTGTTCTCAAGTATTGGGCGCTAAAAACGAGAAAGCTGATCTGAAATCCATAATGACAACATTGGGGAGACAAAACTGCCTTAAACCACCAATTCAGAATCTATTTCCAACTTGACTGTATTTAATCTGAGACACGGATGTCACACACATCAAGTTCAGCCATTGTAGGAATACCTATAACATTTAGTGAAGGTAAACTCTACAAATTAGATAGGTTAGAGATAAGTTACTTGATTTCACACCTCTAATTCAGCGTAAGGTAAAAGCAGCACAGGAGATAAGCAAAATGTTCTTCATTAGTCTCAGTTTAATTATAAAGAACAGCAATGAGTTCTTGCATCATTTCTTATTTACCTGTGTGGGTCTTTTGAACTTGGTATAATATACACGCACTCCCTCTTGGTGAAAGTATTTTCTATCCAGGATTTCTGGGACTGAAAAATAACAAGTGTAACAGTATTATAAAACACAAATCATACAACTTGGCAATTAAAAGCGATTTTTCAGAAAGCAAGAATTAGAACACGAAGGGGTTTTTTATTTAAAGACGAAAGCAAGTACTTTTTAACATAAAGAAGTTAAATTCTCTTTTAATGTTTTGCTGTCTCCCAAAAACTAACAAAACCATATGACTCTAAAAGCCTCTCGCACTGCCTAGAAGTTGAGATATCAGAATCATTGCTACTTATTTTATACACAAATTCCTTAAAATCCAAAGTAAAATATTTTCAAAGCTAACAAACAGCAAAACTTTGCAATGTGCAAGTAAAGATGTACCAAAAAACCTCAAACATTTCTAAAATATATTACTAAGTAAAAAAAAAAAAGTTAACATTTTTTAAAGATAAGTGCACTACTCTGAGATAACAGTAATTTCATCTATAAAGTAAAATTTTCATCTTGAAGTTGCGGGTAAACTTCCAACACCACTGGCAATCTTTTCTAGTAGCAACAAATGCCATTAGCATCTCTAGCTCTGTTTTAAGCTTAAACTGGAAATGTGTTCCAAAACACGAAATTAAGCATGTTTATGCCTTTAAGTGCCTATTTATGCCTATTCTAATAGCTGGACTTCAGTTCCTTAAGCAACCCTGTAACATTATCTGACATGATAATCTCAGGATTACATGCTAACCAGTACGCATAACGCCCAAGGTGTACGTCATGTTTCAGCAACACATTGGGAAAGGAACTCAGACATGATTTTTAGTTATTAAAAACAAGAAAAAGATATTGGAATGCCAATTTGTTCCTTATGCAATATTGCTTTAAATCCTTGTAGAGATTATATTCAAATTTCTTCATTGCTGACGCATGCCCTGTTCTACATTTACATTTTCCCTCTAGAAAAATTTGAGAAATTTCATACTTATTCTGTTTTACAATTAGAGGGGGGAAAGACTGATGTATATTATTCACAGCTATCTAAATACAGGTCTGCAGACACTATGAATGAATTAACTTTTTTTTTTCCCCAGATCTGTTATAACAGAAGATTCAGTAAAGATAGATGGGTTTTCACACACTTGTCATTTCAAGATAAGTTTAAGATAATACAGAGAAACTATTACAAGTAAGAATGTACCAGCCCGTTTCAATATAGGTCCCTTGGAAAACTGCTCCTCAGCTGCCCATCCTCTTTCAGAACATTTCCCAGCCTCAGCAGATCTTTCCCACATTTTTCATCATCATCTGCTTCCAATATTTTGTTTTAGCAAACTCTGACTATGAATCTGTCAAGATGGCAACGAACGGCAGCTCCAGTTTGTGTCTTTGCATTCAGAGGCCAGCGCTCTCTTCCAGAGAAACTTGATATATGTGCATATGTAGATTAAGATATGCATGCTCTTATTATCTGTAAAAATATACATATATTGATAGTAGGTAGCCCAAAATTTTATCTTCCTCCTTTCACGGTATTCTTAATAGTATTAAGTCTTAGCCTTTCTGACATGAATCCAGTTCTGGAAGCTGCTTTCTGCTCAGCAGTGTCCCCACTGTTCCACGGGTATGTATTTTTGTACTCCACTGCTTAAAACTGAGGGCTTGTATAAATCATTACTTTAACATCACAGTAGTTTAAGTTTATATGTGAACTCTGCAGATCCTCCAAAATACGAAAAGATAAAGAAGAGTAATTTAATACTTCGGTGTTGTAGCCAGCTGGCTAAAACCACCCCCTGAAGCAAGTGACCACAGGCACAATGCGCTACATACTGAAATCTGAATCGTGACAATTATGGTTTTATTATTAAGTGGTGATCAAAGCTGGGGAGAAGGGACACCATTTTCATAATAAACAGTTCCGAGAAGTTAATATAAAACATTGTAATTCTTATCTTAAGGAAAGCACAGTCTTAACCACTCATCAAGGATTCCCTCTGTTCTTCAGTGTCAAGAGCATTTGCAGCAGAGCTTGGGTACCTCTTGGCTATTTACGTGGAGAAGGTTCTACAATGTTATTAAAACACACTTGGAACTTTTCATTTTGTAAAATGAGACTTTACAGACGCACTACTGTACACTGATTAATCTTTATCGCAAGAGGTTTCATACAGAACCTGCTAATTACAGAGTCTGTTCAGGTGAGGAGAGGAGGAAGGGGGGAAGTAGAACAAAAAGAGAACAGAGTCAGTGAGCACCAATTCCCATAAACAGGTAAACATCAAATTAAAAACGCAGGAAAAACTGACACAGGGTATAGCTGTCCCAGAGTAAGAACTATTATTACATAATGTTCCTGTGGTGACCAGAAAAAGGAAGAGGATGTGAGGACACCGTTAAGATAAATTAGTTGCCGCAATTACCCGCAAGAAATACTTGCTTATCAGCTAAAGATTAAGTTAAAACAGGAGATCAAGTCAGTAGTCAAAAATCAATATGCAAGTTATCAGACTGTTTTAAAAAAAACAAGCCTACTCTTACTAAAGGTGTTTAATCATCTCTGGTGCGACTTGTGCTCATCGCAGTGATCTGGTTTGCTTTGGAAAGGGGACCTTACATGATGCTTAGAGACGACGTGGGGCAGGACATCTCAGTACAGAGAGCTCTGGAGTGCTGCTATTCAAGAAAAATGACACAAAAAGGGGGGGAAAAGGTACTGTGAACCCGCCTCAAAAACATATGGTCCGATTTTTGTAAAAAGCGCAAGTAACATCAACATATAATGAGTTCCTTTTAAAATATTTACTCTCTTTTCGTTCAAACTTGCATGTTTCGGAAAAGAAATTAGTGTTCTAGATTTTCTCCAACGCATTTCAACTCTCTCAAGCTAAGTCAAACTTAAGACTTACAAGAAAAACGTTAATACAATTAATATTACTCCAGAACTGCTTTGATTGTCTTTTTCCTACAGGTGAGATCTATGAAAATCTCATCATGTTAAGACCTCTCAGGAGTCAATGTTGGCAGGACCTCATCAACACACTAAAAACCCCTCAATTTGTACTTTTTCCAAGCTGTGCTATAGTAACTCCTGGTCCCGAAGTGGCCAACAAGGCTTTTGCTCAGTCTCCGAGCTGTTGGGCAAGATCCCTCACTCCGGCTGCACCAATACCTGAGCAGACAAAGTTCACTGTGTCTTTCAGCACTTCCGAAACAACTTCAATCTAGGTGCTTTTTTATACAAAAAAGATTCAATTCAAGAAGCTGGAAGAGATATATTCATCCTGGGATAATGATTAAAGAAAATATTTTAAACTATTTCCAAGAAATAAGTCCTTTCATAAGTTTCACAAGTGCTAAAATAATTCTAATTGCTATTTGAAGCAAAATTTACACAAGTATTTCCTGAACGTCAAACTTAAGAGAATATGCCCAACTACAGTACTTCCAACTTCTGGAAGTATCTGAGTGCCAAAATAATCCCACAACAGGTGGAAGTTTTACCATAGCCGTTTCAGTATTAGTTATTTTTGATTCAGCAATAGCATCAGCACTCAATAATATCAATACTAAAAAATATGTAAGTGTACCTGCTTAAGATGTAAGGAATTAGTTACCTTTACTGAAATTCACGATGGATATTTCCAGCGAATCTCCTTGTAGAATGAAACTTTTAGCACAAAGTTAACTATAATTTAAGGTTTTGCATGTAGCACGTTAAAAAATGAAAATAAGCAAAGTAAAGTATAAGATCAGGTCTGAGAAAAAAAAAACCACAACCATCTACCACTCTCCCCCCTTCAACTCACACAAATGTTTATAAAGAGCCTCTTATTCAACATATTAAAATAATAAGAGGACTAAGTTCTAGCAGGGCAGCAATTGATGGATGACAGGACAACATAGCCTTACAAACTATGGTGAAATTCTCCAAATTTATCCAGGTTTGGTCTGAATTATTTTCTGTAGGGAAAGTAAGCTTTCCCATTTGGCAAAACCTCAAAATAACTTGCATGACTTCCAATTAACACAAATGCAGCAGGTATAAATACACTATATAGCTGGCAGTCATGAACTTGTTGGTGTACAAAAGGATCCCAGTTTATTCCCCCTATTCATTTGTAGTTCTGTATACTGTTGGAGGCTCATAAATTATAGAATATTTGTTACAAAACTAGATCATAGACCTCAGTTTCAAATTTAGAAGTCATATCACTTGCTACAGCGTCTCATATTTCAGCTTTCAAATCTTTGCTTACACTATATGCCAGTTCAACATGTGCAACAGTTTTTAAAGGAAACGATCTTCCGATTTTATTTGTTCTTTATTTAAAAATAAATAGACCATAATATTTCCCTAGGACCTCTGGTTTTCCAGAAAGGTGAGGTTTCCATTTTAGCAAAAGAAAATACACAGTTTCAGGAAGCCTGAAAACAAGAAGATCCAGTGGGAAGTGCAGCAGGAATCTTCACGCTAGCGCTGCCGGGGAGCAGCCCTATACATCTAGGTCACAACCAACAAGATACACTTCTAAACATTTCTAAGAGACATTCTGTACTGAGAACATCCTTTAGCTTGTCTATTCAAGGAAATGTCTGCTGACATGTCACTGCTTCTTATATAACCATACATACAGCACACAGTCTTTTCCTGATTTACAAAAGGATCTCTTATCTAGAAGCCGACGCCAGCAGCCGAGCACGTGCTGCCCCATGGGACTGAGCTGTGATCCCTGCCCAGCTAAACCCGAACCAGCCCCGGGCTCCGGCACCTACAGCCGAAAGGCAGAAATTCCAAACAAACCTTCATCTTGCTGCTTTTATACTCAATATGTTGAATAAAACCAAACCAAGCCAAACAACCAGGATGAATATGCTATCCAGTTAAGTGAATGTGTATCAAGTAGTTCAGAATTCACAAAACTTGTTGTGGGAAGAGGTGCCATAAATAAAAAGCACGGTAGCTCTCACTGCAGTAAGAACCGTGCTCCAGGCAAAGCACCTGGACTCGTTCTTAGTGCAAATTAACTGAATGATGCTGAAAATGTGCACCCCAGGATGAGCCAAGTAATTAAGCCATCGTGTATGGGGTGGAGAGCTATCAGAAAGACAGTTACACCTACATTTTCAAAGAAAATACCTAAAATTTTGTGTTAAGAATGCTAGCAGAGCACAGCTCTGTTCCTCTATGCACCATTTGTCATTTGAGGAATGTCTTCAGAACTTCAGCTAACATTAAGTAAATAAGCAGATGAGAGGAGAAAATAAAAAGGTAGGCAGTTTGATGCTATATATTTGCTAACGTTTGTTTTCAACTCTTGGCTCCAGCAAACCCCAGACATTTAATTTACTTGCTTTCCTTGCAATTTAAAATTACATACCTCTATAATTGCTGTTTGGGGTGGTTTGTTTTGGGTTTTTTTTTAAAGAAGTAGGGGAGAGAAAACAAAGCATTTAACCAGCTAGTATTACAGACTATATTTAAAAAACTCTCTGCTGCAGAATAACAGCGCTGTCTGTCCAGACAATATGCGACATATACAAAAAGCTGACTGAGTCTGTTTCTGAATCAATACATAGGTCAACCTTGGAAATTTTTTAAGTAACTTCTATAGAAAGTATGAATGTGCACAACACTAGAAAGACAAAAAGGCCCAAATATTATCACAACGATACTTATACAGAGTGCTTTAACGTCTCCCTGTAAAGTATGTCACTCTAAATGAGAAAGATAGTTCATTAATCTCAAATTGTTGTTTCATCTACTACAAATGAATTTTTTTGCAAGGACATTTTACCTGCAGTCCACATCAAGATTATTTTATTGCTATTCTGAAACAACCACCAGCCTCATCTACAAGAAAAAGTTGTTTCATGTATTTTTTCCCAAACTCACGGGAGCACCTGTTGTCACAGAACCCAACCGGCTCCAACGAGCGACCCATCACGCACCAAAGGTGTCTCTGCTATGTTGAAGATCCTGTTCTGAGCAGAACGGGTCACCTGGCTTCGCTTGACTCACATGAAACCAAACAGCCCTACTTTTCTGGGTCGAAAGACTTGAAGTGGAAGTATTGCTACAGTCCTGAAAATACAACAACAACAAAATATTTTAAGTAAAAACTGTTGAGGAAACAGGGAAGGAAAAAGGGCAGTGAGATAAAGTCTTCTGTGAATTCTACTGCACGCCGTATTCAGAAGCAGACCTCAAATGAGGCAGCGAGCAAAGATAGGAATCTTCATATCAATGGCTCCCTTAGTTCAAAAAAAACCTTCAACAATCCTATTCTTTACAAAACAGTTAAGGCGATTTGCTCCAAACCGTTTCAACAGCAATCCAGGTCTCTAACAGAGTAGTTATTGTTTCATCAAGTTCTTCTCTGACATAACAGTCGCCACCAAACTCACCAAATCCACACGCGGTTCTGAATGCAAAGAATACTTGGGATTTGTCAAAAGGGATTTTTACAACAGTTCTCTCAAACACAACGAACATTATTCCAATGAGCTTTTTGGAGAATGCGCTGCTTCTGTGGGATTTTTTTTGTTGCTTCATTGAATTCAGAAGACCATTAATTCATATATGGAATTTAACATTCTGAAGTCATTACTTTCAATCTTGATGCACCAGAATAAAATCCACAGGCCTAATATTTTGGGGACATTTTTATTACATTCAGACTCCATCCACTTCACACACATTATTGGGAAAGTTCAGTGGGAAATTCAGAGCAAATGCAGCATATTTTTCAATACATTTTTCAAAAGTGCTGGTTCAACAGCCCCGAGAAGGTACATGCTGTTCTGCAGTTAGACCAGTCATAAAATTATTCCTCATTTTTAGAAAGTACTAAATCTTAAAATGCACACACCATCTGTACAAGGTATTTAATACATATATATATGTGTGTGTGTGTATTTCACAACTGATGCTACAGTATGAGAGATCTCAGCTCACACTGGAGTAAACCATTAGTTGATTACAGAAGACATGCGCACACTGGTGTCATTTCAAAATGGTTTTCTCTCAGCTGAAATAACAAACACTTTCAGAGTTAAATGTCCAATTAACAGATACAATAATTACATAAACTTGCCAAACCCAGAGACCCTATCAGACGGCGTCAGCACAGCAGATGGCACGCTGCTCCTGAACATGCCTTCGGAAAAGCAGAGGATCCTATTCTGGGGCAGGGAGGGAATGTATTTTGCTTTTTATTTCCCAATTTTCATCAAGAGAATTTGGAATATCGGTAGGAAAAAGAAAATACAGAAGAAAGTAAACTAATTTCCCTGCTATAAACTGGAGCAAATGACTTTCAGCACAGTTTACATTTGCAATCCTTCCAACTCATGAAATACCAAGCTAAAAAATTTTAGCCCTTCTAAAGAATCTATAAATGACTTTCTATGAGCTCCCAGCCCAATCACATTTCTATGTATTTCATAAAGTATTTCAAAACATATACCAAAGCTGTGATCTAGAAGGAACAAACCAGGAGTTAGCCCACTGAGTTTTCAAAGGAGATTAAAATAATTCTTTACCCCCTATTATTACAACTATGGATGAAAGAATAAAAAGGGAGCATGTGGTAATAACTGCAAGGAAAATATAGCTACAGCTCTTCAGACAGTGTTTTTAACTCTAACTCCCGCTTTGTTCAAGTGAGGTTCCAAAAAATGACATAGCAAAAGTACATAGGAATGTTTTCAAACCTGTCATACAGTGCCTGCTTCTTTCTGACAAGGTCCCTTGTTCAAAATCCACTTCTAATTATGTCCACTCACCAATACAAACCAATCCCGAATCTCTTACATTTTTAAACACAGCCTACTTTTCCTTCCTTATCTACAGCGACACAATGGTACAGCCCCCTCTCCACCTCTCAACACCCCAGATGTAGCTGCAGCCTGCAGCCGTTGCAGTGGCACCGTTGATGCAGACTCCCAGCCCACACACTCCTACATTTAAGAGCAGCAGGAGGGTAGAGTCCGCATCCCTACTCACCAACATGCAACAGAAACGATGCTGAGCCTTTGGAAGTGGGTCAAATGATTTCTCTGGGTACCGAGGATGGGCACCCTCCCTGACCCTTTCCGCAGAGGCCGATGAGACGCGCTGTGCACGGCTGCTAAAACCTCTGCGCCCCCGGCTCACCAGATTTACTCCATGAGAAAGAATCATTTTGGTTCGTACCCCAGGTTTTGGCAAGCGCTGTGCTTACCTCGCACGTGCCAGGCTTATCTTGCACGTGCCACACAGGCTGTATGAACAGACAACCCTATAAACGCCAGATTTATTTTTGGAAGGAATGAGGCTTGGGGCACGCTATCAGAGGTAAAACAATTCACTCAGCCCGCATTTGTTGGCTGTACTCCCCAAGAACTTCTGCTCCCTTCTTCATCGCATAGAGAATACAAATCAGAGATATGAGAAATGAGCTAGTGGTGGCCACCTCTGGAAGTACAGCAGTAGGAAAGTGCTCCTGCCACCAGCCAAATAATTAATCCTACCTTCAATTTGTTTCCGATTTATTCCCAGCTCTGGCAGCTGCTATTCATCGACAGCATACAGGCTGCACGTTCACTTCACCTAGTATAAAGGGCATATTTCAGCTTTACTTGCGCTGCAGATTTAAAGAAGATCTTCCCTTTCTGGTTCATGAAGTGCATGAACATCTGATTAATGCATTATGTGCGGGAGCACATTACAGCTACAAAAGCAAGCTGAAAGGGTGGATGCTGTTGGTCTTGCTCTACCACTTTCTTAGCCTGTTCCATTCACAGATCTGATTTATTTTTAATGTTGTACAAAGAAAGGTACTTCTCTCTCATCGCAGTGAAGATTTTGGTGGCTGCTGACCTAAGTAGGCTATTATTAAATCACTAGAGCAATGTAAACCTGTTATCACTAAGGGATTTTTGATGTAGCTAGCCTCAGATGACCCTTTGAATATCTAAAACCAAACAAACAACCAGGAAGCATTATGCTTTAATTTAAACTATCAATTATATTTCTCTGATTAGCATGGTTGAAAGTGAAGATCAAGAGAACGCTCTAGTGGGCATATCAAATAAGTGACTATATCAGACCACTGCTAAGGATGATGAAATGTCACACAGCCTATCTTTGGACACAGTATCTGGGAAAACCAATTTATTTTTGTAATCAAAACTACTAACATTAGGAAAGATGCCCACCAGCAGACACATTATCAAAGAACCACAGGAAATGGATTTGGAATTTTATTCACTTTAAGAGTGAGCACTGTAAAAAAAAACCACTTTGTATAAGTTACCCAAGCCATCCCAGAGCAGAATATTAATATTAGCCTGGTTCCAGGCTTGTATTAAAAGATCAGCATTGGGCCCAATGTGTGAAGGAGACACAAGTTAGTCAAACACCCTGACGTGCCTGCACTTCCTCGGTAAGGGGAATACATGCATTAGTCACGGACGGGACCCTGGAGGAGTGATGGGCCATGTTGTCTCAGCTCCTGCTCTCTGCGTTCTCCTGCCTGCACACACGTGCGCACTACGCGCTATTGCTCACTATGGTAAGGGAAGTGAACATTTTGGTCAACTCTCTACAGTGACCAGAGGCCTTAGGAGATCAGAATATGATGGAGAAAGTAGGATGGGCCAGGAGAAAAGCAAGCCAAACCAATAATTTGCTATAGTATAATTCACCTACTGTAGAATTACAAATACTCAGGTATTTTTAAAATCAGCTCACTAGCAAAGAGCCGCTGGATGCAGTTACACTTTCCTTGTCTGTCAAGACAGAAGAGGCTGGGTCTGCAGCTGCTCGGGAGCCCGTGCTGCCCACAGCCCTCGTCACGGGCACAAGAACCCCGACAGCGCTCCAGAGACGTCCATCTACCTCAACGCTTATCGGAAGATAAAGTTCCCACTAAGACTATTTAAGTGGTTTCTGTTTACTCTAGAAAAGCGCAAAGAAGGAATTTAACTGGGTTTATTTAGGCAAATGTGAAAGCAGCTAATTACTGTCTGAAATAATATCTAATGTCTATTTAGCACTTTTAAAAATTAACACCCTCTCCTTTTGAGGGGAACAGTTGTTTGAGCTACTGTGTCATACTTTGTTGACTTCTCATGAGGCTTGTCTTATACACAAATTGAGTTCTCCATCGCAACCTGGTACTGATTACTGAAATACTCTTTTACATTGCTTTTCCCGCTCTTACATCCCTCTTCATGAGTGTTTCTTTTAAGTATTACATCCAGAGCTCCAAAACCTACAGAATGTACTACATTGTGGGAGAGTTTAGTTACTCATTTTATTTTATCTCCAAATCCATACTTGGGGTGCTAAAATGTACCATTTTACTGCACCATTTACTATAAACACTACAAAGCTTCCTATCACACCATCTATATAAACTATACAAAGAGATCTGTTCCAAATCATTGGTCACTAACTGAAAGTATAACGAAGCAATACACGTAGTTCCAAAGGACGTGCAATTTACTGTCTCGATCTTATCTCTTAGATTTTACTGCATGGTGATACAGGCATCCTCTACTTAAGTGGACTGAAGAAACTAGAGTTTTCCAGCTCTCCCACCAAAAGCTGATACAGAACTGCAGGTTACCCAAAGAACCGGCAACACATCTATCTTAAATATCACAAGCCTAAATAATGACTCAGAAATTAAATATACAATTTTTAGAAATAAAGAATAAAGTAAAGGTTCTTCTGCAGGGCGGGGGGAATAACTAATTAAACGTTACTGGGAGATCAGAACACCGCCTGCACTTCATAAATGTCTTCTATTTATTATAATTTCTTCCAGCATGCTCACTTCCAATAAAATTCACCAATACTGACTGGTATGTGGCACAAAGCCCTGCCTAAGCCATACTGGACTTATACCTCAGGCTCCTCTCTGGCCTACTGGAGGAAAAGAGTCAAGAGAGACTATCATTCTAGAGAAACAAAAGACAACAGTAAAGAGGTGGAGGTCCTGGCAGCAGCAAAGCTAAGATACATAAGGGAAATATTTGCTTTAAGAGACGCAATTCTTCAAATTATACAGTGAGGGTGCAGTCAGACGTGTCAAGCTGAGCAAGTTACTTCTCTGCCCTCCTACCACATCCATCCACCCACAGCTGTGCACAAGCCCTTTGGCGAGTTGACTGAGGCCCCTAAACCAGCACAATATTATTTCCAGGTAAAAAGACCACGTAAGCTTTGATGTCAGAATGAACTGATTGAGATGCAAACCAGGCAGAAAGCTCTGGCACAGGAAAGGAACGCATGGCCACAATGGGTGGGAATAAGGGAAGCAAGACGTCCCCTTTGGTAGCAGTGAGATACTGGGTTAGCAAAACAGCTGAGCTAATCTAAGAACACTGTCAAAGTACATCAAAATAATCCCAAAGCACGCTTACTGTGCACCCAGGAAAAGACTACAGATCTGTCACACAAAAAGGCATTCTTCTTCAGCACCTGTATCCTGACGTTCAGGAAGGAAAGGAAGCTAAGACAGTACCTCTTTACTTCTCAGGGACCTGCCAATGAAGACAGAACGGATTGCCTGAGGTCACAGTTTAGGTGAGCAGATACCCTGGGAATACCATCCATTCTCATCTGTCACTGAAGATGTTTTTTCCTAATTCATTGTATAATTAAAACCTAAGTAACTCCTAATATATTAATTACAGAAGATCTTTCTTGTCCTACATGTGAGATCTTTCCATTTGTCAGAAAAACCCAGTAATGGCACCCAGGAGGACAGCCAAAAAGACTAACTTTATCTTAGCAGTGTTACTTTTCCTACACCCTCTCTGCTCTGAATCCCCCTCAGTCTTCACTGAGCAAGCCCAGGGACTCACTGCCTAATTAGCTTTTCTGAAGGATCCTCCCTTCTCTGCAAAGAATACCTGTATCCTGCAGACATGCATGTGACCAGACAACACTTTTCTACAACCCCAAAACAGGAGTTTTCTAAAGGCAGAAAAGCTTCAGTCTTGTACATTTTCTGCACCAGTAAGAAAGCACAGCCCAAAGTTTACTGTTTCGTGTTGTTCGGCAAAGTACTATGATTGTACTAGTACCAAATATTTCTCTCATGGTCTACAAAACACCAAGCACAACCAGAGTGATGCATTCAAACAATGACTCGTTTGTTAGCAGCCTCATCACTGCAGAACATTCACCTGTAACACTATCTGGCAGCCCAAACCAGGACAAGGATGGTGTTTCCTGCCCTCTTTCCCTATATAAGCAACAGAAAAAGACCACATTGTTTCACTAATGCATTTGAAACAATTTAACTGTGAAGAGTCCCCAAGTTCTAGGTACAGAGGTAGGATTTACATGTAAAACTGCATGCATACAAACAGTGTTTTTCCCACAAAAACTAAAAAAAAAGGACTTTCCTGCATAAGACTTTTGTAAAAGAAACCAAGAATAAGACAGGCCAATTGCTTAAGCGGCAAAGGCACAAATCCTCATCAAGAGCATTTCTGAAGCTGGCACAAATTAAAAGGACAAAGGTTAGTTAAGGGGATATTTCTGTTTCTCAATGCCTCTGGCTGCAAAACCAGCTAAGGCCAGTTTAAAACACTGATGTCAATCCCAGCCTCCACATCTTTCCTTAGCGCCCCTCGCGCAGGCCCAGGTCAGTGCTCGCTGGGCCGCCCCACAGTCCACAGCAAAACCCCGTGAACATTTTCAGCAGCACAATTAAGGAGTCAATCAATTACAGCTTGTGAAACCGGGAGGAGCGAGCTCTTCCAACCAGCTGTGCACCCAGAGGCGCTGCAACACCAGACCATGCTGAGTTCCTAGAAAGCTGTCTGGGATACTTGTATCAGTGGTTCCTTACTCTTTCCCTGGCGCGAGATTACTACCATGAGCAGGAATGCTTTCAGGATCAATCACTCTCAGACTTTTTGGCCAGAAGATCTTCCTCAGTCATGTACTCTTCTAATGCCTTCAGCTGACGTTTTATTACATTTGCTGTTTAACAGAATTCTGCAAACTGCAGTTTAGACAATACTGCAGCCAGGGAACACGGGAGAAACTGGGAAGACTTTGACATTTAAAACATCATTAACTGCACCTACTCTTGTAGATTAACTGATTTTTATAACTGAAGAGAAAATTGATTAAGAGTTCTGTAATTACACAAGCGGTACTTTTAGGCTCCAACCGTGTGTCACTTAAGCACGTACATAATTTAACCTATCCAGGTGACTGAAGTTATACCTGACTAAACGTTTGCATGACCGCAGCAGCCACGGAGATGGGTTTTGAAAGGAAGCCGAGCTTTTTCACACCGGATCTAGCCACAAACTACTACACCACATTGAGCTTACTACACAAAGCCAACACACGTGCAATTCGAACTATGTTGCACATCGGCATGACCGTCTTCGAACCTGGCCACACGGCTGCTGTGCTGAGCTCTCTCAGATACACTAGTAGCATGCAGCTCTGCTCTCTCCTACTCCAAAGGACGAGGTTCAGCTTCTTGAGAAAGTTACACGGGAATAGGAGTAGCACTAAAAAGCAAATAAGCAGCACATTAAGAACATGGAGGAAAAAAAATCCAGCAATATTTTGTTATGCAAGACAAGTTACCAACAGTGAATCATTTGCCAACAGAAATAACTTGATGTGAGGGGTCACACTCATTTTGGTGCAGCTCAGTCCACAAAGACAGACTACACCACAGCACATCTGGTAAAAGAAACATTATCTTACATCTGGTAGCACATACCCAGAAGAGAAAGTCAAGAAAAACATCCTCTGTAAACAAGGATTTGGGTACCAAAGTATTCAAGCATAGTTTCTATGTGCCTACAGTACAATTAGACAAAGGTGGCGATGCAATGTGGTTTATACTGTGAGGAGGGTACAGAACCTGACCTGTGACGGCACAGCTCCATCTGTGCCTGTGCACAAGGCTGTGAGACTTAAAATGCTCAGGTAAGTGGGTGATACACAGAGTAACTGAACATTAACATGATGGCACCTCTGAGCAAGCTCCCAAACCAGCTTCATAGTTCGCATCAAGTTTGGGGTGCCAGAAGCCCATTTTCCTAAGCCTCTGCACATGATCCCACCCTTTCTCACACCAGCACCAGCGTTTATGCAGTCACATGGAGAGCCGATTCAGGGAAAGGACCGCCAAAAGAATTAATCCTCAAAAAACAACCAAAAAAAGGAGGTGATTAAATGTTTATTCAATTCAGATGACCAAAACAGTGACTGAGCACAGAGGGAAACACAAAGGGACAGTGAAAGGGTGACAGCCAGGGTTTAAATGAGTTCAGAAGGGATTACAACCACACCTTCAAGAAGAGCTCTGGCAGATTTGGAAGCAGCTAGTAAAGATGATATGGACCTGAACATCAATCCTGCCCCATATCTGATTATTGCCCTGCAACACACACATCTACACCTCAAACACTGCAGGTGAGCCTTGGGAACTGTATTGTCAATGAGGTGAGGAACAGTGGAAGGACCTGGACTTCTAAGTAATACTAGTTCTAAAAATGCCCCAAGTCTAGAAATTTTCATGCAATAAGTGCATGTGAAACACAGTATTCTTAGTAGAGCAATCAGAAACTCATTTGCAGAAGGCATAAATGTAAATTTATTTATAAAATTTAAACTCAATACTTAAACATTTTCTCAAATACGCATTTCACAAAAACTGATTATCAGTTTGCAGTATTAGGATTAGGAGGAGAAAAACTTTGCAGAGACAGCCCACCGTCAGCCAGGGCCGTCTTCCAAAATTCCACCCAACGTAAATCAGGGTACTACGAAGCAAAAACATAGGTTCTGTTGTCTCTTAGCAAAGGTGACAAGAATCAAGTAGGTAAGATTAAGAAAATAAGTACCTCTTTGGGTACAGGTAAGTGGGAACAGCCGCGGAACAAAGGCTGGTATTCAATTGCAATAACCATTGTGTTAAGACTGACTGAGCTGTAACAGACACTTTCCCAGGCTTTGAAGATGACAGAGTTCTATTACAGTGAAAGACTGAATACCTAGATTAAATTAATTTAAAGCTGTAACTGAGAAAGCAATCTCAAGCAGGAATGTGTTAGTGGAGGACACTAAAACATATACTGCAGTGATCACCCTAAAGGTTGTCAGGAAAAAAATAAACAATAAAATTCAGCAAAATGGAACATAATAGCCAATTTTAAGAACCTGCAGCTTCTGTTTTTACCAATCTCATTTGATTAGTAGCACACAATTAAAGGCAGAATCCTTACAGCTCTGGCAGTGACCCACATCAGGCTTTGGGATCCATGACTAGGAAGCAAAAAGCCCAACCAGGTTGCCACAGATCTTGCAAGAGCTCCAACGCTTCCCAGCTTGCAAAGAGACCTCCCCAGACGGCTGCGGTTCAGCTACCAGCACTGAGCCTGGACACCGATAAGACCCACACATGCATAATTTTCAGTTGCAGACAAACCATATGCACACAGCTACCTACACTCTTTGAAACTGTGTTATCAGCCAGTTGCATGTTCTTCGCAAAACACATGATGTACATTAAAAACATGAAACAGCTTGAATTAGAATGAGTTTGTAAGAGTCTTTAGGAAAACAGTTACATTGCTCTTAGTAACACAAATATTAAACAATCCAGAACTTTAAAACAACTTCAGGATTTTTTTTTTGTAAGAACCACAGAAATTCCCAGATTTAAGGTTTAATCCAAGTCTACCACCTGTTACATCTGCATTATGCTTTAGTTAAGGGAAAAAAAATGCCTAACTTTCAAACCAAGCTCAACGTGCTCTAACGTGCTGTCATTTTGTTACTATACTTTATTCACTCTCCTTGGCAATCAACCCCTACATTTATCTTGCATCCTCATACCATATGTTGTCAAACTATTTTCCCCTGTTAAATATCCAAGTCCTTTCCTAAGGCAGCTTTTTGGAACTATCAGCACCACAATCAACAACACAGTTATTTTTCTGCCTGTATTTCCACACAAACTTTTTGCCCAATTCTTGGGAAGGAAAAAGAAAAGTTACAGTAAAGGATAACAATGTTATTTATCACAGTTTCTCTCTTGTGTTTAGTGGGTTTTTGTTTTGTCCCTTTTTAAAAAACTATTATTATTTAATTATCCCATCCGAATTTCACTGGTGTTTTCTTCTTGGAAAGAACAGGGAGGTAAGAAATTTCCTCTGCTCACCTAACAGCGATGAGACAACGTGCGTTGTTCCTTCTTCCATGCAAAAATTACAGCAGCTGGGGAGGAGAACAAACTGAAGCTGTACCGCGGTTCTAGCAAACCTGGTAGTTAAAGAAAGCGGCTCACGCCCCTGCTCTGAAGCAGCTCACATCCGCTTGAAACGCTGAAGCAAAATATAGGTGTAAAGAGGGCTGAAAAAAACCTCACTGCTCCTCAAAAAAACACCATTCTCTCCATCAGTGGAATGGCTGTGATGGAGACTGGTCTCCGAAATAGCGCTGCTTGGGTCTGCGGTCCTCTCCGTCTGGTTTGGGGTCAGGCCACGCTGGTTTAACGAGCAGCTCGACCCAAAGCCGCAGGAGCGCTCCTGCCCAGCTAATCCCGCGCTTAGCCAGGCCAGGAAGCGAAGCTCGCCAATGCAAAGCTTTGGGGGTTTACTTTTTCTGTTCTTTTGTTAGATTAGCTTTCTATCACTTGAAATACAAAAACATCTAAAATTCAAGTAAAAGAAAAGCTAAGCTTAAAGTAACAAAAAATAAGGAACCAAGGATTAGGTAGATCGTTTTCAGTACGGGTTGTACCACAATATATGAACATGACACCATTACCTGTACGTTTTCATTACGTGAGCAAAAAAAGATGGGATTAAATCAAATAAAGGACAATAACAAGATTGCTGAGAATACAGTAGAGGAGAAAGAAGGGAACGTGAAGAAAGCATGTAGCGAACTTTGCCCAAGTTTTACCATAGGTCAAGTCAGTTCACTGCCTATTTTTTGTAGAAATAAAGAAGCAAACAGACTTTGGTCAGAGGCCACCGCTACTTGTCAGTATCAGAGGTAAGAAGTGACATTATCTTTAATAATCATACAAGTACCTTATCCAAACACACACAGAGTGCGATTATTCAGTAATTTATCTGCTGAAAAGCCAGCTGCCAGAATTCCAACCAGTGAAGCTAGAATGCACCAAGACAGAACCATTCACAATAGAAATGAGAAACACAACTGCAAAGACAGAACTTCAGTTCTGGAAAGCACACGCATTGATTTTACTGCCAGTTTGCCTTTAAAAAAGTGGGACAAAAAACCAGAACTAATATTGCTTGTTTCAGCAAATTAACACGGCATAGAAATACCGCGGCCAAAGCAGACACAGTTAAAGGAAATGAGGGATTCCAAAAGAAATAAATCTCTGTTAAAAAAAAAAATACAAAGATACATTTTTTCAGGTTAAGTATGTTGGCATGAGAAGTATCATCTAATTGTCTTGATTTTTCAAAGCACGAGCCACAATTTCAAAATCCAACCCCAAGTCTTTAAAGCCTGGAACTTCAAATGTGGGCTTGTTTCAAACAACATGCTGGCAGTATCAGAAGTTTAGTACAAGTGTCACTGCTACTATAGCTACATATTGAACTCCTAATTAGGCTAATCTGGGTCTTTCTGGAAAAGAAAATAAAACTTGCTATGCAAGAGCCTGTCAAGCACAGAAATAGTACACTATAAAAGCACCTCCCTCCCTTCACACACACTTTTGATGAGTTCTCTTAGAGATTTATGTCCAACATTACTGGTGTAAAATCAACAAACCAACATGGATAAACCCTACTGTGTCAGCATCAATTACTTAAGTTCAAAACAATAGTGATTTGTTTAGAAAATAGTCATCTGTCATGAGTCCAGAGGGAGTGAACAGTTACTAGAAATGCACCTCCTGAAAGGACATGAAAGAGAAGCAGGAAGAGTTTGGGTGTCAGTGCAAAGCTTCCAGGAAAGGGAAGCACAGCAAGTGGTAAAGATAACTAGGAGAAAAGGAGAGGAGCTGGACCTGCAGTCTATCACCAGCAAAGCAGAGAAAGCAGGGCTGGTGTGATAAGAGGAAAAGGTAAGGCAGCCAGAGAGAGTTACAAAGAGCCTCAAGGGACAAGGAAAGAAGTGAAAGTTTAAAACACAATAGAGTGCCTCTCTCCAAGATAATTCGGGTGGGGAGGTAGAAGATCTGACAGAGATCTTTGAATGTAAGTGAGATAACTGTTAAATGTAAGGTGATGTTTCAAGGTGCCTTTGTATGACAAGTGAAACTTACCCTTCCACTCCTGAGCTCAAGCAAGCAAAAAAAAAAAAAAATCAAAGTAAAACGTCAGGAAATTAAGGTACAAACAGTCCAAAACCAGCCTAAACAGTTCCACATGCACAAAGGGTTTTTTTTCCCCCCCCACTCTAAATAGCAAAGTCAAGAATGGCCTCATACCAGAAGGTATGAAGGATGATGTAGCAGACACTTATCTCACCCACACAGATACATTAGAAAAAAAAAAAAAAGACTGAACTCCCAGAATTGCCACACTGAACAACTCACTCTTTAGAATAGCTTCTGATTTAACGTTGGACACTCTCCAGCAATTCTTCAAAATTGCTAAATAGTCATGGAGCAGCAGGGAAATTTTTAGCCAAGTGAACTTGCATAAAATGTCCTATACTCAACTCAGGCAAAACACCTGTTCAACAATGGTTTCAAAATACAAACACATGGTAAGTACAAAGCATCGCAAACACGTCACATTGCCAGAAAAACTGCTGAGCCGCAATCAGTTAATAAACCTATAATGCTTAAAACCAATCTGTACATTTCTAGGCTATGTCAGCACCAACAAAACACCAGAACTAAACTAAAAAAAGAAAACCAACCACCAACACAACACTTCCGTTGGGAGAAGCAAGTACCACACGAGTGGGAGATGCCAAGCACTCTTACAAGTCAGAAGGGAAGGTTGCACTTTCAGCTTCTTCCTAGAAGAGTGCTGGATCTGCAGATTCTAGAAAAAGACAGCCCACATTTCCACACGGTTCACAGATACAGTCAAAAATGGAATATTCATGGGTACGAATCCCTGTGGTTTTGAACAATATACTGTGAAGTAAAACGCCCTTATTTAAAATGAAATAAAGCACCTGACCAGATATTCAAGCAGAACTGTTTAGGCTGTAGAAACCCACAGATGTACACGACACACTTCGATTTTCAAGATTATTTGAAAGCACTTGATGTCACAGCTCATTCTGTAAGCATCAGGAATTATCTTATAGGGACAAAGAACCGATTAGCAGCCAGAAGAAAGAGCTGGAATTAAAACTGTGTTTTCTTTGTAGAAGCTCATTCACCTCTTTGTAAAGGCTTATGTGCTCCCTTGTATAAGACAACGTGTGTAAAAACGAAATCAGTAGAAAAATTAGAAGGGAAGCACAGCTGAACCACAGAGAACTACACAGTCCACCGTATAAATTCGGGATCTAGACAAATCCAGACAAATCAGAGCGCACCGAAGGAGAGGTCACGCTTCCCCGCCGGGCCGGCTGCGCGGAGCGCGGCTCCCGGGCTGCGAAGGGCGGCGGCCGCCCCTCGGCGGGCCGGGGCAGCAGCGCGGCGCTGGCTGCTCCCCGGGCACCCCGCGAGGAGGCTCCGGGACCGCGGGCGGCGGGAGCCCGGCCCCAGCGGCTCGGCCGAGCGCGGGCGGGCGCTGAGGGGGCGGCGGGGCCGGGGCACCGCGCGGACGGGCCTGAGGCGCCCGCGCCTCCCCTTCCGGCCCGAGGTGACAGCCCGCGGGTGCCTCCTCCCGCCGGCGGCGCAGCCCGGACGGGGCGGGCAGGGAACAACCGCCGCGGCCCCTCGTGCCCGGTCAGGGTGGCCGCGGCAGGCGGGACCCCGAGCAGGCGGCTGGGACAGGGCTGACCCGGCGGCCAGCGCCCCCGTCCCTGCCGCGCTTCCCGCGCCCCCGCGGGGCGAGCCCGGCGCCGCCGCCCCCTCCCCGTCCCTCACCATTCTCCTCAGGGCCGCGCTGGGTCTCGGCGCCGACTCTGGCTCTCCTCGCGCCGGGCAGCTCCTGCTCGTGGTTCGGCGTCGGCGGTGGCGGGGCCTGTCTCCATCTATCGGGGCTGAGCTCGGCGGCAGCGGAGGGCTGGGTGGGGAGAAGCCGGGCGAGGACAACGCTCCGGGGGCGAAGGGAAGAGCGGGGCGAGGAGAACGGCGCTGGCTCGACTCCGCACCGGGACCCAGCGCTGGCAGCGGCCTCAGCCCGGCGGCTCTTTCTCATAATTGTGCGACTCGGCCGGCGGAAAGCTGCGGCGCTGCCGCGTCAGCGCGCACCGCCCCCGGGAGGAGGGGGACGCGGGGCGGCGCTGCCCGCCCGCCCGGGCACCGCGTGTCGCGCCGCCGCCGCTGCGGGGCGCGGGCGGGGGGCTCGGGATCTCCACACGAGACGGGGAGAGCGGGAACCCCGGAGAGCGCCCCGGAGTGTCCTGACAAAGTGGAAACGGCTACCGGGGGGCAGGCGGCTGTGCCCCCGTGTGCTGTTGTGAGGCACAGACCGAGGAGACGTTAAAAACGGAGCTTCCCGGGACGGGCGGTTCACAGAATCACAGAGTGTCAGGGGCTGGAAGGGACCTGGAAAGCTCATCCAGTGCAATCCCCCCATGGAGCAGGAACACCCAGATGAGGTTACACAGGAAGGTGTCCAGGCGGGTTGGAATGTCTGCACAGAAGGAGACTCCACAACCCCCTGGGCAGCCTGGGCCAGGCTCTGCCACCCTCACCGGGAAGAAGTTTCTTCTCAAATTTAAGTGGAACCTCTTGTGTTTCAGTTTGAACCCATTGCCCCTTGTCCTACCATTGGTTGTCACCGAGAAGAGCCTGGCTCCATCCTCATGGCACTCACCCTTTATATATCTGTAAACATGAATGAGGTCACCCCTCAGTCTCCTCTTGTCCAGCTCCAGAGCCCCAGCTCCCTCAGCCTTTCCTCACACGGGAGATGCTCCACTCCCTTCAGCATCTCTGTTGCCCTGCGCTGGACTCTCTCCAGCAGTTCCCTGTCCTGCTGGAACTGAGGGGCCACAACTGGACACAATATTCCAGGTGTGGTCTCCTCAGGGCAGAGCAGAGGGGCAGGAGAACCTCTCTGACCTACTGACCACCCCCTTCTAACCCACCCCAGGTACCATTGGCTTCCTGGCCACAAGGGCCCAGTGCTGGCTCATGGTCACTCTGCTGTCCCCAGGTCCCTTTCCGCTTTCAGAGGGCAGCACAGGGCCTGGGGCTCCACTTTCAGTCAACATGTCACCTCAAACCCGATCGCCTGTGTACACTGCACTGCTGAGGCGCAGGTAGCTGTTTAACCCAGTGTTCTTGCTTATTTAAACTGTGTAACAGGGAACAGCATTTGTTTGAGCTTCTCCTGCTAGTCATGCTTGAGTGTGGAAGTGCCATTAGCACCGTGTCAAACTCATTTTGTAACTCAGTCTGAGGAAAACGGGAGGAAAGTTCACTTTGGAGGGGAAAGGGAGGATGCATTTCTTCCACTTCAGTCAGCCCTGGGCCTAGTTTAGATTAGCAACTGCCCTGGGCAGCAACCTGGACTTCTTTTGTCAGCAAAATTTGAGAATCGGTATCACTAATAAAAAGGCTTGTACAGTAATTTCCACCACAGGTTTCAGTATTTACCTTTTGCAGCAAACAGTATGCTAGAATAAACTGCATTTTTAAGGGAAGAAAAAGTGATTAATCAAGCTTGGATCAAACTACTGGTGTTCCCTAAATATGAAAAATTTAGATTTCCTAGAAAAATTTGAAAATGTATGTCTAACATTTACTGTTATGCCAGTAATTTTTATTTAAGACATAAGGAGTTATACCTCAGTATTTCCTTTGCAATGAAAACACGGTTCAAAAGTGAGATAAATCTGGCTTTCGAGTAAATCTGGTCCTGGTATTTCTAAAATACCACAGCTATACAAGAGCACTGACTTTGTATTAATCAGAACATTCAAATACATTTAAAACCTTTGGCTTTCCTTGTCAGGCCTCATCATTTGCCTGCACTGATGTGAAATTATGTTGAACCGAGTATCATCCGTCTCCCCTTGCTGCAAAAAGGCAGAATTAACTCGGCACAGCGTCGGGTTAAAGCGAGTGTGTGCGCACACCTGAACCGTCGGGTTGTGCAGCACAGGTACGGCAGCTCTGCACACACGGCTGGAAACAGGCGAGCGTGACACAAACTGTCTGCAAAGCGTCTGAGGCTCGGTACGCTACCTCTTGACTGGACTCGCTCCAATTATTAGAAAGTTATGATAAAAAAAAATCAAAGCAAGCATTTAAAAAAAAAAAAAGGCAGAATGGGCAGCTGCTAGTTTAAACTGAACTATAGGTCACAAGAAACAAAATGTCTTCACATTAACAACTATTGCGCAGCGCAAGCCCGGTAGTAAATTCTGGTAGCGGAATGCATTTGCTGCAAACAATAGGTGCAAATTTGAGAAGAGACCGGCAGCTGCGGGCATCCAGCTCCAAGTTGCTGCGGGGCGTTCCTCAGCCCCAGAGGAGCTCCCAATGCTGCTTTTTCAGTTAACTTCAGAAGAATTTGAGCTATCTCACATAGGTATGAAAAGCAGGCTCCTAACACTCTTTAATTTCCATAGAATAGGGAAATCAGGCGTTTCCAGGAAAAACTTAAAATTTCTGAGTACAAAATGCTCACAAGTCACAGGCTAAATTCCCCCTCTTACTGCAGGAGAAATGCCAGCCCTGCTGATCCACAACTGCCTGTTCCCACCCAGACTGCCATGTGCCAGTGCTGGTTCTTGGCTTATGGAACAGGAACAGACGGAACAGTGAAAGCCCAGTAAGATTTTTCTGGAGATGGTTCAAAAGGTTTCCAAAGGAAAGCAGAGAAATGGGGGATTTCTGAATACTTCAGCTAACACTGTAAAGCATTTCTGACAAACTACCACATTCCTGCTTCCTCCCTTCCTTTAATTAATTAATCTAAACCTCTTCACATCCCACATGAAATTATTGAGCAAGTTCTTCTATGGTTAGGTCCTTTATCTCATCTCACAGCAATATTTATATTGATAAGATAAAGGCAGCTATACTGACTGGATTCTCATGGTTATCATGTTGGCCTCAAGTTTAATATCTGTAAATCCAAGAGCTCAAAGGAGCAAAGGAATTAGGAAAAAGTAGATGGAGGCCAGCCTGGGCATGAGACTTCTCTGGGACAAGCTATTGTTTTAAGAGAACATGCTCGAGGTGGGGAATTTTCCATGCCTTTTTCCCTGTTGATCCTGCAAAACTGTAAAGATTGGGAGTTAAACTGTTTCTGATAACCTTAGATGGAGAGACAGCACATTGTTTCACTGGAACAGCTTGTGAAGGGAAAATGAGTCATTAACATCCTCTGCCTCACTGTCTGGGGGAGCCTCAGCCTTCAGGGTGTTGGGAAGGGGGGGCAGGACATAGCACCACACTGAAATACATCCTGTGACCTGGGACTGATGGCACATGGCATAAGGAAATCACCTTATATCCTTTTATTACATTGGTCAGCCATACAGAACATGACGTGATTTGACCCTAAGCTATTATAGCAGCTTTAGTCATCCAAAAAGAGTGAATTCTTGTAGATTCAGATGCAAAATCTTGTTTTCATCGCCATACCTCAGCCTTAGAGGGCTGAGCAGTAGGATAAATATTTGCTACTTGTCACCCTAAGGGTAACCTTCCAACCACACCAATAGTCAACTCAAAATTCCTCTGGTATCTTCTTCCAAATCAACAACTGCCAGCTGTGAATTAGATGGAAATAATGAAGCATTATTTTATACCTTATTCCATTTAAGGACCTTTAACCTGAAGCAAGCTTCTGTTATCTAAAATGGAATATGACTGGTTTAAACAAAACTCTTTTTACTATGTGGTTCCTATATCTCATTTTTATATCTCAAAGCAAACAATCAGTCTGTCACCAGCACTTTATGCTGAGTAATTATTTGTTATGTAATCATTACCAGAACTAGTAAAATCTGTGATGTCAGCCTTCATAGGTTTTTCATCACATTAAACCAGCTGTAACTTGATCTCACTGCAGTAAGTGCTAATGGATTATTAGAAACCTCTCTAAGAAAGCCCTTATCTCAATATTGCAATATCCAGTAGCCAGGATGAGGCCGTTTGCTCGCTCGCCCTCGTGTAGATGAAATACATGCACAGACAGAAAAAATCAAAATACATTCCATTTCTCAATTAGTTACCATTAAACAAAAGTCATCTGGTTTTGACTTTATTTGACTCCATAAAAAGTTTTACTAGCTATACCCTCTGTTATTCTGCAGCTGTTCTTCTAAGGTTGTTCAAAATATCTGCTGGAGTTGTTATAGTTAAATGCAAACACCAGCTGATAAGGAGATCTAGTTAATATCCTACTCAAGGTCAAACATTCTGTGCAGAAACCATTTTTGCCCCATACTAAAGTCACCTTTGGCAGAGAAGAGGTATTATTGATTCGCTTTTCTTATTCTTCTAACAAGGGCGAATTCTGCCCCCTTGCCCCCCACCCCTTTCTTTTTTCCCCACAGGTTTGTCCATTTCTGGTTTATCCAGGCAAATCGGCTCTTCAACTCACCAGTTTCCATTCTGACTGCTGCTCCTGACCACCGAAGAGATTTTTTCAACATGAAAGTTTAAAATTTGTGAGGTAAAGCAAAAAGTGTAGAATGACACAGGTTAATGGCATCTTTAAGTCCCCTCCAGTATCTGCAAAGGCTTCTTCTAGTGCTGGAATTGCCAAGTTTTTGTGAAAATATTTTGCCCAAAACCTCTTGAATAATACACCAAATAACAGTACAGACATACAACTTCTCAGGAATTCAAAATGGGATGAAGTAGAAACAGCTCATTGCTGTTAAGCACAACACTGGGGACATAAAACCTAAAAGGAGGTTTGTTTCCATTGAAGGCAGGGAAAATAAAACTCCAGTGTTCAACCTCACCATTTTTAACCCATTTAGAAATTTTGGTTACTTTGTTGGTATGTGGTACAGTCCAGAGTTGTGCATCTTCTTCTGAAGAAGTCCAAATGGTTTAGTAATCTTTTTGCACTATATCAAGGTTCTTAAAAAACAAAGAGTGGTGTCTGAGCAACGTGTTAGTGTTAACAGCTGAGAAGATGTGTTCTCTCAAAGGAAACAAGTACCTTAGCTGTACATTCCAGAAACAGGTCATAAAATCTAGGGTAAATTTGAGATGTGTCTGGAGGAAAATAATATACAGAAAGTTAATTTTGCATATTTAGCAGTCATAAAACAAATTATGCCCTGTAGCTGATGTAGACTCCAATCTCACAAGCAATGTATGTTTTAAATTAAAGTAACAGAACCAGTCGTGTATTAAAATTGGCAAAATAGCATTAATATCTTACATCTTCAGCTCCCCTCTAACCAGGACACCCATCACAACAGCATTTAGATGTTACCTTAGGGCTGGAGCAATCTACATTGACTTTGCAATGCAGATGCAGGGACAGCTACGTGAGGCTTTTGTTTTCCCTAGATGGGCAAATGACCACCAGTACTTCAAAGGCTGGTAGCCTGGGCTTTCTGATGGTGCTGCAAACAGCCCGATGAGCCAAAGCGCCAAGCTCAGAGTGCAAAACCAGTCACTCACGTTCAGCTTTGCGGTATGGCTTGTCACATCCAAACTGGGCAAATGTTTTCCAGTTTTTAAACCTGCATTAAAGATATTTCATATTAACAGGAAGGGATATTCATGTTAATGAACTAATTCAGTTGAGTGCACGCAGTAGTTGTGAATGCACAATTTAGCCTTCAACGTGCTCTGTAAGCGTACCAAAAAAGATACATTACCCAACCCATCATCTAAAGTAAAATGTAAGCATATCCTGTATTTGGGAATATGATACCTCGCTTTCTGCTCAGAAGACTGTGTTTCAGAGCTCAACCAACACAGGCCGAAGTCTTGCACAAAACTGCCATGGGTGTGCCTCCAAATGTCTCTATTTACATGTGCAAAACCAGCAGCTGCCCGGAACAGTACGGGGACATTTACACCATAATGGTGACCCTTTGCAAGATTTTATCCATGCCTGCCTTTGAAAAAAATAACTAAAGCAGCTTTATATCAGCTTTCTTCCTTCCAAGCTCTTCCGAGATTTCTCCCCCCCGTAACTTCCACAGGATTTTTAAAGCTTCCCTGTGAAAATTCTCCCTGCTGCACCCTTTGGGCTCACAAGTTCTTGTTTTGAGTTTTACCTTGCGTGGTGCAGAGGGACAAGGTGGCCTTTGCCTAGAGATGCTCCGTGTGCGAGCAGCAGAGGTGCAGCAGCTCCTTCCATGACCGCGATGCCCGTGGATGGCCAAAAACTGCCTCGCAAGAGCAGAGCAGCAGGGCAAACCACCTGCTTCCTGAATTTTACAAGTCTGAGGCAAGTTAAGAAGTATCTTCATAGAGCTCTGTTTCTTTAATCATAGTTATCAACAGTACCAGTGGGCATGCATTTGCTCTTTTTTCCGATTGTTACTATAATGTACATTTACTTTTAAAGTTTAGTTTTGAAATCAGCTACCAGAAAAATACCTACCAAATAAATACCTGTTTACTGATTTTCTGCAGTTAGTTGTTTTAAATCCATGGGGGTGGATCTATTTCCCAGCATAGCCTCCATCACCTTTTGAAAGAAAGACTAATTAAAAGGACTTTGCTTTTCTTGTAGCTTTGATAGGGACACATCACAACAAAGCTCAAAATTACAGTAACCAAGTTACTGTGGAACTTTTAAATGCACCTCTACATGTTGATGCGACCCCAGAAAGTCAGTCTGTAAAACAGATGGATGAGAATGTGGAGAAAATAAACTATTGTTTCAAATTGGTGTTGCTGGTGGGTATGGGTGCTGCATTTCTTAGGAGAGAGTCTAAAAGATTAAACCTACTCATAAATGCTGGTCTCCCCACTGGAACAGAGGCACGTACTATTGTCCAAGGCAAAGTAATGTGCAAAGACACTACAAAACACACTGGTATTGCCCAAATACAAAAGAGGAGGAAAGAAAGGAGAAAGTATGTGCACAAGCAAGGAGAGGGAACAGAAAACCAGACAGCAGAATACCCGTGAGCACAGTGCTGTGAGACAGCTGAAAGGGAGCTCTTTGATCTAAACACTTTCTTGGTTAAAAGGTCTTTGAGCTGCAAGCAAAAAACCTATTCTCAGCTATTTGATGCCCTCCGTGTTCAGGGAAACAGGATCTTGCACATTCTTTATAAATAAGAGGGATTCCAGAGATACCTGAGCTTCCATCATCAGCCTCTCTCAGCAACACAAAACCTTGAACTTTGATCGCTGGCTTCTGACAAGAGGGGTAATAACAGCCCGAGTTGCGCTCCTCCTCCTTTCCTCAAAAATTAGAAAGAGAAGTCATTCACACAGTAAAATGTGCTATACAGGCTACTTGAAAATCAAACGAATCCAAAGGCAACTTTTAAATATGCTTCAATCTAAACACTTTAGTAGAAGTGAATTATTCTGAGTAAAAATCAAACCCAAATTGTGGTGATAAAATTTCAGTTTTTCTTTTAAAAAGAAAGAAAAAAATAAAAATAATGGCGGCAGTACAGTACAACCACCAGACAGGTACTTACCAACAGAATCATTAACCTGACACATCAGGCGGGATGGATAAAAACTGCAACTATGCATTTATGGGAATGTATAGTGAATTTTTAATTTCCTTAGCATTATGAAGTGTTAACTGTTTTGCCATGAACATTAACAGTAAGAAAAAGACGAGTCCAAACAAAGCAATTACTCAACTTTCTTTTTTTTTCCCCAAGTAACATTTATTAATAACATTCTTAAAGTGATAACTTAAGAGTCATAAGGAAGGGGGCTGTTGTCAGTAAACATACAAGGAAATACTGAGATTTTTCTATTAAAGTATAACTAAAAAGGCTTTTAACATAGTGTTTAACCCAAACAAATTTAATATCAAAAACATTCAAAATTGCTAAAAGTGTTGCAATCAGTTCTACTGAACTTATAAAAACCTCGTTTCAGTAGTCAATACTAACCTATTATTTATATAAAATTTTAAACTCCATTCTTAATTTTTTGTAAACAAAGCACCTAAGCATTCGAAAGAAAAAAGTTAGTTTACATCCCATTAAACTGCAGCACATACGTGTGAAACCTCAGGCATGATCAGGCATGGAGCATAATTAGGCACAGAACAAGACAGGGTTTCCACAGCCAGCTGCTGAATACATTTGCTGCCAAAGGTCTTCCTTATTTACGCCGATTCCATTATCATGTATAGCTGAAAATTTAATAAATCCTCCACGCAGAAGATTCGAAAGAGAAAAAGGAGTCATATTACATAGATCTGCAAAGCTGCTGAGGACTGAGTAGAGCATGACTTTGAGCTATGACTTCTGTATCTCTTTCAGGAATTTCCAGGAACTTCTTCATGACCATTGAACTGCGGCAGATATTTGGCTTGTCAAAGAGCATGACAACACATCACAAGAAAAGTTTTCAGGCTGCTATTGGAACACTGAGGTATACTGTGATTTATTATTAAGTGCCAGTCAAATAAGAATTGAAAATGGTGCACAAGGATCATTATATTCTGAAGCTCTCAGTTCAAGCTTAGGTTAAGAAAGTCACGAGGGGCAACTACTAACATATGAGAAGTGTGCGTAATTCCTGTTTTCTTAGGGAAGTAGCAAACAAGGCGGTTATCTTACCCGTACCAACTGGCACCACAGTCAATCTGTGTGAATAGCAGCAACTGATACTCAGGCTGTAAGTCTGTCTGCTCCCGGCTCTTGGGAATAAAAGTTTAAACTCGACATAAATTACGTAAAGCGGCGAATTTGCAGTAAGCCTTTGTTAACTGCCAATGTAGATTTACAATTGTCTTGATTAGCGTACTTCCAAAGTAGATCTAGCTTAACTAGATGTAATCTGGTAAGTTCTCCTGAGCCAGCCTGCCCCAAACTATCTATAAATGTCTGGAGGTGACCTTGAGACGAGCGCTGAGGCCCTCAGGTGAGGCGCGGCAGGAAAGCCTGCGCTGCCATGGCCCGGCCTGCGCGCGCTCGCTTGTTTTCTCCAGGGTTCTTGAACCTGTACTGGCTATAGGAATGACATTCATTTGAAGAATAGGAAAAATGTTTTAATGACTACCTGACATTAGCACTAAGTGAACTCGGCGGTTTCCTCTTGTTGCCTTCTCCAATTTTCTTTGGTGTAAAGAACTAGCATTACGGCTATACACATTTTCTATGCCTAATCCCCCTCAATTTGCAGTTTCCTTAGAAAATAAAAGTGACACACTCAAAGTCTTCTAAATGCAAACTAATGATTTAAACTCCTTCTCCTTTTCCAAGTCTTTAAAAGCTAAACGAAATTAAGATTAAACGAGTTAAACACATGCATTGGCCTTAACTAACACAGCACTACTAGCGCTACTCAAACCTGTTGTTTTGTCTATCGATTGCAAAGAATTTTCAAAAATAGTTTCAAAAAACAACAACAACAACAAAAGTATTGTGTAGATGCAAAAGCTACAAAGATCTGTCCTGTCTTCCCCCATCCTTTTGAACTGATCCACAGCCCAATGGAGTTCACAGATACAGGCCTGGTCTCAATGGGCAGGAGAACATTTCACACACCTTCCCATCCCCAAATAGCATTTCTTGAACAAAATCCCACTTGCCTTTCACACCATCTTGTTTGTCAACTATTCAAGGAGCTGCACTCCAGTTTCCAAGACCATTGTACAAGTACCTCCCCCCTTTTATTTTTTTTAAATGCGTGGTGATGTATATCATCCAAAGACTTGCATCAAAGATGAGCAATTTTCACAATTAAGGCATACACCACTGATTCTATAAGGGGAGCAGGGGGGAAGCTCACAACCCCAAGCTGAATTTGCCCCATCATCTGTTTTATGGCTTACAATGTACACAGACTAATGTACACACTGTTCATTTAATTACTTGTAGTAATGGAACTATAGTTTCATTCTTTAGTTGCTACAGTCACATTACCATCCAACTTTGCATACAAAATCTGGAAAGGAATCCTATGAAGGGTACTGTACATTTTTTGTTTAAATGAAGCTTGAGTAGTCTTGATCAAAATTAAGAAAACATTTAATGCGTCAAACTGATATGGGCAAGAAACTTTTATAAAAATATACTGTATAGAAACACATTTGGAAAATCACATACAAAATATCCTTTTATTTAAATTGAAATAAGGCACGGTTTTACTAGCTATAGTTTGTCTGTAAAAATGCAAGTCTATTTTGATTACTTTTATGTTATTAATATTTTTCGATAAAAATATAGATGCGGGAGTAGAAAACCCTTTTACACAGAGTAGGAAATACTCTATTGTAAAACTTCACCAAATTTATTGTAATTCACTTGTAGAAAGTTTGAGTACTATTTGAAATCAGGATCCTACGTGCTATTGTCCTCCAGGCTGTTCACTGGCTGATGCTGTGCTCTCTTCATTTCCTGTATAATCGAGGTGTTCCATCATCTAAAAAAACAGAGAGAGATGGTTCTTCAAGAAAAATTGCTTTTCCCCCCATTGGTCCAAAGTATTTGTTAGCTAAGAGAAATATAATTAAACGCGTTAGAGTGCATTTTAGCAGCGCACAGATGAGAATTTCTCTATAGATCAGAAAAGTATTCAAGCCAAATCAAAGCTCTCTTAGCTAATGCTTTCCACTATAAAAGTATTCTCCAAACAAGGATCCAGTCCTCTACATGAAATTAAACTTATGAGTCAGAAGTGCGTCAATTATTAAATACAGAGAACAAAAAAAACAATAAGAGTTAAACAAATTTTTCAAAGAAATGGTTTGGACAACTGGAAATAGACTCAGAGCCTACCTGACATTTTCAGGTAGCAAGCCATAGCTTGAGCAGAAACAACAAGCTTTCTCGTTTCCTGACTATCTTATAATTAGTAACGACTAACTCTATTGGCAACACTTCTTTGTAAATTTGCCTTTTATTTTAAAAAGGATAAAGGAAATGGAATTGTAAAGTCCCACAACAGAAGAGAATCTAAACCAGATCATTATATAGATTGATTATGCTTTCCAATTAATGTAACGGATCAGGTCACCGGAATAGCACAAGAAAACGTTGTACTTTTCCTGTTTCCCTGCCTGTTGCTGTGTTCCTAGAGGGCAGTGAAGGCTCAGCTTTCCTCCCTGGGACAAGGCACTGAATAAACTACAGAGGTAATACACATATTTGTTAGCATGGCAAACCGAGCCCCTTCAGTGTGAGGGCTTTAGAATTACGCGTAATTAGAAAGAGGCCAAGCATTGGACAGTTTTGACATCTGAGAGAACATACAGAAGGGGTAAAACTGATGCTGAAAAGCAGAACATGTCAAGGAGCTGCTACACCCAGTGTGGCAGGATTATTAGGACAAAGGCTTAATGCTTTCTGCACCAAAAGGCAGAAAACCCCACATATGTTCTTCCATAGCGGCACATCCTGCCTAGGAGGAAAAAGCCTCCCTGTTTTTCTGTCAAACAGCTGCTCACTGCTTGGGGTCTAAGCTGGGTGGATTTCCACGCCACGAGGACACAGCTGCTTTCTCGTCCTGCTGACACCCGCTGCCAGGCTCTGACGCTGCAGTGTCATCGGCATTTTGGTGGGGTATAATTCTATATGTAGGGCAAAGAGAGTAGTTCCATTAACTTCTCTTGCCATGGCCCTCTTTGACACCAACACAATTGTGTCACCGCAAAGTACACAAGCATCCCTCATTGAAAGCAGGTTTGCTTCAACAAGCTGTTTCCCAATCAAGAGGCACCAGCATGTCATGCAGTAAGTCGAGATGACTGCTCCAACTCCAAAACCAGCCATGGCGACTTGGGTAAGGCTTAGGAGAGCCTAGTGGCCATGGTATTCATCTGACTACAACCCAAAAAGGTCTTTCACATCTCTCCTGTGTCAGAATCCAGGCACTAGTCTTGCCAATGCACCTGAGAACCTCAGCAGCACACGCTCAGCCCAGCAGGGAATATCAAGCTCCTGTGCTAACGACAACCTTGCGTTCACTTCAGTGTATCTAGAACCATCCTTGACGAATTCATATCAAAACTCACCCAAAGCAAAAAATAAACACTGCCTACAATTACAGAGGTCAAACTGCTATTTGGAATGAAGACTGAAGTATTTGTTCTGGGAAAAAACAACAACAAACCCCCACACAGCACCACCTGATATCAAGTAATGCCATGGACCTTCCTTCATCCTGGGAGCACTGACTAACAGCTGGCATAGCGCAGGTACTTTTGGTAACGTTTTGTAAAATGTTTCCCTATTAAATTGACAAGATGCTTCCAGAAGGAAAAGTTAACACGATTTGCATCAATTCAGCATATCCCAAAGTCAAAGGTTCTTCTCTTAATACTACAACTAGGTGAGAAGCACAAAATGTACTTTTGCTGGAGATACTACCTGTATTTGAATTTTAAAGCCTCTGCTTAATAGATCAGATTTTTAAGTTAAGACCAAAATGGCTAGTAGAGGATAATGGGTGTTTGGGGTTATTTTGATAGACATAAATGTTACAAGATGCCCCCCCAAAAAGCCACCTCACCCCATTTCTAATCTCTGCACCATACAGGATTGTCCACAACTTGAAGTCAAAGACAACAGACGCTTTCCTAAAAGTGTCAGATTGCATTAAGCAGCTTTTTCCACGAATGTATCTCAACCGTAGGTTCTCTCAGGACAACCCCATCCTCAAAGCCTCAGCAGAAGCTGCACGGATCCTTACAAAGGCCAGCAGCAAGATGAAGGCACCATGCGAAAATCCGGGACAAAGCTGTCATTTCAAGCCTTGAAAGAGCCAAAGGAATCAGACCGTGCGCTGTGGAGAGCTGATGAACATTTAAAGTCAAAGAGATTCAGAAGCTTTTCTCCCACATCTGAATTCCTGACAGTTTTTAAAAAGGACGGTCAAGATAGCTTTGTAACTAAAGCACATTTATGTTTAACCTGTCTCCTAACATGGTCGACTATTAAAAACTTTTTAAAAAATAAATAATAATAATATTTTTTTAAACAAATCGCACACAGAGCCAAACTAGAAATGGCAATACAAACTTCTCTCTGTAAAAGAGCAAACACTTGACTGCAAGATTCACTGATGACGTTGCGTTCACTTAATGCTTAACAATTTACAGCCATGAATTTTCATGTGTCTGAAAATGTGATTTTAAACTGCAGTTCTAAACAGCAGGTGCATGCAGTGTAACATGCCTGTAACAAACCTCTTGATCTATTATTTCGAAGAGATGAAAAAAGCTTGCTAAACACTTCAAATTTACAAACTCTAAAAGGTTGCAAGACTATTATATCAAGTCGCATTAGTCCACTAGATGTTTCATGATGTTCATAAAATTATTTCATAGATTGTACTAATGTATTTTTACATTAAATCATTAACTGGGAAAAAGTATGAAAATAGTTTACCATGCAGGCATACACAAGGAATATAAGCAAACCAGAAAACCTAGGAAAAACCTTTATGATACGCTTCACAGCAGCAATACTGCCCATACGGCGGTAGGAAATAGGTATGTTAGTCTTCCAAGAAATCCCTGTGCTGCAGTGAAATGTTTTTCTGTGCAGCAACTCATTGCAGCTTGAGACTAACTCCAAAAGAAGCCACACACAGCATAAGTAGGATTTAGGGCTGCATCGTTACACAGAAACGCTCTCAACTAAGAATTCTGGGGCATCAGAACTATGTTGGGGAGTCAAGTATTACCCATGGGGATAAAGCACAAACTGAAATACTGCTTTTAACAATCCTACCCAAGAATTTGAGTGCACACGGCAGCACGGGAGAATTTTAGGTTATAAAAATACAGTCTGGCCATCTGATTTTAACTGGCACTCAACCCCTCCCATTTCCTAATCTCCTCTTGGTCTTTTTTTCTCATTTCTTTATTATTAAAGCTTCTTAATCAGACTTAAATTGTTGAAGTACTCTTTATTAGAAGAAAGAAGCTAATGAGAAAGTACTTTTTAGTTCAGAATTTAAGACAGCGGCAGCCCAGACTGTCTGCAGTGTATAGGGCAGACAAGCTACACTTTATAAATAGATGTATAACTCTAGACTGACGACTATAACTTCAAGATTATATTCAAATGCTTAAGCTCTGCAAGAAGCTGCAATTTGAAAGCCTGCATTGCCCTCTCCACGCTGTGCTTGAGAAGCTGACAGGTAAAATAAATAGCATCAGTGTTAGCAGCCATGAGCAAAAGCCTCTTCAGGTTAAACCTTCTGGCTGCCGTCAGGAAGCTGAGCAGCAACAAAACCACAAAAACTGCTCTGAATCCTGGAGTCCTGCTCCCGATCCCCCTGCGAGCACTGCAGACAGTACAGGACAAAGGACACTCGCGGGTAACACGATGACAGAGGGACTGGAGGCACCATTACGAATTATAATGCTGAACATTGTAAAAGAGGACAATAAAATTGTTGTTGAACACTAAGCAGGTTTTCATGTCAACACAGTGGCACAGAGAAATTAGGTGAAGGACTTCCATGTAGGTACCGGTGGAGGAACTAACACCAATTCTAAATGAAGACACTCCTAAGGATTCGGGAAATTATAGAGACATACCAAGCCTGCCTTCAGGCTTGGGAATCATTGGTATTTTATTTAAAATTTTCCTGTATTCCTTTTTTTAAAAAAAAAAAAACAACAAACCTAATAAAAACAGATTTATAGCTTGCCTTCACTTTCACCCTCTTCTATTGAATTACTCAGAAAAATTAGAAAGAAGCTATATGCAAAAACGAATGAAAAGAGGAAGCAGAGGGGAAAAAAGAAACCATAAGATGATTAATAAAGTTCCATTAAAAGAAGGCCATAATCACACCTTGTAGCAAAGGCGTCCTGGAGGAGTCCGATACCTAAATAAAATTCATTGCGTTATTAAGATCACACATGACATAAGTCAGAAAAAGCCAAAACTCAAAAACCTAACTAATGGGCTATAATCAAACAGCAGCATTCCTGAAGTTTAGTTACCTGCTACACTTTAAGTTCTCTTGTGCCCCTGTTCCTGGGGCGCTTTGCTCTACCAAGTCTGCGAGGTTCATGGGTTCCCATGAGGACACAGCAAATCTATACAGGGCGGGCACCCCTGTCCATGGGGCTGCTCTGCTCCAGACCAAGTGACCATCATTGTAGCAAAAGAGTGGCTTCAGTCACCCTTCTCTATCTTTTCTCCTCAGAATTAGCACTGAAACCTGACAATTTCAACCCTGGGTTTGTGTGTGTATGTTTCTTTGTAAGTTCAGTAAGGACAGTTTGAACTACAGCTTTACGGCAGGAGGACGAGACACAAGAGAGATCAACACTGCAGCATTCTGAGAGAGCAACCTGAATAACACTCTCCGGGAAAAAATATAGAAAAAACTCTTCAAAAAGAAGAAAAATAGGAGTTAGTAAAGTTACACACAGGTGTTCAATCACAGATAAATCTAACCCAGGGGTGGTAGAGTGGGGGTGGAAATGAATATTTTAAATTGTGCCAGAAATGAAGTAATCTGACCTCAAAACAAGCTGAAGTTCAGAGCAGTTTTAATCCTTCAAGAAACCAGTTGAAAGGACATGAAATAACTACTATGGCAACATAATTCTTCCCAGTGTGAGTTTTGCTATGAGAAACGCAAGGACTCTTTGTCACTAACGAGACTTGCCAGATTTACTTAGGCCAATCTTACTCAGAACTCAAATGAGGAAAACAAATTACAAAACTTTTTCTCCCTAACAGTCCCAGAGTTACTGGGCTTCATCTATGCAACAATGTTTATTTTAGAATGGCAAACATAACCAATTCGTATATAAATACATAGTAAGGCAAATTAATTATGACCTACAGAGCAACATTTCTATTCACTGGACCTAGGAGAGAAGAGTTGTTTTTGTAGACAAAATGACAGGGTATCCAGTTAACACTGAAGATCTCCTGAGTAATTTCATCCCATGCCACCTTCCAGTGGAAGGAGGTGTTGAATATTAGCTCAACAAATGGCAGCATTTAGCTGATCATGCTAATGGAGCTGCATGATGCAGTTTTTACAAGATTTACCATCACCTGGACTTCCATTGATCCACTTCAACCTTTCAATCCAGAAGCTGAAAAAGCAGGAGCTGCTGCTTTCCACGATCAACTTCCTATCACCCACCTCCAACTATCCATTCTCTGAGCCGAGCTCAACACAGCCTGGATACAGGCGATAGCTGCTCAATTCAAACCATATTGGATTGTAGGTCTCACACAAATTCAGAATGCTGATCAGTCTTCCGATAAATGCCAGGTCACGATGGCTACTGGCACGCTCAGTAGGGGAATGCGCACACACCAACAGGCAGAGAGCTGCGGGGATTTTAAGGACTGCAGCTCCTGCGCAGTGTTAGAGAAGCACAGGGGAAATGCAGAATACCCAAGGCAGTGTGCACAGTGTGTGTGCTGCGAGAGGAAACAGCTCTGTGAGCACCCAGCTGTTCCGCTGCTGAATGCTCCATGTAATCCTGATAATGATGATGCGTGGAAAGCTTCTAGAATCCTAACTGATCAACTTTTTTGAACTGTCTCTTACTACAGGAATAGTGCGGATTGTAATCTGCATGCTTAGCTCAGTGACTCATGTTACACCACATCAAGATGATAGTTGAAGAATGTTAAAACACACACACAAAAAAACCTTTCAAAGAAAATAAACCAGAACAAATTACTTTTTCCCATAAGTACTGAACCAGTTGTTTCATCTCCCTGAAGCTTTATTCTGTCATCTCAGCTACTAGACTAAGATTTTCTAAGAGTAAAGACTATTTTTCCTTATTTGTTGCAGAAGATAACCAACGTTAAACTAGCAAAAATCAGATTGTGGTGATATAGTACCAAGTACTTAGAGGAGCATACACTCCAAGGAATCAATGCCAAAATACTCCAGACATCCAGCCTACCTGGTAATTGCTTCCTTTCCAGAACTTCTTCATCTCTTTGCGCTTCCAAGCAATAAGCGAGCTAGTAATGAGTGTACATGGTACCAGATAAAGAAGGGCAGGTTGTCCCATCTTCATTAATGCCAAGACAATGAAAGTCAGCACCATACCAATGGCATAAGCTATAAAAAGATATTTATACATACACAATCAAGAACAGCTGAATTTTTAAATCACTCATTTAGTAAGCCAGAATTATTATTTTTTTAAAAGCAATATCTTACTTGTTAATATAATTGGATAATATAATTGCTCTGTATTTGCAAGCTCTCTCAAGCAACTGACTATCACAAAGAATACTCACCTTAAATATGGGCAGGCACATTAATGAGATTAAGAGATTCTTGACAACATTGAACATTTACCTGAAGAAAAACTATCTACTTCTGCCATTTAATAAAGAGCTAGCATAAAGATTAAGTGCCAAAATATCACCATTTACCTATTGTACAGGAGATGTAATATATAGAGGATGAACTTGTTTGAACATCAAATCTTCGACAATAGGCAACCAGAAGCCCTTGAAGATAAAAAAAAAAAAAGAGGATTAATATTTAGCCATTAATTTCTTTCTCCTCAATCCTCCAAATCAAAGCAGTATTAAAAAAATATAGTAAAACTTCCCATTACTCTGTTATCTTCTTCCCATTTATTTCAGGAAAGCAAAGAACCAGTTTAAGAAAGCCTATGGTTAGTCTTGAAAATCAGAACCATAATGCAAATATAAGTCAAGTGAGCTTGGTATTAAAAGGTTTCATTTTTTTAAGCAAGCTAATTACATTGTGGTACTTTCAATTTGGGAGGCACTAATATAGGAGAGTAACAGCCTTGTTTTAATACTTCCATAGGATTTTAATGTTCCCTCTGAACAATCAGCAGTTTTGGCTCGGTACAAATGGAAGGAAAAGAGGGAGCACGCTGCTCACGGGCTGGTGCCTTGTGCCCGACTGCAAGTAATTTGCTCAAGACTCCAACCACAGCAAAATCCAGCTCTTCTGAGAAAGATGGAAAAGCTTGATAATACATTTTCTGCTACCTCACCTCTAATTATGCAGTCTAGGATATGAAACCACTATGAAGTCACAGAATACTTGCTTTTGGTGAGATTTCTATGAGATTTCATCAATACTGACAACTAGATTTCTCTGTGGGACCTGTATTTATGCAATACATTGCAATAGAAAAGCAAAAACTTCACTATTTAAGTGTTCTATAATGTACTAAGTTTCCTTATATTGTGGCTTTTGTTGCATTCTGCACTGCCACATTTTTTGGATTTAGTAATTACTTTGTGAACTGAACTCTAATATAAGTCAGTTGAGAATCAAAACCAAAATATTTAATCGTAAGTTACAACTGGGAAAAACATTTGCTCACCTGGGACAATAATGTCTCCAAAACCCAACAATGAAAAGGGCAAATCACAGAGTGTTGATGCAGAGTAGTCAAGTCTAGGCACTCTAATAACCACAGGTAACTGTAAAACAGTAGTTCAGAAGCCCACATAAATCTGTTCTAAAGCATCCTGGCATTTTGTATTTTATATTTGTTTGTTTGCTTAAATCATTGAACAGTTTTAAGGTAATTTATTGTTAATGCAGAACTTCAAAACAGGTAGAACCTGAAGTAAAAACCAGAAACCAGCATAGAGAGTGGATAAAGCTTAAGGCAACAGGGAAATTGGAATTTCAGATTTACAAGTAATATGCGCACACACACACAATAAAAAGTTTAAAACAACATTTAACCATATAACGAGAATAACAAATCTGGATTATTAACCTAACTATAGAGTATTGATCAACGATATCCAGGCCCTGAAGAGAAATTTGGACAGTCAGGTTTTCCCCAAAAGAATAGTCTTTTCAGAGGGAATCATTTAAAAATCCAGTATCTGAAATACAATCCTTACTTTCTCATGGGGAGCTGAGCGTTCAGTAGGGACTTCCACCAAGTTTCCATCATTCTAGGATCAAACCCAAGTCAACAGGTATTTAATACTTAAAAGAAAATAGCAGAAGCTGGCTATATTTTGTGAGAAAGTTATGCTGAAAAGCACACTATGAATTAGCTACAAAATGTCAGTATTTGTATGGTGCACACGCTAAGACAACTATTCATACCTTTTCACTGTTGCCAAAAGGACCAGCTGCAACTTCAACCATTATACTTGCCCCATTCTGAAATCAAGGGGATATTTCAAAAGTTAGTGGTTTAATATACCAAACCATTCATACTACGTTTATTAAAAACTGCTTGTACTTCATCTTACAATTCAGGATTAGAAAAATCCAGAATATCGAAAGGAAGGCACTAGTATCATACAGTATTATATACCACCACATTGCTTTGCATTAAAAACACATAGTCCAGCCTAAAAGAGCTGTTTTAAAGAAAAACAAATGACAAATCCACTAGATGTGGCTGGAAGTTTAGATAAAAATGTGTCAGCTTTTTCTACCGTGAGCTTTCTGCTTCTAAATAAAAGGAGGTGTGCTTGCACACAGCTCACACCACACTGCAAATGAGCACCGCGGAAAGTACGAGCACACGTTCCAATATACGGGGGTTGAAAGCAAAAGAAGGAACAAAACTGGAGCACAGGAATTTCTCATCATCACTCTGCCACAAAACTGGGGACAGCTTATTTCTGGCCATGGGACTGCTGAAAACGTAGTCATTTAACAACATTTACAGCACCTACACAAGCAACACAAGATGAAAATCTGGGCCGCTGCTGTCTTAAAATGGGGAAAAAGAAAAGGAAGTCAGTGTTTCTGCATCGAGAATATCGAAAACGCTGATCTGTTTGGCAAAAATGCTGCCCTAATGTCCAGACAACATTTTTGGGTTTATTTTAAAGAGAGATTCACAGACGTACCTTTGTGATAAATGGTGTTATGAAGACAAAAAACACATCATACAGAAGGAGAAGGCCTAGAAGTATCACACAGGACTGGCAAAAAAGAACAAAGTATTACCATAGGTTTTCAAGGACTGCACAGTTAGATTCTGGTATCGTTACCATATCACCCTGTTACAAAGAATACCCACCCCAGCCCACCTTTTTATTCTGGCACAGCATTTAGAACAGGATTCACTTCTTTTATTAATTATTAAAAACAGTAAGGGTGTTTGTTTGTTTTAAAGTATCTCTTGAGTATTGAAAACCTACTAAACTCACAGATTCATGGCATTAGAATGCTTGCTTAAGGTAAGCAACTTACAGTACCTTAAAGTTGGGCATTTTCAGTGTTTTAATAAAGTTGAGGCAGAAAGCAACTCCCAAAATATCTTGCAAAATCCAAGCCCACCTAAAAATAAGAACACGTTTTTACACATTGTTCAAATTACTGCTGGAATCTAAGTGCAATAATGACTTTACATTTTGCTGGAAACAGCAAGATCACGAAGTTTATTGGAAAGTGAGAAATTAGTTTTTAGGAAGTATTGCTACCAAAACCACTAAAATATTAGTTTCGAGATGGTCAATTTACAACTAGGCTCTGATCATAAATAGGTAACTGTTCTTCATCAGCCAAAATGAGCTGAACAGAAGCTGAAACAGGGCCTTGGTGTTCACGTGTATGATTGCTCACTTGATTGGAAGCTCTACATGACATCTGGCACCAGATGTTACTTCGGATTGTACTGTAATATTTGTGTATTTGTGCTCCACTGGACCATAGGAAGACCCTTTGCTATTTCTGCACTTTTTTCCTCTGTGGCAGTCATTAGCAATCAAGCTAGTTTTTCCTCATCTTCATAATTGTTTGAAACTCCAAATTACCACACGGTTCATTTGTATAGCTTTGTTCTCTATCATTCCCATGCTTGTTAAGCTTCATAAATTATTTCAGGACTTTTTTGAAATCGGTACTGGAGTTTAGAAGGATGCCATGTTCCGTGCTTAGTTACACGATGGGAAGTTCATTAATGACAGTTACTCTTTCAATTCAGAATGCATCACTCACCTATCTTCATTTCGAAACACTGCCCAGACGACAGCTGCTGCTATGCAGAATACAGCAAGGAAAACAAGCCTCACTTCAATGCTTTTGTTGCCACACGCAATCCTAAAAGAACATAATTACATTTAAAAATAAAGCTTGCAACAGCCAAAACAGATGCCTGTGCTATCGCAAGTCCTTAAGCTGACGTGGTGTTTCCTTACTGAGGGCTTCGCCTTTGCCCATTTGTTCCACCCGGATTCAAGTGACATTATTCTTGCCAGTCCTTCCTTCTCCAGGCTGCCTTAAAGATGTGCCCAGAGATGCTAAGCGGAGTTGGATTTTGATGGCAGTGTGGTTTAACCCAGCAGGCAGCCACACACCACACAGCCAGTCGCTCACACCCAAAACGGGTGCTATATGGTATGGAATATCCTGTCTTCTCACTGGCAGGGCCAGCGTGAGAGGCTGAAAAGTCCCTGAGCACTCAGCAACTCAAACTTCAGTGCGTTAATAACATTATTCTCATTCTAAATCCAGAACGCAGCACCACACCAGCTACTAGGAAGAAAATTAACTCTGGCCCAGCATAAACCAGAATAGATGGTCACTCCTTGTTTCAGCAAACACATCCAGGGAGGGCAGCAAGAAGATGAATTTATTTAATCCATTTCTGTCATGTAACAATTATGCCAACGGAACTATGTCGGTGAGGGATGGTCAAGTCAAGATTCCAGAAAGGGGTAGTGGTGGTAAAAATCGATTTTAGGACAAGTAATACAAGATTCAAAACGGAATAACTACACATTGCAAAATTTTGAACCAATATCTGTTTCCACTGCCTACTTAATTTTCTGAGCCAGTTCTTGAACTGATATAAGTAATGGAAGTAACACCTGTACTGCACCTTACACAAAACCTGCTGGTTTTTCTACCAATCTCTACCTTTGATGGGCTACTGGACCATCTGGCACTAATACGCTATACTAAATAACAAGCAAACATAATCCTAAGCTTCCAAGCTTATAAGCATTGTTCTTTTGGGAAAAAAAAAAAAAAATATATATATATATATATATATATATATATATATATATATATAACTTGTTGCATTGAATGTTAGGGGTTTTTAAAGTGAAGACACAGGGGAAGAAAAGAGGGACATTCCCATACTCACTAATAGCTGCGGGATATTTAACCCGGAGGAATAAGCAGAGGCTGTCTGTATACTGATCACCCACTGCCTGAGTTACACTGTGGCCACTAAATTCTACCACACAGGACATGAGCAACGTGTTACTCCACAAGAAAACATTAAAACTTGGTCTGTCACAAGTACAATACACAGTAACATGAGGGGAAAAAACCCTCTACTGCCCATAGCATAGTACTTGCTTAAAACAGTCCATTAAGAGTTGGAAACTACTCAGCGTTCCCACCCCAGGAGAACAAAGTCTGTGCAGAATCCCCCTTCACAGAGTTCCCTGGTGAACAAAGGAAACGGGCAATCAGAATTTTGTAAAACTGAGCTCAGACAGCCAAGCTGAGCCTTTCCATTTTATCATAGCAATGCTTTAAAATAAAGATAATGCAGCAAATCTCCCACACCCCCATTTTAACTCTTGATTATGCTACAGGTCCCTTTATTATCTGTTGAAGGAGCTTGTAATTTTCTTTTGTAAAAATCCCCCCCACTCAACTCTTCTCGTATTCTCACACTAGCTTGAGTAGCAACCAGAAAATACCCAAAAGAAACCTTATATTTATAACAATTGAAAGGTGTACAATACCTGCACTGCCCAAATGGTATTTCTCCTATTAGTGCCGCCAGACAGTTGTACAGACTCATTGCAGATGCCAAGCAGAAGACTGCTATTATAACGTACACTAAATAAAACGAATGGAAGAAGGGAATCAGTGACAAAATACAATAGAAAAAATAGCAAACAGGCATCAAACACACCAAAGTACATTTGAGGTGAACTGTTAACAGCTGCAGCACAACACAGCCATTGGAGACTACAGTCAGCTGCTTACAGAAGGCTCTGAATTCCGAGAGTTCTCATAAAGAAAAGACCTGAGTTTTGAAACATTTGAATTGAAAACTTTAAAAAATTCCTCCCTTGAGGGCAGGGGAAAAAAAAATAAATATTAAAACCAAATTGACCAGTTTGGAAACTACATTTTACTGAAATTACATAATTCAAGAATTTAGCTTATTGATAGCACGCCTGAGTTTACTCTGTTATGGTAGTACCAGTTCATCTTAATTAGTGCACTGCGGCCACAAATGGAATGATAATACAGCAACACCTAACAAAAGCTTTCACTCTAAACACTACTAAATCACCATTGCCATCCACCCAAGAATGTCAACATATATAATGTGCTTTTTTTAGGAGTCAATAGTCACCTCTCCTCTACATTACGTCCTTCAGAATAAGGCTGTCAAGCAGCCTTTTGTAAGCGAGTAGAAGAAAGTTTCCCTCTTTTTAAGTAGCAACTGCATCTTGTCAACCCTCGACTCACACGTGGAGAGAACAATTACAAAACTAATTTTCATTGAGAAAAGTAGCTTTTCAGACTTAGACACCTCACAAGATCATGCAGAAAAATAAGTGAAATTAGAATATCCATTGTTTCTTACCTAGCCATTTGTAGAAGAAATAAAGTAAGACCAGCATGACACAACAGATGACAACGAACAAGATAACTGTCACAGGGGTAAAAGTGACATTTTCTTCCTTCTTCCTTCTTGTTTCTCTCTCCCCAGGACTTGCTATTGCTTTCAAATTCTCACTGTTTTAAGAAAACACCACACACAGATTCTGAAAACATTTCACTATGACCAGAACTGCTGGTTATAAAGCATTTAGACTCACAGCATTTCAGTTTAATCCTTCATCCCATTATTAGACTTAACAATTACAGAAAAATGGTATGCTATTGTTCGAGTTTCTCTCAATATTTAATGAAGATACGCACTTCTAAGGCAGCATACATCACAGGAAAAAGATCATTAACTGCCCTCCTTTCCAGCTGTGTGGTCATTAAAGAGTAAAACCTCTGATCTATGTGAGGAAAATCAGACCAATATCAAAACTCTTAAACACCTTTTCAGGATGCACACTCAACTCTATTAGCCCATCAGCTCTGACTACAACATTTATTGGATTAAATGTAGTTAATCTGATAGACTCATCTATGATAAATCAAAATAATGGGAATGACACACTGTTTTCAAACCTCCACTAACAGATATTAAGTGTCTGCAAAACCCATTCCTGTTAATAGAATGAAGCTAAGTACTAGTTCTTTTACCCTCATACCTCATAATTACAGTGAAAGAGGGGTGTAACTGGGGATTTTCATTGAGAGTAAGATTTCTGTGCATACATACTCCATATTTATACCTCACCATGCAAAATAAGGAGACTTAAATTGTTGTGTTTGTTCTTTGAGCAGATAGCCCTAGTACTCTTAAGTACAAACAGCACCGCAACTTGCCCATCAGATAGCGTGTTCCTAACAAATCCCAGGACCAACCTACAAAATGCTGAATTCAGCACCAAAACAGCTTCCTTCAAAAGAGAAAAACCCACAGGACTAATGTACTTGGTTAGATTAATCACGTTCTCAGAGGACATGCTTTGAGTAAGCAGCTTCAAAAAATAAAATAAAGCTCACCCAAGATGTATGAAAGTGCACTTTAACAAGTTTAATATAATTACATCTAGCTATTTTCAAAATGGGAGACAGCATCACATTTGGTTGTTTTAGCATTCAGCGCAGCCACACCCTATAGCACTGCAGGGTAAAAAAGCAGCATAATCAGATCCAACCTTTAAAAAAAGAAACACCACTCCCCCCCTTCTTTAATCTCTTTAAAAATCACTAGGATTTGCATAACTAGTGGGAAAGAGGAAGCTGTTGTTATCACATACAATCCACTCCCTGCTGTTCTGGGGGGCAAAGCACTGAGAAGCCCAGGTACCAATGCACACCGGCCCATTTAGCGCATGCACACACCCCAGAAATGCTGCAGAGTAACACCGTGCCCTGGAAGGCCGGCAACATCCAGCTTAACCCCAGATGAAACCAGTTCGGTGCACCGAGTGTGCTTCACTTCACAAAACCAAGCCGCATACCTGCCCTTCAAGCACAGTGCAAAGCCCCTAATACCCCCTCGTTTCCCCACATTTGCCACATTCTGCACTTCCACTGCCACCCCTTCCCTGCACCAGGGCTGCTGCCTCCTCGCCCCTGCCTGCTCCTGGAGCCGCTGTTACACCACCAGGTAACAGGCAAAGCTGAAGCTGATAAGCCTGGTTGGACTTTAACTGTCTGGAGCCACCCAGACACAACCAAACCGCACTCCCAGTGCTCCTGGTGACAGGAGTGCGGTGCAGGGACAGCCCAGAGGGTGCTGCACAGCCAGCCGGGAGCGAGCAGTTGTACAGATCCTGCCAATGCAGACACTACATATTAATACAACGACATACGTACCTCTTGGATCACTGGATTTTAAAGGTGTCATTAAAACATCAACGTTATCTCATGGATATTGGAGTATGATGATGTTAGTTATAGAGTATGTGGTAGCTTCTCAAAATCTTAACTCATTCCTCCTCCCAAGAGCTATTATCCCTCAGGGACTGTTACCATCTACTGCTCAAAGTTCCTACAGTGATTTTTCAAAGGTTGCAGTGCTCAAGCATTTCATGGCAAAGCAGCTACTCACACCCAGATCTTTTTAACTTCCAACCTAAAATAACATATTTTTTTACTAATAATAGTGACAGTTTTTACAACATTTGTAACCCACATAATTTAAGCAGTTCCATTTAACAAACTTACAGTTCTGCTACTCCACTCCAGTAGCCTCCTAGTGCCACTGTAAAGACAGCAATTAGGAAGATGACAACCATACTGCAATCAAACTCCGGCAAAGGTGGTGAATACAGAGTCACATTAACTTTACTTCCAAGTGTCTGAAAAATAACAGAAAAGTTGGTTCATAAGGACAACAAGTAAATTATATTGCTTATTTTTCCAACAAGATGCACGTCGTGATTTCGTGCTCTTAACCCACACAATGCTGAGAGAAAACAATGTTTTCAATTTACTGCCCAAGACATCCCATATATCTGCTTTGGTCATTGTAAAGAAGCAACACTTTCAGGATGGCCAGTTTTGAAAACAACCCCATTACTACTGCTGCGGAAACACAGGGATACCACAAGACAAAATAGTACTTCTTTCTATTATCTCTGAGAAGTTGTGCCTCTTGCCCAAAAGCTTTTCATCCCCCACAGAATCACAGAAAGCAAAACCAAGATGCTTCCATTTGACTAAAAGGTGACATTTAAGAAACAAAGGATGATAATTTGACAGGAAATGGAAGGTGGTAGGGAAGAAAGGTTTGCTGCTGTGGTCAAAGTAAGCCAAGACACCTAAACCAATCCTGCAGTGAAAACAGACTTCAGAGATGAAGCAGAAAAACAGATCTGTTAACAGCCTGCATGTGGGATAAAAACAAGAGAGGAGAAGACAGGCCAGGGAGGCTGCGCTACAGGAAGATCACACCGGCAGTGGAGAGGCTGAATGGGAACCTGAGTAGTGTAGTGGAATACACTGGCCATATGTGAAGACAGCAGGTTCATTTCAGCATCTGAACGATGTAATTACAGATACTAACCTTACTGTAGGCTAAAGAAGTCCGAATCGTTAATTTGGCTGAAGTTATGGAAGTTAAGAAAACAAGAAAGAAAATCAAGTTCTAGTGAACTATTGTAGTGGTATGAAGTGGAACATAACTGTCAAGGCTCATAATATACCTGACTCAAATGGTGACAGCTAACTGAGATTGAGCCTTCTATGAAAAAGTACAAAGAATGTTTATACAACCTTACTACCATCCAACTGGTGCTGTCTCTCTCTTCTAAATAAAAGGAGAAAGTTGGAGGCCTCAAAAGAGTTATAACAGAAATGCAACTGTAGTAGGAAGAATACAACGGCTGCCAGCTTCTAAGCAGCACATATCATTCAAAACAACAGCTACCAGCGACATGACAGAAGGCTTTGGCAAAAACTACATCAGAACTAGGAAAGGATCACTTGTAGTCTAGTTCCTCTCTGCCTTGACAAAGGCAGGCTCATTATAAGACAAAAACAAAACCAAATTCTTTGATTCACTAGCAGTATGAGACACCATCTGGCACACTCATCTACCAAAGTCACTTGGGTGAATTACTATAGCTGTGCAGAGCGATGCTACGTGACAGCAGCCCAAGCAGCACCAGGCAACAAACTGGGGCAGAGAATATCCAGAACACATTATGGATCTAACCTTGCCCTGGTTCCCTTTCATGTTAGTAGCATGTATCTTAAAACCACTCAACTAAGCAAACAACAACTGTCTTACTTGAACAAACTTCAAGACAGAGGACAACCTGAACCAAAACACAGTGTTCATCGAGACTATGACAGACTGAGGACAGTCATCACAGACCTTCAGTCATGTCAATGCTCAGCAAGAACCAACCTTTAATGGGAACAGACATTAAAAAACCAAAGTCCTGTACACCTAGGCGTAATTTCTGTTTGCCTACTTACCTCAGAAAACCTCCCAGGGCAGCTCTGAAGATCAAGAGCAGAAATGGTGAAGTGAGCTTGCAAATTGAACCCAAGACGCTAAGACTACGTAGGTTAGTGCTAGCCCCTGCTATTCACAGAAAAACACGGACAGAGCAACTCCTGCCTGGCAAAGCTATTTAACACTAACTCAAAACCGAAATCACAACAGAAAAAGCCACACCAAAGAAAACATACCATTTTATTTGAAACCCTCTGCAATATTCTGTATCCTAATACTACATGTCACGGAAAAACAGCCCCAAATACCCTCAAAACAAACTCCCCTGCTTATAAAGTCGAGGAGGTACCACAACTACCACATTTTAATGACACGCTTGGCATCTCACCACGAACTCAATGGCAGAAACTCCAATTATACTGCTTAATTGCTCTGTAACAGATGCTGTCGTGCTCTATAAAGAGAGAGCTCATCATTTGGCAAGGACAAAAAACCCTCACACCTTCCTCGAAATCCAGCCTGGTCAGGCATCTGTGATTGTATACAAGTCTACTGGATGGCTGCTTATCTTGTTTAGCAGGAAGACTTTTAAGATTAACCCCCACTCCAGTTAGGTATTATGTTTCCCATTCTTCGTGTTCTAAGTAATCATTCTCTCAAATTAACCTGAATTAGGAAGACTAGCACTTCCATGACTTAATATCCACCCTCACGTGTATCTATGCACATTCAAATCAGGCAGACATCCACATCTGACTTGACATTATTGTATTTATTTGTCCAAAAGCCTAAGTTTATACAAACAGTAACATGCTGAAGTTATATTACTTACCAGCTGCATATCTACTATGTCATTATATCTTATAAGAGCAACTGGAATAGTCACATCTTCAAAATCAGTCTTGTTATCTGAAATAGGAGACTAGAAGAGAAAGTGCCAGTGGTAAGTATATTGAGACTATTTGCAAGGAGGTGAGATCCCTAAAAGCAAAATATCCTTTCAATTGCACTGTAATTGTAGGAAGAAAAAAATATAAATATCTCATTCATCCCATTTTCCAAAAGGTTAATGAAAACAGATGTACTTAAATCAAACAGGGAACAGGTTAAAAATACAATTCAGCTGAAGATACTTTTAGATGATAGAGCACAGCATTGCACAGGGCTAAGTGGGAATGATCCTCTCGCTCTCAGTAACAGCAGTTCACACCAGCACAGACTGTGTGGAAGGTTAACAACTCGTGCTGGAATCCCCCACGTTGCCAGGGTCCTCTGCTTTTGGGGTTTCTCTCAGCTAAATCTGCACAACACCGCATCAGGCCAAAAAGACAAGGCAGTATTTCACTACAGAAGAAAACCAGATGTTCTAACTTACCAGCCTAGGTTTACTGGCAATCAACAGCATTGCAGCACCCAAACTTTGTGCAATTCTTGCTTTCTCCAAAAAAGTGCAGTTTCCTCTCATCACAACAACTGCTTTGTCCTTCATTAGGCCAGAAGGAGCTTCAGAAGAATTGCAGAGTACCGTAGAAGTCAGGTTTTCCAGAGCCCTGAAAGTCTGCAGAGAAGAGGGAGAAGAAGAACGTGATGCAAGTAGGAAATGTGATGCTGCAAACTAATCTAGAAGACATTACCATGCTATGCTCTCTAATTTGAGGTTTGCCAGAAAGAGGCATAACAGAAAGGAATCATTAATTCAGGAATATAAAATCGGAGCAGCAGTTTCTACAGCTCTTTCTAAACACAATTTCAACAGTTGTTGCTGTAATTTAAACATAAGAAACTGGTTATATAGGAAAATCACTGCCCGTAGTTCTGGGGAAGCCAGTGCACATTCTGTGATATTTCCAGGCTTCAAAAGACAGATACAACATGACCAGAGTTCTGAAGTATAATACTTGTTCAAAAACAGCTGACGAGCCTGACAACGTATTACTTATTACAAAATATTTTTTTAAAATCTGTCCTTATTTCAAAGTTGAATTTCATATTGACAATTATTTTTACATTAGTGTCAGTTTTCTTCAGTTAGTCAAGACATCCCAGTGGCCAAAGTAGCACAGCAAGGATGTTTGGGGCTGACAAATGTTTTTCACTGTTCTATATGGAGCTAATCTGGTGATGCCTGACAGGAGGGAGCAGAGAGAAGACTGCTTGATCACTTCCAGACAAAAAGCATTTCCTAATGAAAATCTGTTTCCGCCTCACAGCCTAGTTTGGCTCCAAGGAACACGCTCAGAAAATATGGCATGATGATAAATTCCAGATAATCTCCTATTCCATCACATTTTCAGGACAATTAAACAGAAGATGGAACTGATATGTGAAAACCATTTCAAACGTTTACAACATTTTGTAAACAAATGAACAGAAGTTTTACTCCCAACTTTATAACCTGGACATACTCATAACACCTGAAGAAAAAGATGAACTATATCAGATGAATACGTAAATATATTTAAAACCCGTTCTAAGCACAGGGAGAGTATCACCATTGTAAACTTTAGAAGTTGTTTTTTTAAAGTATAGAACTGTCCGCTATAGAGATCTTGTGGGGGTAGGCAGGGACACGACCCAAAAAGGTAAATATTCAATGTAGCACCTATTTAACTCAACATTTTGAAGACCAGTTATAGCTGATCCAAATTCATATTGCATTCTATTTTTCTTAGGGAATATGATTATGAACTACTTACAGCATTGTCCAGGCTCTTCGGAAGAGATACCCAATTGGAATTGTAAATGCTGCAGTAATCCTTGGTGGCGGGAGGCACCCCATCTCCAGAAGCGTGCAGGATCCCCTCATCCGCCGCTACCTGCAATAAACCAGCCTGTTGTCAATAAATAAAGCTCAGAAGATGAGATCTAGAATTTCCCCTACTAATAAAGGTATTGTATGGCAACTCCTAGAAGATTTTTTTATCAAATAACTGTAAACGCAAAGATCAACTAGTGTACTGTAAGACAAATTAGTATAATTAAGGAAACAACGGAGTCTCCTCATATTACATGAGGGACTTGGAGTAATCTTATTTCTGAATTTCTGATACTTTTAGGGATGTATTCTTCTCCCCAAGCATTAATAGACTCATAAAAGTGGATAAATGAACAGCATAAGGATTAGACGTAGCTACAGGTGCAAAGTATTGAAAACTACTTTGTATCTCAAATAAGCATCACCTTAAAAAACCTGAGAGATCATCTTATCTCAACTGCTTTTCGTGAGAGAGAAACCGACCTAAATATCAGGAAATATCAATAGATTTTTTTAAATATTAGATCCCATAGTAAATTCCAGGCTTGTCTGAAAGAACACCAGGATATTAAGCTAGAAGTAGGCAGGGATAAGGAAGGAAAGCCCAAATATTTGTCATATGTACAATGCTAATCATTAACAGTGCCTTAGAGGCTGCTGTATCAGTATTCTGCAGCAAGTGGGAACTAGAGAGAAAAGAAAAACATGTGACAATATTGTTTCGGAGGTTTATGTCTGCCTGGCTTGAATAGCAAAAAACCTTCTTCAGAGAAATCCATTATACTGGCCACAGCGCGTGAACATCTGCGGGAAAACTGTGTCAAAGGGCCCGAGCACATTAACTGTTTAACATGTAACGGTTCTTCGCCCACCAGCTAAGATAAGTTGTTCCATGATTTATGATCAGCACCAAAACTACCAAGCTTTCCTCTTAAGTGCACTCACGTAAAAGTATAAGCTAACGGCAAACTGAAAGCAGTAAAACTTCCAACAGGTACAAACCCCAGATGTTTCCATCCACTAAAAGCTCTTTCTGCTTCATGAAGTAGAACAATATGTGTTTTTTGGGTTCCCGGAAATCAGGTTCCAAGGCTACACGAGCATAAGTCTTCCTAGAAGGAGGGATTACTTGCTTATTTGATACGCGTGTGTTGTTTGGCATGCTTCCCTTCTCTGGGGACAGGTCAGGAAACACAATTATTGCTCACCAGACTTAAAGATGATGGGAAACGCTACACGCTACACCTCACTTGGAACATCCCATTGAAATCCTGTTGCATCCAGGTGAACTTGCATTGTGTAATTGCTTCTGTATCCTTTCAGAACATGCCAGGGCTACTAGTTTGGGTACATGGACTTAGAGTCAGATGTGCTGCTGAACAGTGTAAAACAAATCCTACTCTCAGCATACACGCAAAGTAAAAACTTCTCACTGGGCACATTTTCAATCTTGCTACTTAAGTAGAAGACTAACACTGTGTCCACAAAACTGCTCCTGAACAGATTAACCTGCTTCCAGAGGCCGACCTGCTCCAGCATACAGATGTTCCCACATGGCAGAGAGGTGTGACAGCCGTCCTCACCTAAACGGGCATCATCATCTCCTTTCACTTCAGGTTCAGACAATTCCCAATGGCTCCCCACCTTCAAACAAACGTCCTCCTAGTTTTGACAGGTGGTTCTCTCATCATATTGCCTTCCTTTACCACCTTTAAGCTTTTATTGTATAATTCCTTGTCTTTGGTAAAGAAGAAGACGTCTCATACTGTCTCTTAATGCTTATTTGTCCTAAGACATCCCTGTGCTGCAGGGATATAAACGTGGGCTGACTGTTGAGCTTTGGAGTGCACTGGTGATCCCAGAATACTGGAAGTTACATGAACCAGGGGACACAGAGACCAAACCAAGGCTATATTTACAATACCCATCACCGTGTCTAGATAAGACGCACAGGAAACTCAAAGGTACGGAACAGGGAGAAGGTATTTTGCACATAGCAAGTAACAACATACGCCTCGCTGAAACATAACAAAGTAGGAAAAAACTAAGCGTGAACAGAACAAGCACCATTTCCATAGCTGTGCCAGCAGCCCCACGACAAACAGTCTGTCTGTCCTGGCACTGTGACCCAGGTGCCTGTGCTCAGAGACCGTAAGTCTCACTTTTGATTTCTATTTTCAAGCTTGTATCACACCCCCAAAGGTATTGAGTCGGGTTTTAATATTTCCTGCTGGTAGAGACTATGAGGGTATAAACATGGGAACTGCATTTAAAAACAAGCTACTTTCACCATTAATATGCAGCTTCAACTCATGTTAAGACTGGACTATCCCAAATACCTGCTGCCTTCCCGAGCGTTAACTCCCCACCCTGTTAGTCTCAGACATTGTTCTTGAGGCTGAACGACCTGGTCTACAGCTCCATTTGCAGAGGAAAGGAGGAGGCAGGCTATGGAGGAGGAGGGCAGGTGAAGCCCCTTCCCTTGTCAGCAGCTGCAAACCATTGGGCTAAGGAGCAAAGCCACCCTTCAGAAAACCCCAGCGCAACTGGCCATGTCTATGTGGGGCTCACAAACAGCAAGGGGGAACTCTGTAAGGAGACACAAACTACTTCACCCAAAGGCACTCAAGGCTTAGCAAACTGCTGTGCACCTCCTGCTGAGCAAACCCGGGGTGACCTCCTATACAGAAACATACTCTGCCTTACCAAAACAAGGTAAAAATCACATCAAAAACAAGCAAACTCCAACAACAAAACAACTTTGTGCAGCAACATTGAATGTAAATATGCCCTTCATACTGTGTATGCAGAGCACAGAGGTTTCTGGCTTTCCCGTGTCACTGCTCCATCGGACAAAAAGCAGCGACCTGTGAGCTGAGAGACACTGCAAAGCAGCCCCGTACAGGAACCGGAACGGTGAACACCTGAGAGCCGACACACACACACCGAGGCTCCCTCAGCGGCCTCATTTGAACACCTCTGCAAACCTCTGAACCACTGTCCACCTGCGCTGGCACCCGGGAGCTCATCACCCAAACCCGCCAGAGCGAAGCCAGGCCCGGGCAGGGGGAGCCGGGGGAGCCGGGGCCTTGCCGAGGCAGGGCCGGGAGGCCCGAAACCGCCGGACACCCCCCGGTACCAAACCGCCTCCGAGGCGCCTGGAGCCGGGGGCGCACACCAGCCCCACCGGCCCGCGGGTCCGCCAGGGAGCGGTTCCAGGGACAGGGAGGCAGACGGAGCCCCCGGCCGGCAGAGGGGAGCGGCCCGGCGCCTCCCGCACCCGCCCGAGCGGCGCGGCCCAGGCAGCGGCGCCTCCCGCGGGGGAGCAGCGCACCCTTACCGGCGCCAGCAGCAGCCCCCAGAGCGCGGCCCACAGCGGCCCGGCCGCGCCCATGCTCCTCAGCCGCCACCTGCTCGGGAAGGGCCTCGGGCTCCCCCCGCGCCCCGCGGAGCCTTCACCGCCGCCGGCTCCCGGAGCGGCGCCACTTCCTCTTCCGGCCCATGGGGGCGGACACCCCGCTGCTGCCGCGCCCCCGCCCGGGCGCCCCGGCCCGGCGAGGGGAGGTGTGGCGGGGACAGCCCGGCCCCCCTTGCTTTCGGCCTCGTTCTTTCGCTGTGGGGTGCCGGGTGGCCAACAGCCATCAGCTAGTGGGGTTTTCTACCTGACGGCTCCAAGACGCGCAAGTTTTAGGTACTTAAATACTACCCGTTACTAATAAAGCAGCTGGGTTTGCCCCGCATCTTTCAAGACACAGAAATGTGAGTGTTTCCCCTCATTCTGTACACAAAGCCCCGACAGAGCGGTGCGGTGAGGGCAGCACTATGAGTGAGAGCAACAGGTATATCGAAAGTAAAATGTGACCTGTAACAGGACCAGGGAGCTGCATGGTTTGCACTTAAAAAAAAAGCCTTTCAGAGATGTCTTCCAGGCTTCAAAAGCATTAAAAATGTTGTGATGCAAGCGCCAGCAATGATTCACAGGAAAGACGAGGACTAAACCAGCCCCGTGATTTACCAGCTAAGGAAGTTGTGCAACATGTTTCAGTGGAGGTTTTCAAGCAGGGGTGACGCTGTTCCCTCCTGCGCCTTCCTGAGCCCTGGGATGCAAAAAAGGCACAGATACAGGTATCTTGATAATAACAAGCAATATTTCTTCCCCTGGTGACACTCCGCAATTCATCTTTATAGCAGAAACAGGCTTACACACCTTGTAGATTTCTAGGTTGCAAAAGCACATCTAACAATTTAATGTGGTTAAACCATGCAATATAATGGTATATTGTGACACAGCTAATAACACATATTCCCCTGCAGAACTGGTATTAAAAAAAAACCCGGCTAGTACATTGTCCGCCTGCATGTTTCTATTTTTGTGCTGTAGTCAGAGTAACCACAACACTTTACACCAACAATGGTCTCTTCTCCTGAATCTAACAGTATCTGGAAGACAGATTAATACAGATTACTTCAACAAATATATCAGTTCTGTTACCTGTGAAGAGCCAAGTGTGTGCATGACAGTGTATTTTGGGCACAGCCGAAGCGTTTATTTCAAATTGCAAGTGCATAGGTGCTCACAGGTTCAGATTCCAACACACATCCTGCCTTACCTAATCCTAGTCCCTCTCCTTGTGTTCCCCAGGACACCACAACACTCTTTATTCTCTCTGCAGCTGGAAAAAAACAGGCCAAGGAAAAATACTAGAAAATTGTTGTCCCAAAAGGTGTGTTTGGTTTGATCTCCCCTGTCTTGATGCATATTTAAAGATATGGTGTAAACAACTCTTGCATTAAACACATTCCCTGCAGTCCAGTGGGACTGTGCACATTAGAAATACCCACCCTGACGAGTGAAAGCCTTCCCTACAGGCCACGATGCAGCAAGGTCATATTAGCATGAATTAATGAGGGATCATAAGTCTCACTTTTGATTTCTATTTTCAAGCTTGTATCACACCCCCAAAGGTATTGAGTCAGGTTTTAGTATTTCCTGTTGGTAGAGACTATGAGGGTAAACATGGGGAACTGCATTTAAAAGCAAGCTACTTTCACCATTAATATGCAGCTTCAACTCATGTTAAGACTGGACTTTCAAACTTGTATTAGATCATTTTTCTTTTTAAATTGATTACTGTCTAGAATAAGAGCCATTGTTTTGCCTGATCTCTGAATCCTTACTTTCGGACAGCTCACTGTGAAGAGATTAATTACTGATTATCAGTATAGTCTTAATTCAGCTTTAGACTGAAGTTATGTAAAATGTACCTGTCTTTCTTAAGCACCAGCAAGATCAGATGCATGTAAATACATTATAATATATTTTTTAAAAATCCTGTAACAAAACACTTTTTCTAGCTCTTTGATGAAGAATCTGAAATTATAATAGTTATCCACTTGTACAGGCCAACCCCAGCTTTAAAAGCACACCAAATTCTCTCTCGTAGTCTAAATATAGATTTGAAGTCCACTTGCTTTAACTTCCAGTAAGCCAGAGCAATCATACTAATTTCAGTTTAAAAGAATGGATTCTTTCACATTACTTAAGATGAAGATTTAAATATATACATATATATTAAAACGTACATTAAAACAGTAAAAGACATAATTCCACTTTTTTTTTGTCCCTGAATTAGGGTGGGCCCTTAGTAATAACTACCTTGATTTTGTTCAGTTTGGATTTATATGCAAATATCAGAAGAAACTTAAAAATTATTATGAAGAGAATATTAATCCAATTTACATTGCTTTAATAACAAAAAAATTAAAGAGGCTCACTGAGTAAAGTAGTTTCAAGACAGCTTTGTGTCCTCCGTTTCATAAGTAACGTACTGCAGAGGTCTCCACAAACACCTTAAAGTTGTTGTTCCTGTCCATCTGTTACTACTCTTTTAAGTGGGATTAAGACTACATTAAGAGCACTTGAACCATGGTTTTGGGTAACATTTTAGGATCTGGGTCACACTAATGGGATGCTCAGAAACAGGATGTATGGAACAAGTGACAGGCACAAGTTGAGGCCCGAGTGCAGCATTCAGAACATCTGGAACCTCACATTCATCAGAAAAAGAAAGGCACAGTCTCATCTCCCAAACATATATGTGCCATCATCTGCAACAGCGGAAACCGTATTTTCTGAAAACAGCTCTGTGAGCCACTGCGAGACGAGTATATTACCATCCATTAAAGTCACAGGGGCAATCTATGTCTCAAAGTCCCCGATTAGTCATGCATTTAAGTGCCCAATTTCCTCCATATACCAATTATGCACTCATTATGAGTATTTTCCAATTGGTATCAATGCTGTCCTGTGCATTGCAAACAGCAAATGTTAACAAGTACACATTCTGCTCCTTGCTCGTCCCTCATAAACACACAGCACACCACTTCTCAACCTGCCTCACTTGCATATCTCATTTTTCCATCATTCCCGATTGACCCATTAGCCTCTCTGACCACCTTCCCCAGAGTATGGAGAATTAAGCGGCAATAAGCAGAGTTAATGCTTTCACGCAGCAGAGCTGAATGTGGTGATAGTTTAAGTAACTCCACAGATGAAGGCTCTGTTGAGGAAACAGCTGTCCAGCAGGCCAGCTCTAGACAGCACTGGGAAACCTTTTGCATGTACACTATAAGCACATAAGTATCAACTGACAAATTACTGTGTATGAACAAAGGGCAGTTTGTCTGCACTTGGAGCACCTTCTTGGGCACACAGGGTCTTCAGCTGTAGAGCTAAGTATCTAGAATTTTGAATTTTAAGCATTAACTGCTACTTTGGGTCTAAACTCTGTTGATCCAGTCCCTGTATTAAGACAGAAAGGCACATAGTAAGAGTGGTATTATAATAGCAAGGAGTTAAAATTACAAAAGAGATATTCTAAGCAAACTTGGTTTTAGAACAACATTCTATTTATGGTTAGCCTTCATTTTCTGTCCTGAAGCAAATCTGCAATCTAATGAATGATAATTATTTTTTTAATTTTAGGATGCCACACCTTTGACGTTAACCCTTAGCATGTGATTCAACCGTCTTTTTTGAATTTAAAGTCTACCTTCAGGTCCCATAAACTAGAAGCATAACCTAGTAAACCACAGTACTGCAAGTACTCTTTTCCATTGAAAAGTTTGTTCTCCTAAGAAAAGAAGATACAAATGCTAGGAAGGAAGATCTAGCTTCTACCTCACATTCCCTGACTGCCTCACTTACCTGAATTATTTCATAGTATAATACCATTAAAACAACTGCCTGAGATTCTTGACTAACCAAGTTTGCAGAACCACAAAGTATCTGGAAGTCTCAGAAACCCACTCACCAGAGAAGATCTTTTTGACACCACTGTAGACACCACTGGTTCCTTCTTGCAGTTCATCTCGGCTATCTCCACAGAGATCATGAAAGGCAGACAAGATCCTTCTTATCTTCAGCTCCTGGGGTTTTATAGCAGTGTCACAGAGCTGATAACAAAGTCAATCCAAGCACAATCAAGAGCAGCCATGTGATCATTCATTTCACCAACAGATCTGACGTTTTTCCAGTGTTACTGTATTTAGTATTTAAATTTCATAACCATACCTCCATGGAATTTAGCATTGTCAAATTATGCTCATTCTTGCTGGCACAGTAAGATTAAGGTATTTATTCATCTCTCAAACATTTTTTGTCTACACAGAGTGGAAGCAGAAGCACTGATAGTCCAATATGGCATGACCGTACAAAGGAAGAGCACTGCATGCCTGGGGTGCAAGTTACCATCTCACAGGCCCACTTGGAACATAGCACCACACCACGTAATTGTTGTAAAGCTGCTACAGGAGGTAAAAAGACATATTAGATTGGGGGGGAAAAAAAAACCAACCTTCTCTATATACTGAGTACAGATTTATGCAACATCATGGGATAGTGAGTAAAGCCTAGCAGGGCAATCAAGGGATAAGACAGCATCTAAAATAACAGCTTAATGCCCATGCCCCCCACCCTTTTATTTTTTTATGCTAAGACTCTGCCAGACTACACCTGGAAGACTCGATACTGTTCTGCTTGCAAGTTATTTTACTTCCAACTACAAAAAGAAACCATAAAATGCCATGGGGTCAGAGCAGCTCGTTGCCGTATCATGTTGACGTAAGGTCTTCACAGCCTGCAAGGTAGGCTAAAAAGTTTGATCCTTTGCTCTCATTTGCTGTATTTTACTCCAGCCACATTAGAAACAAAACCAAAACAAACCATGCACACACCAAACCCTCCAAACATACAAACCAACCTCATACTGGAGTAAAAGCTTGTGTAGAGCAGACAGAGAGACTTGATGTAAAATTGTGCTCTCTAGTGGACAAATTGGATTTTGTGCAGTGAGGGTTCAAGCCGTGCTGATCCATCCACCTGACCCAGAGGTTTTCGGTGCACAGAAAAACATCTCAATTTTCACAATATGAGAAAAGTTCAAGTGCCTAGTTCAACAGATTTATTATAACCGAGAGAGGTTTATACTGAGTTACATTAAAGATTACAGCTAGATAAGGTTTCTAAATATATGGCAAAAAAATACCCAAGTCCTAAGACATGTTTTTATGTTTGTTTATATTTTAAAAGTAATGGCACATTTAATGGAATAGCAGAACATTGCCTTTTAATAACGTGACAATTTAGTTAACTTTAACATTGTCCTAGATAATACATAGGCTGATGAAAATAGATCAATTTTACATCAGATAATGCTGCTTGGTTTACATAAAGAAAATTATGATTTTCCTATAAATAATAGTTTAATAACAAAATATCTCTGTTGGTTTATGTTTAGAGAGAAAAACTGACGTGATCACCAACTTGTTTATTTCTAGTTATGCATACACCACTGATCTTAAACATACTGAGTCTTCAGGAAATACAAACTCCTGCTCAATTCGTTTTCTTACAGCGCTAACAAAATTCAACCCATTTTCTTCATCACACTTGCCCTAACACTATTATTTCAGGGCAAGTGTGGATCAATGAATGCATGAACTCGATGTAATAGCTGATATTCTTTAAAACAACTTGGCCACTTTATGCTTCCTCAACAGTACACAGGATTTATCTTTTTTGTATCTTAACTACACTGTTTGAAAAAAATCTGAAGTTAGAAGATAGGAATATTAAAGACCTTAAAAAGCTAAGTGTGTGCCTAACTTGTGCTAATTTTAAAATATGTTAAAATATGGCATGTATTCTAATTCAATAATAAATCTGGTTTTGCTTTTTAATGGAAAAAAGTTCATAACTGATCTTGTGTCTAAAGCAAGAAGGAAAGAGCTCCACTGACTTCCAGCATAACTGGTGCTGATTTACTGGTAATTGAAACACTTGTATTTACTTAATTCCATGACTGCAAGCAGATTTCCTAAGTTTCTCATTGGTAGCCATTCAGAATTTTGAGCTCAGGAACAGCTGTCAGTGATTGAGCAGAAGAAAAACCTGGCTCTACACCTGCAGTTTTGTCATATCACTGAACAGAAAGATGAATAAGAACCAAGTGACAAACCGTAGTTTGGCTATGGCTAACAATCTATTTATGAAGTGCTAGAACTCTGCAAGACAAAGTTTGCATTTAATGTTTTCCTGCAAGATTTCACAATACCCTAAATTTTTGTCCTTCACATGGCTGTATCACTTTAACTACAGTTTTCATTTAAACCATATCATTTAAAAGTATATGCAAAAAGCCATCAGCTCATCTAAAAAAGAAGAGTCTTGAAATTAAGGAGCCAGAAAGACAAGTGAGAGACATCCTGAAGTCCTGTGTAGTTACTGTTACAGACAGCTAACAGAGAGTGATCTTCAGTTTAAAATTCAACAGCAGTCATGCAAAATTAACACACAATTATGAGCAAATTGTAGCACCACTCGAAGATAACTGGCACACATTATTAGCTCTGTTGTAGTAATATCTGTCGGTCGCAACACTGTATGGAAGGAACCAGGTAATTGAGAGAAATGTCTATTTTTCTAAGCCTCATTCAAGAGTATGTTTGCAAAACTTCCATTTTTAGCTCCAAAAGCATTATCACAGCAAAGTTAACGTTTCACTGGGTTTTGCAGACTCGAATAACTATATTACATTAGAGTTCATTCACCACCAAAAGACATTAAAAAATACCCAAGTACAGCTCAGTAGATTTACGCATTATGTTGTAAGCCATCAAGAAATTAGCTCCACAGTGGCATTACAGGCTACAAGATCCTACTCAGCAATTCCATTTAGCCCATGTAAGAAGTACAAATGTATGACATCTTCCAGTTAAATCAACCTCTGCATTTCTTGAGGGGAGAGAAGGATGGAGGCCGAAACCCCAGACAATTCATGCTGACTTCCAATCCCATCCCACAAGATGTTTTTGGGAGGTTTTGGGGACACAGCTAGAAAGTCATCCACAGTGACAAATTACAGTTGCTACTACAACACTACCATGACAGACCATTCTAAGGATAATCTTCAATAACTCCCTCAGAAGCTATTGTGCAAAGAACACCAAAGCTTGCACTGACCTATTTATGATTCAAGAACTCTCTCTACTCCATGATAAAGAGGTTTTAGAGAATATGAAAGCGCAGTCCAGGGAGTCCTCATAAAACACTGCAGGTTTCAGCCTTCTCTCAGTTTCCTACATCTCAGCAGTTGCAGAAGTGCCGTTTGTGTAGCCACCTTTAGACTTCATGTGGTCCTGAATTGATACAGCCTAGAAAACAAGTTTATTAGAACACGCATCTTACAAAGCCTGGTTGTCAGAGCAATCACTGAAAGCACCTATTTGATGAGGCAGATGAGCCTTCTGTTTACAGTGCTGGGTCCCTGAGAGTAGAGAGAAATAACAGCATTTAACAATTCTGCATTAATGTATGTCGAGATGAGACAGGTCTTGCTATCCAAAATCCACTTATTCTTATACCCCTCACCCTGGCCCAGCTTTGACTTCAGGGTAATGTGTTATCTGGACCTAGAATCAAGTGCATCCACAGAGGCCTTATTCAAAAGGTTCCCATCATATGTGAAGATACTAGGGAAATGAGTACTTCTTGCTGACTGTATCTTCCACAGTATCTTACGCTTACAAACCAAAGGACAGTAGAGTTTGGATGCTATTCTATTGATTAAAAAAAAGAGTCAGATTTTTCTGTGTCTTACAATTATCTAGTATTTTATTAGCTACCTGCACTATAAGTTACTGAGAGGAGATTCCTGCTTATCCCAGAGGTGCACACTTACTGATGAATAGTCCCCATTCATCTCTCTTGCCCCGACATGCGCAGTGTGTACAAAGTTCATTGGTTCTCCTATCATATTCCGGTCCAGTCTCTGACGCCTCTTCTATAAGAAAGGAGATATCTCAGGTCTCCATCACAAAACACGAGCAGCTTTCCATCAGAAACAAGCAGCTGAGTTAAAAAAACAGTCAGTACTGACCCCTAATGACACCTCGTTGCAACCAGGCTGAAGTTTCAGGCTGTTTGCAGTAAGAAACAGTCAAAGTCACTTTTATCACTACAAACTGAATTTTTGCAAAAACTTGAAGGTTAGAAAGTCAGGGCCTGAGAACTGCAAACAGTCATATGGCCAAAGCTTCCGGCAAAACACACATAGTTTAAACATAGTTTAACAGGTCTGGTTTTAGCTTGTGCATTAGTTAGCCCAAACTAATTGAAACAATATGACAATGAAAGTGTTTTCCACATAACTGAAAGAAAATTCCAAATCTGATAAAGGATGGTAGTTGGGTATCTACCTACCGGCTGGGGCTGTTCACCATTGCACCAGTTGAAACAAACCAGAAATTCAGTCATTATATTTTCAGCAGGTAAGAAGGTCTTGTTAAGTGCAATTACTTCTCCGGGAGTTAAAGCGGAGTGAGGACCGAGGTGCAGTTCCTGAAGTGAGTTTAGGAAGCAATTGCTTGTGCAGATTCACTGGTAAAGATCACAGAAAACACTGGCTGAGTATACCTGCAAAGAGATTATTATATGCTTATACTAAAGTATATTAAAGTCTTGCAACAGTTATTGAGCAATAGACATTTCAGAAGACTAAAACAAGACTGTAAATTCTTAAACATACCTGTACAGAAGAGTAGCATCAACTTAAAATCAGTATGCTCATGTCAGAAATCAGGGTTAAGAACTCTGCACATTTACTCCCAAATGGCAGTATAACTTCTGGGTTTTTTACAGAACTGTAATAAAAGCAACGTTAGAATTAAGTCAGGTCTTGTTTAACAGTCTGATCTTGTTGTTAGCCAAACTAACCAATGCTTTTAAACTATTTAGTATTTCAAAGGAAAACAGATTTGAAGCACAACAGATTGAGTGCTTAACATCTACAAACAGGTGCAAAAGTTTCCTTCTTGCATCTGATACAGTTACTCTTCTTAGACATATAAAAGCTCAAAGTAAAGAGTATTCTCCAAAAAGGCCTTAAAAGGGGAAAAAAAAAAGAGCTTCATATATCAGCAACAGAAACCATTCACCAGATAGAGCCTAGAGCTTCCCAGGATATGTATTAGCACAGCACTCCTGAACTGGAGACAACCACGACACTCACTGACATTAACAACCCTGAAGCTACAATAAAACACAACGTTTTCATGGTTACTGTCTGGTTTTTAAAACATCCTCCTGCAAATCAAACCCAGGGATATAGAGTAGCCTTTCATATCAACTTCATATGAGCTTCACCAGTTCAGCCGTCCTGAAGCCTCACTGAAGTCTTCACAACCAAACACCATAAGCTTCCCCCTTCACAGGCACTTCTTAAGTAGTCCCACAATTATGTAATTAACACATCTATTTCTTTCACCTGTGTGGTTTTCTTACACTTCATCACTCCTCACACTTCAAGGAGATTTTTTTTTAAATTTCTGCCATTTATCTTTCAAAGAGTTTGTTATGATAGCTTCGGCTTTAGGTGGCCTATGTGATACATTATTGCAGAATGTGTCATATATTATTCCATTTTATCCTGGGTGGTTTTAATACAACTCATTATCTGGCTCAATCCTAATTTTTCACCTCGCTTCATCCTCTCACAACGGTCTTTATCCCTGCTGATGCCTTGTTTGGGTGCAGCAAAGAAAGTACAGTGGCTTGCACAACTATGAGAATACACAGAAGCCGAAGCTTTTGCCTACATTTCATTACTTGTGGATTTTTTGGGTTTATTTCATGTTAAGACAACTGTCTCAAAGCTAAGATTTTCTTAAAAATCATAATGCATATCACTGTACACTAATAACCCATTTTGAAAGCAGACTCACTGAGATGAGCATCAAAATAGAGAAATATCCCCATCCCAAAATAATTGTTGAACGCTTACTCTCCTGCCGTACCCCCCAGCGTTGGCTCATCTACCTCGGTGCGTACCTGGGTGTTGCCTGCTGCTCTAAGGGAGCTGACAGGATGGCTTGTCCTCATTCAAGCCCTGGTACACAGCCAGCTTCTGTCTTGGCAACTCCAGCGCGTATACAGTTCATATTTCATATCGTTAATTCCGATTGCTAAGCAAGAATACTTCGCTGTGATCCCATACCCTGCGATGGTTCCTTCACTCCGTAAGGTGCTGCAGAAGCCTGTTGTGCACGTCTCGCTTACCTACAGGTGTCAGAAAAGCAGAACGGAAACCAAAAATAGCCTCCTGGTCTGGCATCAGATTTGTGCAGCCGTGCAGTTTTCGCAGCGCTCCCCATGCAGCCTGTGGCTCCCTTCCACCCTGCGGCAGCTCTGCAGGTGTCCTCCTGGCACGCAGCAGCGCTGGACGTCTTCCTGTTGTCTTTCACAACAGAACTCTTCTTTTTCCTCTGCGTCACTCACAGGATCATCCTCCAGGACAGGAACGTCTGTGCCGGGGCATGGGACATCACCTTCCTCTCAGAGACTCACCGTTTCCACACTAACTGGAAGAATTTTAAACACATCTTAATGTGTTCAGGCTTGCCCAGGACTAATAAAAGCCAACAAGAACCCCAAGCTGAGGAGAAAACAACATTTTGTCACTGTTGGCACACAGACCAGAACTGGACAATATCCTGTTGTTCTTTCTGTCTATTTTTCACCATAGCAGCAGTATCATCGAGAAAAGAGAGACAAAGGGCCAGGGCAATGGCTAGCACGCACAGACACAGCTGTTGACTGCAACGGGCAGGATGCACAGCCATCCTGGAGTCTGTAGCCTTAAACCCCCCAAGCGCTGAATGTTTAGATTGCTGCACTGAGCATAACATTCAATTTGTCATACCATTGCTGTGTATTAAAAAGTATTCAAAATATTCTTGCATTTTACTTACAAAATATCAATTCTGTGTGGAGTATAAAATGTTGGCCTGAATCAAAACAAGAATTCTCTGTTTCCATAGACATGAGAGATGCACAGTAATCTTAATAAATAACATATACCAAAGATATCTGTTCTTCACAATTGGCCTTTACAGTCAAGGTCTGATCATGACAAATCCTTGGCTCCCAGCTACTAGTGAAAGACAACGAGTGTACAGTTAGTGCAGATGTTCACACATCAAATGCAGGCTACCACCACCCTGCCCCAGCTGAGCTGGTAAACTGTGGTACCTTCCCAGTCCAGTCGTTGCCTATTTCACTCCAGCACCGTCAGCACTGAATTGAGGAGAGAAGCACATTTCAGCCTAATTGCCTTTCTCAAAACCGCCCTGCTTCTAATTTGCTCATTATTCTTACCTTGCTCGTTTAATATTTACATCATGTGAAAAGACCGAAAGAGCTGTTCGTTAACATATTTGAACAGCAAGATATGGTCAAAAGCAGTGGAAATTGTATTTCCAGATCAAAAAGTAGTTTTGAACACAAAACTTGAAGAATGCATCTCAGTTGGTGAAAGGCGAGGAGTAAAAAGCCAATGAATCATCAAGACTTTGGAGGAACCTTGGAGCCAAACAGCATCCTGATTTTACTAGTATATGTAGAGATAGCAAATTCATTTTGAGATGTAGTCCTCAAACTACATAATAACACCATTATGTAGCATGATTATATATTGGCTTCCTACCATCCTGAAGCTCCATAGAAAGCTGAGAATAGGGTTTTACCTGAGATCTTCATTAATTGAAGTGTGTTGGTATTGTTAATCTAATGAACTTAGGTGCAACCTCTGAGATTTGAAGCCTCTCCTTTTAAAATGTAAGTACATAAACTTATTAAAAGGAAAAAAAAAAACCACCAAGACAGATCCTCTATTTCAAAGTAGAAACAGGCTCAGTAACAAAATCTTTAAAATGCATTTTTAACTAACTGCCCATTCTCCCTCAAAAAAAAGTCAAGAGACCACATTATGTGTTCTGTTTGGAAGCTAAAAATAATGGCAATAGAAATCAACTGAGATTTGACTGGAGTCTTGCCAAAATTAGTAAAAAAAAAAAAATCACGAAGACAAGAAGCCGAATGGTTGACAACACACCAAACACTGGTATTGTAAACACCTTGAAACAAGTAACTAGCTTGCAAATTATGGAATTCAATGTTACTAAGCTCAGATTTTATTTTAAAAAGCCCCCGACTGTAAGTGTTAACAGAAAGAGGTGCAGTCCCCAGGCACAGCCGTTCCAGCCCTGCGGTTCTCTGCAGTTCGCAGGATCCAAGCGCGGCCAGCGCACAGCTCAGGGACACCCAGAACCCGCAAGGACACTAGAGGAGCAGGGAACTGGGGGCACAGGGGACAAACCCTCCACGCTGTTTCCCTGTCAGATTTCTACGTGCCCACCAGATCTCCCTGATTTCATGGCCTTTTTGACCTTGAGCGCACAAAATGCTCCCGCACCTGCTGCCGCACGTTCTTGTCCCAGGCACCGGCTGCGGGACTCCCCCCGGCCCGGGTCACGCCAGAGCGGCACCGATTCCCGCCCGGCCCGGCCCCGCCAGCGGGGTGAGGCGCCGGGTGCGAGCGCGGCCCCTCGGTACCGACAACCGGGTGTCTGTAGCGGGGGCGCCAGGAGCCCCCGAGCCCGTCCGGGCGGGCGCGCTAACGGCTCGGGAAGGCCAGCAACCGCCTCAGCGTACCGAGGAGCGCAGCCCGGAGGGAGCCGCCCGCCATCAGGCGCTGCACCCGCCCCACGCGGTTACCGCTACCGGAGCCGCTGTAACGGAGCAGACGGCAGCGGCACCGCCACCTGCCCCACTCTCCTCGGGGCTCGCCCCGCGGCACCGCCGGGAAGGAGCGGGCGGCACCGGGACCCGGCAGCGGCCGCCCTGGCGGGCCGGAGGAGCGCGCGGGTGCACCGCCGCACACCCGCACCGCGCTGCCACCGCTAGGCCCGCCCCCTCGGCGCCGCGATCACTCTGCCATTGGCGCAGCCGCCCTCCGCCGGCGCAGCGGCCAATAAAGCGCCGCCGAGCGGCCGCGCTGTAAGCGCATCGGGCGTGAGTGAATGCCTCCTACCCAATAGTCGCGAGTCCTCCGCATTGCGCACTCTCCATTGGCTGGGCGGCCGTGGCAGCCGCCCAATGGCCGCGCAGGAGCGTGAGGGAAGGCCCCTGCAGCGGGGCCCGGCCTCCCTTTGCGGAGCGCTCCGGTGCGGCGCGGACCAGCCCTGCTGCGGCTCCCTCCTCCTCCGACCATGGCGTTGACCAGCAGTTGACGTTGGGTTTCACCCCCTTCTACCTTCTCCTCTTTCTCCGGCCCCTTTCTTCCCCCTCTCCTTCCCCGGGTCCCGGCTCAGGCACGTAGGCGGCCGGTACCGAAGACACCGGGTCCCCACCCCGCCCCTCAGGAACAGGCTGCAGGAGTCGGGCCGGGCGGCTGCCAGGACGCGCCATGAACATCATCATCGGCATCGGCGGGTGAGGGCGGCGTGGCGGGCCGGGGGGAGGGGGTGCCCGCGGGGGCGCGGGGCCCGGCCCGGGGACGCTTTCCCTTCCCTTCCCCTCCCCCCGCCCTTCCTCGTGCCGCTGCCGCAGTGGCGCGCGCGCACGTGGCCGCGTGCCGCCTCCCGACGGGCGCGCGCTCTCGCCGCAGGGTCACGAACGGCGGGAAAACCACCCTGACCCGGCGGCTCCGGCGGGCGCTGCCCAACTGCAGCGTGGTGCACCAGGACGACTTCTTCAAGGTGAGGCCGGGGCACGGCGAGCGGTGACCCCGCGTGCTGCCGCCCTCTCCTGGCGCCCGGCCCGCCCTGCCCGGCTCCCCCGGGCTCCCCGTGCCCGCTGCGGCGGCTCCTGCGGCGCGCAGCCCGGGCGGCGGGCGGATAAGCCTGCGCTGAAACGCGTCCCCATGACTTTCCGTTTGCTCGGAGCGCTGCACGCTGTGCTTGTGTTGGTGGGAAGATAGAGGAGCAGGCTGCTTTATCTTCTTCTCGTTGCGACTGCGTTTTATCTGCATGCAAAGAAACTTGGTGGAGGGTTAAGATTCCCCTTTGTAGCCTCAGGGTTCGGATCCCGACTCTTGCTTTCGAACGGGCTAGTAGCTATCCTGACCAGCTTTTTTCCGTATCACTGTTTCAGCCCCAAGATGAAATAGAAGTTGAAGATGGGTTTAAACAGTATGATGGTAAGGCCTTACAACTGTATTATCGAAGTGTAACTTAAAAACTCGGAGTATTTTGACCCTTTATGTGCACTGTTTTTGTACTGGCTCTGTTACTAGATGGTGCTTAATGACTGCTTGATAATAGTTGTCTGTTTTGTGTCAGTGATAAGTGCATTAGATATGGAAGCTATGATGAGTACCATCAACGCTTGGATAAAAAACCCAGTCAAGTTTGAACGTTCTCATGGGATCAACAACACACTGGATGCCCAGATCTTACAAGATAAGGAGGGAAGAGATAAAACAATCCACATTCTTATCGTTGAAGGCTTCTTACTTTACACCTACAGGTAACCAGATGTGCCTTCATATGTTTTGATTTTTACATGACAGGCAAACCTCCAAGGCAATCAAAAAACCTGTTCTAAACCAAGAGTTAGCAGCTGGTATTGACCACTGCTGAGCTTAGGTGTTGCGAGTTTGAAGATAGCTCTAGCTACAGAAATGGATGTAGTTCAACCTGTCGATTTCTTGCTATTAATCAAACAGCCTGGCTGTAACCAAACTTATCCTTTCAGGCCACTGATTGACGTATTCCACCATCGGTTCTTTCTTTCCATTCCATATGAAGAGTGTAAAAGGAGGAGAAGGTAAGTTTATCTTTGTAAGTTGCCTTGCTAGCCCAGTAACACCTCACTCTATTCAAGACTCTGTTTCTCTGAAGATTTAGGTAAGAAAGGATAAACACTAATGTAGCTGCTGTGTTAGAACACTGTAGCTTCCTTCACCAAACCCAGAAGCTTCTATACCAAGCTGCTGTGTATGTGAAACTAAAGCTCAGTTTTGGCACAGATATTTCAAGGGTCTTTCTTCCCTTCTGGTCTTGCAGTCATATGGTTCCCAGGTCCTGAACTACCCTGGGTTTTTATATTTGGCTGTATTGTTCTACACATACACTGTTCTGAATGCAAATAAAATGTGTTAGACTTGAAGGCTGTTTTCAGAGGAATAAGCTGACAGCTATTTTACCCAAAGTTCTGCTAAAGTATCAAGAGAAGGGTATTCATCAATGTTATGATTAGTTTTCTTAAGAATCTTTTTTACATCTTGAACACTTTGGACCTGCACATCAAATTCCATCTTTTGGGGGCTTTCTTTATGCTTTCAGCTTATGCTAAATATTGTCTTTTGATAAGTTTACAAACTACATTGGAGGCAACAGGCTCAGGCTAGTGTGTAGAGAAACTAAATGAATTATTTGCCATTTCCCTGAACTGTAATTAGACTGCTCTTAAATAACAATGTCTTAATTTATAGTTCGAGGAATTACACTGTACCTGATCCACCTGGATTGTTTGATGGCCATGTTTGGCCTATGTATGTAAAGCACAGGAAGATAATGGAAGATCTGGGAGTTGATGTAGGTAAGTCTTGCATGACACAAGCACTTCTGTAAGATTGCTTTATGAGAGTGTTTTTCAAACCCGGGATGTACACGCTGGTTTAAGTGCATGAGAGGACTTGAAGCAGGTGGATGGAGTATATATTTCTCAGATACCAGTCAAGTGCACGCTCTTTAAATTAGGCTCTGGCAGGCTTACAGAAACATTCAATTATAGCTCTCTTATTTTACTCCCTTTAAGTGCACTTGAATGGAACAAAATCAAAGGAGGAACTGTTTAATGATGTGTATGGACAGATCCAGAATAAGATTGAAGAATTACTTAACATGCAGGTACATGTTTATGCTTAGAGTTGCATCTCAAAGGCAACAATTTTAAAGGCTATGTTGAAAAAGCATGAAACTATAACTTGAAATATGTTTGTGTATATCTTTCTGTTTAGAAATAAGCTGCTGCTGATGATTCTTGCGAATGAAGATGACTCCTGTTTGCTCTGCGCTGTCTACCTGACTGCCACTAAAGTTCCAGCTTCTGTGAAGACTCAATTCTTAAATTCGACTTTGTTCAATCTGCCCTTGAAACTGAGTTACATGTGGTCATAATTAAAAAGCACTTCCCCCTTGTCTGTCATCTTAATTTCTGTGTCAGCCTGGTATGCAGCCTCAGATGATCTTGGTCTTTTTCCAGTCTAGCGGGAATTCTTTTCACTATGTTCTTTACCTGTGAGAGTAAAACATCATAGCAGAACAGATGTGAAGTGGCAGAACTGTCATGGGGAGTGTGTGTATATACAACCTATACACATGTACTGCATTGAGTTCTTCACTTTTGGTAACCTGTATGAATTTCCATAATCCACCTAATTAGGCAGCAAGGATGCTTCTTGATGAAGAAATTAGGATTGATTTCACTCTCCAAAAATCAGAGAACAATAGGAGGTTTTCAAGCAGTTTTACTAGCATTGAAATATTCTGTTAAATCCAGCGCACACATTGATCTCAGATGCAGACAGTTCAGTTCAGAGTAATGATAACAAATTACATATCCAACAGCTTTAAAATTGATTAGAAGATTTTGATAGTGTTCTGTAGCTCTAAGCAAGTTCACATTTAGGTTCAAACTCCTGTGTATGAACAGAAATAGCTTAAGGCTTTGATTTACATAGAGCAGGGAAAGCACATCTTCAGGCTTAATTATTAGTAGGGGGGAAAGTGAATTTGGGATCAAAGCTTTATTTAATGAAAAACAAACCACAAACCAAACAAGCCTAGGAGGGGGTTGTCCAAGAGAGAAGGTGTTCATCCACGTGCGACCAGTCAGTTTCCTTCAGCAGGGCTTCACCAAGACAGCACAAGCAGTTACTTGAAGCCCAGATGCATTAGCTTCCTGATGGGTGCTGGTCCTCCCCAGTACCCCCTAGAAAACAACAAAGTTGCTTCATCAAAGCAGGGTTTGTGAGGAGTGATTTTGGTTTAGTCCCAGAAGATACCATACTTGCTAAGAGATGACTGTTGGGGGTTTGTTCTGGAAAATCATCTTTAGTTCATTGAGGTTTTCCCTTCTATGCAGTTCAACCCTATCCTGCTTGAACAACTGGTTAGTAGCTAGGCACCCAGAATGCTCAGAAAATTGAGGTTTCAGTCATAACAAAGGATGCACTTAATTTGCTTCTGTCCTAGCAAGGAACTGAGCCAGAACAGGTATCTTCCTGGCTTTTTTTCTGAACAATCACAGCAGCTCTGCCTGCTCAGAACTGAAATACTTACTTAAGTAGGGCATTCCAGTAGAGAAAAGGCATCATGTCAGCTTTCATATGGTACATGGTTATTCTCTCCTTACTCTGGTCAATAGGAAAGGTCTCCAAAGGCTGAGCACTGTAGTCAAATTCTGCTAGGATCACTTTGTTGTAGGCTGTTACTAGTGGGCAGGATGTATATCCATCGTACTGCAATGAAGAATAACCCATTTTCATTAATCTGAGTAAAGTTTAACTATATGGCTTGTATTACCTCAGCATTTAATGTTCGTATTTCAAAAGAAGTTGCTAGGAGGTTTCTGCATTTACAGCGTTAATAGCAGTGAGTTTGGAAGGCTACTTAAGCCAATTATGGTTTGAGAGCCATAATACTAAGGCATTTTATTTCAACTGTAGATTGTAGATTTGCTTAACAACGTTGCTTAAATTAGAACTAAGCTAGAACAATGGGGCTTTGCGTCATTAATTGCTGGTTATTGTAACCAGTCAAATAGGTGACCAGTAGATCAGGATGAGAGCCAGTGCCAGCTTTAACAGATTATATATATATATATATATATATATATATATATATATATATATATATATATATATATATAAACACAGGATCTTGAATATAGCTGTAAGAATTCCCAGAGGATTTGAGGAGTATGGATGATGATATTCAGGTTAGTACCTCCCAAGGAATATTAATTCAGAAGCCATATGTAAAATGAAAGTCGAATCTCAAAGATAAATTTGAACGTAGTTATAGGCTTAACATTTTCTGTAGTACAAACCCCTCAGTTTAACACTTTAAAAGATCATTTTCTGTACATTTTAACATAGTACAGATGTGTAAAGTTTGCAAGGCAGCAGGGATTATACCAGCCAACAGTTTTATTCTAAATAAGTCACCTGCATTGGTGAAGAACCCAGACTAATCAGCCTTTCAACTTCTTTCAACTCAAAAGTCAAGGAATTCAATATATAATATTTTTAATAGCAGTATCAAGAATATGAACTGTGGAACTGAATTACTATTACGACACAGTATTTAACACCCCAAGTGCTGATGCAAAGCCCTTCCTGCCTCCTGGTTCACACCATTTAGCTGCTTGCAAGGCTCTGTGTAAGAATAGAGAAGGCATTCGAGGTACCTTGTCCCCAAGATAAAATCTGCAGGTACCTTTTTAGTTGGCAACTGGTTCTTCATGACCAGGGAAATAGTTTTATCAAGCACTCCAGACTGGGCAGCTTCATAAGAAGATAAGAAAACAAAACAAAAAAACAAATTAAAAACACACACGAAACAAAACCATGTGTATTAAGGCTTTGTTTCAGGTAGCAGTTATTGCCATTACGAGAGCACATGCTGCTAACTGGGCATTTTGTCGGGCAATTCAGCTGTAACTGAACTTGCGTGTCGAATCAGTTTGGGAAGTTTACAGTCCCAGATAACAAAAGAAAATGTTTTGAATAATGCTTTGGCCTGTTTCCAGCATGATAAAGCTTAATGGAACTTGAGCTGTGTGTTTTTAACCTATGTTACACTATACGTGTTGAGCCTCTCAAACACTGACACACTTAAGTTTTGTTTCAGGTGCTGTAAGGGAAGTATTTTAGACCCATTTGCTGGAATAGTTGATTACACCATTCTTTGTGTTACATCAATAACATACATTTTAGCCTTTTCACACACACCAGTACAGACTTTGGGTTTTTTCCACCCTATTAGCGTTTTTTTTTTCAGTTGTGAGACCATTTGCCTGAAGTGTGTTTAGATTCAACCCTGTGGCTACAAGTACAGACCATGTGATGGCTCAATGGTGACTTATCAGTTGGCTGACACATATGCGTGAGCTGCTAAGATAGGGCAGAAAGTTTTGTCCCTGAAAGATGATGGAGCGCAAGAGCCGTACGCTCATTCTATGCCATTCTGTGAGCACAGAAAATAGAATGAGTTCAACCATGAGGCATTTGGAACGAAGAAAACTGTGAGTTAATGGCATCAACATGGTCTGTAGCTAATTATTTGGCCCAGGAGACTTAGGTCTTTTTGAAAGATGGAAATAATTGAAGTCAAGACCTCAGGAGTAACAAACCAAACAAAAAGCTCACCGTCACTCCCACACTTGTCATTACACACACACGTGCAACTTTACCTACAGCTGCAGCGGTTCTCGATGTTGGAAGGTTGGTGCAGTCTCCGATACCAAATACATTAGGATACCTTTTATGTTGTAGGGTTTCCTTATCTACATCCACCCAGCCAATTGCATCCGAGACAGGACTGTTGATGAGGACATCGGGTGGCCCCATTGGGGGTGTGACATGAAGCATTTCATACTAGACAGGAAGAAAAAAGGCAACCAACTGCTAGTTTAGCAGAGCAAGTCACACCTGCGTCGATATAAGACAATAAGAGCAGTAGAAGGGGTTTACTTCTTGACTAAAAAAGTAATATACATATATACATAAAGAAAATTTGCTCTCAAATGTGAAGTGCATCCTTTACTAACATAAACCTTCTCAGGCAACTCCCTTTAGACTGGCATAACAGCTGTTTGCTTCCTCCATATGTATCTGAGACATTCCCAAGCTATACTAACGAGGCACACAGGACTCCATGGAAAAGGTTTTCTTCTCTCCCTAAATAGTTACAAACTTTTGAATCTCCGGCTAAAGTTAGAGATGGTGCTCTCAGGAGGAAGCAGTAGTATACAATGAAGCAGACACTATATTATCATAGCGTTGTGGTATACACAGAAAATAAATAGAACCGGAGCAGAGGTTTGAAAGCTCCTGACCTGATGAACTTCGGTCACTCCGGGTTTGTCCAAGTTTTCAAACACGGCTTCCTGCTTGTCTGCTCGAACTTCTACAAGGTTGCACTTATAATTAACAGTGATATTCCTCTCCTTTATTATTTCAAGCAACGCATCGGCATACTTCTTAACACCAAAAATGACGCCAAGTGAGGTGTTGAACATTATGTTTGCTTTGGAACGTTTTCCTGTCTGCACAGAGAGATCAAATTAGGCTTTCCTATGAAGAAACTGTGACAAACTAGCAGAGACAAAAGAACTACGTGGTACTACTGGAGAGCTAATAGAACTATTAATGCGATTCAAAGTATTAACAGTATATGTAAATGTAAAATGAAAGTCAAATCTCAAAGATAAATTTGAACGTAGTTATAGGCTTAACATTTTCTGTAGTACAAACCCTTCAGTTTAACACTGTAAAAGATCATTTTCTGTACATTTTAACATAGTACAGATGTGTAAAGTTTGCAAGGGAGCAGGGATTATACCAGCCATTATACCAACATTAACAGTATTGAGAGTATAACTCTAAAGATACAGCTGTTTCACAGCATGTTAGAAGCTAGACAAGATCATTCTATTATTCTATTCTTTGCCCTTTCTGAGTGAAGACGCCCTCCCCAAACTGCTGGTGAGGAGAGGAGTCTACAATTCACCGAGGAACCGCTGCATGCAGGTTAAGCGCTTGCAGCAGCTTAATACCATATGGCTTTCCGAAACCTTCCCTTCTATGCATTATTCAGATACTCGCCCGGTAGATGGCTCATGAAACTCAAACACCCACGGAGCCCGACACTTGGGCCTGAGATCGTCTCTTGTTTCCATTAAGTTTGCTGTAACAGGCTGGCTCTGACTGCTCCCGATGCCGAGTAGGCACAGCCGCTTATCAGACCAGCAGAAAGACAAGCAGCAACAGGTTTTAAATGCTTAAAGCATCAAAATTACTTAGTTCCAGCCAGCATTGTTTTAGTGCACCACCTGAGGTTACAAATTAAGCTGAGAACAGCCGTACCTGTAGCTCACCAGAAGCAGGTAAGCGGTTCTTTCCTTAAGGATTCCGAATTCTACAAGCTTCTCCAGTATTAAACATATAATAAGTATCTATGCACAATTCAGTTAGCTTCATTTATTATACATTAATAACAGAAAAAGCAACTCGGTCACTTTAATTTAATAATCCTGGGCCGCATTCCTTTCAGGTGTGTTTTATTGGTTTTAGAGATAAGATGAAGCCTTTAGAACGAGCGCTGGCACAGGGAGTACAATACTCACTTTCCTCCAGTAGGCGTCTGATAAATACATGATCTTCTGAGGAGCCCCTGCGCACTTCACCGGGGTATTTGGAAAAGTGAAGATGGCATTTCCCTCCTTGAAATCTTGTAAAGCTTTCCATGTTTTCTCTACCGTATGAACAGAATAATTGGAACCTATTTTGGGGTGGTGAAAACCCTCAGGCAAACCTTTGATCTAAGAAAATGAAATTAAGGTTTAAAGCACAGATGGCAAAAACGTTGTCATCATCATGAGGTATTAAACGCAGACTTAAGAAACAGCTATATAAGAAGCCTCTAGCAAAAAGAAAGCCCATACGTACTTGCTGGTTGGCATTTTTGAAAATAAGCCTAGCAATCAATTTATATATACCTCTTTATATATACCATCAGATGATTTAGTAGATGTAACAATTAATGACATTATTCTGGTCTGCACCGTAAGTGTTCAGTGCAGACCCAGCCCCCTGTTTTTGTAGACTAGCATGTTAAATTCAGAGTACGAATACATAATGTCACTGTCACATCATCATAAGCAAAAATAATGTTAAAAAAATGTGTTATGAAATTTAGAAGGTGAATGAAACTTTTCAGTAGCCAGCTGCAGACAGAGACCTGTATTTCTAGAGTTATTTTGTTTTAACTCAGCGTCTCCAATCATTATTTCCCAACTATGTCTGAGCATTTGTTTGTGAGGAAGGAAGTTTGCAGAAATTGTATGAGAAAATGGAGTCACGTTTCATGCCCTGCGATGCGTTTGGGACGTTACAGTCTACGCCTGCAATGCAATTGGGACATTACAGTCTATGCCAGGAAGGGTTCTGTTGGCCAAGACAAATAATAGAAGCCACCTCTCTCTTTAAACTGGCCACTTTTGAAAAAAAAAAAAAATCATATAAATCTCTTACGACAAATTGTGTTCACTACAGAGCAATAGCCATTGACTGCATTACATGGCTTCTGTGACCGAATACTGAATGTAGTTGTATCAGGTTGTACTAAAGAGACGTATACAAAGGCTGAGAGGGTCCCTGAACACAGTGCGATTCCCCATTCCACTGACCTCAGCACCACAACTTCTCTGGTGTGACTCTAGTTAACTAAGTTAACACTAGTTAACTAAGCTCTTGCTTTACTTATGCCTTGGCAGCTCTGTAAAGAGATACTTAAATATATTATCAGGTACTATATGATCAGGTACTATATCATATTCAGGTTATTACATAGTGATCTGTGGAAGGAGTAAAGTAATTAGGCTGTCTTCTGGCTCTTTAATTCCTATTAGCATTCAATATCTTGCAGTAAAGAAGTGTACTGAAAAGCTATTTACTTTAGTCAATCATAAGGGTATGTGGTGCTGTTAAAATTAGTAAAAACGTGATTACTGTAAAAACAAATACCTTTTCATAATGCAGACTAATCCCAAGGGCAATTATCAGATATTTGTAAGATACCTGTTGTATAAGGGTGGAAAAAAAGAAGGATTTTAGACAAACCCCAAAGCATTACCTCAAAGAAAATGGAGGTTATCTGACAGCAGAGTCATAGGGGAAGGAGATATAGGGAACACTAGGAAAGGAAATGCTAAGCTCTAAGAATAATTTGTATTTAAAACACTAACTGCGTTATGAGATACACACACAGCCTTTGTCATACACAAAAACAAGTGTTTGGAGCAAAATATTTTATCTTTTGTGTTCAGTTCGCTATAAACAGGGAGAAGACTTACAATAATGGTATTTTAGGTTGATGTCATTCTAAGCCAGTTATCTACAACAATTTTTATTAGAAACAGGTTTTACAGTCAAGTACTTCTCATCAGACTAATTGGGATTTCCCGGCCTCCTGGACGCTCAACAGGCAATTCCCAGGGGATGTGCAGAGGCAGACAGACAACTCGTGACATGCAATGAGAGACTAACATTGTTTTTAATAAAACATGATTACCTTGGTATCGTTCTCCAGCCAGACACAGTTCTTATCTGGATCCAACGCTGTAACTCGAGACTGGATCCACTCGACACCTCTGGGCACGACGCTTCCCGTCGGACGAGCCGAAGCCGCCAGCTGCTTCGCGCCACCGCCAACCAGCGTCCACAGGGGCTGGTAGTAATGGGTCTGAACACAATGTGCAAATGGACACTTAAGAACTGTTTGAAGGGACTCTAAGATCACTCAAACAATTACATTAAACAGTATTCCCTGAAAATAAAAGTTTCAGAACAAATATGAGGCCTTGGTACTTGTTCTTGAAGCTCCAATGATTGTTTGCTGCTACCCTTATCTACAGTCATGCTGAATAAAGCTGTAGCTAAATGGAAAGTTAAATGTATTCACAAGGTGTTAGTGTCTACATCTTATTATTTGCGGTCTCTCAGAGAAAGCAAAAGTAACTACAAATAGTGCTATGCCAGAAACTTGTTTCTTGACTGACAATGTTGCTTCAGCATGCAATGAACTGGTTTATTTCCAAGTGATCACAGTTATTGACAACAAGAGGCTTTGTATTTGAATATGGCACATTTTTTGGTGCATGTGAAAACGTGTTTGAATGTTAAATATTTTCGGACACTTTGGAGTTACTGTTGCTTTTAACGTTGCATTATTCTTAACAAAAGAAGCTGTGTAAACAAGCAAGGGTTTTGCGTGCCAAAGCTGGAGAGGTGCATGCATCTCTATGATGGAGCAACAAATTTCATGCAAAGCCTTCAAACAGGTGGCTGGTTGACCATTAAAAACACGTGGGGCTGGAGCAGGATAAGAATCAGACCGATATGGTTGCGTATGCAAAACGTTAGTTCCTTTTGATGCTTCAGCTCCAAGGAAGACTCACCTTACTTGGCTCAACAACAGCCACGTTTTCTGCCCCCACTTTCCTCTTCATCCGAGCGCTCATGGTGATTCCACCAGCACCTCCGCCCAGCACAAGCACTTCATAGTACCCCCTGGCGGCACAGCTGGCTGCCGTGTGCAAGCCGAGCGAGCGCATCTCCCGCGGCCCTGGTGTCAGCAGCCGGACAGCAGGACGGAGGCAGGAACAGGAGGACACTCCAATCGCTGACATCTTTCAGCAAGCAGGAAGCTACAAGACAAGGGAAGGCACCAGTAACAATCACAGAAGGTAGAATTGGTATTGATTTATCTGCCTGGGTGAGTCTTCAAGACAAGAATTATAATACTAAACTTCTGTTGCACCCATTTGCAAATCTATTTGGGGAAAAAAAAAATAAAAGAAAGTCAACCCTGCCCTCTGCCAGGAAACTGAAATTTCATACGCGGAAATGAATTCTAACCAAGCATAAGAACATTTTCTGGTTCTTGTGGCAGGAAAGTGCATCTGATCCTTTAGCACGGGCGACTCACAGCTGTAATATTACAATCCTGAAGAGACAAGTGCCACAAAAAGAAGAAGGGCATTGTAGATCACTATAAAATGATACAGTTGGGTGAGCACACTGAGCGCCATTCCATTAACTGTGATGGGTCAGCCCAACACAACCTTACATTTGTATTTTAGCACTGGGATGTGGCAGCAGGTGCGCACAGACGCAGCCCCGCTCGCTGCCTCTGGGGTGCAAACCCTTCGGTGCTTTGAGCAAGGGGGCGTGTGTTAGTCTGTCCTTGCAGGAGGAGCAACGGGCCCTAAGCTTGATAGGAAAACAAAGCTCAATAAAACAAGAGTTCACATCGTCCTCAATCTGAGAGCTTTGAGTATACCCAAAATACTTAGTTCTCTATCCATGGTGAGCTCTTAGCTTTTATATCAGCGTAGCGACTGGAAGCAAAGGTCAGAAACCCACAGTTACTCTCGCTACGCTACACCCGTCACCTGAGAGGCGGGAGCCAGAGCCCTAACGCCTGACAGATCTCGACAGTTGTAGCGCTGTAGTACAATTGCGCAATCTAGAACTCAGCCAAAGTTAAACCACGCGTTCTCCTCCCCCTGCTAGAGTGAACAAGAGCCTTTCTTCTTCTAAATCCATTGTTTGCACAAGCTGAACACCAGTTTTTAGCTTTTCGGTGATAAAACAGGTATAAACTCATTTTAATTCCACTCCTTATTGTTCCATTGCCAACAAAGAATGAGCAAGCATGATAACCTGAAAGAGTCAGCGTGATAACCTGAAAAGGAGCTTATGACAAGACCTTGCTGTGTTGTACACTTGCTCCCCTTTGTTTAACTCCTTGAGTCACCAGGCAAGAATTCCAGCGTTTTCACTTTAAAAGGGTAGAACTTGTTTATGGTACTTAAAGGCAGGAGTTCGAAAACTGATCTAGAAACCTCAAATATTTTAAAGGTCAGCTTCAAAAATTCTCCCCATGCTAAATGCAGTTTCACAATTCATTCTGCACCTTCATGTGCTCTCTTAAGGTTCCTCACCTCCGTAAAGCACTTGGGGTGCACGAAGCCCCGTTATTAACCCCTACAGTACAATTCATTTGGGACAGAGAGAAAAAAATATCAGAAGTGTCTAGTGTAAAAATAATGTTAATAATTTTGTTTGACAGGAAGTTTCCAAGATGCAGACATGTCCTCCCCACCCCCCATTCACAATAAACCCCCAGCCCTATAAAGAAGTTAATTTCACTTTAAAAGCTGTTTATCCTCTGCCCAGTGCAGGCAGTTATTTAAAGATGTGGGCAGACGGCTCAAGCAGAGGAGGAAGTTGTTGTAGCCCCAGAAATAAAAGTTACCTGATGGAGACGTGTCCTTCTTTCTCCAAGTCAGAGGGAGATGAGCTGTGAAGAGTGAGTTTTGCAACTTCCCGTTTGCGAGCCGGTTTTCAGAGGGACGTCCCGTTTCCGGAAGCTCAAGAACACAGGCAGGAGTTTGCTTTGGGTTTTATTAATGGCACAGAACAAGCACAGTGTTCTGCTGGTTAGCAACGCACAGCACGTCTGGATCGAGAGCACAGGACTGCATTGCTGTAACGCTAAATAAGGGATTATTATCCTTTCCGACCAAACAGATTGTGAAGGAAGTGTGCTTATCAACACGCCAACAGCAATCTTACTGGGGAGAATGCAGAATTGTGTTGCTTTTGAGCTGTTTCAGAGCATGCAGGAACAACCAATCTCAAGGGTCATTGCAGACAGCTGTTTTTAAAACAAATGGCAAAATCCTTCATGTGAAACTGTATGTACGACCGAGCCAGCCAACAGCACATCAACCCTCTGCTTTGGACACTGGAGACAGAGGAACAGGGGAAGTACAGAACAAAAACAAAGTGGAAAACTCTTAATTAGCCAACTGAACTGAACTCTTAAACTTTTACAAGACCATTTTAACACACAGCACACACTTATCCATCATCCTTTAAACGATGACAGCTGATATGAGCCTTAGATAGCATTAACTGAGAGACACAATCAGTGCCTAGAACAAATATTTAACCGAAGCATGAACTTCATGGAGGGACACTCAGTTTTTTCCTCTCCGGAGTATCTAACACACGCTTTAGCTCCCAAGCTTGACTGCTTCATTGAGACACTTTATGAACCAGCTATTGCAGATAGTTAGAAAAAATAGAGTTAGAAAAGTCTCACTAGAAAGAGGAAAGATCATTGTAACACCAGGAAAAGATCATTGCAACTATCTTCCCAACGGTTTGTCACAGGTCAACAGTTTAAATGCTCCACCCATGCACAAATCCTCAGGGCTCCTGCATGCTGGCACCGCACCCCGCTGCAGGACCCGCACACCCTAAATATCCAGCTCCCCATGAAGAAACAGCCCCCGAGCGGGCGGGTCAGGGCGCACAGGTCTACCCGCCGCGGCTCTGGCCCAGCTCGGACATCCCGAGGGAAGCAAACCCGGTCCTGGCAGGTGGGAAACGCAGCTCCCAGACGAGGTTCTGACCAGCACAGCGCCCGCCGCTGCCGGGCGCGCAGCATTTGGGCTGCGGGTGCCGTGCGGTGCGTGCGGAGCCCCAGCTGCACCCCTCCCAGCCCCGAGAGAGGTGCCCGGTCCTGCCGAAGCCCCAGCACAGGGACCCGCCCCGGCCGGCGCAGACCCCAAGGCCCGCGGGCTGCCCCGCCGGGACCGGCCGGGCCGCGCACTCCCGCCCCGGGGCCGAGAGCCGCCTCGGCCCCCCCGCCTCGGGCAGCCGCGGCCCCCGGGCTCCGCTCCCTCCGGCGGGGCGGGTCCCACCCTCCCCCAGGCAGGGCAGGCGCGGTGCCCACACTTGCCTGCCGCTTGCGCCGCCAGCCCCGCGGGGAGGGAAGGACCCGCCGCCGCCCCGGGAGCGATAACACGGGGCCCGTCAGCGGGAGCGGCGGGGCGGAGCGGAGCGCGGCGGGCGGGCAAAGGCCGGGGGGGCTGGCGGGACCGCGCCCGGGCGCGCAGCAGCCGCCGGTCGCCGCTCCGAGGTGACTTGGGGTCAGACCCCGTTAGCGCAGCTGCTGGCGCTCAACGGAAAGCAAAGCGCATTTCAGCCTCACGGCAGCTGTGCCTGCGGGTTTGCGCTCATCTGTGTTCCTAAAGGTCCCCCCATCTTCCATACAATGACTCTTCGAACTTGCCATCTCAAAAATCAGACCAAAGCCTGGAATCCCACCACGTTAAAAAAATATAATAAAAAAAAAATTAAGAAACAAACATAATTTGAACTCCTAGAGGAATAACCTGAAATCGGGTGTAACTCACCTGGACACATGGAGAAAGGAGCTTCCAGCAGGGCTGCCAGTCTGGGTTCTGTTCAGCTGCCTACAGCCCATGGCTGAGCCCAGCCCTATAATGTTCTCCTCTAAAACTTTACGGAGCTTTTGATTTATGGCATAGTGAGAGCATGAAGTAATAACAGCTGTTAATCCACTAAATTGTGTTTGTCAAGCCCAAAAAAAACAGTCACATGGAGATTAGTGCTGAGAGTAACATATGAAAAGAAAATTACTTATGCCAACTCAGACACATCAAGCAACCACCAGATCCAAACCAAGCGTCAGGCTGTTTCCTTCTCAGGCTCAACCTTCCCCTCTTGGCACACAGAGGTCAAACTGCTCGGCTGATGCACAGCCAGCTGTGGAAAGCTGTAAAGACTGGGGAAGGGCATTGAGGAGTTACATGGAAAGACACCACAGGGCTGATCCACTGTCTGCGTGCAGGCGAGCAGCGGAGGGGAGGAGACGTTCTGCAGGGCGCTCATTTGGAAAGCAGGAGTGTCAGTCCCCTGGCTCACCAGGCACGCACTCTGCAATCACAGAATCACACAGTGGTTAGGGGTGGAAAGGACCTCTGGAGATCCTCTAGTCCAACTCCGAACTACATCCTGCGCTTCCCAACAAGGGCAGTTTGTCTGTCCCAGCTGCACAGCTCTCACTCCTCCAGCACAAGGGCATTGCCACTGGCCAACTGGGAACACTCCAGCTTGCTTGTGCCACTCGTCTTTGTGTTACTTTGAGCTGCTGTGCGAAGAAAAGCAGCTTCAGTTGCTTTTCTCAGCTTGTGACTGAACGTGAACAATCATAAAATGAACCCTGACAAGTGACCCCTGTTCTCACAGACATTCCTGCCAGGTACAGAGGTTGTTGGCGATGAGGCCGCAGCACTTCACAGCTGAGTTAGAACGACTCATTTTGCCTGTTTGTAAAAACCCACACGCTCATTCCCAATTCGTGGCTGTTTCACAAAAATACACAAAGTCCAAGAAGCAGGTTTAGCCAAAAGGCATCATTAATTTTGAAAGGCTACACATTAAACTTTCAGAGGAACGTCTCAGTATTTAGTAGTTCCACACATATATACAAGGTTTCTGTAATGCTTTCCACAGCTACACAGAACTGCCTACATCAGACTAAAATGTGTAAATATAATAAAACAAAGCCCAAAATTAAAAGGTCTCTGAAACAAACAATTTATTTCCTGTTGCTTATCTTTTGTCTTATGTCTCAGTGTGAATGACAGTGCAAAACTTCCTTCTGTAAATACTGCTTTAGAGATCATTGCCTTCGCATGTGCACAAATTCTGAAATGATTCTTTATCAGGCTTTATACTATTTGCTTCATTAAGCCACAAGTTTGTAAAACAGATTTATTGCAAATGTTCTGTTTGCCACGCAGGGAGTTTTATTTCCTCTCTTAAACCCCATGGATTGACACCATGGAGATAAACAGATAGATAGGAGCAAACCCAAGAGAAAAAATACTGAATTATCAGGTATGGGCAACATTGTGCTTTCATAACACGTCATGAAAAACACATTTTGGACTTGAGCTGCCCAGAATCTCCCAGATCTGTGGTTGCCAAGTTACTGCCTGGAGGAAAACAGTTCAAATTGTCCACGCCAGCAGCGTTGTGGCACCGTCAGGTACCAACAGAGCTGCTCTTCCCATCAGTTCTAGTTTGATCACCTATGAAAAAAATTGAGAAAACGAATTTTGTCACATCGTGAGAGTTCTTGGCTGCGCTGGTACCACAGGGGTCGGTTTGAAGACAGACAGTGGGGCGAGGGGGATGCGACCGCCCAGCGTTGCCGCCGGTTTTGCTGCACATGGCTTTGCCGAGGACTGAGAAAAGTAATAAACACGAGTGTGCTTTGAATGAGCGGAAAGCAGCGGCATTTGTGCCAAACCCAACTGTTTGCTTCAACTTAAGCCTACACTTTGATTTTAAAATAATAAGTAAAATCATCCTTGCTGCCTCCACATAGTGCCTTACTAAGAGACTTAGTGCTTACTATTTTCCCTGGCATGGATAGCCATATTAATATTTATGCTGCCATAATTCGTATTCTTACAGATTCACATCACTAAGTGCAAGTCCTGCGAAGCTTTTAGCAGTAGTTCAGTTATATTCACATAAGTAATCCAACAAAGAACCAACGACATTTAATCAGTTTTTTAATAAAAATGACCCCTGCAAGGTGAGGCATTAAAGCGTCAAGCTCAGTATTAATATCAAGAACAACCAACTGTGTTGCAAAGCGAGCAGCAGGTGGCAGAAAGAGTCTAATGAAGCATAATTAGGAATAAATGAGCCAGAGAACCCTTGGCTGCTAGAATCCCAACACAACAGCTGCAGAAACAACCTTTACATCATTATTTACACTGTTATCACTTAGCGCCCAGCACAGGGAATAAAACCACATCAAATATTCTGTAGCCATTTTCCAAGAAGAAACAAATATTTGTCTTATGGACAAGCACTTACCCATCTCAAGTGAATAAGCTGGATGTCACCGAATTAAAAACCGGCTCACATGGAGCTGCACAGCTACAGGTGGGGGAAAGCACATCAAGCATCCAGGTTAGCACGGGCACAGATAAAAGCACGGAAAACCAAGATAAGTCGATTTTATAAAACCAAGTAAAACTCAATGTATACAGTAACAGAATCACTCTAGCTGTGCATATTAATGCAAGCATGTAAGTTTAGATCAATTTAACGATACTGGCACCTAAGGTGGCATTTACTTTTTATGCATTATGACACTAGAGGTGCATTCAGAAGAACAATATCCTATGGAGATAATGAGCTGTAGTTTTGACTGAAATAATTTGAGAGCTCATTAATTAAAAAAAAAAAGTCACTTAAACTGACCCAACTTCCCCATATATGTTAATTAATTTCTCCCCTTTATTACAGAAAGGTCATTTATGAAAATTAGTTCCTCATTCATACAAAACTTTTCTCATAAAGTTGTTGTAAAATGTAGCTTATCAACTACATTTTTATGTATGTGTACGATTCCTCAGCAACACTGCAACCTTTTCTTCCTTTGATCACAAGTTATTCCTAACACTGAAATACGCGATTGCAAAAGCACTGATTTCTATGCTTAGAACTCTGTATTTTCAATAAAAGTAACCATGGGTTTTGAAACAAAACAAAAGAGGCTATGATTTCTGAAACAAATCAAAAAGCCTTCATAGTTCTTTGGAAAAACCCAAACCAAACCCCATGATTCTTCACAGAAAAAGCCCACGACAAGGGAGCACAGATCAATAAATATCACAGGAATTTAATCCTGATTTAGATACTGAGGCATCTAGTTTCACATTATACTTTAATAAGAACTGTTATATAGTCCCAGAATTTAATTTGAAACTACATTACAAAATAAAATATTTAAACAATATTTAGTTATGTACACTCTGCTCCAAAAATGGGCTGTGAATATTCTTTACATTTCTCTTAGAAACACATATAAACCACAGCACAGGTCCACAAGCCACTGGCAGTTAATAGACACAAGTAATTGAAAGGAAAAATACCTGTTGAAAGTTTTAATCTATTACTGCTTCAGTAACAGCATTTCAGTGTCTCTTCAGACTACTTTAGGTAGAGTTTATTCTCCTGGCCCCAAGACATTTTCCCAGTTTACCTTGCATGTTGGATGATTACTCATTAGAGTAAATCTTTCACAGAAAAAGATGGCAAATAGTAAGAATGGGAAATAAGGAGTTCAGAGAATATAATACAGGAGAGTCCAGGCAGGTGTATCTAAAGTGGAAGAAAAAGTACAACTGACTGTCCCCCTCTGATACCTTACCACACGTATTTTATGGACTTTACACAGCTTACCCTTCATCTTACTTCAAAACATGCCACTTACATCACTGCTTGAAAAATAACACAGATAGAAAATATCCAGTTTGTTAGACTGTAGGAAAAAATAGTTTAAAAGTTCTTTATCAGTCTAGACTACATGTACATTCATCTGAATGGAAGTTCACACCAAGTGCTCCACGAAAGCAATTACATTCAGAGCAATGGCTATCAGCCTCCATTCCACATTTCTCACCAGGGTACACCAACCATCACCAGTTTGGGTGAGGACAGCATAACAAAAACTCTCTTACATAGCCCCACAGTGCAAATGAACAATTTGTTAAGGGAAAGAAGTTAAACACAGCACTTTTTCCAACAGGCAACTGAATTACACATGAAGTGAAAATTGTTTCGTTTTGGTTGTGTTTCATTTTGTCAGACAAAATGAAGAAACTACAACTTCTAAGCCCACAGAAATCTGCTCAGACCACAGTCTTCCTCTTGAACCATTACAGAAGCAACAGCTCCCTGGTTGGACTCAAATGTTTGTGGAAGTGGAGATTCATTAATCTTTGCGTTGTGCACGCATCAGTTTTGAGAATCTTTAGTGTTCTGCTTCCTCCTCCCCACTCACCAGTTCGGCTGGGAAATCATTCAGAAGTTACTTTAAAGCTGTTCTTAAGTTACTTAATAACAACAACAACAAAAAACCCAAATAAACACAAATAAAACAAGACAAGACTGCTGCAATAAAGTGAGCTTTCAGGCAAATACACTGAAGTTTCTTCAGTTCAGAGACAGACCAAACCAAGGCTGCACCAAAAGTCAGTATTAACGAACCAAGGCACCAAAGAGACCCCAACGGCCTGGACCAAAGTGGTTTCAGTGAAACAAGCAGCCACTGAAGTCTGGGGATAAGAACTGACTTTTAAATAGTAGTCTTTATTTTCTCTGAAAAACATGTATGCCGGACACCAAATACCTCAGAATTCTGAACACCAGAAGAACAGATGAAAAAACGTGGTTAGGCATTTAAAACTGTGATGCCTAAGTTCTCCTATATACATATATTAAAAAAATTGGCTTACATTATAATAATATCAAATTGCATAGCATTACAAAAGAAGGCAACTTGAAAAAAAATTGTTACCAACTCTACTATCACTGTTCTGGAATTTACAACATCATAGACTGTTGCTAGTAACAGCTATAGCCCAGTTTAAGCAAAGTCTGTCTTAATTCCAGAGAATGCAGAAATGATTAATTTGGACAAGGTGCTGCACGCTCTGCTTTCACATCCTCCTGGCAGGTTTTGCTGTTAACTGCTTCTCTCTTTCAAGTTCCTTCTCACGTTGCTGTTCTCGTTCTAGTTCTTCCTTCTGCCTCTTTTGTTGCAGCTTAAGTGCTCTTTTCTAAACAGAAAAGACAAGAAAACAATTGTAAGTTCTATAGCTGTATTTAAGCTGGAGGTAAAACAAAATCCCCCCCATTCTCTTAACATTATCGTCTCCAGCCCATCCTGCTCATGACTGAATGCTGCATAAACTGTTCACTTTTCCTTCCTCCCACTTCCCTCTGGCTGTTCAGAAACAGCAAGTCCGTGACCTGCACAGGGAAAACACAAACTGGATTCTCTTTGGTCTCACTGAAACTCATCCCTCATGTACACCAGACAAGGCACGTACTGTGCAATTTATTGCGTCCGAGACAAAATCTTCTTGTGGAACATACTGAAAGACTAATCTTGCCAGACTATAACCTACATAGCATGAAGTCAGTGAACCTATTCCCCATGTTAATATTACATTAAATAGGAGAAATTCTTATGTTTATTACAGTCTAGTTTTCATCAAAAAAGGCACAGAAACTGAAAACAAAGAGAACTAGTTGGAATGGAGTTGATTAAGTAATGGAAAAAAGCATGATTCTTATACCACCTAAACATGACACTGAGATATACGAGTAGTTCAGATGCATAAGTAGCTGGAGATCAGGTAGTGCAAGTTTAGAAATGTACATGGTTTGGTGCTACTGAAAACTTCCATTTAAGAAAAGGACTGAAGACTATTTTAATCAGGACTTTCAGCACACATCCAAAATAAAAGTTACATATTTAATTATGTATTATTGACTTTTATGGTGGAAAGTAAAAATATTTCTCGTACTCACTTTTAACTTTGATGTCTTCTCATGGAGCATCATCATTTCATTTCTAATATTCACTAATTTGTTGTGATAGTGTTTAGCTTCTGAAAACTTAAAAAACATCACAGTTAAGGCAGCGACTGTCAAGTTGGAACAGTTGTTTTATAAAGCTACACAGCAAAATAGCAATCAAAACCACAGAGGCTACCAGAACAGTTTGATAATGGATTAAACATGTCCAAGTTTATATATAAAGTTTACATATTACAAGTATTAGTATAAAACTACCATATCCCAACAGGTACACTCAGTAATCTACTGAATTAAGATTCATTAAACAGCATAAAAATACCACCATTTTATGCACCACGTATCAGTGTTTCATGCACCCTCCCTGCTGGTCTGGAGAGGTGCACAGAGCTAATGCTGGAGCCTCAGTCCTACCAAAAAATGGCACATATTTGCTTCAGCTACTGGTTTTGAATGACTAGACTTACTACCAGTGGCCGACCCAGCCTGCTCTTTCTTCCCAGTGCCCTTCCTGCTCAAGGGAAATATGCTGGTTCTGCACCCTCTCCAGCAACTATTGTCCCAAATATCTGCATGAGTTGGTTCTCTTCCTGCAGGTCATTAAGAACAAGGAAAATTCGCAAGTTGCTACTAATGCTTCAGCAAGAAAATGTACACTTGTAGATATTTAAGAGAGCTTTAATAGTACTTACCAAAGCATTGATATCAAGAATCCAGTTACATTCTTTGAATTTTGAAATTTCTTGTTCTAATGTTTCTAGTAATACTACTTGGTTCTGTCTGAAACAAAAAAAGATGCAGAAAACCAAAGTAAAGCAGTGCATATGCTTTTCAACCACTCCTTTAAATAAATATTACTTTTAATCTTAACAATACAAATGCATGCTTCCCAATATTGGATTCCTCTTATGTGTTGTTAGGGGATTTCAATAAAGACATGAGTAAATGGTTTGAGAAAAACCCCAGCTGAGTACGCACAAATCCAGCTGGCATCATGCAGCACAGTGAGATATCCAGGATGAATATCTGAAAAGCCTGACCAGGCACTCTGCAGGTTGCAGTGAGTAAACACTCCAAGTTGAATGAAGGGAAAAACAATTAGCTCTTGACTTTCCACTCAGTTGCCTCTGCGTCACGCTGCAGGACTGCTCCAGCAGGGGGACTGGACTACATCATCTTTTGAGGTCCCTTCCAATCCCAAACATTCTGTGATTCTGTGACTCAGATATTTCTGTAGACATATAGTGTGGATCCTTGGTGCTTATTAAGGATCTTCCATGCCACACAGATCAGCTGAAGTCTTCCCAGACACAGGCCGTCCTTGGCAGCAGCATAACCACATCACACATTGTGGAACCCAAACCAGCACACCCTGCAAAACCCCAGCTGGCTCTGTGTAAAGCCCTTTCGGGCACCTTTGCATCCATGGCAGATCCAGTCTGCACTTGAATATAAACTATTCTCAGTTATCAGCGAGATGCCAATGTATAAAGAACTTATATCTGTTTAGCTCCTTAATTGTATTTTCCAAGTGTATCTTTTGCAACACAGTTTAGAGACTGGACAACAACAACATAGCACACTACAAGATGCCCCACGTATAAACCGCATGTCTGCAAACAAAACAAACCTAGCTTTCAGCAGACTTTCCACTACAAACATGAAAAAAGTATTTAAGAAATCTGCATGTTTTCTGCTATCTCTGGCTTAGGGTATTTCAGTGTTCCTGCATTACATATTCTTCAGTCAAAGTTCTGACAGACTACACTGCAGCTTATACACTCCCCAGTACTCCTGCCAGTCACTCAGCCATTCAGGATGCTAGAGACGGAACACTGAAAAGCTACAATAAACTATATTCCAGTTAAGGGTTACTAGAATATTAAAAAACAGCAAACAAAGTATGCACGTATAAGATATTGGCTTTAAAAATTCATTTACGTAAGTTCCTGTAGTGCTGATTTTGATTGCTGAAGGTCAGGCAGGTAATAAGAAATGAGTCCTTCAGTTAGCTGCTCCACTGCTTTCTCATCTATTAGAGGCAGATCTTCTACTACTCCTTCGTCTGGAGATGCATCATTGGGACCTGCACCAAAAAATAGCAAGGTTGAACGTGACAGGTCAGCACGCACTTCAAATTTCACCTAAAGCAACAATATATACTCCTATTTAAAATTTTAAAGCATTTAGACAGTCAAGTTATAATTCTTTGCACTTAACTAGACTGTGCTCCTTTTTCCCCTCTCTCTCTACGCCTCCCTCACGAGCTCTCTGGTCAACAGTTTTATCTGAACACGAGCAGAACAGAAAGAGGGGAACAGAGTATTCCAAAAACATCTTATAAAAGGAAAAATCCAAGTATTTCAGTGTACCGAGAAAAAAAGAGGCAATACCAGTAGTTGTGACTGTGAATCAGGAACAACTAAACATTCGCACACACCTGTCCTTTGCTGTCAAAGGCAGAGAATAAACCCGCATCTACCAAATAAAGCTCGTAGCCTTCTGCTCAGAACACGTTAAGGCCTCACCAAAGCGCCACACGCTGAACTCCTGAAGGTTGCAAGAGTCAGTGAACAAGCGAAGCTGTAAGGACCTACGGTGTGCAGAGCTCTCGGACAGTAACGACCCGCACCGGCCACCCCGCGGGCGAACACCGCGGCAGCCGCGCCCTCCAGCGCCCCGGCCCGGCCACCGGGGCGCCCAACCCGGGCTCACGGCGCCGCGCTCCGCGGGGCCTCAGCTCTGACCGGGGCCGGGGCCGGGGCCGGCCGCCTGAACCCCACTGCCCCGGGCCCTCCGCCCGCCTGCCGCCCGGCCCGGCCGCCCCTCGCGTACCCAGCGAGGCCGCCGCCTCCTCTTCGGGCCGCTCCGCCACGCTCATCGCTGCCGCCCCCCGTGAGCCCCCTCTCGCAGGGCAGGAGGCCGCTCGGGACGAGGCCGAGCCTGCGGCGGGAGGCAGGGCCCGGCGGCGGGAGGCAGGGCCCGGGAGGCAGGGCCCGGCGGCGGGGCTCCCGCGGCCCTCACCCAGCGGGGCGGCGCCGCACCATAGAGTCGCCCTGCGCGCCGCCGGCTAGAAGGGCCGCCGCGCCGGATGCGGAAATGACGGACGATGACGTTCGGGGCTCACTCGCCACCAACCCCCCAAATTTGAGGATTAAATGAAACTCTGGCGGTTGAACTGGTGCTCTTCAGAAGCGCTCTGAGGGATTTGTCATCCTTAAACCTGACACTTTTAACAAGGCTGTTGCACATTAATGTATGTTTTCTTCATATATATATTCTAATTAACTATTGATCACGACTATGTCACTGTCATCAGATTAAAAATGTACCTGGTTTTCTTTGTTTTCTGCATCAAAGCACCAAAGGCCCGGTCTGCAGCCGGATTGCAACAACAGGGACTTGTCCTCAGACTCGAATCAAGATTCTCATTACAGCTCGTTAGCAACTTTACTTGTGGTTTCTTTCTGTGGGAAAAAGAGAACCTTTTTCTGACAGTTTCACTGGGACTGGCGTCTCGGCTTCCAGATGGACTCTCTAGTAAGAACAAGTGAGGTAATGGCTCTGAAACGGTCTCACTCGGGGTGTGGGAGTTGCAGATTCGTGCTCCTGCTTTGCCTGTTCCAGGCCCTCCCACGTCCTGCAGAAATAGACTAAGGGCTGGAATATAAACCTGGTATCTTCTTTTCTAGACAAGTTACAATTTAACTGTTTTTCAACCCATACGCTCCAAAAAAAGAGACTGATACAAAGCCTCTCTTGTTCCCTTTCCTCTACAAAGCATTCTGTGTGTCACAGTAACTGCTTCCCAAGTGCATCACCAAGTTCATTATTCTCTGAAGGACTGATTAAAGTTTTATTCTTGGAGAAAAAGATGTTTGAAAAGGAAGTTAAGTGAACCTTATAAGAAGGAACAAACACGTTTGGTTAAACTAGCAAAAAGCACCATATTGCTGGTCTAAACATTTAATTTCAAGGACCTGTGCAAAATCAGTATTCCCATTGCTAGCTAAAAAATTGGATACCACTGAAAAACAAAGTCTGCAACCCATGGAGCCATACAATGAACCAGCTTGAATTAATTAGAAGAAAAAACTTGCTGAGGACATTTCTGTATAATTACCTGAATTTGATTTGTAGCCCCCACACAGCTACCAGGGACACTGTGAAGAACCTGGACTCTCCAGCTGATGGTTCACTGCCCATCCATGGGCAGCAATGTTAGTGAATCCGTGTTTGATAGCCCTGTACGTTCCTTTCTCTCCTGTTCTCCTGCAGCCCCCTGTTGTATTCCTGCACTTACTTGCTACTCCTAGTCCTACAGCAACTCAACACTTACCATCTCCAAATGCTCGTCCAAAGTTTGCACACAACTTCCTAGCTTTCTTGCTGAGGTCTCACCCTCCCTGCAAGACTGAAGCTCAAATGCTGGAATGCTGTTACATTGTAAGCTACCGACAGACAAATGCGATGTGACACTGCAGCAATACATGTGTGACATTGTAACAGCAAATCATCACGTCATCACATCATTTTACATCGTGGCAATTGTGCTCAGAAACTTTCAATGCAACCTTATAACCCACAGAGTGTGGATTTTATCGTAACTGATTTAAACAGGAATCTAAGTAAAGGCAGAGTAGCAAATAGTATGCTTTAAACCACCAGCTTTTAAAGTGCTGTATCACTTCAGGGGTGACAGTATGAAAAGGAAATATTTCACATTAACAGCTAACTTCTTAAAAGCTCTCTGTCCTAATTAAGTAAACACGACTGCAGAGGGAGTACAGACTTGGCGTCATAATGGAGTGTTAACAGGCTGTTAGAAAAAGCTGCATCCAACAGAAGTTCATCTTGACAATGCATTACTTGGTTCTTGACTTGAGAAAACTGGTCTTAGTTATTCAGTAAAAAACAAACCAGCAAGCCTTGGTGTGCTGGTTCAGGGTGTTACGTCTCCCAAACTTACTCCTCCTCTTCAGTGCTAGAAGTTTCTGTCCCTGAAGGAGGGGCAGCAGAATGGAGCGTGAGCCTGTTCCTTCACCCTCCAGTGCAAAGCTCAACGTTTTGAGACAGAGTTTGCCAAGGAGTTTTGGCAGCTCCCGCCTGGCCACTCGTTCATGCCTGTGTGCCCTGGCCCAGTTGTGCTGGGACGAGTGGTGAGACTGGTGAAACACAAAGTGAGTTAAATCCACCTGAGCAGAACAAAAGCATTAAGAATGGCTAAACTGGAACACAGCTGGGAGTGTTTCCCTGCACACCAAGGCTGGCTTAACAGGTTCCCGGCCTTGACTGCTCATTCTGACTCCCACAGTGTTTGCTGCCCCCTCAGCTGTCATACGGATGCCTATGCGAGTTGTGATCACAGAAGCAGTCTCAGTTATACATACAAATCTATCCTCCAATATGTATTTTTTAATTCTGGCCCATTTCAAGGACCCAGTTCATCGTCTGGCCATAAAACAATTGTATTGATAACCCTGTTGGGGGAATTACAAGGTGTGTGAAAGGGCTGGGATAGCGCCTTTTTAGCCACCTGACAAAGACTAATTTGAGATTACATGCTCAGGACAGCAGCCACATTGTGAAGTGGAGCTCAGGCAAAGCATAATACTGTTTATTGCTGGACATCATTATGGAGAATAACAATAAGCAAACTCCACCCAAGGCCAGTTTACCACACATGACTCCCTTCTGCAGGGTGTGTTCCAAGAAGGGGCTCACTCCACTTCCTGAAGTGACAATCCGATGTGTGCCAGAATCTGCTATCAGCCCTTGACCAGAAAGGGAGTGCCTTTCTCCAAAATGCAGCGGCTCTACACAGCTCTCTGGTCTTTACTTGGAAACTTCCATCAACCAGGTCAAAAAACAGGATATGGACTTTCCCTCAGGTAGGCGTGGATTTCCAGAAATGTTTATGATTTACGGAACTGACTGACGCAGTAACAAAATTTGGCTATGGGTACTAATTGCCCCTGAATATGTGTAGGCTGGAAATTAGAAGAAAATTTCTAGTAATCAGAGCAGCAAGGAGTGGGGATAACCTCTCAACAGAATAAAGGCAAAAATGTAATTACTTTTAAGTAAGAGCAGTTATAAAAGGAATTATCTGACAGCAGGGCCTCTGAGGTTTGAGGTTTGTTTCTCCCTGTCTCTTTTAAGGAATGCTCAGAAAGGCACGTGTAACCTCCTACAACACGACACTGCCCTGACATGGGTTAATGGAAAAGGTGCCAAGACCTGTGCCCTGACAGTGCATGAAAGAAAAACAAGCTGCACAATGCTAACTTGTGACTGTTAAAAATTTAAAGCCAAAGCATGGAACTGTGCACTTCAGGCTTCCAGTGTACATGAAAGCACCTGCTTGTCTATCAACAGATCCTATTTGGATTTTACAGCCTTTACAGTTAGAAGTTTCTACCTCCAACCACATTTATCCACCAGACACAAGTGCGTGCAGGGACGGGAATGGCTTGTCGGGCTACCACGAGGCGGGCAGGGCTGCAGCAAGGCCGGGCGCTGCTGGGCGACCCCCGCGCCCTCCGAGCTCGGCGGCCGTGCCCGGCCCCCCCACCTCCGCGCTCAGCGCGGGGCGAGAGCGGGACTCGAACCCGCGGCCAGCGCGCGGGGAGAGCGCAGGCGCAGTGCCGGCGGGGCCGCGGCGGTCTGCGGACGCGCAGGGGTTGCTGGCTGCGCAGCGCCGGCCCGGCCCCTTCGCGCCCGCCGCTGCCGCCCTCCGCGGGGCTGGCCGGGAGCGCGCAAGGATTTCGGCTGAGGCGCCGTCCCCGCCCGCGGCCATGCCCGGAGCGCGGCGCTGATGGATGTGACGCGCACGGCGGCGGCGGCGCTCCCCCTGCGCCGGCAGGGAGGCGGCCCCGGCTGAGTGCGGCGGCCCGGGGCTCCGGGGAGTGACAGCGTCCGCGGCGCTTCGCAGCTCGGTGCCGGGCGGGGAGGCGGCGGCCTGCGAGCGGCGGGAGGCGGCGGTGTGGCTCGGTAGTGCCGGGGCGCTCCGCGGCTGAGCCCCGCGTTGCGTTCCGGTCGGCCTGCGCAGGGCCCGGCGGGGCGATGTAGGGGACATGCCCTGACGGGCCGGCGAGCGGACGGGCGCCGCCTGCGAGGAGGAGCTGCGCCAGGAGAGCCGCCCGCGGCGGATCGGCCGCACCCGGCGGGGTCCCCGGGCGCCGCCGCTATGGCTGGGCTCGGCCTCTGGACCAGCATCAAGTCCCTGCTGCGGAAGAACGAGGACCCGTTGTTCCTGAACGACTCCAGTGCCTTTGACTTCTCGGACGAGGTGGGGGACGAGGACTTCCCCCGGTTTAATAAGCTGCGAGTCGTGGTGTCGGACGACGCCTCGGAGTCGGCCCCGGAGACGCCGGTGAACGGGGCGCCCCCGGGCCTGCCCTCCGACGACGACTCCCTGCTGGATCGGGACATCGCGCTGCGCAGCGCCCGGGCCGGCCGGCCGGACCCCTGCAGCGGCTGCAGCAGCCGGCGGGAGCGCTCCAAGCAGAGGAAGGTGAAGCAGCGGCTGACACTCGCTGCCCTCCTCTACCTGCTCTTCATGACCGGAGAGCTCATAGGTGAGTCGGGGGCTTTTGTTGCCCCGTGCGCTTCAGAGTCTGGTACGCTGCTCGAGCGTTGGTTTTAAATATTTACTAAGAGAAAGCATCTGTCATTTAGAGAGAGCAAAGCGATTAGCGGCAAGTTCAAGAGAGTGGGAAGGAGCAAAGTCCACCTGTGTCTGCCATGCAAGAAAAGAGGAATTTGCAACTTCACTTACCCAAATCTCATCAATCCCCCCCAACAGCATAAATTACACATTCGTTATATATCTAATGTGTTTTGTTTTTTTTTTTTTATTTCTCATGTTTTATAAGGTGCTTTTAGCCAGGGAGAAGCGACATTTTATTACAGACGTAAATAAAAGATTAATAACTTAATCCTCAGTATTTTTTTAATTACTGCCATAAAATCTTGCTGTGTTTGCATCGAGGGAAATAGCGTTTCAAAGTGTGACATTTACCACAATAACAAAACTAATATTAAGGGGTATTTGTCCTCATTCACCAGATACAGCAATACACTCTGTTATTTACAACTGAAATGACAAATCCTGAGCTATAAATAACAACCCAGTGAAGCAGCCACTCTCTTGACAACTTCCTAATGGCCTGCTGTGCTCTGGAGCCGCAAATGCTCCATCCAGACATAAATCTTATGATCAAAGTCAACTAAAATAAGTATTTTAACACTTCCCATTACAATACGGAAGTATAATACCAAGTGGCCTAAGTTCTTTGTTAGTACTTGGCAGAAGTATGGTGGGTTTTACCTGAAAATTTTTTTCCTGTATAAGCATCTGATTGTTGTTGGCCGGAAGGAATCCGGTGCTCAAGTTTAGCTTTTATCGCTCCCTCATAAAGACGTGCTAGCGTTTGCTGTTCAGGTTGAACAGAACCTGTGCGTTATACAGCAGTCTGCACAAAACACCTGTGCTTTAGTTACTAGGCTATAGCAGCACAGGCTTGACATAAACTTACATTTGAAGGTCCCTTGGATGCATAGATGTGCTATTAAATGTTCTGGCTTCATCATTATCCGATCATTTTTACAAAGGATAGTATTTATCTGTTAATCTCTGTTCACTTATCAGTTTAATATCAGTGTGCTGTTGCCATCGTTTGGGTACATCCATGGCATTCAGTGCGAGTGTTTGGTGCTGCTCAGCCTCCTGAGGAACACTTGCTTCAACTCATCCCCTGTCCCCTGACTGGAAGCACTGGGGACTGTTAATCAGTGCCAGTGCATGGACGGGTATGCTGAGCCAGGTCTCTCTGCAACTATAACAATTAATTGCTTTTAAATTGCTTTCATTTTAACACACAAGTCTAAATCCGAGCTGATCAGATGAATTATTTACCACGATTCACCAGGGGAAAAAAAAAAATCAAGTCAAAAACTTCCTGGAAGCAAATAACAGAGATGCCTCAGGTATAGTAACATGGGACCTACATCCTCCTCCTCACCCATGCAGATTTGGTCCATAATGACTAAAGATCTGATCTTTGCTTGTGTGAAGAGAGCTCTTGCTCTTGGATTGCTTGTTCTAGGACAGTTGTGAATTGTGGCTTTAAGGCAGAAACTCTACAAGGTAGATAGGGAGCAAAACCATTCCTTAAGTATAAATTATACAGTTTGTCTCACACACATAGAAAAAAAATCACCAGGAGAAATGAAATGGTCCATTTTTCAGATAGACATCAGAACACTGGCTATGTCTGCACCAGCTTTATGTGGGGCCTTAACGTGAGTCAATGGAAAAAAGTGGTTTTGTCCTTCAACATCTTTCAGTGTGTGGTTGGTCATTAAAACTGCTGCCACAATACATCAGCTCATCACAGACAGGGCACTGCACACCAAACCTGTGCCAGGGATCTGGTTGAATGTCTCCATTTGCCACCAGCTGTTTTTTTTCCTCTGGTTGAGATTTTGCTTCAGCATGAACTCAGGTAAATTTGATAAGCAACATAGTGTTGTATCTCAGATGTAGATATGCTTTAAGATGACAGTGATTATATTTGATTGTATTCATATCAGAGTTCTGATATATGCTGAATTTAGTTCATTTGAAGGGCCCTTTACTGAATAATATTTCTGAGCTGCTGGCAGCTTTGTGCTGAAGTCACTAATCGTGTATATGTTGGGGCTTTGGAGCTGATTCACACTATTGCAGACCCCTCTGTAGCTGGTGCAGGGAGAACTCTAGAAATGACAAGTGGTGAGAATAAAAATACTCTCTCATCACTGTCACATCATCTGTTGTTTCTCCCTTACAGCGAGGGCTTCTGCAAGCTCAGCTCAGCGCAGGGTGGGGGATTTGTCTGTACAAAGCGTCTACTACTGTAGCGCAGGCTCATCCTCCGCGGGTTTTTGTACACTGTTACCAGCCTCATTTCATTATTTGGGCACTGAGGCAGTGCTAAGGGCCAGACCCATAAAACATTCAGGCATCCAGCTTCCACAGAGAAGAATTAGAGGACTTGGCTATAGCTGTGCTCTTGTGGATCTTGACCTGAATGACTTATAGGACAAGTAATCAGGAGGAGAACAGGTCATTAAAAATGGAGCCCTCAAGTCTTGGGTCAGTGTCCTACTCGGTTGTTTCGCAGCAGCCCTGTGTTGTGTTCTGTCTGATTGGTTTCAAATCTTGGAACTTTTAAAACTGATCTGTAGCTCAGATATTTGGGAAATTTTAATCACATAGGACATTTTAACTGACTTCTTTCTATGATCTTTCACAGATTTGAGTTCCTAAGAAAAAGGCAAAAGACCCTATGACACAACTAATTTGTTCAGTAAAAGTCCTTCTGCTGTCTGTTACCAATATCAACACGAAGGAAATCTTGTTTCAGCAGCTTCTTTGGGAAATCTTGATAGGCATATTTTTCCCAAAGTACAGCCAAGCTCATTACCCCATCCCACCTCAGTGTTTATTGTTCAGTTTGATGAACAGTCATTGTAAAAGTCAGCTAACAACTTATACTTTGTGTGAACCGTTTTGCATCAAGAAATGAAAAACATACTGCAAGTCCTAGTTTGCTTTTCTGACAGGGTTTTGATGTTTTCAGTTATGTTTAGAGATTGCTAATTGATCACCCTGATGAGGACTGCTGTCCTTCACAGCTCACTGAAAACAGCGGTGAGCCATCAGGCTGTCTATTTGTAAAGGTTATAGATATCTTTGTTTGTCTCCAAGTTGCCAACCATGTTTAAATAGCCTTTAGGCAGCACCTTTAACCAAGCAATGAACCGATACTTTTGGAAATGGAGAACCTTTCATTTCAGTATTTCAGAAATCTTAATTATATTTTCTTAATCCACGTGCTGCATTATGATTAGCTTCAGTACCCGAATTCCTTCTTTATAATTTTATTTTTAAAGTCTTTAAAAGTGAGCGGCTAGCTGAAATAGCATTGACTCATCTTAGACTGAAGTTATTCTCAAAAGTAATACATGTGAATTAACATACATACCTTAAATGATCATACACATAAACTACTGAGTTGAATGTCCTTAGATAAAATTGTTGTTTCTTCTCTGTTAACTATAAGAGGCCAAGTTGTACATTTCTAAGGCGTGTTTTTTTCAATTATGTGAGAACAAAAATTAATTCGGAAATGAGAGGCATAACTGATTTTACTAAAAAATCTGCTGAATTGCTAAATCTTAAAAACTCATTATTTTGGAGCTGTGGTGGCCTTTGGAAAACTTCAGCCTCAGAAGAATTTGACTTAGAAACTTACGAACAATTGAAGAATGGGGGATGGAGGGAGGGAACTGGGTGAAATGTGGTGTATTTGGTAGTTACCCCAGTGCCAGCGATACTACAGCATCAGCCACGCTGCTGGGGTTTGGCTGGGGAGGAGACTGTAGTTCTGTCTGCAGGTTGTGTGTGTTCAAACACACACACGTTTTAGGACTAGTCTGGAGCGCAGTCAGCCAGTTGTGAATTTCCCTTTGCTCTTCCCTCATGGGCAGCCTCTTCACTACGGCAGTTTTAATTGGATATGAAAATACCTTTGCTTGAAATGTTAGCTGGAGGCTCTAGCCTGTCAAATGGCATGCCAGCTGCGTGCTTTGCTCAGTAGAATTTACAGGCTGAATGACAATCTCAAGGTAAAAAGAGAAACTAAATCATAGCTGAACTGACACTAAAAATGTGATATTTTCGGAGAAAATGGGCTTAGCTTCATGCATATGGAAGACAACGCAGCCTGTCCTTGTTTCCCCTTTGGAGAAGGGCTACTTAAGAGAGAGGTGTGTTGTTTAAATCTTCCAGCAACCCGATAGCAGCATTAGCAATTGAATTGTAACGAAGATATTAACCTTTGATCGGAGGTTGTCTCAACAGAGCTCATAATTACAAGAAAAAATTACAGTAATAAATAACACAGAAAAATGCTGTGCAAGTCAAAGTTATTGTCTGCAATATATATTAGCAGAACTTATATACCCTTGCCAAGACTGAGTAACGAAGGTTAAAAGACAATGTAATAAAAAGGAGGCAGGGCAGATTTCTGTGCCGTTGAGTCACTGGATTTCTGTCCCTGTTCCTTAATGTCAAAATATTTAACGAATGTAGTTTAATAAAAGGAGCAGCTGATTAAACTCATGCAATAATATATGAGAAAAAATACAAAACCATTTGGGGCATAAACTTGCAAACATCATGTTGCAAGTAGTCTCCATGAGAATAACAGGAGTGAATCCTTTCTATGTTACTCTTAATAGAAAGCACACTTCACTGCACTTGTAACTATGGTGGCTTTAAATTATAGCACAGCATTTTGATTGCAATGGAAAAAAACCCCAACTGTAGTAATTATAACGAGTGCTCTCACACACTTAATGCACTGTTCTGAAAATAAATAACTGTAGGCTATGCCAAGAGGATGTTATCCAGAATGATTCATGTCATACGTCCTAACTTTTCCAACTTCATTTTCAGGTGGATATGTTGCTAACAGTCTAGCAATTATGACAGATGCACTTCATATGTTAACTGACCTCAGTGGTATTATTTTGACCCTGCTTGCTCTCTGGCTGTCTGCAAAATCTCCCACAAAGAGGTTCACTTTTGGATTTCATCGCTTAGGTATGTAGATATCAGCTTTTGTTATTAACAGAGTATTTTTAAGCAACAACTGTAAAGACCACCTAATTCCAGAAGAATAGGTAATTAGAAGGAAAGTAGCAACAAACCTAAAAGTTGCTTTATGTTTAACACCCTGACTTTAATGTCATTTCACTGGGCATTGTTGATCTCCTACATAGGTTGTACTACCACAAGAGAATAAACAGTAAAAAAAATAAATTTTAATATTTTAAACCTCAGCCAAAAGTCAAAGTTGGTGTCAGAGTTTCACTCACTGGGAGCAGGACAAGTCTCCCCATCTCTATGGAACTGGGACTTAAATCAGATGCAGAGTTAATTCTGAATGCTTGGTTCATCTTCCACCTTGAAGAGAAAGGCCGGGGAACTGTATACTTGATGACATTGTAAATATGACATCCTACAAATAAGCCATGGCCTAAAAAGCTTAAAGAGGTTTAGAGGAGAGCAGCCCTGCCCAGCAAGAACAAGGGTGGATCTTCAGCTGTGTTTCACAGCCCATCCATAGTCTGTAGCATTAGGTCAGGCCTCTGCACACCTTTGTGCTTTGGAGTTGAGGCTGTTGAGCAAAAGGGGGACACGTTCTTTTGGTCACTCACTGCGGTACCACTGTCACTGCTGTGTGACACGCTCGCTGGTGCAGGAGCTGTACACAGCAGTCGGTGGTTGTTCACCACAGGTTATTGCTGGTGCCCAGGAGTCATGGAATCTCATTGACTTCAGTGGAATGATGACACTGGCAAAAGGTCCTATTCAATGTGAAAAATGACATCTTAATCCAGAACAAAAAAGTCCTGTAGAGCATATTATCAGAGAGCTCTGCCCTGCCAGAAGCTGCATAAATCAGTATTCCCCTTGTGCTCCCCAAACCACACAAAGCAGAGGTCCAAGTGTCCCATGGTTTGCAATATAGTAAGTTACTTAACCTCTGCCCATTTTAGGTGTTTCTAAAGAGAAGTATAGACAGAATTATGAACTAAACTTTGGAAGGGTATTTTCAGGATTCATTACTTCACATTGGGAAGTGTAATGATAAAGGGTGTTTTCATGTTGTTGGTAACTGGATATAATAATTCATAATATACAGCTGCAGGTCTTGGAGACATTTTACCAAAATCTTCAATCTTTTTCTTTAAATAAACCATTTTTAGTGTCACAGTTTGCCACCTCTGCTCTGTACATTCTCTAGTGTATGTTTTTCAAGGAATTTCAAAGCCTTGTGTAGTCATTATTTTGCAGTTCTTATTTTGGCTGATAGAACAGCAGCAGAATTCAACAACTCCATCACTCCTAGTCATTTGTCATCAGTTAGTCACTAATGCATGAATGCATAACTCTGTGCACTAGCAAAGATCTTTGGGGCTTTAGCAAGAAAGCATTAACAATGCTAACGTTTCCCATTACAAGCTTTTCTTTCAAGAAGTTTTAATTCTGCACTAGGAGCTCTCCTAATACTGAAACCTGACCTGCCAGGTATGCCCCTGGCATTTGCTTATACTATGCAGAAGGATGTCAGCTAGCATTTATACACATTTTAATTTGTATTTAAAAATACTTGGAGTAGTTGATGTCTTTGGAACTCTTCTAAAGCCAAACAGTGAACACACCATACCCTAGCTTAAAACAGGACTTAAGAAAAACAAAAGTAACTTACTTAACCATTAAAATCTTACTTGGTTCTGTACATTTTCACTGACTTTTCGATTAATTTGAGGGCTCCATAGCATTTTGCAAACAGAAATCCCTGAGGATTCCTGCCACCTCACTTTCTGTATTTTTTTTTTTTTAAATTCCTCATTTTACTGCCAAGGAAAGTACTGGCCATACTGATCCAATGGTGGCCCATAGGATTAGTCCATATAACCCACCATCTTCGCCCCAGGAAAAGTTCTGGGGAGCCCTGGAAGGGACCTCCAAACCTTGACCTGGGCTCTGCAAGCACAGAAGAGAAGATGGTTCAAAATGACCATGCACAGGGTTGCTTTTTAAAGTCACATTTGTGAAATTTATTTGCCTGATTTTAGGCACCCAGCCCGAATGCCGTGGCCTGAGGGCCCAGTTTCCCACACCAGTGATTCCTGGCAATGGACCAAAGCTGCTTCTGGGGCACATCCTCGCTGTAATACATTTTTCCAAATAACCTATATGTAAGAAGCTGGTCAGCAAATAATATGAGCTCAACAATGGCTTGAATTTCATGGGAGAGATCTTTAAACATGAGAGAATGTTAAAAATAGCCTACAGATTGAGCATCTGTTACAGCAAAAATGTGGAGCATTTGTTTAAATCTTGGAATATGTGCAAGAACTTGCTCATCACTGACCTGCTTTGCATTAAATTTTGCGATAATCTATATATACAGTAAGCATGAAAACATTCTAATGAACAATGTTTCTGGTGCTCATTGTCACTTTTGTTTGCAGAATGATGAATTTTTAAACTCATTCCCATAAACATGGCACTGTAAAGACAACAGACATATTAGTTTTCTAGTCAGATTCCAGAAGGAAATTAGCACTAGTTTTCATTTGTTTGAATTCCCCTTGAATACATAATGTGTATGCTCCATCTCCACCTTTATTCCATTTTCAATGGTGAAAAGGAAGCTGACAGATTCAGGAACGGGTTAGAAAAGTGAAGACAAAATAATGGAAATTGCAGCCATGTCAAAAAAGGATTATATTCTCAAAGCCAAAAATAGTTCTGTTTCACCACCAAGTGGAGGTACCTCCTTCTCAGCAAGACACAGGCCAGATCTAAGCATAGATATGGAACCTGGCATTTTTCCATTGCTGCAGAGACAACGTTAGTAATGACAGAACCAGTCAGTCCACTGAGACAGCGCGTAGTTCATTTCACAAATAGGAAAGATCTCAGCACGAATCTACAACGCTGACATGCCAATGACTCTCTGAAAGAAACTGCAAGGAAAACACTGGTTTCTGTTGCAGGAAACACAGTTATAGACTAAAACCACAATAAGTTATTTCTCTGGTAAATGCTAATGTGCTAGGGCTTCACAAACTTTTTTTAAAAAGCATTCTGGAAAACCTTCTAAGCAATGGTGGTGGGGGTTTTGTTGTTGGTTGGTTGTTTTTGTAGGCGGCTGCCCTGAATAATCTGCCTGCTTTGTAAAGAACACTATGCCTTGCATGGATATTCCCAGGATTTTCAAGTCGCTCTGCAATCGTCTGAGATTGTGACAGTTGCCTTTCAGAGCCTTATTAGTGCCTGGAAATGCTGATACTCATCCAGGCATTGACACGCCACCCAACAGCTGAATGCGTTGGTGTGAGTCTCTTCTCCCATAATATTAAAAATTCAGTGTATAGATCAAGAGGTTTTCGTGATATTAAGATGCTTATATAGCTGCATGTTTTTTATTGTGATAGTCAATAAATAAAATTAAGGCAGTTGTGTGTTAAAAGTGACACCTTCTGCAGTAACCCCAGCTGTACGGCAGATTCAGAGCAGAGGGAGAAGGGAAGCAATTCTCAGGTCAGGATTCTTAGCGCTGTGGTACAGCCAAGAGCAAAATTTTGCCCTTATGGGGGAATAAATCAGGGCAATGTGTGGAACAAGTGGGAAGAACAACCACTATAGTTCCAAGTAAATTAATTCCACCTCAGATCTTTGAATTCACACAGGAAGGATAAAATCCCAGTGATCCATCTGGCAATGACAGTAATGAGCATAATGACTACAGATTACTCAGGCATGGCTGCAGATTTACATGCAATACAATGGAGCGAGCATTAAAGTCCTCCCAGTGCTTTTTGTAAAGCCCTGTATTAACTTGCTTATAACTGAGACGCTCTTTTAAGTGTTTTCTCTGTAAGGTGTCTTGCCTTTTTTTTCCCCAATTGCAGCTGCAACAACGAAATAATTTTCAGAATATGAAGCTAGGGGAAAAGAACGTTTATGTTAAAAGGGATCTAGTGACCCATTTGGAAATACCTATATTATTTATAGTAGGACCTTAAAACCATAACATGGGCTCCACCCTCCCCAGGCCTCTGTGCGCTATTACCAGCCCAATTTCATGACTTGGGTACTGAGGCAGACAGCACCACATTCCACAGATTTAAATAGCAGGAGAAGGTGCGTGACAATGAAATATTAGGAGTTTTTCTGAACTTTAGGATGTTCTCTTTATATAGATGTATGTGCCCTTTTCAAAAGTCCCTGCTGATGAAACAAGTCCTACACCAAAGTGTTGGTCATGACACTCTTACTTTTGTGAAATGAATATTTGGTAAACATTAGATAATGTTAAAACAGCAATACAGAAACTTACATTAGGCAATTCTTTTTTAGCTGAAATCTGCAATAAATAACGTGTATGTACACATATATCAAGAAGCTTAGGAGTAATATGTCTGACAAGCTTGTACTGTTCAATTCTTTAATCTTTTTATAATTTTTTCTCCATCCTAAATATAGAAGGAAATAGAAAAGTGATTTCTATATCCAGGTTAACACTGCAGACACTTAAAATCAAGCTCTCTTCTTTTTCAGTGGGCTGGTGATGTTTGAAATCACCTCTTTTCCTCTCCTCTGGACAGGCCCTTTGTCTGCAGCTTCTTCAGACAACCCAGAACTTTGGCCTGAGAAGTCACAGCCATCGCTTGTGCAGAAGTTTGCAGAGAAAACAGAATTTGAGGGATATACAGATAGGGAAGTGTGAAGGAGTTGATTAGAACAAACTCCATTTGTTAATCCTATTTTAAAAGTTTTATCTACCGCACAACGCGTTAGCTGTGCATTAGGGTTATAATATACATAAAATAGTGACAATAATTAAGGCTCTGTCCACATTCTGATTTGGAAATAGAAATAGATCTGAGACTCACTTTTGTAATGTTGTTTCCTTTCTGTTTGCAGAAGTATTGTCAGCCATCATTAGTGTATTGCTGGTCTATATCCTTATGGCATTCCTCTTGTATGAAGCTGTTCAGAGAACTATCCATATGGACTATGAAATAAATGGCGATATCATGCTGATTACAGCAGCCGTTGGTGTTGCAGTTAACTTAATGTAAGATCTCCCTTTCTCTCCATTAAAACTCATAAATGTATTTCTGAATAAGCTGCTAATTCATTCATGGCCTGTAACTTTCTCATGCAATGTAATTTTGCTGGCCCTCTTCATTTTCATAATTAAGACATGAAATGATGCTGAGTGTTACTTTTTCAATTCTTTAGTTTAAAATGAAAGAAAGAGAAGCAACAACAACAAAAAAAAACCCCACTCACCAAACCCTAAAGCCTGTTTCTTGGAGTGTTTTTCTTCTTTCACTTTCAGAATGGGTTTTTTGCTGAATCAGTCTGGCCACCTTCACTCCCACTCCCACTCCCACCCTCACTCTCCCGTTCCTCAGCCGAACCCCCCCAACGCAGCGCAGAGCGGGGGCCATGGGCACAGCAGCCTTGCCGTGAGAGCCGCGTTCGTCCACGCCCTTGGGGACCTGGTCCAGAGTATCGGGGTGCTCGTAGCTGCATACATCATCCGCTTTAAGGTAAGGAATGGGTGGTCTTTGAGGCAGACTGGAATTTTTTTTTAATTTCAACTCCAGTGATTAAATTAAAAACAGACTGGGTTTTGTAAGTTATCAAAAACCCCACTTTGTGACATTCTATTATAAGCTTCATACATTCATGCAAAATAAGCAAATACTATCTCTATTATGTATTTTGTAAGTGTTCCAATAAAAATAAATATTCGTGAAAGTTGGAGCTAGAAGTAACTGCATTTTCTGACTCACGTTTTTATAAGCGAGCTCATTTTTATACATCCTTTAACACTTTGGAACTTCCCTTGCAGCCAGAGTACAAGATTGCTGATCCTATATGTACATATGTATTTTCCATACTGGTGGTTTTGACAACAGTTCGAATTCTGTGTGACACAGGAGTTATTATTATGGAAGGTAAGATCCGTGCACAGTCTGCAGTACTTTACATGCCAAATACCAGTGAGTGTCGGCACTTTTTTGACGTAATCACCATCTCTAACAAAGTGGATTGTGTCTGGAGACCTGTTTGTCCTGCTGCTGCTTTAGTCTTTTAGACTCAATTCTATGTTTTCACTTTAAGTACTTGTAAGGTGAAGTGAATGTGAACGCATGTAAAAGGAGGACGCAAGCTGAGGCCTAATGGCTGGACGGGTGGTTCACAACTGTCCTGTCTTCCCCTGTGGTATTACTTGTGTGCTTCTGTTGTTACCATAGGCAAAACTACAAGAAATGAGCGGTGTAAAAAGGAAGTAAAAAAAGGGAAGAAAAAGCTGAACATAAGCTGAAGAATGTTATCTCATATGGTGACTCGGAGGGAAAGATGCCAGCAACATTCTTTGCCTTATTATAACTCACATGCCAACTCTTACTGCTTGAGCTAGTTCTTTTACCTTATGAAAGTGAAAACATTAGGGATGGGAGAAAAATCCTATGTTTTAGCTGCACACTCCTAGCTGTCTTATCTGAGCTATTTTTGACTTCACTTTTATTATGTTACAAGGTTAAATCAAGGACCTAGAAATCTTCAATGTCAAGTGCTTTTGCTGTCGTTCAGGAAGAAAAAAAATATCCAACAAAATGGAAGTTCATCAAAAAGGCAAAAATGGTGACATTTGCTTAAGAAACCTCAATCAGCTCCAAACCAATAGCTAAGATTTAGCTGAAGAAAACAGATAAGACAAGCTAATGATGTATCCGATTCCAGATATCTGAGTTGTAGTTGTTTGCATAGGTATCCCAGTTGTCATAACAATCTCTGCATTAATGGCGTTATTAAAAGTGATGATAGGTGGGCTGTATGTATACTAGGGAATATTTCCAACTCAAATTCAGGACATCCAGAGAATGGACTCCCATTGATGTTGGAGACTACTGCTACAACATCAGAGGCCTTGGAGCTGTATCAGCTTTCAATATTAATTTTAACTTCAGTTTCATCGTTATACTAGGAATGCTAAATTAAAAAACTTAAATGGTTGTCTAATACAAGCAATGAGATTCTAGCTTTTAATATAGATTTATAAGGCAGCATGGAAGTCTGTCAATAGCATGATGCAAGAAATAAAAAATTAAATCCATGTTTCCTGGGAAAAAGAAAGCTGTAGAAATAGTACCAGGCAGTTAGCTAGTTATTTAACAGCTAGGTAATTGTTTGGTAGTCTTCATTAGAAGGAAAATGTTGTTTAATGAGAGACAATTCAAGACACTGAACTTTCAAGAGAGATGGTACCGGGACTAACACAATTTAAAAGACAATAAGGCATCAGATTCAGAGAGGAGTCATCCAAAAATGCTGAAGAAATGTGAGAAGCAAGTGGCTGAACTCCTCATAGTATATATAATCAAACCCCATAAAACTGGAAGTTAGGTGGTAAAAAGCTATGATGGAAACAAGACTATTCAGAAACAGAGTTTATTCAGTGTTTTTGTGCTAGTGCCCATGTTGATCATGTAAAATTTTGATTCTGCCCTTTGTACAGCTAAAGGATGGAGTAGGGAAGGTACAGATGTGTTGTAGCTGCTGAAAATACTACGTCCAAAAGGGCTTGGTCAGTGCAATCACCAATTTGCAAGGATGCCACGCTGTAAGACAGAAGTAATATATATTTAACCACTGCAGATGGATTACTGTGAGCATTTGAAAATTATTCTAGTTAACCTGAAGAGCGAAGTTTGAGGAGACAGGCCCTAGTTGTGGTTTGTGTTGTTCCAGATTCTGACTTAGAGCCTGTTCTAAGCAGGGATCAGGGGTCAGGAGCTGCGGTAAAGCTGTCTGCACAAGGACATTGCTCCAAAGGGTCCGATACAGGCTATTGCCAGAGAGCAGATTCTGGACAGCATAAATTACATTTCAGACAACACTGCAATTTCTGTACAACGTCTGCGTCATACTGGACTTAACATGCAAGTCTGCATATGCTTCTCTATTGATAACTTGAAGTTACTAATAATTTCCAACAGCACAAATGATAAACTCTGAGATCCGTCGTGACATTTTAAAGGCCACTGAGAGTTTGCAGAAGACAGAATTAATTTTACCTCTTGTTTGGTGTCACAGGAGTTCCAAAGCATTTAAATGTGGATCGCATTAAGGAAGACTTGATGAAAATTGAAGATGTTTATTCTATAGAAGATTTAAATGTTTGGTCTCTCACTGCAGGAAAAACAACTGCCATAGTCCACTTGCAACTAGGTAAGCGGCTATATAGCATAATTCTAAATCAAATCTAAGTGTAGAAAAAAAACCAGCACTTCCTCTTAGTACTGTTATTTAAGTTGAATTAGGAAATATCATTCTGTGAAAAAAAAAAGTATCTACTAAGTATGGTTTTATACAGCGAGGTACAGAACTCATTGGCCCAGAAAGACACAGTGTAAATGAAAATTTTGCAAAGAAATATATTCATACTAAAACATCTAATACAGATTCTTTGGGTATTAAAAAAAAATCTCCTCATAATTTCCCTTATTTTGTTCAGGGAAAGACAGGGTGAAGTTCTAACGTGGAACAATCTGACATTTGAAAAATAAGTATGTTTTTCCAAAATACATGCTGATTTAGACATCTAAACACTACCACGAATATTAATTCTTAGTAAGAAAGCTCAGTTTTTGGGGGGAAAGGGGGCAGTAGTGTCTAACACAGTTCTATCAAGATGTGATTCCAGTTAGAGGATATAGACCTAAAGATGTAAAAATAATATATAGGGAGTACATAGTGACCACAGAACAATATTAAATTAATAAATGAGTGTGAATAAAGATTATTCTAGTTGGGAACACTGTGCTAAATTTAAGAACAGCTGGATCGCCCAGGTTTCTTGAGGAATGAATTCTATTCATTCTTTTCCCAATTTTCCAGTTCCTGGGAGTTCATCTAAATGGGAGGAAGTTCAGTCCAAGGCGCGACACCTGCTGCTGAACACCTTTGGAATGTACAAGTGCTCTGTGCAGCTTCAGACCTACAAACAGGAAAGGAGCAAAACCTGCGCAAGTTGTCAGAGTTCCAGTGCCTAATTTCATATGTTTTGGGAACTGCTGCCTTATTCTTTATCTTGTAGTCAAAGACTGAGAGCAATAAACGCAAAATGAAAACGATCAAGTAGAAACCATTAATATGTGGATTTGTACCATGTAACATGCAGCAGGGAGAACTGGTGCTGCAAGAAGTGCAGTGGTTGCCCTACAGAACATATATTTCACTCTCTCCCTTGTACTGGTTTATTCAATTTAGTATGATTTAAAGACAGAACTGTTTTCAGATTGTTTACAAACTGCAACATGGCTCTGCAGATACCTCACAAATTACAGCCCAATATTGTCCTTTAATAACTATGTACCACAAACTACCTGCACTGCAAATGGAGCATCAAGAATTCAGTATTTCAATTAAAGTCTCTAATACTGATCATACCAGGGTTCCATAATATGTCATGATCCCTGAACTCAGTATACAGTATTTTTGCAATAGTAATTTTCATACAGTATCTTAAACTATAACGGATACAGTGGTCATTGAATTATTTTGAAAACTGTCTCTTTGGAGGCACTGCAGAATACACCATTTATTGTACCTAAACCAGAAAGTTAGCTTTAATCTGGGCATTCAGAGATCCAGACAGGACGATGCTTGCCCAGACTTCTGGTATTTAACTAGAGACCCAACGCTGGACCGACCTGAAGTGTTTTACGTGATCGGTTATCTTTAATGTATTTTAGAATAGGGTTTATACATTAGAAACAGGTTATTTATTTTACAAAGTTTTGACTTGTAAGATGAATTTTTAATAATAATCTTGAATGTCTAAACCAACATTTGATTCACATTAAAAGGCCAGTTGATTAGCATGCATTCTAATTAATAAGTGTCCTGTAATTGATCATTTTCCATTATTGTTTTGTTTTAAAAGAAAAATCAAGTGACAGGAACTATGCTTGATGTGGAGATACTCTCAAACACAATCTACAGCCATGCAAAATACGTGCATCTTCTTACAGGAAAGCAGGGAGCAGAAGTTTTAGATACGTTCTATTCATTCAGTCACAGGTCTCTCACCTTTTAGTTTCTGCTTTGAGCACAGTATGGCACAGGAATGCCACTGCAATAGCAGCCCCTCAATACTTTATGAATAAAACAAAATCCAAGCAATCCCAGTTACCTAATGGTGTTGGACAATAATATCATAACTTGCTACAGAGGCAGAAATGCCTCTTCTTAGGTAGAGAGGGATGAGGCAATTTAAAAAGCATTTATTCATTCTCAAAGCCCACAAAACTGACTTGCTTAACCTCGTGGTGGAATCACTGTACCTTGAATGTACACAGGATAATAAAACCTGGCACTAAGCTATCATACACCTCCAAGCTCAGATTTACACCTGCTTCTGAAGTCATTTCCATTGAAGAAGCTGAGGGCAACAAAAATATGAGGTGCAAAGTTCATAAGATGGTAAGAATGTGGCTTTGAATATTTTTCTTATACTGTACTTGGATCTTCATGCAGAAGATTCAGCTGGACAGGGTGCTGGCCCATCTTGTCTAGACCAGGCTTTTGCCAAGAAAGGTTGGACCAGGTGATCCTTGAGGTCCCTTCCAACCTGCTATCCTCTGATTCTATGATAGGAACTTTTACTGACATCAAAAGTAGTTCTGTATGTGGATCAGAAAAGAAAATTTTTGCAAAGTAATGGATATTGTGATATTCAGCTGTGAATAGTTAAGCTATTGTCTGTTTGAAACTGCTAGGGTTTCACATATTCACCAGGCTGATTTATACCTGCAATTGGTGGTAACAATCTTGGCTGCTTTTCTCCCCTTTTTTTTTGACGTAGGGGTCACACAATGAATGTTTAGAGGTGAGAACTGACAGCACAGTATTAATTTGGACAAAGCGCACATAACACCTGGTTATGGTTGTATCTGTTCTGGCAAGAGCTGGGAACGCTTGGGAGCACACACAGCTCAGAGGTGCAAAGTTAACGAATGCCTCAATGCAAACACTATCATTAAGCCATATCTCAGTTAATGAAAAACATGCATCCCATCCATACACACTTACTGGAAAAGAAATACCACAAACAACAGGTATTTTGCACATACTAATATTCAAAGAGGTTTTAATTAAATTTGGGTTTACAGTTTCTGTAATTAGAAGTTAAAGTACAGTAGACATGTATTGTATTTGGAGCTTTTTTATTGTAATAATTTACTACACATTTGTTTAATTGAAGAAAAAAGCAGAAATGTGTTGCTTTATTGTGGGTTTTATTAAATCAATTAAACTTCTCATTGTTGTCTTATAAAATATTTGTGTTGCTCTCATCTTTGATTCTTACAGTAGCTGTTTTTTGAAGTGTCTGAACACTCAAGCTTAACTCAGTTTGGTGATGTTATATATCGAATGAGTTACGTCTTTGTCTTTAGTCAGAACAATTTAAGTCTTGTTATTTCCCATGAATAATTGCACTTTAGCAAATACGAGCTGACAAAGTATGCTAAAGGAACAGCCAGAAAACGACTGGCAAAACATTCTTGAGACCTCACATCCACCCTTGAGGGACCTTTCTTATCAAAACCTGTGGACTGGAAGGAGTTCAGAGAAAAAAAACCAACAGAAGGTGAAATGAGAATCAAGAATAAAGGAACAGATGCATCTCAAGTGACCCTGAAAGTGTACATGCCCTGTTTTAAGGTCTAACTAAACTCACATGGAAATTTATATCCGTGTGACCTACCTGTAATCCTTTTATTCTTCTTTATAAACTACTCAGGGTACAGGTTGTCTGGCACTACTGTGTTTAATGTAAGAATCCAGTATTCTTCTGAATCTACTATTAATCAATATCAAAAGAAATGCACAGATTATCACTTATAATACTACTAGGGATGGAATAACTAGATTATCTCTCCACCTTAGGAAAAACAAAAACACAAACAAAACCCACACCACCAAAATAAAAGTCCTCCACCTTCCACCCTTAGTCACCTTTCCAGCTTCACAGCATCTTCCTCCTCCGTAACAAATCATGCTGGGCACTACCCAACACTCTCTGTGCTCTGGGGCTGCCAGATCCCTTGGCTTTCCTCATTCCATTTTCTCCAGGCTGATTGCTCTGGGAAGGACTGTACATGTTATTCTGTTCCGTGAAACACCTGACAACTTCAGAATCTACTAAAATAAATACTGATCCTTTCCATTTACTGCTATTGCCACAGCAATCTGCTCTCAGAATGCATGTGTACCTGGCTCCCATGTTTACAGCTGTAAGAAAACGATAACCAAATCAATATTTTTTTCTCTTTTATCTCTGTTTTACTTTTCTCCATTGTGCTTTACTTGTTTTCTCTCTATCGCACAGCTGGAAAGCTGCCAGCGCTAAATGTACAACACAAAACTTAATTGCTTTTATTAGAGTTATGAAGCATTTACACCTTTTATGCCATCAATTTCTCTAGAAGAAAAAAGCCATTTCATAAACATAAGCATAGTTTTGTCCTTATGACGACTGGTTTATGACTTCTTTTATATTATACCTGGCCAAAGGGTAAGTTGTTTTTCCACAGTTGTGACCGGCCAGTACACAAGGGTACATTAAACTGGTTAATGCACTCTGTCCAGAGTGCGTTTCACATTAAACTCAGTACTGATATACACAGGGATTTTTGATTCAGCTGATGAATAGATAAAAGCAGCCAGATGGCAAACAGACACAAAAATTGCTTTTGTCTCAGGTGCATTACGAACACCCAAGTCCCTGCACTCTTCCTATTCCTTTTTCCCAAAACACACAGAGAAATTATCTAAAACACCCTTAAAGAAACCGATGAGATGCAAACATCCAAAAATATCTCTTTAATTCTAGCAACTGGCCTTTTACATTCAAATAGAATTTTTGAGAAAGACACCATAAACAAACATTTTCATAGTTAAGATGATGCTATCTATTTGAACCTAGCATACATTTCTCTTCACTTTTTTGGTTATATTTCATTTGTTCCTTTTTCCCAGCCCACTGTAAGCACAAATCTGACTCAAAACTGCACAAACAAACCCTTTCTCCCCTGAACTGTCGAACCTTCAAGGCCTTTCGCGTGTTCACCAGGAGAGGGTGCGCTAGTCCCGGCTTTAACACAAACACCTGCGTACTGAACACAACTATTGACACTTCTGTATGTCACAGATATACATTTGGTCGCAAATATTTGAAGTGTCTTATTAGTAAGTATGTAAAAAAAAAAAACACCTCTTAATTTTCCCTAGGGATAGCACTGGGCATTTCACTCTATCGTGGATACAAGAGGAAAAAGATGAACCTAGCACAGATTTGTTTATCAATTACAGGGAAGTACTTAAGATAATTCTTAAAGGCATATACATGTAAATATAATGAAATATAACGCTCAAATATCTCCAAGCATATAATAATAATAATTAAAAAAAATAGAAATTAGTTGTATCTGAAATGCAATTAGAACAAGTTATATTAATTAACATAAACAATATCAGTTATCATGTAAGCACTTCGTTCTTACGAAAAGAAGTACTCTTTCTTTAGGGTGCTGAATTCATGTTTCCAGGATAACATATACTTGCATTTGAAACATCCTTGACTGTCTGCTTTTTAAATAAATGATCAAATGACACTTTCAATCAAAAATATACACTGAAGGAAACAACTTGGTTTCAAAATAGGCAGATACAATTACAAATGTAGAATATAACTGTGTTTGCACTGCTCCCATTGCTAATAAACTGCTGTATTTTGATCTAGCTGAACGGGCTTCACAGAGAGAAAATAGAGATGACAGAGGCTGAAGAACTCAGAACCACAACTTCCTTCCAGTCAAGTCTTTCATTTCTTCAAGCTATTAAGCAATTCTGTATTTTCTAAGCTTCTGCAAAGACACACACCTTCAATTGGGAACGGAAATTGCCCAACTAGTTACACACACTGGTTTCTTTCTGCTTAGATATTTGCTTTAAATTTAACCTAGATGGAACAAATTATGATGGTTTTCAGACAACCTGTCTGCTTGGACTTGCCACAGAACAAAGGTCAAGTCATACATTTGAAGTTGCCCTGGAGGAAGGATTAAGGGAAGAGGCAGTCCCTAATTTCAGCTGTCAGAGCTGCAAAGACACAGCCCACAGAGCAGGAGCAACAGCAAAATTAAATCCTACTAACAGGCCTACCAACTGCTATGGCTAACTAAGGGTATTCAATTCTGCAGTATTATTATTTTTTCATACTTTGGTCATGGTACCAGGTGTGTTTGTGTACAAAAGAGGAAGGAGGAAACAAAACAGATAAAGCCAGATCAGGTGGGTACTGCAGATACCAACTGAAAACCATCAGACTCCATTACGTTACCATGCAGCCAACTATGGAGCACACTAATAATTTCTGGACCAAACTGTGGTGATCACAAATGAAGTCAATATAGGTTGCAGCATTAGTTGATCTGTTATACAGTTCAACTAGGATCTCTAATCACTGGTTTTACAGTCATTTTTCTCTTAAGCAAGGTAAGTTTTACCCACCTAACCTATACCACACACATTCATTACTGATGCTATGGAAAAACTAAACTTGGAGTGTTTCCCCCATGTCCCTTCTTCGTTGGGTCGCCGTATTTTCTTTTATCTGTTTAGTAAAGAAGAAAAAAGTCCAACGGGTAAAGAAGTTCCCTTAGCTTTTGATATCTGTAACTCTGATTACGTTCTTTCAACAAACGCTCATCTCTAGCTACAGTGATACCTTTGTGCATTACTATCCCTTAACGAGGAATGTCCTACACGTTACATCCACGGTCCAGCCAAACCGACAACTGGATTCCTAAAAACAGACAGAAAGGTTGAACACAAGTTAATCCATCTATGACTTTGGTGGCAATTCTGTTTATTTAAAGCGCTCGCCCACAGAGGGTGTACACCTTTGTCCTTTACACCTATCGAGAAGCGACACACTCAACACACCTCAAACAGAAACTTCCATTTATCACACTGTTTTGCATACTACAAAAGCTTCCTCTTTGAACTAACCCACATACAGGAACTTGAGCCAAGACATGCCCGATTCTTACATGTTTTTATTTCCCTTAAGAAGAGAGATAACTTTAAAAAAGCCCACATACTAGTACATACACACAACCCCTACACATTGTTACGTTAATTCCATGTCTCCCTGAAATCAGTATAAAAACATTCCCATAACTTCAAACTCATTTTCTTTTACATCTACTTCGTACAACATAGTACTGTAACACTAAAATTATGGCTGAGCGTTTGGCAGTGGGGCAATGAACAGAACTGCAAGTCATTCTCACTGGGATTTTGCTGTGGATTTCTGGTTTGGGGAGTAAGGTGGATACCGAAGTTTTTAAGCCAAATTCTGTTTTCTGACCACAGCATGATTCATTCAAAGCACTTCCAAGAAGAAAAATAAACATAGTAAAGGCAGCATAATGCTAACATGTAATTTAATAATGCTGACAGCATAGGTAGCATAACACTAGCAGTTACTAAATTAAAAGTCATAGCAGAAGGGCAAGATGCATCATTAAATAAAAAACTCTTAACAGCTTTAACAAAAACACAGCTTCCCCTTTGGTTTGATGTAGTGAATCAGTGATTTATTAAAAGCAGATGACTACTTTTCTTTGGCAAACTGATAACATTTTCCTGTTACGGCCAGGGATTACAACTAGTCTGGATTTTCTGCATTTACTTCCTTGTTCATGCAGCAGCAGCAAATGTGGTAAAGGATGGTGTTTATTATTTACCTACCTACTGCAAATACATTGATTTCAGTTAAAGAAATGTCACACAACAGGAAATTAGGAATGCAAAAGTTTTGCTGAAGTTGAAAGCTTAAACATTTATTTATGCTAAAGAAGTTTTTTAATCTTGTGTGGCTTTCTGACCTCTCAGCTAATCTATTTGCATCCACAGCTACCCCTATTTGCCCTCTATACATCACACAACGTAACATCGTGTTGAAATAAACTGCATCTGTTAATGCACCTTGTTGACCCTGCATGAATTTTGCAATTAAAAATCCACATATTCGACAAGACTGAAACAGGAAGGCAAAGAACTCCACCTTTTCACAAACGCTGTGCTGTTAACAATCTAATGGGGTGATAAGGTGGGTGTTCTTTCCTTACACCTCACAATGTGCACCCATCCTTTCCGAAGACAAAACACAGCCCTGTGCAAAAGGCTGATGAAGCAGCGAGCCCACCGTCACCAGCAGCCCATCAGAACAGGTTGGTCTCGTGCCAAATACCATACAAAAGAGCAAAACAATAGAAAGTGGCTTGAAAACCCAGAAGTTCTAGAGAAGAGCTGTAACCATCAGTGGGATGGCAGGCCGCTCTGCCTTGTGACTGCATTAGCTAATGTACGTTCCTTTAGGCAATGCTGACTGGATTGCTACAGAGCTCTGGTCCCCACAGGCTGGTTTTGGTGCTGTCATCCTCTTAACTTTTCTTCCTGAGTCTGCAGACTCCCAGTTTGGCAACATTTGGTAATGATAGTGTCTGTGCAGAATTCCCAAACACTTCAGCAGGGAATTCTGCTTTATCAGTTGCTGTGATAAAGTCCCAAATTTAAGAGCTCTTATCTCCTGACCCTGCTTCAGCAATGCTGGGGGTCACTGAAGTCTGGCTGAGGAGCTATGTGAGTTTGAAGCTAAAGAAATTGCACGTTCCAGTTTACTCGAAAAGAACAACAAAATGCACAAATGAACAAGGTATTCACAACTGCTGCCTGGTTTGCCACCATCACGTCAGCAAGGCTACAGGAACCCCCAGGATTCGTAGTGCTTAGGACTAAAAACTGCCAGACCACTTCAAGGTTGGAGTTACAGAACATGAACAAGCTATTTTGTCATTTTCTTGTAAGGAAACAACCAGATGAATCAAATGTTAGTAAGAGAACAGCCCTTACTCAAAGCAAGATAGGTTTTGAAAGAAGTGGGTAAGGAACAGTCTCCCATAACATTATTAACAGATCTGGCCTTTACTTTTCTGCAGTAGCATAATAAAGAAAAACTGCAAACGTTTTTATGTTAGTCTATTGAAAGACAATGCATGCTTATGTACGACCCTAATTTCCATTTCATCTTTTGCAAAACTGAAAGACAATTCTTCAGTATTTACTGTTATTTATGCACATACAGAAAACCTACACTTTTGCTTGAAGAATTTACAGACTATGCATCTTACTGTTATTAGCAAGGTTCCTTGTTTTTTCCCCCATCATCCATATGGTGAATGTATTACAATACCATGAGCATAACTAAAGCAAAGCAGAACAGGAGAGAGGGAGAACGAGGGAGCCTTTTTTTGCTTCCTCTCCAAGTTTAAACCACCAGGCAAATTATATTCTGATCTAACAATTTTACATGTGTAAATGTATAGAACACAGTGCAGGTATACTAATACAGAGTATTAACTGTGGAGACAAATCAGAGCAAGAAATTTTTAAGCTTTTCTGATGTGTTTGTTTTGGTGGGCGAGACAGAAACACAAGAGATTTGGAAAGAAGAAAAAATGTGTCAGCAACTCAAAGGGAGGAGTCGCAATAGAAAACAGGGAGGAGGGTGTGAGAGACAGAAAACAAGTTATACCAAAGTCTAGTAGAGTCCAGATCAAATGTTTGACGCCGAAGAGACTGGTTTTCCACTGCTTGACAACCGGCAAAATTGGAAACACATTTATCTGAATCTTAACAGATGTGCACAAGCGCTTTTTAAACCTTATAGAAACAACGTCACAAAGATGACTGGCTTTATCTTAAAAACATCGCATCACGAAGCCTGAATTATTTATACAGAATACTTTTTAGGAAACATTACATGTGTGAAATCTTGGCCCGGAGAAGCAGAAAGGGTATTGTCACTCAGGACGGCACACACCTGAGGCCCAGCACCGCACATGGGCTGACTCCAGCCCTTGCTGTCACCGGCTGTGACACAATTCGGACAGTTCCTCAGGAGCCACACACACAGCCAGGCCAGGCCACCGACTGCTGTGCCCCAGCACCCGCGGACAAGCAGCAGCCCAAGGAGCAGAGGGCGGCCGTGGGCGAGGGACGGCTCAGCACCACCTGGACCAGGGGCCATGGCCACAGCGCCTGCCTGATGCGTTGGGCCAGGCCTTACAAGTCTTAACGGAAAACCAACACCAAACCAAAATGTCTGTGCATGCTCCCATTGCTAATAGATGAAGAGTTGTTAAAATTTATTTCCTAGACTGGCAGCAGCAATCAGTATCTGATCTATAACTCAAAGTCCAAACAAATTATTTCCAGGACTCTCACTTGCTAACACAGCTCCACAGAGGTTTAAACTCCGCCATCCCCTAACGCCTGAGCTGGTTTTGTTACAGCTCCCTGATTTGCTACACAAATCTTTTACCTCACACACTGTTGAATCACAGAATGTCAGGGATTGGAAGGGACCTCAAAAGATCATGCAGCCCAATCCCCCCGCCAGAGCAGGAGCACCCAGGTGAGGAGCAGCACGTCACCACAGGAGGGGCACTCAGCTCCAACCACGCGCCTGGAAACCAGACAATGTCACAAAACCCAGAGCTGGAGCTTTGCTTTGTACCTGGTTTTTGGCAGGAGTGGCCTTGTCCCCGCTCCAGTCACCAGATGGGCCGGTGACCTGACAGCGATGCCCGGGAGGACTCACCCCCCTCAGCTCCGGGGCTGTGAGGGAGCGTCCTCTGGCAGGTTTCTCAGCACCGGCCAGGGAGAAATGGAGCTGAGGCCCAAGAAAAGTGTCCCCCACCCATGGAGGGAAACGGCATGGGCGGGACCCCACAGGCACGGAGGGAGGTGTTAATGGTGGTGGGGCAGCTTTTTGTTACTCATAATGGCTTAATGTCTCACAGGTGTTGGGCTCTCCCTGTTGGATGAGGAACCGCACGTCCCTCATGAGCCCTGCAGAAGCACACTACGTCACCATTAAGAGCTCTGGCCAGAACGTACACATAAGGAGGTTATCAAAAGTAAAAGGTAATTTAAACCCTTTGGTCACCAGGTCAAGGTACAGCACGAATAGGGCTGGTGTAGCTTCCCCTGCAGGGCGCTGTCAAGGTGTGCGATCTCTGGTCGGGGTGAGGTGCTGCAGCAGAACGGCTCTTGGACATCCCCTTTGGGTGCCATTAGCACTCATGGCGGCTCCACCCCGAGATTGCTGTGGGCAAACAGCCCCCGCTCTCTGCGCACAGCAGCACCTGAGGGCCAATAGTTACTCAGTCCAAATGCGGTGCCTGAGACCACTTCCTCGCTAATGCCTTTTTTTTTTTTAATTCTATTTCAGTTACACTTTCAGGGAATCTCGTTATCAGATGCGCTCCCCGTACAGCAGGGATGTGCTGCACAGCGAGGACTTCAGCCAGAGAATTAGAACTGTGCTGAGCAGTACGGCCGTGTTTGTTTAATCTGAAAGCTTTCTTGGGAAACATCCAACACCAAATATTGGCCAGATCCAGTGAATTACTCCTGTTTGTTTTCTAGAGCTAGTCCTAGGGACAGCCGCCCTCTGTGCAGAGACAGATGACAGCTGCAGGATGAACAATTTCCTCTAATGATTGCACCAGGGCACTCTGCTAAGTTCCTATATTTTACAGAAACCACACGCGCCAATGAAGTGACCAGATAGTACAGTATTATACTAATAGCATCTTGCAGTAGGAAAATGTAGAGGGTAGGGGACATCAGATAGAGAAATGCTGACACCAGGGCTGTCATATGCAAAGAAAGCCAAGTGAAAAACCCAACAGAGCTCTTGGATAAATGCAGATCTTGTTATCATCATGATTAAGGCCTTGAAGTACTATCGTAATATCAAAAATTAGTAATTAAATAATAATTGCATGTATACTGCAGAAAGAAATCTTTTATTCTTCTGTTCTTCCAGACAAATAAGACTATTTATCTGTCACCTGCAGTTAGAAAAGCATGACCCTAGATTCTAATGATGCATTTCTAATGATGATTAGAACAATTTGAAAACATTTCTAGTGGGTTTTAATCTGTATTTGAAACTCTTAACAAGCAGTGAGCATTTTAAGTAAATTTTGTAATTAACATGAAAAGTTGGAAGTGATACAGTTCCATGGAAAAGTACTAGACAGAGTAAAGGCAGTGATTGTTAAAAAAAATAAATCAAAACCAACAACAGAATAGAGTAGAAAACAAAATATAAATAACAGAATGAAGAGATGGAAGAACATTTTTACATTTATTTCAACAGCCCCTAAATTGTCCATGGAATAGAAAGTCATGGGTTTGTGAAACACAGGACATGGAAGTCTTATTTTTCTCATAAAAGTCAGCTTGTAAAATTCAGCCAATTAAATCTTTACTGTCTTAACTCTGATGTCTGTAGAATAAGGAAACAAATTGCATATTACTTTATTGATTTGTGTTGAGTAGTTGGGGGAGGTACAATAATCGCTTTTGGTGTGCTGTGCTTACAAGCAAAAGAACAACCAAACCCTCATCTGTGCAGGAGACAGAATATTTTTAGGGACAGTCTGACAACACACAAAATAGTTCCAAGAACTTTAACAATATTCATAATCTTTTTGAAGTGCAGAAAAAATATTTTGATTTCTCACATGTGAATACCCTCGCCACTAATCAATATTTAAAAAAAATATAACCTAACCAAGCAGAACGTTCTATTACCTTTGCTATTATGCTTCCACCCAGGATGAAAGCAGCAACAACCTGTGACTGATGGCAGTTACACTGCCTAATGTGCGACCGGAAGACACCACTAAAAAGCAGTTAGGTACAAAAATTACCTTAAAATTACTTACACTTATTTCCCTAATGTTGACAGATACTAAGGCATAGTATTTACAGACCATACAAGTGATTTACTCAAGAACTCATTTAATCCATTAGTCAACTCAGAACACAGCACTTCTTGTTTTGTTTGATATAGTCCAGTAAAAATATGCAAATACAGAATATATTTTAAAATATTTTTATTAAAATACTTAAAACTTGTATTCCTAAGAGCAGTGGATTTTTGTGGTTATATGCTATCAAATCATCTTGTAATGTCATTCCATAAAATGAACGCTAAGAATGGATTCTGAAGTCTTGTAGTTGCTCTCGCTCTTAAACAGAAATGCTGCTGAGTCATCCTTACTTGATAAATATTTACGCATTTGCACACAAGTATGGGATTGTGTGGTTATTTTTCTTAGCATCTATAAATCTGAACAAAACATAAAGCTTCTGAAGCCAAGCTACCTTAAAATCCAGGAGACAGCTCTACGCAAGTTTTGTCTTTGCTGCAACAGGGTAACATAAACCACTTCACTATTGCTCACAGGGACTTTTTCCCATCAGCAGTTGTTTCACTTTTGCTTTCTTCTTCACAGAAATTCATATGCATTCTGAGCATCAGTTGTAAAAGAAACTGTATAATATATTGTGAAACTGCTTGGAAGGGGACACGTACAGAAAATATCCACAAAAGACTGCTCTACCATTGGATGCACATATTGCCTCATTAATTTACTGGGGGTCCGCACATTACATTCTTTTCCCAGCCAACCCATAAGAAAACATGCGGATGCTTAAAAAGGAACTATCTTTTCATAGAGTCATTCCTAATTTTAATCTTTCTCTTTGTTAAAGCAGATGTCCGTAATACCACATATCTAGAAATGCTTAAAAAATATTGTTAACTGTGCAGTAAATTTGAGCTTGCACATTAACTTCCTTGGACAAGAAGAAATTAACGTTACGTAATTAGCTTTGGATAATTTAAGTTTCCTAACTCTAGTAACTTCTCCTAAATACAAACTCTTTGAATACAACAGAAATCTCATTTCCAATTCTCTTTTAGCTATGTTTACGCTTATGCTCTAACGTTGCAGTCTCAAATGTAGCCTTAAATAATCTATTGGACTCCTCGGTGAGGTGGGCACACGTTTTAGTATGAGCAGTAGAACATCAGCTTTAACTTAAATTGTCATTCAATCTAACATAGAGAACGAATGCAAGTATACTTTATGACCACATATGTTGCCATACAAAGACATCCTCTGCCTGTGATGACTTTTTGGTCTGTATACAGCATTGAAATACAGTATAGAGAGGGAGAAGATCAGTAATCTCAATTTAGAAAGCCTCTTAGGTAATCTCCATTTATGGAATTCACATGGGAAGTTGTAAAAATTTTAAAGATATTTAATTTAAAATATATAAAATTACAAAATTAATGTTTTTTTGAGAAAAATAAAACTCTACAAATAGTGTGGACGCCTTTTCCATCTATAATCACTATCTGAATATTCAGCATCTAACATCAAATGCCTGCTGAAAATGAATATTTGAGAGTGACTTTTGGACTGTGTGGATGTGTATGCCAACTTCTACGGCAACATGAAACTCCTCATACAGAGTCCAAAAAATGCAGGGAGACCCTAAAAATGTAGCAGAAGCATTTCCGCACACTGATTTCAGTAGTCAAGTTTGTGCAGAAGTGATTCCACTAGATTCATAGGGTACCTTTTTGGGCAACAGAAACTTGTCACTTCGTAAGCTTTCTGACATTTTCCAGCTCTTCTATAGGTTTCCATTTCTGATGGACTGTTAGTAGCTGGAAGAAATTCAAAGGAAAATATGAAAGAAATCAGCAAAATCCCAGTGAGCATTTATTCCACTCCCACCCCTGCCCATATCTTATATCAACTTATGGGTGAAGAAGGATTTCTAGTAGCTTTACATTTTCCTTTCAGAAGTAACCAAAAAAAGCAACTGATGACATATTCAACAATTTGCTGAAAAAAATCACTTGGATATTAAATGAGCGATAATGCCAAATAATTTTATTTTTCCTTATCCTAGATGTTCTGCTAAACTAATGTTTTTTTCCTTCAGGCTGCAGTACTCTAGTCAATTTTGTAATTCGGGAACAAGGCAAGGGTAAACGGCACTTCTATACTCCAAATTTCCACTGTTATCTATGGAATTGAGTAAATGCATGTTGGGGAGGGGAAACACCAACCAGTAGTATGTCATATATTCAGGATCAGACCTAGAATGTAACAGCTGAATCTCTACCATTAAGTAATACAGAGAAGATGCTTTACATAAAATAATGAATTAAGCAGTTAGTTCCACTTTTAAGTAGATGTATGTCAGCTTTACGTTTTTTCCTCATTATTTAAATGTATAAGAACTAGGAAAATATTAAAGTTATTCATTGTGTTGGAAAGATATGCTATTTGTACTGACTATATTATTTGTACAAATTACCTTCTGAGGCTTGGTAGGATCGACATTTTCCCATGGTTCTGGATTGCCACTCTTGTTAATGCTTTAAGAAAAGAGAAATCAAAACAGGTCCTATGTTAGGGTGTGATCTTGCATACATTTTTCTTGTATGAGCAGTCTGTCAATCAGTACAACTATTCATGTAAGTACTTCCCTGAAACACAAGTTTAAAGGTTTGCACATTTCTGTTTTAAATTCTGAGGAGGAATCAATGAGGGCTTGCTTTATTTGCAGCTTCCGAAGCACCAAAAAAGCCAACATTCTTCAAGTATAGCAGGTTATCTTAAGGGAAGCAAGCTGAAAAATCAAAACTGAATAAAGACGCACAGAAAAGTAAGTAGATTCTTACTCTGGCAGCTAAATTGTCTATTCCAATTACTTAAATACAAAAATTCCCAAAAGCTTGAAGAGTATGGGACTTAGCACCGATTACTAGCCAAGCTATTAAAATATTAACTTATTGTAAGTTCCTATTATCAAATGCTGTTCTTTATACACAAGTCAATAGCCTGGTTGCAACATATCTGCGTGTTGTCTACCTATCAGATTATTCGAAAAATCTTCATAGAACATTTAAAACCTACTACACCTAAAGCAAAGAAAAAATATAATCTATTAAATCGAAAGCTAGGAAATAATTTGGACTACGCTCCAAATTATTTTTTTTCAGTATTTACAACCTGCAGATATCTTAGTTGTTAATAGCAGTCTGGAACAACCACATGGATTCTTTTTTTGTTGGTGCAAAACACTATGGTCAAATACCTCTGTTGAAAAAAGAAGCTTAGGGTAAACTCCAAGCAATAAGTATTTTGCTTACATCACATCAGATTTGCTGAATAGGGAATAGGCACAAAAAGCAAGTGCCCCAGCTGCTGCAGAGGACACTATTCCAACCAGGGGAATGAGCTGAAAGACAAAAAACAGAGAGAAGCGTTTAAGAACTAGTGCCCTGGCTACAGAGCCGTCAATAGGAGGAGAAAGAGTTACAAGGAATTAAGGTACAATTAGTTGCCAAGGTGTACTACCTCTACATTACTGTTTATACCAGCTCGCTTGTAACGCATGAATTTCAGATTACACGCATCCCTTGCCCTCCTCTATCAGGTGCTCATCACTAAACGGGTACCTGCTACAGGCAGCAGGCACAGAACCAACACCTCTAGCAAACTTACTTCTTTTTTTGTTTTTAGTATGTGGAAGAAGCTCGAGTTCATCCTCACTGCGGCTGCGGACCTGCAACAAAGAGCTCCCTGTTACCGGGACCCCCGGCTGTGGGACCCGGGGGAGAAGGCACAACGCCTCCAGAACCTGGCAGAGCGGAGAAGCACCGGCAGCGCTGCCCACGGGCACCAGCGCGGGAGGTACGTGCTCTCCCCGTTATATACGCCCAGCAACGCCCGAGCGCTTTGGCTGCGCGCCAGACCGCCTGGGCGCAACGATGGCGCAACGCGCCGCGCAACGCGCCCCCCAGCGGCCCGCGGTGGGAGCCGCCCGCGGGCAGCAGCGCCGCCCTCCGGCCCCCGGCGGCAGGCGCGGGGGAGCGGAGCGAGGAGCTGCCGGGGGTGCGGGGTGCACTCGTCCCGCCTTCCTTCCGCAGCTCTTCTCGTTCGTGCATCACTCCAACCTTCCTGCCCCACGTCTCCTTTGTCTTCTTGTTTGTCCCCTTCTGCAGACAGTTGCCTGAAGAACAGCGTATCCAGGTAAACACACGGGTAACACCCTGGGCGCCTCTTGGTAGGGCTTGGCAAGGTGCACGTAGTGACCAAACCAAGAGCCCCATTTCAGTCCATCCCCTTCTCTTTCAAGAAAAGCTTAGCCCTGGCCCAGGTTCCCACCACCCCGTCCGAGAAAAACTCCTACCAGGGCCATGCTGGAGGTACACAGTGCCAGCAGACTCCTGTCAATCTGTTTCTCCCTCTGGCCCGCGGGAAAGAAGCGTGAGGAAGAAGTTGCTTTTGCTGCATGCTCTGCTGGGCCCCTGTAGCAAGGAGAGGACATGACAGGGCAGAATTAGCTCTGTTGGTACTTTTAGCGAGCGAATGCTTAAGTTAAGCAGCATCACCTTTGAAACAAAGGAGTTTGCAGCATTTCACTGTCCTAACAACCTCCAGGTCTAGGAATTCTAAAGCGGAACTCCCAAATAGTGGAAAGCAAACCAGGGAGTTACCTGGAAGGTTTTCATACTTTACCTCTCACTTTATCTTTGGGTATCTGGGAAATTCAGTGGCACTAGTGTACCTGTTGCCAGCAATAAAGCAGCACAATGGCCCTTCGGTAGGAAGGGGTGATCAAAGCCACCGAGCTGTAGGACAGTCATATCTGAACCCCTTCCCAGGTTAAACTGGCTTCTACTACTGCCCTTTGCCCTCCACAATCACCAACTGCCTTTGAACTTCCTTTTGTGATCCACCTCACTGTAAACTGCACTGCAGTGCAGTCCCTAGTGTTCCTGTTATGAGGAGAAAAAATAGTTTAATGTGTTTATAGCTGAAATAAGAAACTATCTTTGAAAGTGGAGTATTTAGTTCGCAAGCAATTTCCTTTGACCTATCAGTGTATTTTAATGATACACAAAAATATATTAACAAAGAATGGTTGGGTGGGAAGACTAATTCTGTAGAAACTCTTATAAAGCAAACTCCCTTCTCTAAAGAAGAAATCATTGTATTATTTGATTACAGACTTAGTATCTGCTTACTCAATCCAAATGTTTGTACAGTAAGCAGTAGCCGATCTAAAATTATTCAAAAAACCCCAAGACTCTCAAACTTCAGACAAACTATTAAGCACTGACCACCCTTTCACTGCCAATATATACTGGAATCTGCTTCTAAGAAAGGAAGGCTGTAGATTCACACATATAGAACACCTTACATTTTACATAGCATGGGATTTACTTCCCCATATTAAAAAAACAGAAAAGCCTCCAGAATGTTAAGATATTCACTGTCCTTTGGAGACTTCACGTTTTAAATTAAAAATCCTTAATATGCCAGTGTTTGTACTGAAAACTATGAAAATCAACAGTAACACTAAGCTGTTCCAAAGTGCTTTAACCCAGTATCCCAATTACTCATTTCATCAGGTAGAAACCTAGCTAAAGGAAACAATATTTTTATTTATTCCCTATTATTGAAATCACAATTTTTCACAAATGAAATTTTACTGTATTTCATACACACTGAAAACTACAGTAAGTACAGTATCAAAAAGCAGGGAAGCTGTAAGCCAGTGCAAAGTCTTCGTAACATATTTTAAAATACCTAATGCCACATCACTCCTTTTGATTCAAGAAGCTAATACTTGATTATAGAATTTTTCATAAAATTCCAAGTCTTTTCTGTTTAAGGATGGTTTTACAGTCCTCAATGATTTTACAAAATGCTCGTGTTTTACGGCAGTTGCTTCAAGTCCATTCTCTTGCAATGCCAACAAAGCAGCCTGAAAGGAAAAAAAAGACATAATCTTGAAGTGCTTATCGTGTTTTCATTTCCAAAGAAGTTACTTTAAGTATTCTAAAATATTTTAAGTGAAATCAAATTTTAGGTAAAGCATCTGAAGACAGCATTGTATAATTTATGGTTAGTTAACAACAGATAAACATTATATAGGATTACTGTAACTTTTTCATTCACTTTTTTGTCTGGATTAGACCACATATCCTTGCTCACTTATATGTTTGGATTTTCCTCCCAGTCTTCTCTCTTTTATATAACTCATCTCAACTACTTACAAACTTCTCAAGTTTCTTCTCTCTAGCCTTGACGGCACATGCTAATTGCAGCTAAAAATGCTACAGTTGCTTGCAGTACACTAGAACATAATTCATCTAGATGGCTGCTTGGTTTAGAAAGGGCACCACAGTTCCTTAACTTCTATTAAATTATCACAGAAAGCCTTTATTCTTACGTAGCTCTATTTATTTAAAGAACTAACCCTTGTTCATTCTCTTTATATTTTCATTACAAACTGTGGAAGAAGCCATACTACAGATGGCTTGCAAACATCTAGGAGTTAGTGCTCTTTTTTCACTGGAAGGTTTAATTTACAGGTTATTTCACAGAATAACCATGAATATTTCTTACCTCCTTGCATAGATTTTCAATATCAGCTCCAGAGAAGAGGTCTGTCAGGACTGCCACATCGTCTAATGACACATCAGTATCTAATGGAATTTTCTCTGTGCGGATTTTCAAAATGGAAAGCCTTCCCTGTAAGTCGGTACATATTATATAAGAAAACAAAAGCAAACAAACCAATAATTAATTCCTCTCCAAAGCAGTACAAAATCTGAAACTAGAACTAAGCAAAGTCCAGAAGAATACCTAAACCAAAACTACATGTTTTTGGTGGAAGAGTAATAAAATGCTATTAATTGAGATAATCATAAAAGTAAGTATTAGCTCATATATTAAAGTCTGTTATTCACAGTTACTTATTATTTCATGAAAACACAGTATTTTAGACCGAAAAGTCCACATTTGGCCTGCTTTGGGGCAATGTTTTTTTGGGTGGAGGGCAGGGGGGTGGGTAGCTCAAGAGAAGGACCTACACTGCCCTTAAGAATAGGGCACAATAATTATTTGAAGCAAGGACAGACAACTTGTTATGGTACTTCCTACACTACAGCTTGATTTTGTAAATACAGAATTATTCCAGATTTTGTCTGTTTTCTATATGCAATAATGTAACTACGTACAACAATTAAAATGTTACTGGTGTTTGAATTACAAATGTAATATAATTATTCCCTTTTAAACTTCATTGTACCTTGAGTTTGGTGACTGATCTTCAATGAATCATCCATCAATTATTTTATATTATAGGAATATGCCTCCTTTGCTCTTAAAGTAAAGTATGCTGGCAATTAATATCTCTCCATTTAAAGCCACGTGTGGATTTGTAATACATCACCTTCAGATCTGGAGGTGGAATGTAGATCACCTTGTCCAGCCTTCCAGGACGCAATAAGGCATCATCCAACATATCTGGTCTATTTGTTGCAGCAACTACCATGAAATCTTTGTTCAAACTTTCCTGAAACTCTAGCTGAGTATGAGATGATAGAAACAAATTAGTGCAACACGGTTAAGAGAGATATTTTTGAAACAACTGGACAGCATTTATGATTCTTCCTATATGGAAGAGGGAACATAATTACCTTTCTTTCCTCATCACTTTGTTCTTGATATTGACCCTCAGGCTGTAGTTTGCTTCCTCTTCTTTCTGTGACTTTCAGCCCAATACCATCCAACTCATTGAGAAGAACAGAAAGAACTCGCTCTGAGACACCATGCGCAGTTTTGCAGCGTGACCGAGATCCCAAGATAGAATCAATCTCATCTAGGAATATAATTGCTGGAGTATTTGCTCTTGCTTGGCGAAAAACCTTTTTTTTTTTAATTAACAAAGTAAAATGTCAATATGCACATTCTATGAGCTACGGTGAAAACACCTGTTTACATATACTCTGTATTTTACTTACTTAACTTTAAAGATACATTCATAAAGATTAACAAGAGCCATTCTGGCTCACATTTACTATAGGCAAATTCTCCTTATTTAAACTCTTAAGCGAACAGAAAACAAAATGGTAGAAATACTTTCAAAGTTTAGAACAGGTAAAATTTTAGGGCTAGATTATCAGTTTATGCGAATGTGAATCTGTAAGCCATTTCTATTTAATAATCAGATGAGAGCTTTAACTATCATATTCTCAATAACAAAATTTAGGTTTACTTTACAAAAATTGAGCAAAAATAAACCATACCTGAGACAAAATCTTCTCTGAATCTCCAACATAAGGTGAGAAAAGGTCAGCGCCACTTACAGAGAGAAAGGAGCAGTGACAACTTGTGGCCACAGCCCTCACCAGTGTGGTTTTGGCACACCCCGATGGCCCATAGAGAAGAATACCCTTTGGATGAGACAGGCCCATCCTAGCAAAGGCCTGAGGAAATTTCATAGGCCACTCAATACTCTGTCAACACACAAAAAAAGGAATAAAACTCTTAGTAATGAAACTAGAGGTCATAGGCAATCAATAAAATTGCTGAGCATGTTATTTCCTCTTGTGGTACAAACATTAATTAGACATCAGAGAATACTCATTTCACATAATGCCCCCCTTGTTAAAGTTTCCTCTCAAACAGAAAGGTAACCCCTGAGAGATGATAGGCAAGGGCTGCTGACAGATTCAGGAATGAACAAACTTTCTGGCTTATTTAACTGTTTTTCAGCTACTGGAGAACATGCTAATTTTCCCAAGACATTACACTTCATTTCATTACATTCATTTCTATAACGTGGCATACAAAATACCTCAGAGGACACAGTTATTAAAAACTACCTGTTTATCTAAATGTACTTCATACGTTACCTGTTTTAACTTTAATTTGACATCTTCAAGACCACCGATTTGCTCCCAAGTGACAGGTTTACACTCTGTTAGTCCAATTGCATTTCGAAAAGAGGACGGTTGAATTTTTTTAAAAGCTTCTTGGAAATCTGCGATATTAATCATCATTTCAGTTGAATCCTGGAGAAAGCCAGATAAAGCACATTAACAATATTTTATGTAATAATTGGTCATATGTAATATGACCTTTTCAATGGCATGTTTTTATACAGGAAAATGATAGTTCCATTACACACTGATCTGCCAAATCAAATGGTTTCTAGTTTCAGGGTTACTACATACCAATTCCTAGATTCTCCTGAATACAAATAAAAATGTTCTAATATCCATTTTTACCACATACTGGAGAAAGTAAGGTACTTTATATCAAACAGGCTAGAAAATACAATTATTAAACTAAAGATGCAATGACAGAAGTAAGATGTATTTTACAAAGGAGCTTGCAGTTCTTAAGGCAGATAGGCCATCTACTTATTCATTATCTTCATTTGTTCATCTATTTCTTTCCAGGATACCAGGCTCAAATTATTTTGTTTATTACTTTCAGTATTTGTAAGGTATCTGGAGGAGATGGAAGTTGTAGAAATATGATGTCCTCTTCTCTCTATCTCCGAGTGGTGACAGAGGGTTCTACCATTTTCTGTAGATGCTCTGACTCAGGAAATGTTGCAGATCTGGCTTTAAACTTCTGCTCAGCCATTCCAGATGAAAAGCAACAGCACACATGTACTTCACAATTCTTGCAAAAGTCAGAATAGAAAGCTATTAAGAAATACCAATTCTCTAATTCCACATATATAATATCTAAGAAGTTAAATTCCTGCACAATGGGCAGTTTTATACCTTGTGTCTATAACGTTTATCCAGTCATACAACCCAAATGATAATAGTTATTATCACTAGCACTTATATACCTAAGTGTCAACCTAAACTTTAATTTGCAGTTATGATTAAGAAGTAGAATTCTAAATCACTGATAGCTTCAAAAGAGAGCTTTGGTGGACATTATAGTTTAGTTCGACAAAAAAGACTAACATCTCTGCTTTGCACAATCCTAAAAAGATGAGAATAACAACTTTCTGCAAAGCTTTTCATTCAGAAAGGAGAAAAGTCTTTCCAGGTGAGAACCGAAAGGACCAGCAAAATAGCATCTTTATAATTATAACACACTTGGTGTTTTTCAGTATTTTAATTTGTGAGTTCTTCCACTTGTTCAGCTTTGCAAGTAAAGCCAAGTATTAATGAGGAAAGGGCGGCACATATCATTAATTACATTCTTGTTGACTAATCTGCAACCATACCAAAGAGCTGCGGAACACAGCCTGCATGGCAGCTTCTCTGCAGAGTGCTGTAAGGTCAGCTCCGACGTACCCAGTTGTCATTTCTGCCAGTTTAACCAAATCAACGTCTGTAGAAATCGGCATATTAGATGTAAGCAACTGCAGGATAGATCTTCTTTGCGTAAGTGTTGGTGTCCCAATAATCACCTAAACCAAATACAGTAAACAAAAATTTTAAGTAGATATTTTACTATGTTCCTTTGAATTTATAGACCTAGGCAAGCAAGTTTGGCTCTGCTTTATACTGCTTACTGAAGATTTACATGTACTTGCACTGTAACTAAAACATTTTGCAAGAAACTTATTAGCAGTGCTATACAAATGATAAATATTGAAAATACCTTTTACTTGGACTTACTTTCAAAGTAAGTGAACAGTGCTTGTATAAACAGTTGTACATAAGACTCTGCCAGCTAGCGCCCATTAAATCCTATTTTAAGGTAATTTCAACATAACACAAATAATAATTGTCTCGCCTAACAAGAGCTGACTTAGATTCGTCCAAAAGAAAAAAAAAGTGAGTTACATAAACATCCATACATTATTAAAAACCTGGTAAAATTGTGCCATAAAACATATCTCAATAATCTAGAAATTCAGGAAAATAATAATTGTGAGGATCAGAAAACTTGACCAAACTGGATGACCCAGGAGTGTGTTTAGCCAGCAAAATAAACAATACAAGCACAAGCATTGTACGTTGCTTAACCACATGTGTTCTTTCTTCATTTGACCATTAGGCCAGCAGAAGTTTTCCAGAGTAAACCCAGTCTCTGCTAGTGAAAGCTGAACAGAATTTTTGACACAGCAGGTGTCACAATCCAGGATTTAAATGAGAGAAATCTAAGTCTGTAACGCCAAGCATCCGTAAGCAAAACAAAACCTTCAGGAACAGGTCCATGTCTTTATGATAAAGAAGCATAAAGACTCCTCTTTTCTACTTTCAAGTATTTGGAGCTCTGTGTTTCCTGAGTAAAACATGCTCCCTACCTTACCCAAGCTGCAGCAATCCGAAGAAAGAAACAGGACACACACTTCAAGCCTGCAGAATCCCACTATTAAACATGATCAGTAGACACTAAAAAAAAATTTACTAATGGTGCTCTGCTCCATGTCAAAAAGGAAAGGAAAAAGACTGTGTGAAAACCAGGGCTTGCTTACCTCTCTGTCAAATCTGCCAGGTCGTCTCAGCGCAGGGTCTAAGGCATCAGGCCTGTTTGTTGCTGCTATAATGACCATCTTCGCCTCGCTACCTACACCATCCAGTAGCGTTAGCAGCTGCGCAACAATACGATCTTCAGGAGCATTGTTTGAACTTCCTCGCTTTGGGCATAAAGAGTCAATTTCGTCAAAAAAGAGAATGGTTGGGCCCTCATGTGACATTTCTCTGCCCTTTTCAAAGACTCTTCGCAAATTCTCTTCGCTTTCTCCTGGTCTTGAACCATACAGGGCTGGGCCACTGATGCAGAGCAGATACGCACCCACTTCTCTTGCTACCGCCTTTACCATCAGAGTTTTGCCTACACCCGGGGGGCCTATTAGTAGCACCCCATTAGGGACAGAAAGCCCCAGCTTCTTAAAAGTCTTTGGAAAGCGGAAAGGCAGATCAATCATTTCTTTCAAAGACTTTTCCACATTATCTAGTCCTGCAACGGAAGCTTTTGCAGAGTCTTCTGATAAGTGTCTGTACCATTCAAAAGTGACCACCTCCTTAATTTTTATGCTTGTTTGGTGGGTTATCAGTCCGGCTTCATCTGTCAAAGGGTCTACAGACAGTATTTCAATATACACCACGGGGTTTTCCAGATTTGGGGCAACAGTAACAACATAATGAAGCGAAACATAAACATTTCTTAGCAGTTCTCTGATCGTCTCCTGCAACACCGCTCTGGGAGTCGACTTTTTCAGTGCAGAGCTCTTAAGGACCACTTTCACAGTCACCTTTTGTAAGGGGCGAGAGGTCAGGAGCTCCAGCTGGCCGACCCGCAGCGTGAGGCCGCTCATGTCCCGGGCAGCGACCCCCGCGGTGCCGCAGCTCAGGTCAGCCTGCACGAACCCGTCCGCCAAGTCGTGCCGGGGCCACGCCGTGCACAGACAGCAGCCGCCGGGCAGGGAGATCCGCAGCGGAGCGCCCAGCCGGGCGCCCAGCAAGGAGAGAGTGGCAGGCCCGACCCTGCACCTCTGGGTGCCTTCATCTCCCGGGTCCAGCGGGAGCAGCTTTAAGGCTGCCGCCTCCATCGCGGGCTTGGGCGGAGTTCCCTCCGCTGGAGAGGGCGACGACCCCCTGCTCTGCGCGGCCCCGTCCAGCTTCTTACTCACCCCGCCTCGCCCTCCCGCTCCGCCAGGCCCCCGTGGTCCCCGCGGGGGTCCCCGCCCGCTCCGGAGCCGCTCCGGAGCCGCTCCCGCGCACCCGCCGCGCGTCCCGGCGGCCCCTGCGCCCCGCGCACATGCGCCATAGCGGAGCACGCGCAGTGTGAAGGAGCGCGCTCAGCGGAGCGGCGGCCGCCGCCCCCCCTCACGGTCCCGCCTCAGCCGCCCCTGGGGGCGTTCCTTCCAGAACCGGCGAACCGCTGTCTGTGAGCTGAACGCGGTCTCCTAGTGACGGGCTGACCAGCTGCAAGCCGTCTCTCGGCTCCTTGTACTCTCTTCCCACAGACGAAATGGGTTGATCTCCCTCGTTGCCACTCGGCTTGTTCTCCACAGAGCTGGTGCTGGCGGGCTCGCTCGCCTCCCTCCTTTCCTCTCCCTCAGCCCGTCTCCTCAGCGCCTCCCGCTTGTCGAGTTGGCGCTTCCTCAACATGTTGCCAAAAGTTGGGCTTCCTCTTTCCCTCGTCTGCTGTCAGCGCTTCCCTTGGCTCAGGGTGGCACCTTGTTCACCAGCGGCTGGGGTTGATTCAATTGTAGATACTGGTTAAGAAAAAACAAGTGAGGAGCCACAGAGCTGACTTGAGAAGCTGCTGATATAAGTGATTAGGACAGATATTTATTCAACAATTGGTAAAACTGTAGTAGTGTGTTGCTCTGAAAAATGCTCAGCCCGCTTTTAAGAAAAATTAATCGTGTAACTTTCAGGTCCGCCCACTTCTTTGATGATGCCATGAAGTGTGCAGTGCCATCATAAAAACCTTCCAGGAGATCTGCCAGCATTGTGGGATACAAAACAAAACCATGATCTATAAAATTTAGCGTGTGCACAATTTTATTCTTGCAAGTGGCTTCATAGTAAGTGAAATTACACATGTACTGCATACATACAGGCTTAATTTGAGACCACATATCGATGAGAATTAGGATCTCAAATACATGAGGGCAGACAGAGCTGTGCTCACAGAAAACGCAGAGGGTGGTTTACAGCATGATGGTGAACGACTCAGCAGGTACTTTAAATGACTCTGGATGGGAAGAATAAAGAAATCTTTTTGATGGTGTCCCACTTAATCACGTTCCTTTACTGAACCAAGGGCTGTACACCAAATATTTTAGTAAGCCATGTGAACAAAAGCAGGCAGTGTTAACAGAGCCAGTTCAGGTAATTTTAAATGCTGCATAGGAAACCAGAAGAAAGGTGTAGGGCTGAGCAGCGTGAAAACCAGCAAGCCTCCTTATGCCTAATTATGTGCCAAAGGGCTTATGTTCTATTTCCTTTCAATTCATGAGAAAATTTTTTCCTTCCAGTGCTTCTTTTCTGTTCATTTTCTCCTGGATATCTACTGAATGTTTCTTTTCATGGCACATTTTTGTACTGCACATGTATGCAAATGCTTATATGGAATATGCAGACTTTTTAGGTATTTAGTGTGGGACACACTAATGACTGTCCAGGTAATGTACAGACAAAAGGTTATAGGGAGCTTGCATTCCAGGAAGGATAACGTATTTTCAAGCCAATGTCTTATAAACACATTCTCTTGTTTTATTTCTTTCCCTCAAAGGTTCTCGTAAACATGTGTGCCCTTGAATATGGACTTGATTAAACAGAAAACATACTCTGTTTAAAATGGCAGACTTGCATTTCAGAGCTCCAAACTGTAAGTGTTAGACCCTCTGTTTGGTTTTAAAAGCTTGTATTTAGGAAAGAAAAGTATGGAAAAGTGCATATTTGAAGCGAGCTGTGTGGTTTATGTTCATATATAAACTTCTTTGTGTAACAGACTTATTGTAGCATCTCGAAAATCTGATTTCTCCTGAGAAGGAAAATGCCTGCTGATACATAATGATTTTTTGAAAGTGTGCAGGATTGGATTTTTTTGAGCAAACTGTGGGATCAAGACCTTATTGATGTATTTTAATAGGAAACATCAATGAGTGACATTGCCCTGGTTTGGAACACATACCTGTTAACAGCCATGCTCCTCAATAACTTATAGACCCCCAAATTAACAGTGACAAAATGTCAAAGAGGTATTCCACCAAGAATACAGTTTAAACTGACAAAAAATTAAAATAATGTTTTAAACAGTTTTCTTACCATTCACTAGATGGCAGCTGATCTTCAAGAATGGCTTCATTTCTCCTTTCAGATCTGGTAATTTGAAGGGAGCAGTCATCAGTTCTTGGAGAAATCAAACATTGTCCAGTGTTGTCTTCACTCTGTTTCTAATATGAAACTGAAAAACCAGCACAGTGAATGTTCAAATAATTTTCAGCTTCGTTACTGTTTCAGCTTTTTCATGTTGGCTTTGTTGCTGTTTATTTCTGGAGAAGAATGTTACTTTATTCTTTGCTTTCATATTTAGTGGGCCACATTAACGTAGGTGTATAGACACATTAAGGTGTATAGACAATACTCTAATAATATTCTAAAAAGAAAAAATAATATTTATGTATTTCTTTTGTATATACATATTGGATTTTAGTATAATAAAATAATTTTCAAACTTTCCAATTATTATAGCCCACAAAATAAAAATATCTGTGTCTTGTTACAATAATTGCCCGCATATCAACTTTTTGGTAAGTTTAACTATGTCTAGTATCAGAACTGAAATTTTTATTTAAAACTGTCAAATTAACAGTGTCTAACATAGTCTTTTTTTAATGGTAAATGGATTTGAAAATGTGCTGTTATTGTCTATTAATCAAATAGAATTTTCAAGAATTCTCCTTAGCCTTGATAGGAATTTCCCTGGTATTTTCCAGAAGTTTTCCTTCCTTGCTTTGTAGGGAATTCTGCCAATGCTTTCTAGGAATGGTCTATTTTCTACTTTCTAGGGATTTCTTGAATTCTAGGAGTTTGCCTGGTGATCCAGCATATTCCCCATGCTTTCTAGGAATCCCGTCTGTGCTTTCTAGAAAGTCTTTCTAGAAGAAGGAATTCTCTCTGGGCTTTGTAGGAACATTCCTACATCCCAGGAATTACTCAGAACTATGTATGGATTCTCCACAAGCTGCCTAGGAATCCTTGCCATGCCTGCTTGGAAGACCTGGTTGAGCAGGAGCAAAACCTAAAGTACTTGGGTATTAAGGTAGTTGTTCAGTAGATCTGTTTTCCCACCCAGATCTTAGCTTGGAAAATGTTTAACACTTCTTTTTTCCCCACACTTCCTCCATGCCACAGTTATGTGTTGTACTATTTTTTCTCACTCTTCTTTCCTCTGGATCAGGCAGATACTATTTTTTTTTTTCCTTTTCCAGGTTTTATAATAGCTCATGTTGCTTCAGAATGACTATATCACTTCTTGACACACTCACAGAGTGATCAAGTCAGACCCTCATTTAGACAGATTTTTAGAGGAGGACTGTATATATCAAGTCTTAACTTGAAAACTTCAGCTAAGATAATGTAATTCACATTTTTTATTGATAAGAGATCAATAAAAGACATTGATCTACAAACAAATATTTGTAATATAGGGATATCACAACATACTGAACCAGAAGATAATGAAAGTAATCAAGAATAAGTTGTATGTAGAACACCTGTATTACCCTAGCTAGCATCACCTGCACTCACGTTGTCATTTTTTCAGGTACTTGCTTTGCTAATCCACTAGTCAGTATACCTTTGGCTTCTGGTAATCAGTTTTTATATTTTGATTCAATGCTGTAAGGAGAAGAATATTTTGTCCTTATTTGAAGTATTTTTTTTGAAATTTGAAATCCATTTTCTCTGGAGACAGTAGAATTAGATAAATGCATTACCAGTTAATCCAGTTGTGTTAGCTTAGGAAACAGTCTGCTCTTAGGAAGGGAAGCTCAGTGGTTAATTATGTTAGGAAGACTTTGTTTGGTTTGTTTTTGTTTTCTTTTGCTTCCTTGTCCCCGCCCCGCCTTCCAAAACCCATCAAAACTCAGAGTCCCCTGGCAGACCTTAATTATCCTGATCACCTGGGGCCACTACCAACACTTCTGCTCATGAGCTCTATTTAAGTCCAGGTGTGGGCCTTTACTCTGTGATGGCCTGAATTGTGTTGGTCATCTGAGCTAGCTATGGTCCTTGTTGACTTTCTGGCTTGTCTGTGGACCTGTCTTGTTGCCACAGGCTTGTCTGCTGGCCTGGACTCCTGGCTATTGTTCTTGGGTATATGTGGGTTGGGTACTGTGGGTAAGACCTTTTTCATAGTGTTGCTAGCATATCAATGGTATGTAGCAAGGAGTACTTTGGAATTATTCTTTAAGAATACGGATTTTCTTGTTTGGGAACTGTCTCAGTTACCTGTAATGTTTGATATTTCATTGTCTGAAATTCTGAAACAGTAGAATGGTGCTATGTTCCATTATTTAGTACATTTTCTAAGGGCTTTGTTTCTTACTTACACAGGTTGCCAGGGTCTGTTTCTTGATGCAATTATGCTTTGCAGACAAAAAAATTTAGGTAAGTTCTTTCCCATAAGTGATTTTTGTGTAGGGTGAACAAATACTGTGTCTCCAATTTCAGTTACTGGATAGTAAGCAGTCAATATTTTTCTGATGTATATATTTGCATTAAAAATGGATAAACTGATTTATTAAACAATATGCTGGCTGAAAATGCTAATGAAGGTTCTGTTTGGTTTCACAGAAATGTCCTGCTGGAAAAAATATTATGTAATTGCCTGGAAATTAAGTTATAAATTACTTTCCTCAGTCTTAGTTTGTTGGTTCATACAGGAGCATATTAAAACACCTGCTTGAACACTTCTAAGATTAAACAAAACTTTCTTCATATTTGTGTTAAGGTCACACCTAGTCACAAGTATAGTTGTTTAAAGGTAATTACGTTAATTCGCAGCAGTCTATTATTAAGAGTTGAAAACGCGAATCTATTAAGCTGGCATTTCTGCTGTGTATGCTTACCATGGAAATGTGGCCACAGCTGCTCACTGCAGGAAGAGAATCAAGCATGCTGTTTAGAAAGAAATAGAAACCAAAAAACCCAAGCGGCCTAATTGTGGGAGCTATGTGAGCACCTTCATCTTCCTGAGACAACTGAGGTCTTGGCATTACCTAAGAAATGCTGATTATGCTAGAAAATCTGACTTCAACTTAGTACCAGTAATTTGGTACAGATATACCCCATGCAGTGGTAATTCTTGAATTCTGTTAGTTAAACTATTGTGTTCTGAACTGAGTACAATGTATTTGTCTTTTCTGCTATACCAATTGTCTTTCAGGCATCAAATACATTACAGTATTAATAGAAGTCATCTGTGTTCCTTAAGGAGAACAAATGACAGTCTAAGTAGAAAGGGACCAAGACAGCAAAGAAAGGTCAGGCATCTTGGAATAAGTTCCACAAGGGTATTATAAAGAAGGAAAGGCAGTATAAAGGGAAAAGCAGGAGTTATTTGAACAAAAACCTGTAATTTTCCTGTCCTTACAGTGATGCATGTACTAATAGGCATGTGAATGATTCTACAGATACTATCAGGTTGTTATACATCAGAATAACTGTATGTTTTATTCACACTTACGCACATCTCTTGTGCTTTAGCTGAAGAGAAATGTTTGAAACTCTTTGAAGAGACAGTCAATCCAACTGCTGGTAGGAGCAATTGTCTTTGATTAGTATAATAGTTTTACCCTCTGCATTTGGGAGGAGTCTTATGCCTTCAGCATTCTTCTTGCCTAAAACAAAGATCTTGGAACATAATGATGCCCAAATATTAACATTTTTTCCCTTGTCATCATCCCTTAAAATTAGATTAATTATTCTAGGCTTGTATGAATTTTCACTTGTGTCTACGTTTTTGCCTTTCTGTTTTCAAGCTGCGTTTTCATCTATTGCTGTTTTAAAAATTTTAATGCTTCTGGAATAAGTCACCTTTTCTCTATCCTGCTCCAGCCTTTGAGTACTTTTCTTACTGTTGTGAGTCTGTTACAACCTACAGAGGAAGCGGGAGTGGTTTCAACAGTGTTGGAAGAGTTCCATACCCCAGAAAATAATACAATGCAAAATATTTCAGAGAAATAAGTATTATTTTAAAACATACTGACTGTCGATTAAGTAATGTCATCCAGGTGCTGTAATGAACAGCAATGGAAGAAGACCATAGTGAAAATTTTCAGTGGCTGACATCTTTAGCTTCTGCAAGGCCTCACTATGGAAGTTGGGAGACCTGTTGTTTGTGGTTTTTTTAACAAGATGAGGTCGAGGATTCATACAGAAATAATGTGTAGTACGTTTGTTATGAATGTGCTTCTGTTTTGATGAAAGTAGTGGTTGCTTGCTGTAATCTGTGTTTTCTCCCTTATCTTTGCATATGTGACAACAGAATTTTTCCAAACATAGTTACATCTAGCAAAAGTCAACTAGTTTATTAGAGCTTGGTGTCTTAGAAGCAGCCTGGTGTCAGCATTGGTTTGGAAAATGGGTGGAACTGTATTTAAAGGGTGAACTGGCCATACCGGGAGAAATAAAATTCCAAAATCTACAGCAATTTTCTCATTGGATCTCATTGAAGTGGAAGGTCAGAAGCATAAGAATACGTTTTCCAAATTAATGTTCTGTGGATGCACAGTGCAGCGGTCATTGGCAGTGAAAATAACATGTACTTCCTGTGCTTTGGTTAGCACCCTGAAGATGACAAAAATAGAGAAAGGGGACTTATTTTTTTGTGTTTCAACCTATCAAGCTAACAATGTGAGCTTAGGAGTAGTTTATTACATCACCCAAATTGCTACTGCAATTTGAAAAGCATCATGAATGTCAGTAGCCTGAAGGAAATGTTGTATTTCCAGAATATTTCCCAAAGGATGTTCCTGTCAAATATAGTTTCAACTGTAATTGAAAATTATTATTAAAGTTTGTGAAAGATAAAAGTGCATAATTAAAAAGTAATAAACCCACTTGTCAAATAGAATTGTGCTAATGGTAAACAGCTGTTTGTTATTGAGATGAACTATGGTCTCTGAAGCAACATCAGTGAAATAATTAACCTATTGAGGCTGGTGGGGCTGCATCCAGTCACAGCAGATCTGCTGGTGACTTCAAAGTCCTTGTTGTATTTGATGGTCAGCAGACCAGAAATGTATTCCTTTCTAGAATGAAGTTGGTTAAAACATGTTCTTTGTTTCATAAAGGTGTAGCATTAAAAGTAGATTTATTAAAATTGTCAATGCATTAATAAAACCTTATTCTTGCTATCCATCTCTGTTCTCTAGAACAGGACAGGGTCTTTAGTTAGAAATTCTTGGCAGTCTCTGCCTTTCAAAGAAACCAACATCTCAATTAATATCAAAGGAAACTTTGTAGAATTCTCTGAGAGAACGAAGTTAAAATCAACTTCTAATTCATAAGTTGTTTATCACAGATGTAGCTTTCACAAGAAACAGTTTAGAATCCAGAGTTCTAATCTGGTGAAACAAGTTGGTATAATCAAACATGGCTGAGTACATTGTTAGTAAAGAAATTTTTAGGGAAAATGTCCAGAAAGAGTCCTTAGATCATGTTAGTTTATGCAAATAATGACTAGGGAGTTACCCTAAGGAGACATAAGTGGTGGTTCTCTTCCATAGATCAAAAAGACTGAATCTGAAGATTGGTTAGTTCTGAAGAGTATTTTAGTCTGAATGTTCTAAGTAGGCCTGGTTCTTGCACAAATGCTTTAATCAAACTGAAGATTGTTCTTATTTTTCCAGTCTTATGAAATGAAAGACCTCAAATACTTTTCCTTAAGACATACAGTGTATGTTTTACATACTTAATGCTTTGTCTCTTCACTTTTTTTTGGCTCCTTTATGTCAGCCTCTTTCAAAGTGGTTAGAGGTGGTGCTATTCTTGCAATGATCTTCATTTTCAGTTAAGAAAACCAGTGATCACACTCTGCCATACCCCTTCCAAGTTCTAAATTCACTTCAATTAATTCCAAAGTTGGATAAGCCATAGTTGTTTCCTACACATTGAACTAAGAGATGAGACTGATAATAGCTTGCATGTAGACCCAAACCAGCTATTGGCTATATTACCTTTATCACACCCAGTAAGAGACTGAGAGTTAAGGTCCAAAATGATAGAACTCTTTTTGTTCCATTGCTTATAGAAAACTTTTTTTTAAGCAGAAGCAGCTGCTCAGTAGGGCATCAGTTATGTCCCAGAGAATTGATTTGAAGAATCCTACCAACTTTAGTGGCAGTTGGACAGACCCCTGGCAGCCAATCTAGGAAAAGTGCCTGCTGGGCACAGAACAGAATGTGGCTGTTAAAAACATATTTGCATGAAGCTTGTGAAGTCCTACCATGGAAGTGCCTGTGGAAAATTACTATATGCATTTATTTCTTAAATTAATATCTGCTGATCAAGTTATTTTTCACTTTAAGAATGCTTTTTTAACTATGCCCTGTTAAAGGCTCTGTTGTAGACTTCGAGGTTGGAAAGGTCTAGCTAGAATACTTCCAGCTTGTGAAGTTGCTACCAGTCACAATTTTACTTTTTAATTCCTATAAAAGCGTTGTTCTCCATTTGTTACTTTAATTTTTTTCATCTGAAATATTTCCTTTGTATTTACAACAGGAAAAGGAAATAATCTTGAAAAGATGCATGTGAAAATATTTTCATCACTTGTTTGTTTTTAAAGAGGAGCTGAGGAGCTCCATTTGACATGCGATATCTGTCTATTGGAATGACATTAAATAGAGGGGATAGGGAGTAAATAGCTAACTGGTACAAATATATTACAAGGCTGCCTACCCAGAGTATATGCCTGTGTTTTTACTGTGCCCCAGCTTTGGTACAGAGTGGGCAGATACAGAGTCTCCCAGCTGCAGATCCCCCTCTTAATGACTGATTGAAAAACACACCTCTGCTAAATAAAATTAAATGCATTTCAGAGTCATTTGGATGCTTTTTTGCTGCTTCTTTGGATTATGCACTGCATTATTTGAGACTAATTTAAAACAGATCCTTACTAGTGTTCTATAAAAATGAACATAATAGTGATTAGAAAGCAGTGTTTAAAAATGCCAACTAGAGTTGGCTTCTGGAAATAAATGTGTCCAAAACAGGAGTCCTCTGAAGCTTTAGAAGCTATGGTATACTTCACCTGCATTCTGACTGCAAGCAACTCTTTGGATAAATTGCACTCCCATCAGATAATTTCTTTAACCCTGTAAAGAAGTTAGGATATTTGTGTACCTTTACTGTTTATTTTGGCTTTAATGGTCAGATGGAATAATGTTGCAGACAAATAATCTATATTTTCAGTAATTATGTACTAATATACATGGATGAAGCTTAGCAACCAGGCAACACATAAATGCTTCAGCCTGTGCTAATAGTGTAACAAACAGGACTATCTAGCTGGGAGATCAAGCGGGTTGTGATAAAGAGCCTATAGTAGCAGGGAAAGGTGTGGTGGAAAGTGTCATTGTGACAGTGACTGTCTCCAGCTGCCCTGGAGAAGGTGACGGACGGGAAGAGGCTTGTTTGAGAACTCCTATCACTTCTCTTGCCAGCCTGCCCCAGGGGAGAGTGCTGCTTTTGTGGCCAATGCCTGGTGTCAGTTTAATTGCCTATGGAGTCTGACAAAGGAAAGTCATCCAGGAGAAAACAAAATATCATGATTTAGCAGCTCAGAAACAGATGAGTTCAAGTGTTCTGAACAAAGAATACATCAGATGCAGAGTGTTATCCTTAGAGACGTGTGCTGGTGCTTCAGCAGGAAAGGGTAACAATTTGTTCAGGGCTTCTGTGTCTCATTTCATTTTTATAGTGACAGCTTAGATTATGCTTTTGTATGTTGTAACGATGCACTTTTGCGAGTATTGGAAAAGAACAAATTTGAGAACAACTTTTAGTTGCTTATTTTGTCTCTAATATACACTGTAAAAGTATTTATTAATAACTTGAGACCTTTAAAACTTTTATAGCTTAGACTTGAAAAGGCATTATTTAAAAAAATAATAAAATTGTAGTAGTGAGGTTAACGTGTGGTAGAATAATAAGATAAATCAATTGTATGTTCTAAAAAGAAATAGAAATAAGGGTTTTTTTTGGTATCTCATCCTTTCTTTCAAATTAGAATGTATAGCTGTTGTAGCAGTTAAGCTGAAGTTATCTAGTAAAACGTTGTACGGAATTTAAATGATCCACAAAGTCCCTTTATTTGTGGGCAAGCAAACCTGTGTGGCTTGTGCTGCACAGAACAATTCTTTCAACATATGTGTCTTCTGTGCACCTGCCTTGCAGTGACATCTGCTGGGAAAAGCAGAAAGCCTTTATTGTTGTTGCAACAGTTATCCCTAGGCTTAAATCTGCTGCGAACATAGAGGTAATAGAGTATTTCAGTACTATTTTTTAAAAATGAAACACAAGTTAGAATTGCAGTGGTTTCATTCTTCGCTACAGCCATATATACTGTTGACATATTAAGGAATAATTACAATATACCCATAATGTTAAACTTGCGATTTAAAATATTTTAAGTACCGTACTGATGTATATTCCAGATAAATGCTTTTCTTTTTTCTTCCAATTTTACAGGTGGTATATAAGTCAATTTTTTTTCCTAAAATGTATTTTGATTACATTTGTCTTTCTAACCAAATTTTGATAGGTGTGTTGTATCTCTGTCACTTAATGCTATAGCTAAACAACTAAAGACAAATATTTCTGTGTTCAGCATAAATAGGCATTCAAAGGTAGTTTACAGATGGCAATATACAGTGAGTCTTTCTGGTATGTGGTGGTACTTGTGCCAAGTTAACACTGAAAAGACTTAAAGTATGGAAAAATCTAGGTGATGTAGAGGAGAAACTGCATCTTATTTTAGAAGAATTTTGGAAGTGAAAGGTGCAATGTTTACTAGTCAGTTTGTGGAGATGGAAAAGGACAAGAATCAAGAATGGTCTCTTTCCTCAAGTAACCTGATGGCATGAAGGTACTATTAGAGATATTGAAAAAGAATACTTTAAAGGGTGAAATATTACAGAAGAAGAGAATAAAGTAAATATTTTCAATCATGTCATGCAGTAACATTATGAACATACTTTGAACGTGTTTACCTTTATTCAAGGTAAAATTTATTCAAGAGCTTTGCAGATATTTTTTTCTATCACCTGATGAGATAAATGGAGAGTATATTTATTTTATGGATAATAACTTGCTAGCTCAGGGCAGCTGTGTGCTGTTCATATGGTTTAATACCATTAGAGTTTCACCTGAACAGCTTCAAGGTTGCATGTGGCTCAGAAGCACGAGTTGGTCCTGCCTGCATTACGTGACCATTATGGATCTTTCTGGGCTTTTTTTATAAACAGATAACTCTAATTTGCTCTGATTAAAAAAAAAAATTGCTTGAAATATTTTTAACAACTGAGCTTGCTTTTTCCCTTGTTTCCTCTTGGATGCCTCTGATAACCAGTCAAATCTGTAACAAAACACAGCAGGATGTAAAAAAGTGGAATACATAAAATATTGGGGGGAAGAAAAAAAGTGTCCATTCTCCCATGTTTTTGGAGAATTTATGCTTTTTCCTCAGAGCAGGCACATCTGTTGTTGAGCCTGTGGTGAGAGACGAAGTAAGTACTGTTGGCAGCAATACAAGTAGCTAGGAGTTGGGGTCTCAAAGGTGTAGTGTAAACAAATTCAAGCTAGTTTTAATCTCGGACAAAAATATGTAAAAGTAGCAGGTTGTTTGTGGCAGCATAGAGCTCTGCAAAGTGCATGAAATTAAACCCAGAAACAGTTCTCTGCTGTGCTTATATGCATACAGGCAGCATAGATGTACATTTCATGCAAAACAAAATCTTGTCTCCAAAGGAACAGCTTTAAAGTTTATTGTTCATGATGGAAACTCAGCTACCATAGCTACTAAAAGTGCCCTACTCTACCAGTGCCTACTACATAAGCACTGGGTTGGCTCAGAGAACATAGTAACGCAACTTGACAGGAAAATAAACCAAGCTCCCTCTCACAACTGCAATCGCTGTGGTGTCAGAATGCCATGTAGTCATTAATGTATTTATCTCACATTATGTAACTTGCTGTCATAGAGCTTAATGTGCCTGACATGATTATTTCGGTGCAAAATTAAATACTGAAGTAAATCTGTAACGTAGACTTGCCTTAGGACCTTTCAATGTACACAGCGGGGTGCCATGGGTAAGTGGAAGTAGCATTGTTTTTCATGCAGGAGGCAGGGAAAATATGCACATTGAAATATGAGTTGGACATGTCTCTAGTATCTATGGAGATGCTGTGTTGCTAAACAACCACAAATGACAAACATAATGGCAAGAGTGTTCTGAGGTGACAGGCACAAGGCTTGATTCTGTAAGAAATGATGCAGCAGTATTGCTGGTCTCTGTGCTGCTGTTGTCAAGCTTCCAGTTCAAGGCTTTGCTTCAAGTCACTAGTAAAATATTGTCATTCTATTAACTGTAAAGAAACATTATTTTTAGAGTTATATCAAAGACAGGTTTTCTGACATATCTCTTACGGAGTGTTTGTGGGGAATTTGAGCCGTTGATTTTGAAGGGAGACATTTAAATGAAAAAGCAATAAATTAAAGAAAGCCGTTTTCTTTCTATGGTTTATTTAAAGGAAAACATCTGATTTAAAAAGCTGGGTTGCTTCCCAACCCATTACTGTTGCAACAGTAATGTAGGAAGATTGACAGTGATAGATCACTTTGGATGGGAGAACTTGTTTTAGCAAATAGTTTCTTAAAAATGCAATTTTACAGGTACCAGCTTCAAAGAAAGTTCCAGTATAAGTTGGGGAATGACCTATTAGAGAGCAGCACAGGAAAAACGGACCTGGGGGTCCTGGGGACAGCAGGGTGACCATGAGCCAGCACTGGGCCCTTGTGGCCAGGAAGCCAATGGTACCTGGGGTGATTAGAAGGGGGTGGTCAGTAGGTCACAGAGGTTCTCCTGCCCCTCTGCTCTGCCCTGGGGAGACCACACCTGGAATCTTGTGTCCAGTTGTGGCCCCTCAGTTCCAGCAGGACAGGGAACTGCTGGAGAGAGTCCAGCGCAGGGCAACAAAGATGATGAAGGGAGTGGAGCATCTCCCGTGTGAGGAAAGGCTGAGGGAGCTGGGGCTCTGGAGCTGGACAAGAGGAGACTGAGGGGTGACCTCATTAATGTTTACAGATACATAAAGGGTGAGTGTCAGGAGGATGGAGCCAGGCTCTTCTCGGTGACAACCAGTGATAGGACAAGGGGTAATGGGTTCAAACTGGAACACAGGAGGTTCCACTTAAATTTGAGAAGAAACTTCTTCTCAGTAAGAGTGACAGAGCACTGGACCAGGCTGCCCAGGGAGGTTGTGGAGTCTCCTTCTGTGCAGACATTCCAACCCGCCTGGACACCTTCCTGTGTAACCTCATCTGGGTGTTCCTGCTCCCTGGGGGGATTGCACTGGATGAGCTTTCGAGGTCCCTTGCAACCCCTGACATTCTGGGATTCTGTGATCTTAAGTGATATTTAAGAAGGACTGGAATGCCTGCTTTTGTCTTGCTGTGTTTTAAGTGAAGTCTTAAATGTATCTTAGTGAGTAGAATTTGAAATGTTTTTTTAGATGACCCAGTTGCTGAAGTAGACTAAAATTTGGCATCTTAGTTACTTGATAGTATCTGTAGTATGGCCAAAGCAGATGAACTGCTTGATGCCCAGTGTTCTTATTCCTTGTCCTCTCTGATGTCTTGCCCTTAATCTTTGGCCACTTGTGCACCACATGCAACAGACAAGCAGCCATCAATGCAGTTAGTCATAGCTGGATAAGTGAAATCAAAATTCCCAGTTTCTGGTATCTTCAACTCTGTTAGCAAAATTTTTGTTTATAAACAGATGCTAGCACTTCTAATTCAAATCTTCTCTTAAAATGTCTTTGCATAGCACATGATATTAAACTCATGCTGCTGTTATTAGTGACACATGTAATTCACACACAGAGCAGTAATGAAAAGCAATCCACATTTGAATTTTGTGTGCTGTCATAATTACAATTATATCCTTTGCGTCATAAAGTGACATCTGAATAAATAGGATCCTTACTGAGAAGAATATTATAGGCAATCTCTATTCTTGAACTATTCTTTCTTTTTGAATGTTCCTCAAACATCTCAAACATCTCTTCTAATAAATTTGACAAAACTGGCAACATGGTCACTTTTTCATTAGCAACAGATTCTGTTATTAAATAGTTCGAAAGCTGAATAATATGGAGCTTAGATCCACTGTCCCTATATAGTAAATGATGCGGGTAGTTCTTAATCTTCAGAAGCAGTTCTATATTTGAATGTCTGTCCATATGGATCTATGCTGTGCATCTGCCCAGATATTCAGGACTGAATTTCTTTATAACTCTGTTCCTTCTCAATCAATGCTTGAAGATAGTGGTGCTATCTTGTTTTATTTCTACTGTCCAGCACAGACACATTGTTCCATTGTTCAAAGCTTTTTTTCAGAAATATAGCTGCTTTTCCTTTCATAATTTAGGCATGCAAACTCAGTAAGATTATACAATTTGAGTTAAAAGCTTTTCTCTAAAAGATAAGCATTATCAACAGTTTTGAGTATATTTCTGTAAGAATCTCCCACGGCTCTTCAGGTATTTTATAAGTAGATTTATTTTAGAGTTATTTTGTCTTAAAACACGAATATGCAAAATATGTAACCCTTGCTTTTCTGGCTATAAGAGTCTGGTCAGAAAAGGAAAGCTGAAGTAATGTCCTGTTGATGATCTCAAAGCCAGAAACCTTGTAGAATGCCTCTTAAGGGGCATCTGGCATTGAAGAGGAAAGTGAGAGGATTCAGTCTGGAGTTGATTACTGAACTAGCAAAACTTAAATTGTATTTTGAAGTATTTTATTCCACTGCTATTTTGTAATTCCTCTGGAGTTTTTCATCTCTCAAAAATGACCATTTGCAGACCTTTTGAGTGTCGCACGCTTTGGCACTTAATGTATACGGAACAGGTTCTCTTGCACTAGTACCAGATGCCAATATTTTCTGGACTTGTCTTGTTTCAAACTAAAAAGTTCAAGTTGTTCAGCTGCCCCTTTAAGTATTCCTGGTCTGCAAAAAAAGGATTCCTTGCTCTCGTGTTACTAGGACCTGGATGCCAGGTAACTCCAGGCCTATTTTGACTGGCATTTATATAGTAAAGCATTTGATTTGGCATAAGTGTTTTTGCACAGGTTAAATTTTATTGACTTCTTTTTTCTCTATATGACTGTAGGGAAGATAGTGGTTTGGGGATAAACAGAATCATTGTACAAATCCGCCTGGTACACAGGATGAAGTGTAGGGGGCAGATCTCCAGCTGAGGATCTGCTCATAGGAATCTTGATGATACACAGACAACTTTGCTGATACTTTTGGATTCTCTTTGATCCGAATTCTTAGCTTGTGAGACATCAACACTTATTTTTCATTTTCACATCAACTGTTATGTTTTCACTCTAACTCCCTGACAGCTTTAGACTGTCTGGTCATGCCATAGGAGGAATGAAACAACAGCTTTATCATGGACAGAATATTTCTGGTACTGTCTCCTACTGCTTTTCCTGTTTCTTTTGGAATGGAAGACCTATTTTAATGGTTTGTAGGAGGTTGATGGGCCCCAGATATCTTTGGGGAATTAATAAAACACAGAAAATATAGCCTGTCTTGGAAACTTAAGTGAAAACTGTTTTGTCTTATGAAAGTGATGCTTCCTCTTGTAAATTTGGATTCTGCTCTCTTACTGTGTTAGAACAGATTTGTTCAAAGCAATAGGAGGAATTGTGTTCATAATATGAATGAAAATAGACCCATATAAAGTGCCTGAAGTATTTTTATTTTTTACCAGAAAAGGAATAAAAGATCATTCTGCTTACTTTTAATTTTCTGACTGTTTATATACTGGAACATTATAATTTTATAAGCATTCATAAAGTTGTATTTTGCTTATTGCTACTTTTTAGTAGGATCTTGGCTGGAATAAATAGTAGTGTCATTTGGGCTATAAACTGGTGCAAGATGTAAGAACTGACCTGCTGTGTATATTTAACAATATGCAGCTAGTTAAAAGCTATAAAACTATTGGAATGCATCAGGTGTATGTTATAGAACTTTCAAGTGTGATTTATTTAAATGCACTTCATAATCCCTGTGGACAAGGAAGTGCTTATAGTCAGATGTGATTCCATTCCATTTAGGAATGGAGCAGAGTAACAATTAAGAATATTTTCTGTATAGTTACTGCTCCAGGAGTACTGCCAAAAATCAATAAGTTTGTCAAACTAACCAGGGAAGTATTAGTTTTACTATGAACAAAAATATTTAATAATCAGAGGTCCCAAAGTTTAGGTAGCTTTCTAAAGGCTTATTTAGAATTCCTCTGTCTGTGGATGTTCAGCACATACATTTATTACACAGAATCCCAGAATGTCAGGGGTTGGAAGGGACCTGGAAAGCTCATCCAGTGCAATCCCCCCATGGAGCAGGAACACCCAGATGAGGTTACACAGGAAGGTGTCCAGGCGGGTTGGAATGTCTGCACAGAAGGAGACTCCACAACCCCCCTGGGCAGCCTGGGCCAGGCTCTGCCACCCTCACCAGGAAGAAGTTTCTTCTCATATTTAAGTGGAACCTCTTGTGTTCCAGTTTGAACCCATTACCCCTTGTCCTATCATTGGTTGTCACCGAGAAGAGCCTGGCTCCATCCTCCTGACACATTAATGAGTCACCCCTCAGTGTCCTCTTCTCCAGCTCCAGAGCCCCAGCTCCCTCAGCCTTTCCTCACACAGGAGATGCTCCACTTTTCCCTGCCTTAATGTTTTAAATGAACATGGCTTAAAACGCTGAAAAACAACTAACTTAGAAAGGATTTTCAGTGGTAGGAGGTGTAAAGATGCTGTTGAGACTTTGAAAGTTATACCAGAAGATAGAAATAAAACTTCAGATGCTGCAATGAGGGGTATCTGTGCACTGCACAGTGTGGAAAGGCGAACCAGCCTGTGCAGGTCATTCTGCTAATATAACTTTGCTGCTTCTAAATAAGGGTCAACACATCAGCAGTTAAGATATCTCTACTGCCACTGTATTGTGCTCTCCCTTACCAAAAGAATGGATGGTTTGTGTTGAGCTATTAATGGCTTATTCAAGAGCCCATTCATTTCCTATGTGGAAAACCTCAAGTATTTGGTATTTCACACATATGAATAATGATCTTCTGTTTACTTAAGCTGCTGTGTCTGACTTTATTCTTGGTGTAGATGCTTTAGTGATGCTGTGCTTTCCAGGCAGAATCTCCTGTGGAATTTTACATTTTAAAGGGAAAACAAGATGTTACGAAATGGGTTTCATAATAAACTTCAGACTCGGACTTTATATTGAGGCCACATATTTACAAACAGTTTCCTTACTAACAGAAATTTAATGTATGAATACCTGCTTGGTGCCTACCTTGCAATTCTCTCCACGTTCCTGTCAAACTTGCTGAAAATACTGGTTAAGTGACTTTTGGAAAAAGTGTCTGTAGATGGGAAAGAGCACAAAAGCAGTGGTCCAGGAAGCTCTTTATGCTGGACGTGTCCAAGTCCAGGCTTGTTTATTTCCTAATGAATATTTACAGCTTGGAACAAAAAAAACTTACAATGATGCTAGGTGCTTAATTTTGTCAGCTAGAGAGACTGATTCTTACAGAATACAGTATAGAAGCATACTGTTAGAAATTAATGTTGGGTTTAGCTATATTTTGATATGTAAATTTGTTTTTCAATTGCTCAAATTAAATGAATACTTTATGTAGTTAAACATGTAGTTAACATTTCTTAATTTTATACAACAAAAATAAATATGAGTACCCAAACAGCTGTACAGGAACACATACCTTTTAACGTGAACTTGAGGTATTTGGTATTGCCATACAAAATACTTGCACGTATAAAAATGTGTTTGTTTTATGGAAGTCAGTTTTACACTTTGAAATCTGTGGATTCAATGGGCATCATTTCCAGATCATGAGAGAAATTTACTTGCTGCTTGTGTAAGCACCTTCATGATTTGCATCTTCTAATTGTAACACCAAATTTGTGCATGTAAGAGTTTCATGTAGATTCCTTCTACTGCTGTTAGTTTAAAAGGCCTTTAATGAGAAAGCTATTTTTCTTAGATGGAAAATCACAGGAAAAGGTTTATTGGTTTACTAATACCTTGACATTTTTAAAAATATTCCTCGAGCTAGATTATTTAGAAATCAAAAGCACAATGTGTTCCTATTTGCAAGTCATAATCATGTGAAGCCAGACAGTTTCTTTGCTTAAAAGCTCTTTTCTTCCATAAGAAAATGATTCCAGGACCAAATATAGAACCATGACTTTGACTTATCTGACTTTGTTTCACAGGATGTCATATACAACTGTTGTTAGTAAGTGGTTGGGGTTTTTAATAGTGCTTATCGGTTCCTTTTGAATGGTCCCTGTCAGGTTTCATGGTGACTTTTTACTTCCAAAGCAGGCAGTCCACAATTCAGTGTGTCTTCATGCTGATTAACTGGAACAGGATTGCTTAATTTTTGTATTGAGTACAACTTGGTAGCCAAGCTCTTGGGATTAGTACTCTTTAATTGTTTTCATACTTAACTGATGAACAGTAGATTGTCTAGGCAGTGTCATTTAGATACGACTGAACTACAATATATAGCATTCATTTGGGATATAAAACTGAAGACTGTGAAACTAAGATTCCATTTAGATTGCTAGTAAAGATTAAAACTTCCATCTCGATCAACTTCTATCTTGACCTAAGCTTTGTTCTACAATTATCTGGAGAAATAATACTAAAGATAATTACGTTTCCTACAACTGTTTTCTTTAAAGATTATCCAAATGCATTAGCACACCTGTAAAACTAAATAAAATTAAGTTAAATGTGCTGCAACTAATATACATTTCCCCACTTAAGATAAAGTACAGAAGACAATAGAAATGGAAAAGAGTGCATTCTGGCTCTAGATGAAAATGCTGCTATTGAACTCTTTCCAGAACAGCATGTACTTGGATCAGTATTAAAGGGAAGTATTGTGCATGTCTAAGCCAAATGACCTAGTGCATTGATAGTGCAGAGCATGTTTCACAGTTATACAAATACCTAGACTGTTTTTTCAGTCCATAAAACAAGTAAACTAGGGTTTAAGCTAAAAGCAAAGCAAACCTGTCTGCCTTAAGTGTTTTTGCTCTGAAATGGACTCCAGTAGCTCAGTGCAGTTATATTACTGTTATAGAGAAGCACTCTTAACAATTTCAGGAATCAAGCTATGGGATGTGCTTCTCTATTTGACATTCAAGAACCCCTCAGAGCTGCCTTGTTACATCTACTGTGCCTTTAGGTAAAAGTGTCAATAGGTTTCCACTTGATTTCATTTCTTCAAGTTAAAGCAGTATTTATCAATGAACAGGGCTTTTTTTTCCTCCATTATAGTAAATGCCAATAGAGAAGATCATTGCAAATGCTGGCAACAGGAAATATTTCTCAAGGAAATTGAAAAGAGCCTATCGTCTCATTTCTGCTTTCATTTTGTTTATCTGCATCTCTCACATTGCTTTGCTTGTGTTCATTTCCTTTCTCTGTCAACCACTATTATTGCTTTGCACTTATGCATGCAGTGGTTTGTCAAAGACTGTTTCAGTCTATATGAATCACTGAGAAATCTTGTGGCTAAAGTTACAGGCTTATGTCACCAATAGAAAACCAGAAATTTCATACCTTCTCTTAAAGAAAGCTTGTTAATAAATAAGCACACTGTCAACTTCAGCAGATGATCTTAAGCATCTATTTTCATGCTACAGTTTTTATTCCACTGGAAGTTTAATTATCTGTAACTCAAAACATCATTAATTGTGAACATTTTATTTTACATGGCTTACAGAATGAAAAATGGATTATTTTAAGAGTTATTCACATCATTAATCTTCAAGCTATATATATTTTGTAGTGCTTGTGGCAGAAAAAGATTGTGATCAAACACCAGTATGATCTGGATAAAATTTAAGGTCCTGTAGTCTAAGGTGCTACATGGATGTATAGGAAACTTGCCAATTTGTGCAGGTCTACCTTAAACAGGTTAAGAAGACTGCAGGTCTGCTCAGAAACATAGCTCCATGTTGAAGTTTTATTTATTAATAAAACATTTCTATTATGCACATCACAAAATCAGGGTATCTTAGTAAGTTGGTATCACTGATGCTTATTTTTGGCCAAGTCTTTACACTAGGGCAAGTATTTGCTTGATGTCGGGATTTTCACCTTACTTTCTTTCCTATCCTTTTTATTTTCCTCCTGATTTTTCATTTAAGTCAGAATGAAGGGATGAATGAGTCTAAATAGTAAAAGCCACTTTTCTTTTTTCTTACTGTGAAGTGTAAGAATTATTGCTTGGGAAGACTGTTTAAGAACTAATATTCTTACATGCTAGGGTATTGTATTTGGTTTTGCTGTTTTGTGGTAGTATCATTATGTTAAACTCCCAAAATGTGTTTTAAATAGAATCACAAAATCATCCATCCATCTTATGTCCTCATAAGTCAATGAGGTTGGTCAAGCACGACTTCCCCTTGGTGAAGCCATGTTGCCTGCCCCTAATGACCCTCTTATCCCTGATACGCCTTGAGATGGCACCAAGGATAAGTCGTTCCATCAGTTTCCCAGGGATGGAGATGAGGCTGACTGGTCTATAGTTACCCGGGTCCTCCTTCTTGCCCTTTTTGGAGACTGGAGTGACATTTGCTCTCCTCCAGTCCTCAGGCACCTCTCCCATTCCCCAAGACTTGGCAAAGATGATGGAGAGCGGTCCAGCAATGACCTTGGCCAGCACCCTCAGCACCTGCAGGTGGATCCCATCCGGACCCATGGATTTATGGATGTCCAGATTGCCTCAGTGCTCCCTAACCCAGTCCTCATCAACCCAGGCAAACTCCTCCATTGTCCTGCCTTCCTCTGGGGCCTCAGCGGTACGGGATCCTCAGGACAGCCCCCGGCAGAGCAGACAGAGACAAAGAACATTCAGTAACTCTGCCTTCTCTGTATCTTCTGTCACCAGGGCACCCACCTCATTCATCAGTGGGCCTACGTTGCCTCTGCTGTTAGTTTTATCTGCCACGTATTGGAAAAAGCTCTTCCTGTTGTCCTTGACCCCTCTCGCCAGGTTTAATTCTAAGGAGGCCTTAGCTTTCCTAGTTGCCTCCCTACACCCTCTGACAACAGCCTTATGTTCTCCCCAGGTGGCCAGCCCCTCCTTCCATGATCTATAAACTCTCCTCTTCCACTTGAGCATACCCAGCAGTTCCCTGTTTAGCCACTCAGGTCTCCTGGCTCCCTTCCTTGACTTCCTGTGTGTCGGGATGCTCTGATCTTGTGCCCAGTAGAAACAGTCCCTGAACACTAACCAACTATCCTGGGCCCCTTTACCTTCAAGCAGCCTTGCCCATGGGATTTCCCCCAGCAATTGCCTGAAAAGGCCAAAGTTTGCCCTGTTGAAATCCAGGGAAGTACCTCGTAAGCTTTTGGAAATTACAATACTGTAGTTTATAGGCCACATCAGTCAACTAGGCTGACCAGATGAAGGGATTGTTTTTTTCCCCTTCAACACTGCAGAATAATAAATTGGAGAATTCTCACACATTCTATTCCTTCCCAGTGTCTTCAGCCTTAATCCTTCCATTTGTTTCCATTAATAATCTGAAGCACCCTTCCCTTGACTCAAGCACAGCCCTGAGGGAGCTGTAGCTGTGTGGCCTGAGAAGACACAGGACACAAACCCTTCAGCTTTCACTGTTCTGAAGAGGCCCTTAGCATTGTAAGTTCATTCTGAATTATGCCCTATTGCTCTCAATAGACAGGATTTCATTATTCTTTAACTTCAAACATTTAAGCAATATTTGTGTTCATTCTTTGTCCTCTTCCCTCAGTTATATTATCTTCTGGTATCTTGTAGAAAAACTGTACAAACAAGAAATCTTTAATTTTTAGTGAAGTTTAAAGTTTTAGTATGTCTCAGAAGTCCAGGTTATAATCTTATATTTGTACATTATATGTTGTCTTGAAATTGCTTTCTGGAGTGTTTGACCTTTTATTATGACAATATCTAACAGAAGTCATATTTCTTACTCAAATTTGGAATTTTTTTAACTCTAAATGGAATCAATTCCATAGGTCAGAGTAGTAACCATCAGTTTTATGATGGAGCCAACTGATACTTTGTCATTTTTTCCACAGATGTGACACTTCTAGTATTTCCCAGGCAATAAAGTACTAATTTTAAATTAAAACTTATTTTATATACATGGAATACATTATACTGGTGTAGTTATACCACAGCCTTCTGTATTATAACTGCAAAATTATATCACTTGCCTTCCATGATAAATATTTTATATATCTATAAAAATGTAAGCTTTTTTCAGGTAGGATCAAATTGTTGGTCAGGAGGTTATATTTTATTTAAAAGAGCCATTTGGTTCTCGTGTCCATCTGTTACACAAAGTCGTGATGCCATGCATTTATACATTATGCACACATATATGCTATGCCATATACCTCAGTTAATCCGTAACATATTAAAGCCAGCCTGGCTGTGATGGTACAGCGCTTCATCTCATCTGTGGTCATGCAAAGCAAGGCTGTATTACTTGAGTGGAGAATGGCTGTTTGAATATTCAGACTCTTCTACAGAGTTGTATAATGTATTGCTGTGTGGGCTGTTGATGTCTTCTAAATTTCTTGAATAGCTTGCAATTTCATTCTCTGAGGCCAGGAAAGGACATGACGTAACTCCTATTGTTCAATTCTAACTTAAAAAGTTCCTAGTTCCATTTATAGCTTTTGCACCACTACTCTGACCATGGAAAGTATTTGCGGGGCCCTCCTACAATCATTTTCCAAAACACTTCCACTTTTAACTGTGAAATGCAAAAGGTGTAGGCCTACATTACAGTTTTTATTGGCTGGTGGTTTCCTTGGAGTCCTTTCTAGTATTCCTTTTACGTTTCCTGTTTATTTGCACTCAGGCTACACTGAAAGTTCTTTAACTTAGATGAAATACACTTCAGACAAATATATTAAACTAAAGCAACTGATTCAGGCTAACTAAAACCCTGATTATTTCTTGAATATCAGAACATAAAAATGATTCTATTGCTTTTCTGAACTGATTTTTGACTGATTTTGATTGGGGTTTATTATAAGATCCAGTCATAAACCTTATCTTTTGAAGGTCTGGCACCCTCTTAAATACTGCTGCTTATTGGTTGCTGGCAAATAAAGTTGTTCTGGATGTTGCTAAGGAAAAGGTCAGGGAGTAGCAAGAGTGTTTGGCTGGAGAGGTGTGGATGCCAGTGGAATCAGTCTGACCATGGGAGTGACTCTGAGCAGCTGGTAACCTGGGAGACCTCTCCAGAGGGCAAAGTCCCATCTTCCTCAGGCTCCTTTCTCCCACATTTCTGAGTGTCCTGGATTCTTCCAGTTCTTTGAGGAATCACCTTTAAAGAGGGCTTTACAATAACTCCCACAGAACTCTACAATTGATGACATGCTATAACCTTTATCGGTGTCTTTTACTGAGGCAGAGATGTCCTTTTTTGTCACCTTATATTCACAAGAGAGTAGAGTTTGTGTCATCTGGCTTGAGGGCAAACCACATTAGAGAGTGAAAGAGGGAAAGTGAGGTGAGATTAAAGGAATTGCTCGTAATCTTATGTGGTTCAGCTCAGGTTTTCTGTTCCACTCACGGTAGGAAGATAATTTTGAACATCTATTCTGGATGGGCAGATTAAGAGTTGATGTGTAGGGGTGTGAGTAACAGTAACTTACTACCTGACATAGAGGTCTTGTCTGGAATACCAGGTTCCTGCTCTGAAGGAGTGTGGGAAGTCTGGCTGCCCATTAGGGACTGTAGTAGTTGATTAACTTGCAGATAATTTCTACAGAGCTCTTGGAAATAGGAACTTGGTATCTTGTTGTTTTTACATATTGCAGAGTTCTGCTGAACTCTTTAAGTGTCTTACTCCTTTCTCCCTGTTGCTCGTCAGGTAATGATTTTGGTCTTTTGACTATTACTAATTGCTTATTGGGAGAGAATCAGGAGACTTTCCTTCATGCTCTAAACTGGGACTTGCGTTTTGTTTGTTTTTCTTTCCCATTTCATATGAACAGAAGGGCTTTGCTACTAGCATAAGCAACTTAATGCCTAATGCAGGTGAAAGTGGTATGTGATATTTCTAGAAGTGAAGCTGAGTTAAGTCTTTCTCTAACAGAAGTTGTACCAATGGGAGAAGATACTGGAAGTCTTCACAAATGTTTGCTACCCTTCTTTCTTTTAGAAGACATGGAAGATTTATCTGTATTCCATTCTAGTTGGAGTTATGGCATGTGTTTTAGAAGCTAGTTACACTTAAATATAATGGAATTGTGGCATGCTGCTTAATCCATGTTTATTTTCATTCACTGGTGTATTTTGATAAACAGATTGTTACAGTTGTTTAAGAAGCAGTTGAGGAGGTAGCAAGAGAGTAGTGTGGCAAAGGTGAGTTTTAAACTTCACTTGAAGGATGATGGTAATTCATTACATGTTCATTGTAAATGTGAGGGCTTCATTTGAATAGAGTTTAAAAAAAGCTTTTCTATTACCATGAATACATGGTAGCAAATATGGGCTTCCTAATTGCTTTTGTTTCATTTTATTGGGATGCTTGTAGCTTGAATAAAGCATTGTTTTCCTGTGTTTTAGTCAAAGTTGTTTGATGTTAACCAGGATGAATTTCAAAGAATATTATGTTCTTTCTTGGAATAAAGAAAATGGTTTCTTAAGGCTCTGTTTATATGTTACATGGCATTTATTTCTGAACTCATCCATGACTTCACAAACCAGTTTTGTGGGAATAATATTAAATTATTATTAGTTCCCCAAACTTTAAGCTTTTTTTTCGGGATTTACTAAGCACAGAGGCTATGCTGGACAGTATAAAGGGTCTTCTTGTGATGGTATATTTGAAGGCTTTTAATAACAGTGTAAATATGATCTTGATATCTTGAATAGATCTCATTTTTTGGTCTACAAAACAAGAAGGGGTAGTTTTGCCTAAATATTATAACTTAAATAATTGTTAAACCCATGCAGATACTTTAACACTGGAACAAATGTTTATACTGAACTGGAGTTAATTTCTTTGTGTTCTTATTAGAATTTTATAGGCACTACAATTTTTCCAAGTAAGGGTAATCTAAAAAATATCAGAAGCTGCACATACTTTGGTCTCATTTCTGGATGAAAGTACAGTATATGACACTTGGCATTGAATACACTCTTGCCTAGCGGTCTGATTTCTGACTGCTGCTGTGATCTGGTTTATGTAACTTACAGCAAGTTTACATATTTTTGTGAATGTTAATACTAAATTCTATACTAGCAAAAGGTTTAGGAGTCCTTTACAAGGAAACATCCAAAACCATGTGGTCATTTTGACAACTTAAAATGAAGTGAAAAAGGAGAAAAATAAAATACCTATGTTTAGCAAAATATCCATGGTTTAGTACTTAATTACCCTGATAATGTACACGATTGGAAGTGTATTTATGTTTATCTTAATTTAAAGCAGTTCTTAAAATAAGAGCTGAAATGGAAGACCTCAGAACACAAATCCTTATTTTTACAAATGAAACCATAGGGTAGCCAAACTCCAGTGTGGATTTAGCAAGGAATTAGTTGTAAATCCCACTACCCTCTCACTGTCCCTGCCATATTACTAGTCATGTGGTATTTTGTGCTCTCTTAAATGACATGGGTGAGACTGGACAAACTATACTTTGCGCTGATGTCTCATTACGTAACCTGCAAGTTTGTTGTTAATTCCTTGCTTTCCTATGGTAAAGGGACTTAAGTGCGTTGTCTTTTGGGCTACAAATCAGTAAAGCCATTTTAAAATTAAATAATACAGAGGGGAAAAAAAAAAGGGTAAGCTAGTCATATAACACTTAAGAGGAATGAAGGTGAAATTCTAGCTTGCAATCAGCCTGAGGCAGCTGTGAACAGACCCCATTACAGTTATTCTACTCTGGTGTTGAGATGTTTTAAAATTCTGTTTTCACATAGTGCTGGTGGAAAAGGAACCACTGAATAACTGGGACTTAGTTCTGTAACAAATGGCAAAAGCTGGAACAAAACAGCCTATCAAAAGGAGCGTTGCTGAGGGGTCAACTGCTCAGTCCCATCCAGCAACAGCTCCATGAATCTTTAAAGACTTTTGCTTTTCTTTTGACTGTAATTAGCCAGTGTAAATTGAAATATGTGAGGGAAATACAGTGATGTGTCAAGCTGACCAGCACCGGTAAATGATAGTCAGAGCAAGTATAGCAAAGCAGTATGTTCATTTTACTCAACTTCAGTTTGTCTCCACAGATTAATTTTATGTCAAAAAATCAAAAGAGATTATTCTGACAGGCTGCTCAGTGCCCACAGTTTTAGCACCGTCTCTGAATGTAGTTTCCAGAGGAATTTATTTGATTATGAAGAGATGGAGGTTTTAAAGATGGGGGGGATGTTTCAGGCCAGTTCACCCTGCAAATGCACTTGTCTAAAACTGAAGAGTATGGCATAGAGCTTAAAACTAAAGCTCTAAAGTTTGTGTTTTATATTCAGATGACTGTAATAAGTGTGGGATACATTGACTGTATCAATTAAATAGTCTAATGAATTAACCTTAATCTGGTTATCCTGCTAAGAGTTCTTACTTTTTTTCTGAAATATTTACTTATTAAAGAATTACTTCATGTGAATTATGTATATATTAATCTAAGTATCAGCCTAGAGGAAACTTTTGTTAAAAACATTGAAAATATTAATGAAGAAAACAGGTAACCTGGCTCGTAACACAAAACATATAGCTCACTATAGAGGATTTTTGTTTAAGTGACAACAATCTGTCAGGAAAACAAAGATTTGTCTGATATATTGCAGTTTGATGGGAGACCTGAGATGACATGTCTAGTAACAATGTTGACATGAAAGAACTTATTTCTGTCAAAACAAAACACATACTTTTTGGGGTGGTGAAACCAAATGTGCTTTAGGTTGCATAACAGGCAATTATTGCACATTGCATTGAGCTACTCAGTTTAGCAATCTTACATTAACCAGCACAGTTCAGTTGTGACATTTTATACTGCATTTCACTCTTAACCTTCTGGGTATGTGAATTAAGGACAAATGCTTTGTTAATTTGGATCCAGTGACCAAACCTGGGGTACTTTATTTACATGACCTCCGTACATGTGGGTGGCCTGTGATTTCACTCTCAGCGCTGTCCCTGCGAGCTGTAGGCTGCCATCTCTGTTGTCACTGTAGAAGAATTGATTCCAGTTGGCTGCCACACGTGTTTGCTTTTATCTTACATCACATGATGTCCAAGATGCTGTTAATGGAGTCTCTTTAGAATATCTCACCATCTGCTGCACGGTACTCTATGTTGTTTGCTGGTTTTTCCAAATTTGAGCATTGCATAATTAGGATGATGGAAAAAATTAAACAAAAGTTGAGGGGGAAAAAGTAATGGGACAGCTGAAAAGAATCACTGGCATTCCAATACACTCTTTAAATAAACACAAGCTGTGTTCCATGGTTAAACATGCACTGTGCTTCTCTTGAGCCTCAGTTTTCTGTCTGCGGTATACAGCATTCAGCCAGAGGATCATTGCTATTTTTGCCACAACATTTAGAGAAATAAAAGGAGTGTTCTATCATGATGCCACTGAAAATGCAGCCTGACTTTATGGCACAACAGAATTAGGAGCTCAATCACAAACAAAATACTAGAAATGTGATTGCCCGTCCCCCCAACTACTCCCCTCCTGCTTTCTTGAAAATCTGAAGGTTTCACTGTGAAAACTTTTTAGGGAAATGCTTGATATGTGGATATTTCAAGGGACAGGTAACATCATTTCATGCTTATTGCTGTCCACTTGATCCCAACAGCAGGTTTGTTCTATTGTGATGTCTTGAGTTACATTTTTCCGTAGGTGAAAATGAATTATCAGGTGAATCTGGAACCTGAGCTCTAAAGAGTAATGAGACATGTTATTTGTTATTTGTAATCTTTGCTTAAAAGCAGAGAGATGGATCTTATTGGCCAGTTTTCTATTTATTAGGTTTTTTATTTGTGGATTTAGAGTTATTTACTTGTAGAGCACAAGGCTCTTTCGGAGCCAACTGATGCGAGGAGCCCAGGAGGTATTGACGAGTCAATTCACATGGTCTGAGCCTCTTTATTTGATTTGAAAGTGAAGGATGCTTAAGCTAAAGTTACCTTCTTGGACTTGAGATTTAGAGAGGCCCAGGGCCATGCAAAGATTAGCTATGATTTGCAACTTGTGAAATTATAACCCCAAATATTAATAACTTTGCAAGACAATATACTTTTTATGGAACCTGGAACAAATAAACTGGATCTGGAAGAGGAGCTAGCCTGGAGGTTTCACTCCCTGTTACACATCCTTTCTCACACTGAAATAATGTTGTTTTTCATAATGATGTCTTATGTTCCTTTTAAAAACATACTTGGACTATTTCTGTGTAGTGGCTTTTCTTTTTATCGGTATGTACAATAAAATTGTAATTAGACTGGGGAGATCAAACAACCCTTTAAAAAAACCCCACAAAAACCCCAACAAAAATGATAACACTTATTGTTTTAAATTCTTCTATCTTCTTTCTCAGTTGGAAATCCAGATGATCAGATAAAGCTTTATTATAGAGGGGCAGATACCATTGTATTTACACAGCTTCATCCATCTAGTGGAGTAGTAATGTTTTTGGCATCCAACTGTCTTGGATCTTGAGAGATTAATTCAGAAATCCCCTTAAACAGTTAACATATTCAACTTACATTTGAGTCTTGAAATTATATGATTTGAATATTCTTAGTGTAAACATATACTGAAATGCAGGAGGACTTCCCGAATCAGGACTAGAATGTTATCTTGCTGTGAAGTTAGCCAAAAGTTCTAAGTATTTTGTGTTCCCAGAGCTGATCAGAGAACGAAATCAAATAATACAGGTTTTGAGGTTTTATGCTAACATTTAAAACACTTAGAATATTTACATTGTGCAAACAATCCATATATCAAAATTCCTAGCTTGACATCGGTGTAAGTCTCTGAATGTGAATCCAAATGATCCAGTTTAATGTTATTTTTAAAGGTAGGCTCTTCTTGCTTGTTTTCAGTGGTGTCCTCTAATGTGAACTTGAAGGAAATCTGGATAACATTCTCATTTCTTTCTTTAGGAATTCATGTTCTTTGTAAGTGTCCATGCTTAATACAAACCACTCCTTGATTTTTAAAATATGTCTGTAACGTTACTAAAGTATCATAACATATACTTGCTATGGCTTACAAACATAACTATTGTTTTCCTCTCTGTAATAGAGCTTTCTTGGCTTTCTTTTAATCTTTTCCAGAAGGCCAACATGTTTTGCATGAAAGCAAAGCTGGAATCATAAGCAGCTGATATTTTTTACAGTTCCTAAAGCCATGTGTTTCTATACTTATTCTGTAAGGTTAAGAGGAGGCTTGTACGTCTGCGTGTGTGGCCGGGGTACGGCTGCCACCCGGGGAAGGGAACAACACGGCGGTGCGGCTGAAACCGCAGCGCATTGCACACAGCCACACACCAAATTAGACGATGGTGGCTGACACAGCTCGTTCCTTTAACCTCTTTCTGTCAGCTTGCATTGGTGTCTTCATAGTCGGTCTCTCTCCTTTCCCTTTCTGTCTCTTCCCTTCTCCCTTCCTTCTACTCTCCTCTATAATCCTGAAATATTTTGTTTTTTTCCCCAAACAAGTACAGTTTCCCCTTAGTATTTCAATTATTTAGTTACAAAACTTTCTGATGAACTCTTGCCTTTTAATGATGAAACTGCTGATGATCTCTTTCACTCCAAAGACATTTATTTACTCACTGAAATTTTAACTTACAAATAATGCTGCATATTTTGTTTAATAAAAATGCCATGTGTGAAGAAGAGTACGGTAAACGATCAGTCTGGAATCTCATCACATGCATAGTAATACTGATATTCAAGAAATAAGTTATTTGTGGATTTTTCAGTCCAGTGGTCTGTTTGAGGAGCTTCCCTGGTATAGCTGTAAATGGACATGGGTCTTTGGAATATCAATGTGAAGGATGAAAATCATCATTAAGTCTGTTTCTGAATATGTTTTGAAGTCTTGCAATGTGGCAGTGAAGTATATGCATCTGTGTGTACTGACCAATATTTACCTAATTATATCCTCATTTTCCTAGGTGTTAACTAAAGATCAAAATGATCTTGGGGCTTATGGCAAGGAGATAATAACTCAGCAGTGAGACAGTGATGTGGAAGTGTTTTAATTGCAGACTATTGTCACTTCTAGAGACTTAATTTATTGCATTTCTTCTAATACTTATGCATTTGGGCATCAGCGTTATTTTGATGGCTTGATGATGATAGCTAGATTGAAGTTCCTCTTTTTCCTTGTATTATAGTACCAATTCCCAATTTTCAAAGTTGATGTTCTTCCTTTGTAACAGTTGTGATGCACACCAAGAGAACAGAAGTTCCCTGAATGTTTTAATCATTATTGTAACTGCTGTTTTTGTAGCATGGTCTGATTAAGGCATAACATAAAGGTAAGAGTGTAACTGGTTCTGCTGGTGGAGATATATAGTACATGCAGAGGCTACTAATTTACACTGTGTGAGGCTGAGTTATTTGTGTGATTGTAATATATCTTTAGAGTATATATGATATTATAAGGGGAAACTTACTGGGACAGCATGTTCATTTTGTCATTTTGAATATTACTACTAATCTTATGTTTTATGTTGTCTGGATATTATGTTGACACTGGTTTATGATGAAAGTTCTTGGAAGTAATATTCTAAATTGATTATCTGTCCTTAATAACAAGCTCTAAATCTCCAAATTTAGACAGTTATGCAATTTATTGTAAGACTGATCCCACAGAAGTGTCCTGAAGCCCATATGGTTCCAGGGTTTGGTTGTTTGCCAGTCATCTTAGTAGTACACACAAAAACTATGTTATTAGTGATGCAAAGACAGCTTCAAGAGCTGTTTGAGTTCTACCTCTCTCTGAATACAATCTTTAATTATTAATACTTGTCTACAATTTCTGTTTATAAGATGCTTATTAATTTTGAAGGATAGAACAGTTCCACAAGTGAATTGTGGCTTTTTAATGCATTAAGCTTTTATCTCAAGGGGTGTGCTTCCCCAGTCGTGAAAGAAGAAAGAAATGTCAGGAGTGATTAAGGCTTTTTTTTGGGATTAGTGTGAATATAAATTTCTTAATATGAAGTATGCTGAGATATTGTAGTAATAAGTTACAGAAGGATCTAAAGAAATAGAGCATACTGTTTTCAGTGATTGTAGTTTCATATTAACTGCTTCAGTGTCTGTCTATAGCCATTTGCAATGCCACAGTGATTTAGGTGGGGTTCTTATTTTTGCATTTCAGTCAGCTGGCTTTCTCTTGACCATCAGAAAGGACACGGCTTGCTGGCAGGATGCATAACAAAGACTGTCGCTTTTCAGACTGGGTTCGCCTTAGCTCTGAGGAAAAGAATATTTCAGGAAAACTGTATTTCTTCCTTGACTAGAGCTCGCAGTCACCGTGTGTGGTTGCCATAGCTGCTCTCTGGTTGTGCTGGGGACCCTGGGCACTCCCAGCCGGCTGCTTGCGTGCCCAGCAGGCAGACTTCGTTTGCTTGTACACATCAGTCGCACAGCATGTGTACAGTAGATGCCGTCTGTGCACGTTGGACATGGTGCGCACTTACAGTTGGCTGCTCAGGCCACTTCTTGACTCTTTTAAAGTGACAATGTGTTGGTTTGTTCTTTGGAGATGGTGTGTGAGCATTCTCATCGGTGTGGCCTATGACATCCAAAAAGTGACAAGTGCCACAAATAACAAGGATTCCTAGACACTGAAATATTCAGCTTTGCCATGCCTAACAGTTCAGTGGCCTCTTCACAGCCCACCCATGCATGCACAGAGAAGCTTTGTGCGTCTAAAGATGTTCTATTGATAATGGATTCCTGAAGAGTACTCAATTGCTTTCCAAAAGACTGTACTTGGACTGTGAGGCTCAGGCAGACTCTTCAGACCTTAAAACACCCAGAGCATTAACCAATCTCTTATCAGCATTTGATTTTTTGAATGTTTTTTAACAGAACTAAGTATTGCAGGCATTTCAGTCTTATTTTTACAGTTAGTATGCTAGAAATATAAAAATGGAAAATAGATACTTGCAAGAGCTACTCTTTCATTTCTGCTTCTAACATACATGTGGTATTGACAAGATATTTTACATCAAAATGCATAGTTTAGCCTGTGAAAATCAGTTTTGCTAAATTGCTTTTATTTTCTGTTTCATAACTTATTTAAATTGTTGGAAACCAGATGCAAAATACAGGAGGAAAATCCAGCATGAATACTAATCCTGGAGGTTTAGGACTTGAGAAAACAAATTGACAGAATGAGACAGGAACAGTATAAGTATAATGGTTCTTTTTCTCTTGGAATTATGTCAGTGTAAGAAATTCATGGGGGTACAATATGTATTATTACAGTGTTTTTCTCTATGTATTATAGAGACCTGAATGCCAGTGATGTATATATTATTTTAATGAGCAACATGATGCAGTTTAACAAATTATACATAAGAAAATTTAAAATTATTAGTGGTCAGTGCTACCACCAGGTATTTTAATCCACTTGAATTCCACCAGTTCTCTGAAGTCATCTTTAAACATACGAGTGAGCCTGTTCTGCACTTCTCTTTGGAATGAACAGCTTCCAAAGAAAAATTAGAAGGGGAAAGAGAAGAAAGGTAAGGAGGATTCCTCTGCACTAGATTTCCTTAAGTGAGGAACCCAAAATCCATCCCAGTTATTTCTGAGAAATCATATAGACAATTTTCTTATTACTGAAACTTAAAGTAAATGTTTGAAATCACTGAGGATAGAGACTCTTGGAATGAGTGAACAGATGACTTCTGATCCCTTTCCCTACTGCATTCTCTGTGAAGCTTTTAATAGTGTCATTGTAATCCTGTAGTAACTTCCACTGTGCTGGAGTTGCTGTAGACTGTTTTCATGCACTGCAAGATCCGTATCAAAGTTGTTGTTAGTGAATGTACATCTTCCTTGGATATCAAATTACTTAAGTAACTTTTTCTACAGTATTCTCTCTCATTCGAGTCTGTGGAAATATGTGTGAACTTGTAAAAGTACTTTCCTCCTTCAGCCGATAACTTCGGTGCCGCTCTCCCGTCCGAGCCGCGCCCGCCGTCCCTTCCCCAGGGGCCGCTCGTTCCCTGCCCGCCCGGCCCGCCCCCGCGGGGCCGGTTCCGCCGCGGCCCCGTGGCCACCAGGTGGCGGCCCCGGAGCGGTGCGGCCGCCGCTGTCCTGCCCGGCGAGTACCCGCCAAATGCTGCTTCCCAATGAAGAGCTGAAAAGCTTCCTAAAGATTTACTAAAGATCATCTTCTAGTCAAAAAAGTTTCACACAATTGTATCAATTTTTAATTAAAATATACCCTAGCTGCTGCTAAGTGCTTATGTGGGAGTAGCAGCACAGGACAAATGCCCATGAACTGAAATGCAAGTAGGCAGTGTAGTACAACTATTTTTTTCTCATTTTGCTTAAGAGCACAACTTGACCTTAGAATCATTACTTCATCAAATTAAAGTCATTAAGTTACCTCCAGTGGGTTTTCTAAATATCAGCATTTTATGGGAACGTCAAAACAATTTCCTTTGATTAGAAAATCTGGTTCCTGTCATAAGAACAAGCTTGTCTTCCTTTCATGTGCTTGGGGTTTGAACTGTTCAACAGAAATAAAAGTTTTTATTTACTAATTTAATAGAGGTTCTGGCTTCATTCGTGAGAATTTAGTTGCATTAAAAGACACAGGTTAGTTCTAATCTCCACCTGCTGTGTTTCCTCTCGAGTCTGCAATGCATGCTTTCCTTCTGTCTGTGCATTTTTCCTCGTATTTGACTGCCACATCCCATGATTTACAGCACTCCAAAACTTTTGAGATTCAGACTTTTTCATTTCAGAAAGATTTTTCTCTTTAGGGTATATTTTAATGCAACAGTTTTCACAATAAATGAAATCTTATGGTATATATGCAGGTACTGTAGAATTAGTGTTCCTGGCCACATTCCAAATGTGGTTAGCTGTAGTATTAAATACAAATCCAAGAGAGAACTGTCTGAGGGTATGGCTGAACGTTATGTAATGATAATTGCAAAAGTTAACAACGGGACGTTCTTCCAAGTACTGAATCAGAGAAACACATTCCTGTTCTAAATGCCTATTGAGTTGATAGTGCAATTTACTAAGTCTTTTTGTTTACTCTTTAATCCTCAGTGTCAGCTGGAAAGCTGAATGTTTTTCTCAAGTAGCCAATTTCAGGGAGTTGTTTTCTTTTTAGCATTTATTAGGTAAAAGTGAAACCAAATATTTTTGCAAGAAAATGTGCTTTATAATCTTATTGTGTGTGTTGATTATATGTGCTATATATGTGTTTATATACATGTAAGAGGATGATTTATGATGCTGAATAGGAATGAGGTTTTCTGCTAAATGCTTCAGTTGCTTAAAATTCCTATGACTTTACTACAGAAGAAGATACCCTGTTCATTAAATGCAAGGAATTACCAACATTATGTTGTCTTACAATGGTTATGAAACCAACCGACTTAGCGGAAGTTTTCAGGCTCTTGCTTATTGAGGCTGATTTGGAGAGAATTCTTGGAGCTTGACTGGATGTGTAAAAGTGACTTTGCTGTGGAGCTGCTGCTTTGCAAAAAGCACGAGTTCCAGAGCTGATTAGGAAACACAGGAAGGCAGTTGCATTGGCAGCAGGAGATGGAGCTAATGACATCAGCATGATCAAAATGGAAAATCTAGAATTTAAAATGTCATGGTTTATTTATGCATTTGTATTTCTAGTAGGCCCATTACTTAGCCCCTTTTTCTTTGAAGAATTGCTTTTCCTTTCATGGAAAAAAATAAAAACAATTCAGACCAACTTTTATACTGTTATTTGGCACTTGAAAGGAACTCTGATAAAGAAATAAATAGATTTGCTTGGGATCAACTTAAAATGAGTCAGACCAAAAATCTGTCTAATCCAGGGTCCTTTCTTTAGCAATGACCAAGAGCAGGTGCTGGGGGAAGAGCAAAGGAACAGGGGAACCCTTCCAAATGGCTCATGCAGCAACCTCCACTCATGTCTCGAAGAAGTGTGTTTTCTTTGTGTTTACTAGTTGACATTTTTTGGTCCAATAACTTTGGTCACCTTTTGAATATGTGGGAAATCATAGCTTCCAGAGCACCCTCCAAACGGTGGTTGTTTTCCTAAAATGCAAGGTTACTGTAAGTTAAACGTTTATATTAAACACAAGCAGTGGAATATGACTGAAAGACTTGTTTGAGTTTGCCATATTTCTTAAATGGGCAGGCTGATAGCCATTATTCTTTTATGCACAAAAAAAGTAGCTATTTTACCCACTCTGAGCTGAACTCCCAAATACTGGGCCTGATAGCATTCCTATGGTATTTACCACTCAGTGGCATCATGAGCTTGAGAATGCAGGAGAGAACATCCTTATTTGGGTCTGATTTAATTGCATGCGGGCATCTCAGTCAGAATTAATGTTTCAAGAAAGTAGAATACTCTTATTTTAAGTGTTATGTTTTGATAACCTGTAAAATTTCCGAACCGACTGTTCCTATTAAGAATGCAATGTGGTGGGATCAAAACATCAGACACTATTAAACATAGAAAATGCTTTATACTTAATATTAGTAACCGCTCTGCCTATTTTACTGTCAGATACTTGGAAGTTCCTTTTTAGAGTACGATAGCTATGTGAGACTGTACAGTAAATATAACTTTCTAATTAATTGATGGGCAGTCTTAAGGTTATATAAGATGACTTCGTAATGAAGAATGGCCTGAGCTTGCTTGTGTTGATTCATTTTCCTTCTACTAGCCTTGCTCTGTAAATTTGTCAGAACATCAGTTTCCAGGGGCATATTGTTGAAGCACAAAAGCCAGCAGAATAGGACTCCACAAAGTATTCCTGAAATAGATTGTTTTGTAACAGTTTGAAGTTTTGCTGTTGTCATCTAAACCCGGGAAAAGGTTAATAGTTAGTATGAAATTAAGTTGCATTTGTTCATCTATTTTTGTGTGGACGATGGGGAAATGCTCTTCCAGAGGCAACAATGGGAGGGGGAAGAACTAAAGAAGATGTGGAAAGAGAAAGATCAGAAACTGTGGATTAGTGAAAAAATATTAATTAAAAAGTAGTTTGCACAGGGAGCTTCTTAAGCTTCTGTGACAGAAGGAACTGTATAAGTGAGTCATGAAAGCAAACATTGATGTGAGTCCATTTCTTCTTTGATAAACACTTTTGGCTCTTATTTCAAATTTCCTGTAGTCTAGGATAATGTTTTCCATTGACAGTAATTATATCTATTGTCTGGAACTGTCTATGTGGTAGCTTAATAAGCTGACATCTGTTTTTCAGCTCTTCAGTGGCAGTAAGCTGCCTCTCCCTTGGCTTGCAGGTGCACACACAGGAGTTGGTGTCTGTGGCCAGGAAGGAGGGGAAGCAGCCTCGGCCAGGGACTATTTGCCCAGTTCAGAGGCTCCTGCAGATTCATGGCAGGCATTCTTGTGAGAGAATGTGCCAAGTTCTTGTGTTATTTCTTCTACTTGCTTTCACACTGCTGCATTTCTGGTTTGTCTTCCATGAATTCTCTGCTCAGCTTTGTTTCCTTTTCTTAGGTTTATAAATGAGCAAAACAGTGACTTGCACTTTTTGGATACCTAGAAGCAGAAGTACGGGGAGTCAGAAGAATGAGGCAATCAGAATGTTTCAATACAATTGCTTTGGAAGTTAAAAAACCCTATCAGCCGTTTAAATATTGTCTGTATTTTGCCTGTACTAGATATGGGGTTATTTGACCAGAAAGCAGTAATTTGATAATAACAATATTGTGACAAGCTCTAAAGTGGTCCCAGTATCAGGTGACAAGCATTTGAAGAGGCTGTGTAAAGGTTCCTTTCTTTTTGATTGCTTTGACCATACTAGCTGTAGCTTAAGCAATGAATTATCTAGGAGCTTGGGATTTATGGATTGTGTTTTTGCTGACAATATAACTTTCTTGCCCTGATTCCTCCTGTCCTGAGGATGTGATGAGTGGATATAGTACAGAAATTCCTGGGGAGATTTTTTTGGCAGAACGATGTAGATGTAGAGTGTGAAAGCCCATCTCATCTGCTAGTGCTAAACATAATCAAGTCCCAAGAAGGTGTAGTAGATAAAGGCAGTTTACTCTTTGCTCATATTTAAAGATGTAGATTAATATCAAGCTTGATTAGATCTGCTTATGATTTTTCTTATCAAAAGGGCTATGAGAAACTTAACATCTGGAAGGAATATGTACATCAGCAACTCATATTTGTCGTCAGGGTAATTGAGGACCGTGTATAATAGCACCAGTGGATTGATAACTTACTTAAGGGGACAACAGAGACAATGAGTAGTTCTTGTAGTGACAGAAATCTGAAACTGAGTCTAACAGGAAGAATTAATATTCTGACACCTTGTCAGGCTTCATGCTGTACAGCTTCTGTTATCCATGTCTCATGAGCAATGAAGTCTGATAGACCATTTGGTCCTTTCTGCAGTTTAAAACTTACATCAAACTTAATGTAACTATACTGGGAAAGAATTCAAGCATTTGGTTAAGTTTTTGTTAAATTATACTTTTGCTTATTAATTGGTTACTTGAACTTTTACATTAGCTCTCCATAGCAAATTCCTTTTGTTGTTTAAAGCAGCTGCTCAGGATTAATGTCATGTCAATGTTTCAGGCTCGAGGAAAACGATAGATGAGTAAAGCTCAACCTCAAATATCAGTGAGCTCTTTGTTTTTGCAATAGAAATCTTTTGCAAGTGATCAAAACAGCTTTGTCAGGTTAGATGAAGAAAGGTGACGCTAACTTTACTATTTGCTATGAAAGACATATACTTAATTTGTATATGAAATACATACTTTTGAAAGGCTAAATTATTTGTGGAATAAAGAAAAAAAGTAACTTTCTACACTCACTTTCTGTGAAATACATCAATGACAACTTAGCCAAGTTATATTTTACAATAATATACAGGATGTGGTGATGTCGTAATAAGGTATTATTCATTTGTCTTGGGAAAGTCTGAGAACAAGTCTTACCCAATGTAATAATTAAAAAACCAAAACAAAACAACCAAACTTGAACAACTAAATGAACCCAAAATACAACCTGGTCTTACATTTCATAGGTCGAGAGTTCCAGACTGATTTCAGTAGATTTCTCTTCTAAGTGGCTGAGTAATCTATAAAGATGAATGCCTAACAATTTCCCCTTGGAATCACTCTGTTTGTGTGGTTTTGGTGATACTGTTCACTAAAGAAATTAGTTTCACAATACTGTTGTGCTCATAGATTATTTTTGGGAAGCAAGGGTGCATTTCGGGTTCCAAGTTAACATTTCAAACATTTATAACATGACATCTTTAATGTCTGCACATCTGTATTATAAGTCTTGTATTTGTATAATACTTGTTCTTTTAAACCCCAGAGTGTCAGGGATCGGAAGGGACCTGGAAAGCTCATCCAGTGCAATCCCCCCATGGAGCAGGAACACCCAGCTGAGGTTACACAGGAAGGTGTCCAGGCGGGTTGGAATGTCTGCACAGAAGGAGACTCCACAACCCCCCTGGGCAGCCTGGGCCAGGCTCTGCCACCCTCACCGGGAAGAAGGTTCTTCTCAAATTTAAGTGGAACCTCCTGTGTTCCAGTTTGAACCCATTACCCCTTGTCCTACCATTGGTTGTCACCGAGAAGAGCCTGGCTCCATCCTCCTGACACTCACCATTTATATATTTATAAACATGAATGAGGTCACCCCTCAGTCTCCTCTTGTCCAGCTCCAGAGCCCCAGCTCCCTCAGCCTTTCCTCACACGGGAGATGCTCCACTCCCTGCAGCATCTTTGTTGCCCTGCGCTGGACTCTCTCCAGCAGTTCCCTGTCCTGCTGGAACTGAGGGGCCACAACTGGACACAAGATTCCAGGTGTGGTCTCCCCAGGGCAGAGCAGAGGGGCAGGAGAACCTCTCTGACCTACTGACCACCCCCTTCTAACCCACCCCAGGTCCCATTGGCTTCCTGGCCACAAGGGCCCAGTGCTGGCTCATGGTCACCCTGCTGTCCCCAGGACCCCCAGGTCCCTTTCCCCTACACTGCTCTCTAATAGGTCATTCCCCAACTTATACTGGAACCTGGGGTTGTTCCTGCCCAGATGCAAGACTCTACACTTGCCCTTGTTATATTTCATTAAATTTTTCCCTGCCCAACTCTCCAGCCTGTCCAGGTCTCTGGATGGCAGCACAGCCTCTGGTGTGTCCGCCACTCCTCCCAGCTTGGTGTCATCAGCAGACTTGCTGATAGTGCACTCTATTCCCTCATCCAAATAGTTGATGAACATATTGAATAATACCGGCCCCAGCACTGCCCCCTGAGGCACTTCACTAGGTCCAGGCCTCCAACTGGACTCTGCCCCATTGACCACGACTCTCTGACCACGACTCCCTTCAGCCAGTTCACAGTCCACCTCACTACCCGGTCATGCAGACCGCACTCCCTCAGTTCAGCTGTGAGGATGCTGTTGGAGACTGTGTCAAATGCCTTACTCAAGTCAAGGTAGACCATGTCCACCGCTCTGCCATCATCCATCCATCTTGTTATGTCTTCATAAAAGTCAATGAGTTTGGTCAAATTGAGATTGATTTGTCTGTATCCAATTCTATGAACATGGGGTCTGAATTCTCAAGTGACTAGGGTCTACTTTAGGTGCTGACAGTAACGTGGGCTGCCTTTCAGAGTTGTCTGTGCTTCTAGATCATCACCTTGAGGTATGTTGGGTTGACATGACATTTCTGACACCATTTTATTGCTATGGTGCCAATAAGGAGGGGATAAGAGCATGTCTGTGTTTTCCAAATGTCACACTACCTCCTCAGGAATAATGTATCTGGTATAAGTTAAAACAGCTATTTGGCCACTGTTAATATGATATCTGAGACACAATCTTGCAGTGATATTGCACTACTCTTTTTACATCTTTTCTTCAACCGCATTATTTACTTTTTGGGTAAAGCTTTTTTGTGCCTTACTTGGTTGTCACTGTGACATTACAGCAATCTTCCCTGCACTGTGAACTGAATTATTGGGTATTTCTCAACTGCAAATGAATCGCTACAAAGTTCCAAGCAATGATTTTTTGTAATTAATCTCTGTTTCCAGTTTACTTTACTTTGCTTACATTATTTGGTTAGGCAATCATTGTCTGGAACATAATAAAATAATCTAAACTACTGTTCTTGTAAGAATAAACCAAACAATAATTAATATGCCATTGCTTCCTTTGGGACATTCTTTGAACATTTCAATGAAAAAGTTAAAAAAACATGAAGAGAAATCAATATAATATGGAAATCATGTTGCAATAAGGGAGTACTTAAACAGTGTATTTCATTTAAAATGCTTAGAAAATCTTAAAGAATTAAAATGTAAAAACGAGAAGATTTCCTGTGGCAGGAAGCCTTTAAGGCAAATGTAATGAATCATGTGAGCGATATTGCTCAAGTGCACAAATGTGAAATGGATCACCCGCTTGGCGAGTGAAATGAAGAGGTGTATGAGAGAAAGGAATAATACTGAAAGAACAGATGCTGGTTTGTAGTGCTGTCATAACATCAAAAAATGGCAGTTGATGCAGATGACTTGTAGAATTGTCTGCAGATTGAAGGTTCGTGCTGAAACCCAACTCTTCTTATATTGTGCAACCAGTTTGCAAAGTATTAGAATGTTCTTATGGATAAAGAAAAGACAGTGTTTTTCTGTTTGACCTTAGAAGAATCTAGGATATGAAGATTGCTATGGGTTAAATCTTCTTATATTTGTATAATTCTATTAACTCTATTGGGCAGAACATTATATAGGTTAAGCATTTCCAGACTCCATTTCTGCTTTTCCTTTGGATTACTTAGATCTTGCACCAGAGATATTCTGTGCCTATTTCTTCCCTCCCTAGAGTGAATGGGCAAGGATCAGAGGGAACTTTTGCTTTACTTTACCTGCTACTCATTAACCAAGCAGCTGAGATACTGCAATTGCATTGTGTACAGAAATTGCTCATGGTGATGAACTACTGTCTTCCCCCAAAGGACAGGGAAGAGCTATTAATTTGGAGTGTATCTGAAGCATATTTTCTTTCATTAACAGTGTTGGTTGTGTATCTTCCCAGGATTGTAACACAGAGCTTCTATTTTCTGTATCACTATACATATGAAGGTTTTCCTTTTTAATAAAAAGTATTTCCTTTCAGTTTTTGTTATCTTAGTGGCTTGAAAATATCATGCACATATGTACAGGGTGGAACTGAGATTTTTCCAGTGAACGTGTTATGACACTTTTTCTTTGTAAAATTAGAAATACTGGCAGTTATTTCCTTAATGTCAATTAAAGTCCCTATAGTTCTTCCCAGCTTTGCTCCATTGCCATGTATATATATTAAGCAAAATGTGCTCTGTACTAAATGGCTTTGTTTAGAGTGTTTCTAATAGAAATGGCCTTGCCACATGTATCTGTCTAATCTCTTGTGGAATGTTTTCTGGCATTAAACTGACAGCATATGTTGAAGCAAGCATGCTTTAGTTTTTGCATCTCTGCTAGTCATTAATGTATAGCTTGGGGTATCCTCAGTTATGGGCACAAGCAAGTTTTAATGAGATGTATGCAGTCAGACATTTGTATACTATGTTTAAGAAAAACATTATTTGCAGAAAAAAAGTGCTGTGGAATGATGTGGGTGCGATGAAATATTTAATTCTCTTAATTGGTCTATTTTGGGGCTAAATACCAGGTCTACCCAATGTTTGTGAGAACAATCCTGTTGAATCAGATAGGAACAGCACTTGGATGAAACAGATTCATCTTTCAAGGCATTTCCCTGGTTCTATGTGCATACTGCTTCAATGGACAGCGCTGGGTTTGGACAGTGTTCTGGAGGATCAGCCACTAAGGTAAATCTGAAGAGTTCAGGGCAGCAGTATGTAGCCCTTCTATCACTTAAACTCCATTTTGAAAGCACAGGCAGGATTTGGGTGGTAATATAGTTGTTGAACCAGTGCTCAGCACAGGGGGAGTGGAATGCTTAGAAATCCCGTTTTCTGTGCACTCCCCGCCTCGAGGAATAGCAAGCAAGGAGAAGAATAATCAAGAATTCAGCCTGCTGTGGATTATCATATTTAGTGTGTGTGTGTGTGTACGATCAGGCATATATATTTTTATACGTTTCTTTTTTATATATATGTATAAATGTTTACATGCATATATGTGCTAAGGAAAAAAGATTTTTCTTAGTCTGCTTTACAAAGTGACTTCATTTCTTTATTCACACACAAGCCAGGAAAAACAAAGTGTCCTTTCCTAATCCTGCTGGTTTGTTATTGGTTTTCCCACCTCATATGTGAGTGGAATTGAGGTTGTCACCTCATTGTGGTCAGTTCCACACCTTTTTCAGGGTAAACAGCGTGCAAACTTGTATAAGCAGCATCTGAGCCAGGGCCCTTTTATAAACCAAACTTCAATTTGTTATTGTTTTGGCATCTCTGAATGTGTGTGTGAAACCATGTGGGCTGGCTGTGGAAGACACACTATAAAAACTAACAGTGGAATGTTCATCTGGAGATGTTCTGTGTTATTTATGAAAACTTGGGGCCCAATCCTGCCACTTTCTCTCACGCTAACCATCCCACTAAGGTCAGTCAGTGATTATCCTTCTTTAAGGATGACTTGTGCACATAAATCTGTGCTGGATTTGAGATACAGATAGAATTTTCAAACTTCATAAGAGAATTTGATAACTCATGTCTGCTCGCATCAGTTGGATGTTGAAATGCAAGCTATGCCTCTGGGTTTAAATAAAAACTAAGTTGATATGAGTTTGGAGGGGAAAGTCTTTGTATTTAGTTGTATCTTTTATTTTATAGGTGTTCACTATATGGACCTGGTTGTGGGAGTTACCAAAGAAATGTAAAGGTGAGAAGAGGGTTGCAGCCTCTCCTACTTGTGCCCAGTCCTTGGTAAAACAAGGATTAAAAATGCAAGTGGAACATAAAGCTGACAAAGCAGCAAAGTTCTCTGCTGAGCAATACAAACAAGCCGGAGCAGTAATTAATGTTGTGAAAATTGTTTGGTTCAGGTATCGTGTTGAAGGTAAGTTTGTCATTTGATGTGCATAATGTAACCATATATATTCTGAAGACCCAAAGTTTCTTTTCATATTTTTACCAAATTAGTTGAATTAACTATAGTATGAAATAACTCAGCAAGCAGATGTAACTTTACATATTTACAATAAAGGAATGGATATTTGTATGCCAGTGCTATAGACTTCTATTACATTTCTTTCTAGAGTTCTTGTATTATGTATGTTTCAGACCATTCTAGTTAGTGACCTCTAGCCAGATAGGCCACCTGCCCAACTGGTGGAAATCTGGTCACTTAATGCAAATGGATTTTAGTAAATCCATGGATACATATGGTAAGAAATTCCACTGGTAGCATGATAAATATCTTATCTTTGGCATGACTTTAATGTACCACTTTTAATTATTTTGCCATGATAATTTCTCATATAAGTAGGAGTGTAATATAAGATTGTTTGCAAAGGGAAGTGTGAACTGATCACAATATGCAAACAGGATAGTCTTCAGCTTGCAGTGGAACCTATAACTTTGTCTTTGAAGTTGCTGTGGCCCTGGGGACAGTATGAACTGCATAAAAGAATCTGTTACTCTTCCTAAACTAGCAGCCTCTGACAATTAAAGGTGCAAAATCCTCCTTGCTAGTTTTGAACTCTGTCTCCCCCTGTATTATCACATTGCATTAGTGGCCAAACACTCAAGACCAGTTGTCATTCAGTATTAGACACATTTTGAAACAATCAGATTTGGAACGGATTTCAAAGTCATTTAGATTTCTGTAAGGAATTCATTAAAAAAACCCCACAAACAACTAGTTTAAATACTGAACCAATTATTTATGTACATAGGCTACATATTGAAATGGTTTACAATTTGAACCAGTTCATCTTGAGCAGAATCAATTTGGTAAAGATATCAAATGTAGAAGTGCTTCACTGAGCAAGGCATTTTCCCTGCTGCTTGCTGCTTTGCCACTGATGTTTTATTCAGAAATCTGAAAACAGTTTTTCATATCACTGGTTATGATATCACTGTGGAGGTACAGAGTGAATGTAGTTTTCCACATCATGCACAACATGCTGTAGCAAAGTAATTTTATGCATTTCTTTTCTCCTCTCTGTATATCAAAAAAGTGGATATTTGTTAAGAAGGATGTTTGTGCCCATCCATGGGCCACTCCTGCTTAGCTGTTAACATCCTATATGCAAAAGACAAATAGCTCTTTCATGAGATTTTTATTTCTGCAAAACCTGTCCAGGACTCAAATATCTAAGTGTCTTGAGGATCAGCAAGTTTAACTTTTAGTATTAAATTGTCTAAAAATCTATATTTTAATGCAAGACTTTCTTTACATCCTGACTAAGAGACATTTGGCCTGGTGTACACGGAGGCTGCCTTTATTATGGTATGTCTAGCAAAAGATGAATGGGACATGTAGGGAGCCAAGCTGAATCAAACCGTAAGTAGTTTGCTTGCTTTGAATCTGAACAACAATTCAAACCAAGATTTTGTGTTGCTTTATAGGAGACTTGTTTAGCAAAAAGACTTAGCACTTACTGTACTCTGCAGAGCAATTTTTCTCCTTTTTCCTCACTCGTGGTGCGCACCGGGCTGCTATTGAAGGGAGAGAACTGCTTCACTTTGATTCCTGTATTCTCATGCTGTTACTTCTTGGAGTGCCCTGAAAGTGCTTGAGGTCACATCAGCTTTCACTCAAACCTGGTCTCAATACCATTATAATGCTGTCATCATGTGTGGTTTTGTGCTCTGTGCCATGGATATGCAGGCTTAGATTTGCTAAGGAGAAAGGAGGTAAGACAAATGCAGTCCTCTCCACCATATTCTCCTATTTCTCACTTTACTGTCATAGTGCTGCCACCCCTGATTTCCAGTGAAGTTCAGTTGCCAGCACTTCTCTCAGTCCTCAGTCTCACATCCTACACAGAGGGAGCTGGAACTATATTAGGGTGCTGTCTTCAGAATGTGGCAGCTGGGAAGAGACAGGCTTAATGTCTTGTGGTTTACGTTTTCTGATGTCAAGGTTTCTCACGCCATCCCAATGAGAAACCTCACTCTGCTTCTGATGGAACAGTTCTCTAGAGAACTAATAGAAGTCTATATCTCTATGCAAACAACCTAAATGACAAGCTTTCTTGTGATGCAAAAAAAATATTTTATATATATATATATATATAAAAAACACCTCCCAATGTCTCTATGGACACAAAATAAAACATTGTCCCGTATCTGTGGAAAAAAAAAGTCTGCTTTTCTTTCCAACTTGATGCAGTTGTTCATCTGACTTCAGTAAAGTTTGAATTGGATCAAATATGAAGAAAGGACTCCATCCACAGCAGGAGTTTGGCTCAGTAGATTTGCTGCTTCGTTTGTATCTTTGTAAGGAAATGTTGACTATGACCTCACATTTCAAATTGCCTTTAATAGGAAACATTTCCTTCTTTTCCAAAGCCAAATTATGTTTATGATGGGGATTATGTGTGGTGTTTGCAATTGGAGGAGGCTGGGCCTCGTGACTTAGATTGGGCCTTTCAATTGAATCTTCATATCTTATTAAAGGGGCATCATTTTGTTGCAGGAGGAGATGAAGCTGAACAAATCACTTTTCATGTGGTCAGCCACAGTGAAGTTAAGGGGGGGAAATTACAAGCCATGATAATGTCAGCAGTCAATATTGTTTCCCTTTACAGAACCATAAACAAAATCATGAAACTAGTCTCTAAAAGGTCTTGATGACAGCTCTGGTAAATTTAAGCAATCTGGCTACAAAGATGAATGGTATTTTCCTGTTGCACATTCTCTCTCCCTCTCTCTTTCTCCCTGAAGCTATTTAAATCTAATTAACCTAGTGTCAAACTTTCTGATTTCCCTCCAATGTTCTAACACAAGGCCTTAAACAATGTTAATTTTTTTAAATACCAACTTCTCTTAAAATATTTGTTTTTTACATTTATCCTTTTACTTGCCTATACACCAAAATAAATTATTTCCTCAGGATGCTATGGCTATGACAATGAAGCAGATGGTACCCTCAGAAGAAAAACAGTTTTTGACTAATACAGAAAGTATGTGTATACAATGACTGTCTTGCCCTGGCTCATCTTGGGTATTGGCAATTCTCATTTTTGCCAGTCTTTCATTTCCTTCCACCGGGTAAAATTTCACTGCAGTGAAGCCAGTAGAAATTTTGCCATTAACTTCAGTAGGGAAAAATTACCACTCACCGTTAGCTACAAAATACTAATTCTGTAGGTTTGTAGCAGAATTTGCAGAATGACTGCCTACCTTGGTCTGCAGTGCTGGCAATGGACCAACTCCCTGCCATCTGTATCCAGGGGATCGGGAGAATTGCACTGGATGCACCCCACTTCATCATTGAGGTCACTGATGTTATATTGGTTTTATCTCTGTTACTCTTTTAGGATAAAAAATATTTTACTCCCATGCCTGGCTTCATTTTATTTTAAGCTTTGAAAGAAGCAGAAAAAGGTTTAAGAAAACTGTAGAGATGGAAAAAGCTTTCCAGTTGTTCAATTTTGCTAAGCAAAAACTTGAAGCTGCTTGGCCTTTTGGCCAAAACGCTGTAGAGCACTGAGAAGCCTGTAGTTAACTGGCCTGACAAATCTTTCTTTAACAAAAGAAGGCCAAAATGACAGCAGCGTCCCTTCAAATTACAGCATTACCTGCAGCACTTTGAAAGAAATCAGTAATTATTTCTTTAACTCCCCAACAAGTTAAAGTGAAACAAACCAACCAAACAAAAACAAAACCCAAAGCAAACAAACAACAAAAAACTCATCTCAACCCCAAGCCCCCGAAGTATTAGATGTTGCTAACAACAAAGCCTACTGTAACAAAGATACATTCTAGTGTGGTCCATATAGCTACAAAGCGTTGACACAAGACAGTGTTTGAGTGAATATTTTCTGGGCCACCTCCTGTTCTCTGAACAAAGAACAATAAATTGAAAAGATTTTTGAGCAATAGCGTATTGGGAGGGAGAAGTTGTACAGGAATTCTTTAGTAGCAGTAGCTCTCTATGAAGCTTATTTGTTTCAAATATACTTCCTTTTGAAGGTAGCTGAAAGGTTTGCCCTATTTTCCAGTTCATGTAAAGTTTATATAACCATCAGCTTGTTATTTTACGAAGGGAATCTGTGCTGTGAATTTCTGGAATAGCTCTATGTGCTGTCTACATTCTGTGCAAGTGGGATGACAGTCAAGTATAAGCATGTCAGCTGATCTGCAGAATTAAGAATAAATAATTCGAATCTTGCAGCCGCGAGTCCTTCGTGTGCTCTGAGTTGCTACCTTTAATATGCATTCTTTTCCCAGCATTTGTCCTCCATCAAACATAATTTTCAAGCCACTGGTATAAGTTGGATTGATATTTGAACGTATTGTTTCAAAATGTATTGCTTTAAGATGTCCATTATGTGATTGTTGTTATGAGGCTTCTCTTAATCATCAAATTGATTTGGTTTATGTATTGGTCTCAAGAGGTTTTGGCTCTGCTTCTGCATACTTATCAGAAATCGTATCTGAAAAGAGTTGTAGTAAGGGAAAACGTTTGCATAGCTGGACAAATAGTGTTAGCATCCTTTGTTTCCAGAGTTTGATTTAAAGTCTGTGTCCTGTAGAACAGAAAAAGTGGTTCTAGTCATGTTTTAACTTTTTTGCCTGACTTCTATCTTATTTTCAACATATGGCACACTTTGTACAGATGACCACCTGCTCTTATAGCTTAAACCAGCTGTTTAACTATGTTGCCTTGTTGAGATAAGGTTTTTTAAATTTTTATACTTTCCTGAATTACTTAGTTTTTAGTCTCTGATGCTCTTTAAAGTTCAAGTGCTTTTGAAGATAAGGCATATTGCAGATACAGCATGTGATGGAATAAGTGAACACAGAATGCACTTTGCTATCTGTTTGATCTCTCTAGATGATGATAATTGGTGGTGGCGTTGCTGGGCTGGCTGCGGCAGGAGCTGCCAAAGCAATGGGAGTTACTGTCGAGATTTGATACCAGGTAGAGTAAGAAAATATGGCTTAGAGTCTAGAATTCTGCTTAACACTTTATAAAATATTCTGGTTGAAGTTCTGCTCTGCTTTGCACTGAAGGTTGTCCTTCAAAACCAGTCTGCCAGGTTGCTCTGTGTCAAAGGAAGAAGTCTTAACTTGCAGAATTTTTACTTAAGGTATTACTAATTAACAGAAACTTCAAATTACTGATTCAAGTATTCAGAAAAAGAGAACATCATTTTTACAGACACATAAATATACTTCTTCCCTAACTCCCAGGCCTAACTTATGCCAAACATCATCTTCTTCCTTTGCCCTTCTTAGTCTCAACTTTCATTTCCCTGCATCTTATACTCAGTCTATCCCAATTACTTAAAGCGTTGGGTGTGTGCAAGTGTTTCTGCCCCCACCCCGCTGTGGGTCACCCCTGGGCCGCTGTCCCTCAGACGGGATTCCCTTTGGACAGAGTGTCTGCTTCCAGGAGAGTCTCCCCAGGTGCCTCAGTGATCCATGTGTCTCTCTTAAATCTCTTAATGTCTCCTGTAGCAGCTGCGGCCCCCACGTGTGAGCAGGGGTGCTGTGTGCTGCTCTGCCAGCAGCCGCTGAGTGGGAGAGTGTTTACGTGGGTTTCAGAGCCAGCTGGACATCCCTGGGCACTTGAGGAGCTTCCCCATGCGGGTCACCCCTGCAGCTGAACCTTGCAACTCATGCCCACTAAAACACTCACACTTGAGCTGATTGGGCACCCATGTGTGTACTAATTGGGTGTTCATGAGTAAATTAATTGTGTGCTCATGTGTTAACACTGCAATTTGTCCAGGATACTGGTGGTCATCTTTGCTAGAAGGTTCATGGTCAATGTGGTGTGCATGAAGGCCTTGGGTCTTTTTCTACAAAGCTGATTTCCAGTCATTGGTCCCAAGCCTGTGCTGGTACGTGGTGTTATTCCTCCCCAGTCGCAGGCAAGGAGATATTGGTAAGCAGATTTTTAGCTGGCATTCTGCTATAGATCCTGTGTTTCTGCCAGACTGCTTCCTATTCAAACCTTCAAAAACTGGAAAAAAATCATAATAGTTTTGAATAGAAAACTCTTATGTCATTCGGTCCATTTCTCTGCCAATGTAATCCATTACAGTCCCTTTTTATTTGACTAATTGAGTTTGTGTCCCAAGCAACTGAAATTCTGTGGTTCTTGTCACATCCTTTTGGAATCTGGAAATGCCTTTTCTTTAAAAAAAAAAAATCCATTTTATTCAGACAGTTCTGTAGATGTGATTCAGCTTCAATTCTGTATTGAAGTCGGGGACTGTTCTCCTGGCCCCCATCAAGATAAAATAGATACTACACAACAACACCCATTCCACTGCATGTACAAGACTGAGTTGGGACCTTGCTATTGTGGCAGTGATGAGTAGTACTGCATTTCTAAACGGGTCATTAATGAATATAAGAGAATTATGGGCTAACTTCTGCAGCAGCTACAGCAAAAAAATGAAAGCAGCACAAAACCTCTTTGGTAACCCATATAGATTATAATATACTTTAATGCACAACAGAGAAAGTGTGCCATTTAATTGCTGATGAGCTTATAAGTGGTTTATCCAAGGCAACAGTAACTCTCATTACTTAAGAAAGCAGCTATGTTTTTCCAATGAAGTTATTAAACTGTATGCTTAGACATGTGCTAGGGACACACTCTGAGTCGTGAGTACTTGGCAAAACCAGCCTTTCTTTAGTTTGGAAAAACTTAACTCCAGTTTTTCTTTGGGAAAATAAACACCCAGGCAAGTATTTTCACATGTATGAAACTAATTTTAGTTTGAAATAAAAAGTGTAGAAGCTGCTGAGGTAAAGCTCATAAATAAGTTAGTGTAACCTGATTAGCTTAGGAAAAAACTAACACTTGTCTTTTTATTTTAACAGATCTAGTTCTGATGATTCTTAACTGCTGTTGTCTTGCCTCTGTTTACAGTGCAATGATGGTTTTTATGAAGATAGAAAAAAATCAGATTCCATATCTGTCATCTCCATTGCTTGTGCTTGGGTCTCCAGCACCAGAACAGTTTACAGCTCTTGGAGCAGAACCTGCGGAAGGAAAACTGCTGGAACAGGAAAAGGTGATGGGGGCTACACAAAAGAAACGTCCCAAGAATATAGTGAAGCAAACGCCGTATTATTTGCCAAAAATTGTAAAGAAGTGGACATTGCTATTAGTACAACTCTTATTCCAAGTAAGATACTGATTGTAACTATTGGAGAGCATAAACCTATGTCCCTGTGAGTAGAACATGCTCAGTGAAATATGCGTGTATCTAGATATGTACTGAAAATTATTACTGAGTGAAGACTTTAGGATTAGGTTTTATTTAATTATTATTCAATGATTTAGAATATTTTCTTCTCTTTAATTATTTCCTAGAAATTTTCAATTCAGACTTGAAATGATCAATCTTTTCTGTTTACTTCTGAAAGCACCTATAAATATTGCATATCTCCTGGTTTACTTTTTTCTAGTAAGAATTATTAAACTTGTTTGTTTTGCTTTCTTAAACATGAAAATGGAGAAGCTCCAATTCTAATCATCATTTTGAAATAACTGATGAGCAGAAAAAATACAAATCATGTCAGTGTTGCACTAACAAATGAAAAGGGATGTTATGGTAATGAAGACTCTCTCCTTGAAGCCACTGCAAGTTTGTCATGGAATTCTTACCAATGTGGGGTCATAAAGCAGAGTCTTTCATAAGTAACGAGACCACAAATTGGAATATTATCCAGATACCATTCCATCTTTGAATGTTGTTTTGCGTTGTGACTTTTATAAGCATGGTAACATAATTTTTAACAATGATATCCATTTTGCATTGTGACTTTTATAAGCATGGTAAAATAATTTTTAACAATGATATTCATAAATGCACTGAGACTTATCCCTAGAGCTCTAATAACAAGAACTGGGTGTCCAATTCCAAATATAGAAAAAGAGAAAAATGGGTTTAGAAATTTAATTTCCATATTGAAGTGTCCCATGTCACTGTTTTACAATGAATGGTAGATTTTACCAGATTATTTTAAGAGGATTACAATTTTTAGATGGAGACCAAGTTCAGGTGTGATCTGAAGAAGAAAAATCACGCGTTGTATAGCAGTAAGATGATATAAAGGTGTAATGATCTGTCTGTCACCAGAGCAAGTTGTGAGAGTCTTGTAGTGGGAAAACACTTCAAATATAATTGTGCATGAGAAAAATCCTCTATACACCTGCTATTCTCTGCCTTACTCTCCTCAGTTTTAGCTATAATGCTGCATTTTCCTCCCTCTTTCATGTACTATGCCAACGTGTTTTCCTTTGTAAAAACCCAGTATTTGAAGCAAATAAAAATACTATCACTTCAGTATCTGTGACTTTACATGTGGAGGAAAAGTCTCATCAGGAACGAACTTGGGAAGTGAGCTACAAAGAAAGAGCAGAATACTTGCAGCCTTCACTGTCCTCCAGGTAGCAGATAAATGCCTTGGTCTGTTCTGGAAAGCTCGGTGAAAAGAACAGTCCAGCTAAAAGTATTACAACTTTACCTTGTATTAACTACTTGTGTGGCTGCCATACTTGACTATCACGTCATGAGTTACTCCAGGATGTGTATCGAAACCAACATGTGTGGCTGCATATGGGATGAACTGGCAACTGCAATGTCCAGATGGTATCCTGAAATGATACAATGACAGAAAGAAACATTAATTTAGGGTACAGTGTTCAAGAGCAGAATGCAAGAGAAGTTGTTTTCAGAGCATGGCATTAGAATTCTTTTGTGGTTTTTTGATGTTCTGCATTCATAATAATGTGAAGGGATGTTAAAGAAACATGATCTTAATGCAGATGTACTTGCAAAGAATTTATGTTTGGAAGGTATCTCTATCTTCTTCCTTGGGACTGACTGGAGTGCAATTCATCTGTGAAACACGTTGTGCAATGTGATTCTTATCAGACAATCATGAGGTGTTTTCGAATTTGAAGAAGTAGTTGATTTCTTATTCTCAAAAATAAACACCATATGGTTTTGTAACTAGTTCCCTGACTGGCCTCCCAGCTCATTTAGTCTCTGGCTTCCTGACAAAATTGCTGACTTTGGTCATGCATCAGAGTAAGCTATTAGTTTTAAACAGAATCATTAACTTGTAAAAGAAAGCATTAGTAACTCATGGCTGCAGTAATATGCAAATTTGATTTAGTAGCATGTATAAAACGGGCATCAGATCTGTGGAAAACATATGGAAAGTTTTCAATATGCAAAAGCTTTGACAACTATTTATTTTCCTTTCTCATCAGGGTGTGGTAAACACTGGTTACAAGGATTTGCCAAGTGGAATGGCTACTCAAGCCAGTAGCCTTTATTCCGATAACATCTTGAAATTATTAAAGCTGTTTCTCCTGAGAAAGAATATTTTCACTTTGAACAAAAGGATGATTTAGATTATGGAGCTATCGATCATGTCGTTAGAGGAATTTTAGTAACGAAGGTGAGTTTCAACACCACTTATGTTTTTATCAAAAATGTTTAAAATGTGTTGCCTGAAAGCAGTGATTTAGTGCGTTTAGTCGTTCCAAGGAAATATTATCATTCAATGCCTACATGATAAGATACTGACAGGAATTTTGTGTATATTTCAAGCACTAAAATATGGGGCAAAAATAGACTTAGAAAAATGTTAATGTAAAATTACTGTTGTACTTCAAACTGATGTTTTTAAAGAACATGTTTACTGAGAATCAGCCCATCTCCTGAGCTACTGAACTGTCCCTCAAGCAATGCGCCTCCAAGTGCTAGATAGTTTATGGACTCAGATCAGTGTGGAGTGAACAAGTGCTGACAAGCAGGAATAGGTGAGCTGTGTGGGATACTCAGAGGGACTTCAAGTAGTGCAAGTTCTTCAAAGGCCAAATGGTGCAATAACACTACATCTTTGTGCCAAGGTCAGGAGTGGTAGAGCATTGTTGCTTTATAGAATACAGTGGTTTTCTATTAAAAGAAGCAGGGGTTTCACCTCAGAGTATGAAATGCATTTCAACCCTTGTATGGCATCATTAGGCTATATCCCGTGTAGACTCTGTAACGGCAGTAACCCTCATACTTTCCTGCATCCTTTGGCCCCTTATTCTGGGTGAAGAAAAGGAACTAGATACACAGTTAAATTAGGAGGCATCCTGAAGATTTGTGGGAACTGATATTACTTGTACGTTGGCGGCAGTTTTTCTGTAGGCAAGATGTTTCTGGAGACAGACTGATTCTTTTTCATTTAAGTTTGTTTTGGATGTAGTAAAGAGGAAGGCTGAATTTCTGTAGTCATGGTGAGTTAGAGATTGACAGGAATCCATATTTGCCTGCAGATAGCATTAAACCGAAGTACAGTCGTGCTAAACATTTAAATATTGGCAGACTGGAATTACTGTTTGGCTAAGAAAGTGTTTGTAAAGAGAAACATATTTGTGTTCAGCTTTTAAGGAATGTGGTCTAGTATTTAGGTATGTTTTCTTGTCTAATATTTGTTTTCTAGCCTTTTTTTGTATGTGTGTTCTTGATTTTATTTTTTCCCCTCCAGTGTCAAGTGTATTACATCTGAAACATATCAGGCCAAATTTGGTGCCGTAAGAACACACAGATGGTTTTTACAACTGACTGAGTTCAATGGTCAGTGCTATTTTATAGACCAAGGGTGATTGTAATCAGTATAAGGTAAAGGCCAAATCACATCCTATTTACTCATGTGAGTAATCCCACTAATTTCAGAAGGCCAAATGAGTAACCATGATAGAACTTTGCCTGAAAGGTCAGGCCATAATATAATGAAAGGCAAAATACAATAGGAATCCATCATAATGATTGTTTTGTTATGCAACAGGAAGGTGTAGTGTTATTTCAATAACCCTTCCCAAGGACAGGATCCCTTTCTGTTCAAAAAAAGAGGCAAGCAGAGGAAAAGCCATACTCTTACAGTATAGGAAAATGGTGACCGTAGCTGGAATCTATATACTAGGTACAAGGGAATTATCTATATTACTTGTTGCCAGTTGGGCATTTAAATGAGCCACGCTAAGAATGATTATGTAAAAAATAAAATTAGCTCCTGCAAGGCAGCGTGGATTAACATTGAAAAGCAGCAGGCAGTGGTAAGTCAGGGTTGCTAATACATCATGCTGCTTTCCAATTGAATGTAAGGCTAAAAATTCAGTTTTTCAGGATCCTTGGTGAATCCTCGTATGCCTTTTGCTACCAACAAACTACTTCTGATATTAATTCTCTATGAGATAAAGAGCCAATGTGCTATAGTTAGGGACCCAGTCCAGGGCCAATAGAAATTAAGACAGACTGTTCTCAAAAGCTTTTGGGTCAGGGCCTGTATATACTGCAGAACTCCAGATGTCATTATCTGTGTTGAAGTATGTTTGAAATGGAAAATGAATTGTATAACAAGGCTTTGATTATGTTGAATAATATTTTCCTTATAAACAAGATTGTTAGGTTCTTTGCATTAACTGCTTTTAAAATAATGTTAGCATGTAGAAAGAATAATGCAAAAGCTAAAAGGTACATATAGTACTTCTCAAGGGTTCACTAACTTCAGAGATTATGTTCAAGATAGATGTGATGGTACAGAAAGTTGATTTTAAAGGAAGAAAAAGAGAAGGAAGGAAGCCTGTTTCTCTTAGGGACCTGCTCTATACCCAAGCTTTGTGCAGGTTCTGAAAGACCTTCCTTGCCGCCTCCTTCCAGGTTCACGGACTTAAAATGTTTTGTTCAAAGTATCATCTTTGTTTGAAGATCTATTTTCTCTGATTAATATTGGGCAATTTGTATACAAGTTTTAAAATTTTTATTAAAAACTTCCTAAAATGATAATACAACTGAAAATTAAACTCTTATGATATCCGAGAACAAGATTGCAATATCTTTCTATGTTGGGCTTTGTCTTGACTGGAGAAATTCGTACTGTACATTGATTTGTTTAGCACTTACTTGGGTATATTTAACAAAACATTATGCAAGTGATGACAAAATATATCTCCAAGTAAAATATCGTATTATCTTGAATTAATGAAATGATCTAGTCTCTTCCTAAAGAGGGAAAAACATTTCCTTAAACCACCAACACATATGGTCAAAGAGACTAGCACTGGGAGCAATAATATTTTCTCACAAGGAAGTATTGTTGAACTCGTTGTGTGGTCTGCATCTTTTAACAATGTTCAGATGCTACACTGTGGTCTGTATTCCTACTAAAGCACTAAAGGTTGTGAGAAGTTACTGGGGAATTTATGACACATTTAATTTTTTTTTAAATTAACTATTTCTCCATATTTGCCCAAGTGGAATATTTTGGTAGTCCCATATGCATGTACCAGATCCTGGGGTCCCCACTATCATCAGGTTGACAAAGATTCTATTATTCCAAATTTAATTTTCTGGCAAAACCAATATATACTAGTTATGCATGTGAAAGCATGTGCAGGAAATGCCTTCTGCTGCCACGGGTGTCAGTGACACAACGTCAGTGGAAGTAGGGCTTGGGATCTAGGCCTGGTTTTATTTTATGATTAATGAAGAAAAGTGCCTTTTATTCCTGAGTGTATACTTTTTTTCTTATAGGTTTTATATTTGTTTCTCCTAATCCTTCTTTTATTCAAATGGTCACCAGATTTGTTCTTACTTGGAATGGTGGTTATCACGCTACCCAGGGAGTTACACCTGGCTTCTATTTGCCTCTCATACCAGAAATTGTAGTTATTATTGCTAACTATACTGTCTGCTGCTTTGTCCTCTTGTATGCTTCATTGTGACAGATTTGAGTTCAATTTCGTTAGGAGGGACTTATAGGAAGTCAAAACAAGGTTAATGACTTACCCAAAGGGAATTACAAATGCGATTAGAATTTGAGGTCCTGCCTCAAAACTTTTACTACAGGCACTGAACAATGCTGGTTTCGGATCTTTACTTAGATCCATGATGCATATTAATGCACAGAAATTCTACTGGCAACCAATGGATTGTATAAGGATTGCTGCTTGTAAATACAAAAATGCTAATATAAGCCTCTGCTTTGTTTATATGTATATTTACTGTAGAGACAATAGATATTTCCAGGAGTGATAAAATGACCAGAGAAGAAAATGTTTAACAGAATTAGTGGGAGTAGTGAGAAGATGTGATAAGAAAACTTTGTCACCTCAGGTATGTGTCTATATCCTTTGCCTTTTTCATCTGCATCGGACTAATTTATTTCTGCATGGTCTTGTCCGAAAAGGAAGATATGTCCAAAAAAAGGAGAATGTTCCTTCGGTTGATTAAACTACTAGGTTAAATGTTCCGAAGATCATTGCTACTCAAGTAGCTACATTACTTTGTCTAATTGAGATACTACATGTATTTGCTATGATCTAGAAGTACTAAGCTGCATGTGGGAATTTACAATCTGAGCAGCATCCTTACTGAGCCAACTGTCAGTTTCTTGGAGTAGAGGATTCTGCGGAGTAGACTCTTCCTGATTTTATTTTAATTTTTTGTTTGTTTTAAATTTCCATTTAGGGTGGAAAAAAACTATTTTAAAATGGGATTCTGTTCTAAGCAAAGCTGAATGCAAGTGGACTTCAGTTTGGCCTTAGAAGCATTTTAATTCTGATTTAATTTTTAGAACTTTAGATAGAACAACCTGCTCTTCTAATACAACTGCTTATGATCAATTTTGTGTGAGGAGTCTGTTTTGGTAGTAAAAGTCAGTTGTTCAAGACCTTTGCTCTGAAAAAGCATTTTCTAGGATAATTGACTAATTTTTTTCCATAGAGTATATCTGTCTCTTCCTTATATCTAGTCTAAATCTCCCCTCTTTTAGTTTAAAACCATTCCCCCTTTTTCTGTTGCTACAGGCCCTAATAAAAAGTCTGTCCCCATCTTTCTTATAGGCCCCTTTAAGCACTGAAAGGCTGCTATAAGGTCTCCCTAGAGCCTTGTCTTCTCCAGGCTGAACAGCCCAACTCTCTCAGCCCATCCTCGCAGGAGAGCTGCTCCAAACCTCCAGAATAGGCTTCTCTGCCTTCTCCCTAAAGCAGAGTTTACAGGAGGATATGGTACCGCTCTGTCATCGGACATAACATTGGACAGGTTATTCAATGTTACGTTTTCTTCTGTTCAATAGTCAAGCAATCCAAAACTAGGGGGTGGTCTTGGCTAGCAAAGCCAGGCATACAAGCAGCAAAGAGCCCGATTCTACCTAAAAATACTGATGCTACAAGCAGCAAAGAGCCCGATTCTACCTAAAAATACTGACGCTACAAGCAGCAAGGAATGAGGGGTATGTGCAGAATCAGAACCTCCAAGAAAACTGTTCACTTATATGGGCAAATATTTGCCATGCCTGTTCAGTAGATCATGGAATCTGTTATCCCTAGGGCCAGGGAAACAATTTTATAGCCTTTTTGTTTTCTGTTGTCCTTATTTGAGCATATCCCTTTGGCTGTGCTATGTGTTTCATTCAAGAGGAAGCAGCTTTGCATTTCCAGTTCAGTAATATTCAGTCAGTAACAAAGCAGCAACACATTCATCAAAGCACTGAATTAATTTGCTGAAGTACCAATCTGTAGCTAATTTGAGTGTGTAGCAGGGAAGAGACCATATATACTTTTATTTGCTATCCTATAATCCGTCTCCAGATGAATGTGGTGTTCAAAATTTATTAAAGCTTAGCTATTTCTTATTAGAGGTGGAAAATAATTGGCAATATAATTAGTAAAGACAGAGAAAGGAAATATTTTGGGAAGAAAACAATCTGATAGTAATCAGACCTGAACTGGTTTTCTTACCTGCCCTTAAGGCTTCCTACAGCCTAGAAAACTGTTCAGCACTATATCTGGAAGAAATGAAGTGTTGGGTTTCATTAATTCTTTAAAGTTTTTTTAAAACAATACCATAACTGGAGAGAAATCTGATGGATGTCCTGGAATTTATCAGGAGGTCCCATGGCAGTCAATATACATATTGACAAAGCTTATTTTCAAAATGATTGTTTCACAGTTAGTTTTACACTGGAGCCTCATTCTTTGAAATGGTGTTGTATTGTCATATGAGAATAGCTCATATGTATTAAAAGAATAAAGTAAAACATTTTCCTCTGTGCTATAATACATGTAAGGAATGGATTGATTAAATCTGAAAAGTAATATGTGCCTCAAGGACTGCGCAAGCTGGGACTGAGTTGGAAGCAGTACCGGACATTTTCAGTTTTATTCTGCATACAAATGAAGGAGACTCGAGTTCTTACACTTTGATTTTGACCTGATTTATTGTGAGGACCAGGTTAATAATTAGAAAAACAGTGGATCAAACTTACATGCCGTGTTGTTCCGTCTTAAAGGTAAGGTGTAAAATCCAGTTGTCTTACAAACGAGTACTTGGTGTGTTCTGGAAAGCTTATGTTGCTTCTTGTGATATCACATCTTTTCCACTGGCCATAGTACAAGCCATATCAACACAGCTATACAGCTATTCTGTGTAACCCCAAACTTCCAAAAGGAAGACTACATGTTTGCTAAATGTAGGAATTTCAGAGCATTGTTTATATCAAAATATTAAAAAAGAGAGAATCAGAGCTTCATACTTAACTTGATAAAATACACTGGTTTTACCCATAAAGAATATAATAGTTAAAACGGTTTTAAATGCGTCCAGTGCAGAGCAAATCTAGCAAAGGTGCAATATCTTTCAACTTGAACTAATACAATCAGTATTTTTCTCTTGGGACAGAGTATTAAGAAATAAGCCTGGAAACAATAAAGAATAAGGCAATAACTGAGGCATTGTAGACTAATATTAGAAAACAATACGTCAGTGTTGATGCTAATTGAAAACATGTGCTCAAATATATGTCAATGGATCCTGAAACGGAGTTTTGGGGATGTCAATTATTTTCATGGTTGCTTGGTGGATTGGTGTCATGAAGAAATACGGAAACCAGAAAATGTGAAGGGAGGAATGTGTGGAAGTCTTCTAATCAGAAATGGATATTCACTTGCATTAATAAAGAATAAATCTTTCTCAACTTTAAACTGTTGGTTCTCAGTCCTCCTGGAGCTTTTAAAAGACTTTCAATGCCTTTACATTCCTTTATGAAGAATAAGGCTTTGAAGTGCAGCAATACTATGTGTTCATATTTTAATTTGATTTTCAGCTGATGCATTTGGGCTCAGTTGTGTGCTGGGCAGGAGTGCTGGAAGGTTGGCTAGTCAGAACACTTCTGGATTTGGGAATGCTCTTGGTATAACTGGGATGTCAGAGACTTAAGAGCAAGTAGCAGTAAGAGCATCAAAATCCTGAGCAGAAGTGCTTACACAGATGTCTATAGCCACAGCTCTGCATGGCACAGTATGTGCGCTCAAATCTCAGCACCCTTGGGAAGTGTTATTACTTCATTTACTACTCTTTGAGAGGATAGGAAAATAGATGATGAAAGTACATGAATTCCCAAAAAGCGTCACTCTTAGCTAAGGGCGAGTATAAACTAGGGTTTTTTTAACTTCTCATTTATTTTCTCAACTGAATTATGAGGAATCAACAAAGCACTCTGCAGAATGTTTAGCTAGCCCTATAGAAATCCTGTAACAAGTCTGCAAGACACACTGCAGAATCCCACAAACCACACTGCGGAGATCGGAACTTTTCAGCTAGCAGCAGCGCTGTAAAAGATGTGGGTGTTTATCTGGTCAGGTGTATATGTCATCCTAGCCATTGCTGTAACCGGGGACTAGTTTTGGAAAGAAATAAGACAGTAAGAGTCTTGTCCTGCAAAATATCAAATTTTTTCAGCTCCAATTATTGCTGTGTAATCTTTCAGCAAAAATTCTAGAGGTGTATCTACTGATGTGACCCAATGATTGATAGTTGGTAATGATCATCTGCTGAGTGCTTGAACTTTTATTTGTTTTCATATAGTTCCTAAATATGAAATAAGTGAAAACAATTTATTGAAATATGAACTTAATATTCTTATGTAGTGTTTACTAAATTGCAGAGACTGGCAGTGGAGCAGATATGCCTGTTACTGAAATACCAAACAGTTCCTCTGGCTGAGTCTTGCGTGCAGAAGGATTTCTTCTTGACAACAGTGCTGAAGACTGAGGGTGCCTGGGCTGGTTCCTCTGGATGGAGGTTTCCTGTCATGGGTTGTCTGTGTGGTAAGGAAATACCACTGCTTTGTCCCCTTTTCTGTGTGAAATAAGTCTGGGGCATCTACTTTGGAAACTTGTAGAAATAAGATGTTGCAGGAGACTGGATGACTGGACTGGCTCCCTGGCAGAATTTTCCTCATATTGCTAGTAAGTAATGAAAAGTTATGACAACTGGATAGAAGTCTGGGTTTTTCTAGAACTAGGATTTCGCAAATGAAGTCCTTAAATGCCAAGATCAGCAAAGAAATTGGAATATGTCTGGGCTGCATGATGCGGAGCTGTACAGAGGTGTCCAGCCAGCTCAAAGATTGCAAGCAGGATGTATGTGCTAGGAGAGCCCTTCCCTGTTTGTACTCTGCTTTTCAGTAGCTCCTTAACCCATCGCTCAAGCACTTCCACGAGCCACTTTCCTGAGCAGCATAGATATGCTAACAATTCAATTCGATTCAATTCAATTCCTGCGGGCTGTGGGCACGGGGGACTGGGCATTGACTGGCACTCACATGTCAGCATGGAGATCAAACGGCTGCTCTGAGAGAGTTCATTCTTTCAGATAGGAGTGGTGCTCTTGTAAGAGAACTTGTATAGCTCTGCCTGAGTTGTTGCCTTTCTGTATGTAAACAGTTCCTAGTACATTAAATCTGGCGAGCGAACTTTAGCAACAGCCAGGCAAAGTGCTAACTGCAGTGCGATTTACTCGTAAAACCAACAATCTGAGTTAATATTTTAGAAAATGCTGAATGGCCTTCACGGAAGGATCTCACCCAGCAACTGACTTTGAGGAAATGGGAAATGTGCTGTTTCATAACAAGCGAGAGGGGAGATGTTATTTAAACAAAGAACAAATCTGTTTTGCTTGGGCAAAAGGTTAAGGTAGTTTAGGAAGAAGAAAAATTGTATAAAAATGGCAGAAAACCAAGGTTTTCTCAAAGGTGTATCTGAAAATCTGCTTGAAATATGTGATTTTTACGCCAAGTGGGATTCTGAGGCTTTCAATTAAAAAAAAGGCCATGCAATACTGAACTGTTGAACCATGGCTGTGTCAGCTTCACAGCCTGTTCAAGTAAACCTCAATGAGCTGAGGAATAATGCAGTCTGCTTCCCAAAAAATCTACACGGGAATTTACAGCAAATGAACTATTTATTTTGGGATTCTTCTAACGGACTCAGAAGTGTTGCTTTGACTAGTGTGCTCATTTAATATGTTCACATTTACGGCATGATCAGATCTTTGCCAAATGCCATTTCTGGGTGGATATAACACCGCATCTACAGCAGGAAGGAAACTTATGGGAATTTTTGGAACTTGCACTGAAACTGAACTAGACCAAGCTATTGAAAAGATAAAGGATTCTAATTCTATCACTACTCCAGATGAAAGTTCATATGTTGTTCAGTTATTCAATAGTAGGCTTTTCAAGCTATCTTGGTTCTTGCATAACACTCTGTGTATTTCACTGACTGTCACTTTAATCATGTTAAACTCTTGTTTCCATTTCCTTTGATCTATCCAATTCATACTTGTTATACAAATACTAAAACTGTTAAACATCTCTTTTTTTCCTTATATGCCACCTGTGTCTCGTCTGATGGTAACAGTCATTCCTGCCCAGGCTTTGCCCGTAAATACAGACCTCTACAGTCATTACTCAACTTCATGCCTAGTAATTTCTGTTCCTGTGTATATGCTGTGCTACCTCAGAAGCTGGAGTGTCCTGAACTTTCCAAGAGTACCATTTTTCTTTACCTTGAAATCTGTTTTGAAAGCCTGAGCCTGCAGAGTCATTTACACACGAACTACCTTGAGTGCACATTATAAAAGCATTGCCCAGCTTCACCTTGACAAGTTTACTCTTGCTGTCTTTGACGCCAACTTTTATCGTTGATTTGAACTGTCTCAGGGCACAGATTTTGCTTTCCTGTCTGTTGCAGACTAATGCCAAGTATTAACTGGTATTTTAGTGATGTACAAATATGCGAGAGACTTGAAAAATTGCATTATAGACACTAAAAATACAATATAAACTAAGAAGGGGTTATAACAAAGGTTCGATCACAAAATACAAGGTTGTATTTCTTCTTTCCTACATTTGCAGTGAAACCTTTTGTTCAAATGTACTCAAAGTATAACATTTTTGTGACTTGGTGCCCCCTTGTCACTAGTAAAGCCATTTGATACAGTGTCCTGTATGTATATGGTGTTAGTGAAAGCTGAATGCTTCCTGATGTAGTGAATTACAACTACATTGATGTTATAGTTCTAATGAAAAACCTTGGTTAACTAAAGTATCACACTTGATAATACAGCATATGTCTTGGCAGTACTGCCGTCCCCATCCTTTTGTAATGATAGGGCAAGAGGGTTCATCAAGGCCCTAGACCTAAGACTACACTAATGTTAATTTCATCAGGTTTACAACCTTTGTCACATGCTGGAATTTTGAGGATTTACTATTGATACATATTCCAGCTACTGTGTAAGTCTGACCTGCTCTTTGTGTTTAGACCTTAATGCACAATGCCTCACTTTACATCTCTGAACTCTGCTGGGAGTTTTTCTCATCTTAAAAAGCAGTGAAGGCCTCTGGCATAACCTGGGGATAGTGCAAATACAAAGAATTTGGGCATAAATCTTAAATTGATTTTTTTTTTTTAACCCTTTGAATGGCACTGTTTTATAGCTAATAAATATGAGACGAAGTTACTTCACGGGGCCTCTCTCGTTGTGCTAATTCTCATAAAATAAAAAATCTCTTCCTTTTCCTAAAAATGGGTAAGCTGGCAGTGCCAAAATTCATGCGGGGTAATCAGCTATTCAGGCTGAGATTTCTCTAGGAATGGCAAGCTTTGGCCAGCATTCATTTTCAATTTGCAACAAAACCAAAAAGCTTTGTGTCATGGTATTTTAGGAGAGTTTCATTTCTGCAGGACAGCTAGACATGGAAAAGATTAACGGAGATCAGGAAACATTCAGGTTTCACACACCTCGTCCACAGCACAGCATAGCTCCTGAGGTGAAACGTGGCAGCTAATCATTCTTCTTTCATTATAACGAATTGCAAAAAGAGTATTTAATGAATATATGTGAACAAAAGACTATGTCGCTAAATATATAGGAGAAAATACTTAAACTAGTTCTTATGCGCTGAAGCTATTGAGCACTTGCTGTGTAGCTGGTTTGTACCTCTGCAGAACCCCGAGGGGAGCCGTGGGTCCTCTCTCCCCAGTGACAGGCGCTGGCAGCGCTGTGTGTACCTACAGCTGGAATCAAGCAGCCTTCTCCAGCTGACCCAAGATTACAGTTGGCTTCTTTTCGATGCAGCTGCGTGCAGCCCTTAGCCAAATGGATGGGTCATCATGATGAGGGGCCTCTGAAAGGAGAAGGATATGGAAAAAATGGAAGAAAACTGCCAAAGTGCCTCCCCTAGCAAAGCAGGCTGCTGTAGAGAGTAATGGTAAGTGCTGTTGTTTTTCTATAGTCACATTTAAAAAATCCAACAGAAAACACTCAAAGTCCTAGAAATTTGTTACTAGTCAAGATGTTTATATACTCTTCCCCTGAAGATTAAAGAAATTATTTTTAAAAGGGTCAGAGGCTTTATTTGCAATAAAATAGTGAATTCGAAATGAATGCTGCAGTGTTAAACACACACACACACAAAAAAAAAACAGTGTTCAGGGTGTTAATGATTTGTGGTGCTAATTTTCACTCTATTCTCTCTTGGATTTTGTTTTTCTGTACAAGTCCTAAGTTTGTGAGGATGGCACATCTTTCTTAATGTATTTCCACACTGCATAAGTAAGGAAGGCCGTAACAGCTGTGATAATTTCTCTGGAGATGCACATGATCTGTAGCAGCAGGAAGAAAAGCAAATCTAGCTCTATACTGCCTCTGGGCCTGCGCCCTCCTTCTGAGGCTGCCAACTAGTAAAGCAGAGGCTACATAGGCCACTGATGACACGCAGGGATCTGGGAATTTCAACAGCACTTTTGCAGATCTTTGCATCACCTTGCACTGGCCATATTTCCTTCACATAAGAATTCTTTGCTGCTTTATCTGTTTTAGAGCTGCTTTGCATCACTGGACCCAGCTTAAAGGATGGGAGTCAAACCATATAGTTTGGTTCCAAGCAAATATGCAGGCGATAGCTTGGGTTAATGAGCTGAATTTAGTACCATGGGATCTTGAATTCACTGTCTCCATATCAAACCTTTTCAACTGACAGCCTTAAAATGTTTGACTCACTGTCCATCCTGTAAACTCAGTCTGGAAATGCAAGATCATTTTATCTACTTTTCATAACCTGAAATAGGTGTAGCTTCATTGCTGTAAATGAAGCTAATCTGCTTGTGTTGTTGTATCTCACAATATAAGTTTGTTGACATTATATTTGTGAGCATTTTAGGAACTTAAAAACTGCCAGGAAAACAGACATTTCTGTGTTTGACTGGTTTTATTCCTCTCTTTGCTCAAAGTACACCTATGGTTGGTTTACACCTGGAAGCTGTTCTCCATGTACCAGTACACTAAATTCCTTTGGCTCGTGCATCTCAGTCACTTGGAGGGCTGCTGCAGAAGTGATACAGATGGTACGGGCAGAACGTCCTTGCAGTCTGTGGCTGCCAGGCTTGGGGACGCACAGCCAGCCCTGGGCTTAAATGGGTAAGAGACATGGAAGCTGGAATGTGATGCTGACTTGAATAAGGACTCTAGGAGACTGAACAGCTGTACAGACTGCTAAGCTTGACTTTACTGGGCAAACTGTGAACAACTTAAAAAAAAAAATTGGTAGACACATGGGGAATCACTGTGGCTTTTGCAGATGTCATGTTTCCCAAACCTAGTAAGAGTTCCTTGAAGGATTGAATGAATAAGAGGATAAGGGTGATCTAGTTGATACTGCTGGTGCTACAGCTCTAAACTAAGGCCCATTTCTTGATCAATAGTCTAGAAATAGGCCATTCATAAGCACTGTAGCTAGAGGTTTGAGGAATTATTAGCAATTTTGAGAGCTGTGCTCTACCATCTTCACCCAAGCTGCGGAATCTCTTGGACTGCTAAACCATGAATTGCTGGACTGACAGTGGATTGTGGGTACATGGAGCGCTTCTTGCATGCGGAGCTGAGGAACTGAACAGAATAGACTGTAGATTTGAACCATAAGTGCAAAGTGTTGAAATAAACTACATTAAAACATAATGGACGTCATCCTCAGATTGCACATATGTGATCTATTTAGCAACCTCACAAGAGCCTTGTGTAAGACTGCCTCTTAAATCTTAAGAGTATTTATTTTCGTGATATCTTACGCAGAGAATGCACAGAATATTTTAAATAGTTTTCATTAGCACATGTATCTGCCAAGATTCAATTCTAGGTTTGAACACCAACAGATGGATCTAATATTTTCATTCGGATGAAACAACAAACTGTCATTGTTTACTGTAGGCTTGATTAATGTGCTTTGGTGTTGTCTTGATAACTTGAAGCAGTGGCTTTTCCTTTCATAATAACACATTTTGTAATATATTTCCTTTTTGTCTCAGATACAGACTTGGCTCTGGCCACTGGTGCAAATGACAGCAGCACAGGAAGATCCCAGTTCTGTTACACTGGCATGGCAGTGCTGGAACTTGGGAAAGCAAAGAAAGGTACTAAAAACCCGGGACAGAGTTCAGTCCAGCGTTAGTTATGATATATTTGTTTCTCACAAGAAAAGTGCCAGCATGTATAGAAACAACAAATGTCTCTTCTAAATTGATGTCTCACAAGATGAATATACACAAGTTTAACTGAAAATGGCCTATACAGGGAGAGCAGAACTTTGCAGGGGTGTAGAAAAAGAAATCCTGGTCATTTCCATAGGACCATGCATATGCTGGAACCGCTACAGTTTTGCATGTTACCTTGCTTTCATCTACTGTGTTAGTTTTCAGGGGCTTCAAAAGATTCAAGATTTTTTTTCTTATCCCATTATATCTTTTTAATGGGTTTTGATTTTAAAATGAGCAAAATCAGTTAGGCTATGCCCATGTTACAGATTATTCTGCACTCAAGAATGTGGCAGTATATTTTTGTCAGCAAATTCCCTGGCAGCTGCTTCAGGCATTGGTTTTAAACCAGTTACCCAGAATAAAGTAAGTCATATTCAAGGAAAAGAGGCAGATTTTGGTAATATAAAGGTTTCTGTTATATTTTTGGCCAACTGTCATGATGGCAAAGAATGCAAGCGCTTTTGTACTCTGAACTGACACAGGTATGCGGATTGAAGCCAATACTGTAAACACTTTGGGTGAGGTTAAAAGAGGAAGTAGCACGATCCAACTGCTTCAAGTAGACTGAGCTGATTTACACGACGGTTCTGAACACTGAAGCTGTATCAAGTTGCTTCCTTGTCTGCTGTAAATATGAAAAGGTTGGCTGTGCAGCATTATTTGGCCCAAAGGAAGCCTGTGAACAGAGAAAGCTTGGCTAGAATGTTTCAGCTGCATAGGCCAACCACTAGAAAATGCAGGTTTAGGTCAGCTGAAATTCATGCTACATTTGGCAAACAATTTAGTAATGAAATTGAATCCCCAAAAATGACTTTTGAAAGAAATAAAACATTTATGATGTTCCTGAAATACAGAATTTTTATCTAGCATTAGCAGCAACATTTGAAATTAAGTCTGTAGTTTCAGCTTGAGCAAACTTTTTTTTCCTGGAACCTAAAGTATTGTTCTTCTGTAGAAAAAACACTAAGGATACTTCTTTTTTTCCGACTTAGAAAGTCTGATTCTGCTCAATTTTTTAGCATCTGTCTCTAAAGCAAATAGCTCCAGAAACTACTAAAGCAGACATTCAGGCTGGGAGGCTGGCATTCAAATATGGCTTTAAAAAGACTTGCTGATTATATGGGACACTTCAAAATGGAGTGCATCCTAGGAATGTGTTAAATAATTTAGATCTTAATTGAATCACAGAATCCCAGAATGTCAGGGGTTGAAGGGCCCTGGAAAGCTCATCCAGTGCAATCCCCCCATGGAGCAGGAACACCCAGCTGAGGTTACACAGGAAGGTGTCCAGGCGGGTTGGAATGTCTGCACAGAAGGAGACTCCACAACCCCCCTGGGCAGCCTGGGCCAGGCTCTGCCACCCTCACCGGGAAGAAGTTTCTTCTCAAATTTAAGTGGAACCTTTTGGGTTCCAGTTTGAACCCATTACCCCTTGTCCTACCATTGGTTGTCACCGAGAAGAGCCTGGCTCCATCCTCCTGCCACTCACCCTTTAGATATCTGTAAACATTAATGAGGTCACCCCTAAGTCCCCTCTTGTCCAGCTCCAGAGCCCCAGCTCCCTCAGCCTTTCCTCACACGGGAGATGCTCCACTCCCTTCAGCATCTTTGTTGCCCTGTGCTGGACTCTCTCCAGCAGTTTCCTGTCCTGCTGGAACTGAGGGGCCACAACTGGACACAATATTCCAGGTGTGGTCTCCCCAGGGCAGAGCAGAGGGGCAGGAGAACCTCTCTGACCTACTGACCCCCGCCTTCTAACCCACCCCAGGTCCCATTGGCTTCCTGGCCACAAGGGCCCAGTGCTGGCTCATGGTCACCCTGCTGTCCCCAGGACCCCCAGGTCCATTTTTCCTGTGCTGCTCTCTAATAGGTCATTCCCCAACTTATACTGGAACCTGGCGTTGTTCCTGCCCAGATGCAAGACTTTGCACTCACCCTTGTTATATTTCATTGAGTAGAAGTAAGGTTTTCTATATGGTAACCAGCCTAACTCATTACAATGAAAGCCTCAAGTCATAAAGTTATGTTTAAAACCATGACTTGTAGACATTAATAGATGTAGATGTTAATATGACTAGAGATTGTATCTAATAATTTTTGATAGCATGTCTGTTGAAGATGGTACTGAGACATCAAATGTCGGAAAAAATGAAGGGTCTGTGTTATTTAACTCCCAGACAACTTCGTTTATTAAAGTTACATGTTATTCCAGATCATATGCACAAAAATGTATTCTCACAGAGTAAAATCCAGGTCTTACCTCAGTTTGGTAGGACAGAAGGTATATTATAAAATTTACAGTTACATAATAGATTTACATACTGTTGTTTGTAATAAAATCACATTGAAATTGAGTAAATAGTGGCCTAAACCACAGAATTTATAAACCGATTGCATATTACTAAGTAAAAAAAAAATCTGAGAAACGTTGACTCTGGTTTGATTATTTGGTAGCACGTAATCACAAGACAGCAAAGAAAACATGATGTTGCATGATATATAATATGAATTCTCCATCCTGTGTGTGTGTTCACTGCAGGTGTTCGTGCACATGGTTACTGGAGACAAACGTCTTCTCCTCAGCAGCAGGGTGGGTGCACTCCTGCTCCTCCTCTCTGCTGCACGAATGGCATTGCTGCCATGCAGGTGAGGCAGAATTTCTGTGAAATTCAAAACTCTCTAAATTTATTTTGCAGTTTTACTCTTTTAATTGTTTTGAAATAACCTGTTTACCCCTTTGGCCTCTTTTGGCATGCCCTATTTTCTTTTTTCTTTTACAAATCTAATACTTTGGTGCTGCTTGGATATGCAAAGAAAACGTGATATTTTACAAGATAAGAGTAGGGAATTACACTGGACTTATTAGCAGCAATATTCACAATGGTGAAAACGTATGAAATATTATCTGTTTTTCCAGTGTATTGTTTGGAGCGATAATTCAGCGCTTGTGCTGGGTATTGTGTCCAAACTTAACAAATGAATTCCTAGTCAAATTACATATCCATGTTACATTAACAGGGTCAGCTATGTCTGTATCTTATTAAAGTATACATTTGCTCTGTATATCTAACGGTTTATTATTTAATTTGGTAAACTGATAACACACTTTGATTGTCTTTATGTTCCCTAAGACAGAAACAGCACAGGAGAAAAATCTTTGGCTTGTGTCCTAATGCATTTATTGCTGGGAGAGAAGTATATATTCATATTTACACTGGTACACATACTTATGTATAGCTCTTCTGTCCCTCTTGTCAGAAAATCAGAAATTTTACCATCAGAACCTTTGAAGTAATAATATTCAGCCTTTAGATTCCATGCTGAGTTCAACTGGCTTATGGGCCCAGCTTCATATGTAGAGACATGTTACTCAGAGGCAGAAATGAACTACAAGTAAGTGAAGTGCACAGGATCCTACATTGATTAGGACTCAATCTTGGGTATACTGGTGTGGAGGATTCTCTTCATTCTTCTGTGCTATCTTCTAACATCCTATTGCAAGACCAGTGGTCTGAAAAGTCAGCAGAAAAAATCACAGTTGATTTGAATGTGATAACAGTTCCACTATTACTGAAGTTAAGACAAAAATGTCCATTTTCAGTGAGGTGAAAATACAGTGTCTGTTTTGCATTAGAGAAGCAGTTTCCACCTCTTGCTGTGAGACTCAACACCACCACTATGAGTGGTTTTAGAGTTTGATGTGATGCACAACTTTCAAAATTCTACAGCATCTGATTCCTCTTCAGAACCCATAAAGTGGCAGTGATGTGTTGTCTTTCCCAGCGAGTGAACAGGAAGCATGTAGTAAATTCTTCGTATAAACACTTTGAATTGTTGGTATTAGTGTCACCAGTAAAAATCAACATTCATACTAACGGCAAGATTGGAGTTTTACTAAAATAATGTCTCAAGGCAAGGGATAACGGATCAGGAATTATGTTGAGTAGTTCAATACCTTAATCTGTGATCTCATCTTTTGGTATCAACAGATCAGCATCTTACTGCCACACAATCTTTTCATCTTAGTGGAAAAGCTTTCCTGTTGTAATGCTGCTGCAGTCACGGTTTTGCTGCAAAATGGCTTTGTTGCAAAACAAGTTTGACGAAATCAGCTGCTGCGCAGCTTCTTGGAATGCTTTGAGACACAAATTAATGGTAGCTGGGAGTATAATAAATGCATTATAGTAAATGATGGGAAACTAATAGGAAAATTTTCCCCCTCCTCATTTTGGTATTTTCAAAGATAGGGATAGGTGGAATGGATTTTCACATCACATTTTATGTGAGTGTGCTATGAAGATATTTATGAACACAGACTGATTTTTAAAGTATTCAAGCAAAATGCTGAAGCTCAGTGCAAGAGAAAAGCAAGAACAGGTTGCTGTGTTACTCTGCAGCTGGGCCTGAAGAAGCCTACGGGGAAACCAGATGAGCTCGACTGGAAAAAGCAAAAATGTCGAGCAGTAGCAAAGGATTTAAATCCGGTGAGATTACAAGTGCTCTGGAAGGTTCTGCTGTAGATTACAAGTTGCCATCTCTTTTCAGTCTCCATGTATCTTTACCCCATGCACTGACATGACCTTTTATTCAACCTAGGCTTGGATGACATTCATGCTGCCTTCCAGGAAAGGAATTGTTTTATGCAGCTCCCTCTTATTAATTTTGAAGAAAGGATTAAATACTCCCTCTGACCAAGCATACAGGCATGCTAAAGTGAAGCCACTTCATGCTCCTGGCCAAACAAAGAACAAAAATACCCACAATAAGCAAAAGCAGATGGCTTTGGTGGCAGGAAATGAATGAGCCAGACTGCAGGTAAAACGGTTCTCTGAACACATCGCGCAGGTTTGTAATGACAGGTTCTTTGTTATCTGGGGCCTCCCCACAGGGGGCCAGATGTCTTCTGTTGTGAAAGGAGATAGATAGAGATGCTCTTCCTTTTCCTCCCCCTTTAACTTATGGCTGTTTAAGTTACTGCTAATGGAAGTAGAAGCCTGTTTTCCTCCTTGCTCTCTGATGTTTTTGGAAACAGAAGAGATAGTTAGTGAAGGGTTATTCTGATATGAAAGAAAAGGCCCAGAACTGGCCTTTACCTCCCCATGACCCTCATTTTAAAGAACAGGGAGGTCAGTGCTGCTAATTGCACTTGAAAGGATTAACCACTTGTTTGCTTTCATTTGGTGGAACAAAATTAGTCTTCAGCCTCAAAGCTGGAAAAATGTATTGGTGGTATTGAGACATTTTCAGGGTGAGGTAGATGACCTGGTTGGTTTGGCTTTTTATACCAGTATTGCAATTAGAGGATTTAAATATTTTAACAGAGGGGAGAGCAGGAGATGGGAGAGAAGGAGCAACTACATCTGCTGCTCAGAACAGATTCGCAGCAGAAGTGACAATGACCTCCTTCCTGCTCTCATACAAGGTTATCACAGGAATATCAACAGAACATAATTACAGATATTAGATGTGCCTCTGTCATTTGGTATAAGAATGACTCTTGCATTACACTGAGGTTGCACTGGAAGAAGGAGAATCTGAACCCAATTCCTGGACATGGTGTTCCAGATGTAAAATCTTTTCTGTACATTGATTTCACCTGAGAATTAACTTACTTTTGGAATAGACTATTAATTCCCGTTGTTCAAATAAAGTGAGGTACACAAAACTTAAATTTTGAAACCATTTTTAACCTTATGAAACTATTTTCCAAAAGTAACAAAGAACAGCTTATATAAGCTTTTATCTGACCTCTGCTGCTTAAATAAAAAAACATGTTTTCAGGGAAATGTGTCTTGGAAGTAACTCCTCCTCTCCCCCCAGATTCTTCTCTCTGGTTCTTGTAAAACATTAGGTCAGTAGGTTCATTTTATTCTGGTTTGTTTAAAGTGGGTGAAAGTTTCCTTTTCAAGCTATTATACTTCTGTCTTTTTTTTTAAGAAACATTACAACAATCTTTGTTTAAGAAATACAAGAACAGATGGAAATGTCAAAAGACTATCAAAATTCATACCAAAGGAAATAGCATTAATCATCGTAAAAAGCCAAAATAACCTCTCAATAGCAATAAGAACCAAACGAATATGAAATGTGTTGTTTCAATAGCACTGAGACATGGCTTATTTCTTCTCATTGCCTGGCACGTAAACTCAATATATACATATGTATATTTTTAAATGTTCTTTTTCACTCTAACTTCAAGCCTGTGTTGCTCACGGTGCTGTTTGTGTGCACTGGTGTAACTAACAAGCATTTCTTTTTGCAAATGGAGATGTTTTCATTGTCCACCGAAATGCATCTTTATATTCATCAGCATAGATCACGTCTTATTTGTGCTGTTCAAAGTTACACTATTACTGCAAAAGAAAAAATACAGCAGATTCATAGTCTGCTTAAATTAAGGAAGTCTCGTGAGAAATTCTGTGGTCAGAACCACCATCTTCCCTGTTTCTTGTCTCTGCAAATGACTTTGTTTGGGGTCCTACAAAAAGATCTCTGTTTTTCAGACAACTCCTGCAGTGCAATGAGCCCTTTCAGCTGCTTAGAATACAAGTATGTGGCATCTACAAAATTTTATTATGATATGCCACTATGACATTTAAGTTAGTGTTCCCCAAAATAATAATATTATATAATAATAAACGTAACTAATTTGTTTGAAAAAGTCTAAAATTATCCAAGAAGTTAAGAATTCTCTTAATATAACAGTATGTGAATGGTACTATCTAAATCCTGCACTGTATAACAATGTTTAAAGAGATGGCTCTTTTCTGTTACTAGGACAATTTTCCAGAATTAATCTTGAAAATATATAATTTATATTCTATTCACTTAATTAATGTGGTCTTTCATTTTGTATTTGTGCTGCACTCTTGCCCCCCACCCCAATTAAATATCCTAATTGGTATTACTGGGTGAAACACAAAGTATTAATAACAATAACAAGCTACCATACTAATTCCTTTTTAGAGCTGGAGAGAACTTTCCTTATGGCAAAAGGGGCCGAGTTCTCCTGTCCCCACCTCAGGCAATACTCACCCTGTGATGAGCAGATCCGGTCTGTAGGTCAAACACAGCGATGTTCAGCAAAGCGTAACTGCGTTCAAATAAGTAATTCTGATCGGACTGCTCACCTGAGCAGTTCTACAGCCTCAAGCGTGCAGGACATGAGGTCTGCAGCTCACTTTTGGACAAACACTGTAGCCATTATTAAGAGTACAATCTATTTCCAGACTTCTGTTAGATAAAACCAGTTATGTTTGTGTAGTTTATCATTATAAAAGAAACAAAATAAAATGTAGTGTTACTTACCTTCAGACAGACAGCTTACTCTTTTCCTGCACAACACTTGGCATTTTTAATCAATGTGTGCATAAATGAAAAGAAAAAAAGCAGATTATCATATTGTCCTTTGTAGTTCTCTTTCAAAATCTCCTGATGATAGTCCACAAGGAAATAATAAATTGCTTCTATTGTGGAAAGGTATGTATCTGGCTTTCCTTTCTGATGACGCCAAAAGCAAGTTTTCCTTGTCTTTAACTCAATTTGCAGCAAGCCTGTCAAGAAAAAAAGGATGACATAAATTAGACAATGTGGATTGATGGGTGGGATGCCAAGCAAGTGTTTAGTTTTGTTTTCTGACTAGATGGCTGCATGCAAACAATTTCCCTTCCTGCACCTCCATTATGTGTCCGTAAACCAGAGACAATAGTTTCATCCTCCTTTGTGGACCACTTTGGAATTTGATGAACAAGTGCTGTAAATCGCAGGCTACAACCCTCACGTTTGCATATTTCGGTTATCCCTTCATTCATACAGCCCCACCGCCCTCGGTAAACTGCAGAGGCTCGTCAGATGGGAACAGTGACACCCTGACCTACACAGACTCATCAATGTTCGTAAAATGATTAATAAACCTCATCTTTTGCAAAGCTATTACCTTTCAGGTGTAAAACAGAATTCCTCAGACTGTTAGTTTTGCTAAACTGAGGAACATTTGCTAACAGCCAGACACGTTTCATTTATGCTTGTTAAGTAACTGAACTCTCACTGGGATTCCTCAGGAGTAAGTATGACGGAACCTGGTCATTAATTTTATTAGAAACTCAAACCATTCCCACTTGAGATGAAAGAAAGAAATTTGGTCTCTGTAGGGCATATTAAAATCTTTACTATAGTCTGTTTTATTATTCAGATTAATTTTAAATGTGTATCTTGATATTTATGTTCCTTGAGATGCACAAACTACTCAAAATTAAAACCACCTTAACGTGTAATCACTTTGTAAGCAGGATGGACAGTTGGATTACGAAGAACAGTGTATACACCTGTCAATAATACCAGGATGAGGTGGTAAATTTTTTTCTGAATGTTAAAGTCAGATGGTATGTCATGGGATGGTTTAGTACAAGTAATAGTAAAAATAACACTATGGTTTAAGAATTGCTTATGAACAGAAGTTTAAGGTGCAAATTGGCCTCTAGCCCAGCACTTGTAATTAATTCTACACTTTTTACTTACAAACTGTTTAATTCTTTCTAGTGTAACTGCAAGACAGATTTAGTTGTTTGCTTTGCAGTTAGTTATGTATGATCCCCCAACTAAAGCAGATGTATGATTCAGCCTTTTACAAGAGAATGTATAAGCTAATAAAATAAGACATTTGGCTAATACAAAGTGGATCAAACTTACAGGATAAAATACCAAAGCAATCTGTTCATTTAAGAACTGTGTTGATGTTGCCAATAAGCTTCATCACTCATATAAGAAAGTAATCATTAACATTAGACACAACGGATTCCTTTCTCATCTAGTGATCACTTTTAATGAAATAATCAATTGTTCCCATTAACAGCTTTCAAATATTTCCTGTCTTTAACTGCTTTCTAAAGATACATTACACCACTTTTCCAAGAAGATATGAAGTATTTTTTGTCCAAGTTTTCTAGGCTTTTATTTTTAAGATTGATGTACTCATTTGCTTTCTCTAGATTTACTCTCTTTCGCTAGATTTACTCTCCATATAAAAGCAGGCTTACAAAACACAAGGCCTTTCTTTATGTTTTCTTGGCTCTGTTAATGTTTCCATCCAGTATTCATTGTAACTTAATCTTTCTGAATAAGTACAGCAATTACTTTTTATTTGGAATGATAAACACTCCTTTTTGAAATTTAATATATGAGGAATATTTTGTTGGATGACGACATCATTTGCAGTTGAACTGAAAAATGACAATGGTTGTCTATTTTTCAAGTGCGTATGACATAAAAATTTAATCAGTTTATGCCTAAGGAACTTCTGCCCCATTCATCTTAGAAGTCAAAAGTGCAATCTCTAAAATGAGTATTAATATGACTTATGTCCTTTATGACAGGCACTGAGGAAAGCAAGAAACGCAGGGGTTGTGCACACTGTTCAACTGCTGGATGGAGGGTAAAATTCTCCCCTGGGTGTGGATGTGACAGACTGACTTGCATGCCACCCGTCACACTTCACAGCAATCCTGACAAGTGCTCAGGGGAGCAGGACTGGAATAGAGGTGGAATAGAAACAGAGTTCTAGAAAGGAGGGAAGAGTCCACCAGATCAGCATTCACATGGGGTAACTGGAAACCGTTCTTTAAGAGCTCCAAAGTAACACCAATCACAAATTTTTGCCTGATATACTGCATAAGCTTTCATGGAAATCTTCAGTTCCCCTGGCTGCCTGTTACTTTTCTTAGATTCATCCTTTTAAAATAAGTTCCAACTGCTTTACGCTAACTTGCAACATGCAATTATTCTAATCTTTACAGTAATACTTCAATTTATTTGATAGGGTATGTGTTGTGTTAAACTACTTAGTAACAGGATTTTAATTAGCAAATACATTAGTATAATGTGTGGGATTCTTTAATGAACTGACTAGACAGCAAGACAACATTCATCTTGTAAGAAGCCTGTGAAGTTCCTTGGAGAGTCCAGTGCAAAGCAGGCACTAGTAAGCAGTTGTATATATTATATATAAACTTGATCGCCTGCCTCCCAGCTAAATGCACCTTTTTCACTAATGAAAGTATTTTCAAACTCCTATTTATCTCAAAGGAAATGGAATGTTATTGATAAACTGCTTTATCTTTTGTGGCTTTTATTTAGAATACTTAAATGTAAACTTGTTATGAACCTAAGACAAAAAAAACCTTTGCAGAATTACAAGTTTTTGCTCTCAGAGGGTGTAGAGGGCCAGCAGGCGTTCATTCCCCTTTTGTCTGGAAAGGAGTGAGGTTGTTAAAATGACCATAAAACAAAGAACTTTACCGCAACAGAAAGAGAAACCAAGCTGTGACGTGCTTGTGCTGTATCTCCTAGATCCCTCATTCACCTTCTTGTGGCCTGTCTGCCACTAGCGTGTTCAAAAATGCTGCCCTGGGTCTCCTGAAACGGCAGAGAGCCACCTGCAAGGGGAATCTTACTGGCTTCCTTCAGAGCCCATACAAGGTACTGTTCTGTTGTCTTACCATGACGGCTTCCATTCTGTGAGACTGAGGAAATTTGTTCCAACAGAGAAGCAGGAGAAATAAATATAAATGTTTTCTTAGTACCAGTCTTATCATTTTGCAAAACAATTTATATGAAGTGAAAAGTAATGGAGTCTTTGGCTCAGGATGTCTCCAGCACTGAAACAGGCTGTTAAATCTTTCCTGTATAGGGCTCAGTATACACATATCATGCTCTGGTCTGTTACATAAACATAAATTTCCCTTACTCATTTCTGTAGCAATAACATCTCAATATTAGTTTTTTTTTTTTTTTACCTTGAAGTCGTTCGTCAGTTATTATTTTGTTAGTTTGATTCCAGGTACTGTCAATAAATATTATTTTCTTCAGTCTAGTGCCTTCACTCCTGTTGCTTGAGATGCATTCATTTCGATTTTTTTCTTCTTCTTTAGGTTCTATTTTTGCTTGCTTAAGAAATGGCTCTTTGGAACAGTCATCGTCATTACCACAACCACTTTTCTTAGTGTACTTTTGGAGATGGAAAACAATATCTTTTACTGAAACAGAATTGGGTCCAGGAAATATTAGTGCTATCTAAATGGAGAAAAGAGAAAAATATTGAAGTGTCAAAATCTAATGAACAAGAATTGTTTCATTAAAGAACAGAAATTTTCTATCCCTGCCCACAAATATTTAAGTAAGGACAAAATGAAAAAGTATCTCTTAAAAAATATTCTATTCTCTAAAAGGATAAAAGACTATATTAAAATACTGAATAAAGATACTTATCAGAGATCTTAAATGAAATGTCACCTCCATCCCTCTGCCACCAACTCTAATACTTCTACAAAAAAGAAGTTTTTTCAGCCAAGACTTGTGTCAGTCCTGGGGAAGTTCAAACTTCACTTGTCGTTGCAGTACGTGGAGCAGGAAGGCCACAAAGAATAGCTCCTCATTCCCAAATTTTAGATCAGAAGAAATAATCTCCTCTGTATTGCAGGTCCCACAACTATCTTACATGAAACAGGCCAGTGATGGCCTTACTGAGTGTTTTTTCAGCAGCTGTTGCAGCATTCTGAGGCTGTGAGGTGGACAGCAGGGACAACACAGTCACTGCAGCCTCTCCCCTTTCAGCCTTTTTGCCACCTGTGCTTCCCTTGATGGCTCATTCCCGAAAGAAAATAACATCTCTATAAGCTGTTATTTTATTCTTTATGTAGTCCAACAATAATGAAAGTGCTAATTATGACATCAAATATGTACATATTAGATTTCAGGTTAATAACACCTGATGAATTTAATCACATCTAATGAGTGAATAATCGTACCTAATGAGCATGTAAATCCAAGTGCATAGCTTATTTTTTTCGGGGTGCTGACTGTGATAGACAATAGTGACATTTCAGTAGGTTTTCGCTGTAATCGCAAATGTTACAAATTTCAGGGGAGTTTAAATACCACAGCTCCTGAATATGATAAGCACACCACCCAACTGCTGCTTAACTTGCTGTGAGCTGAACACTTCCACGTGTTTGGGCAAAATATTTCTTATGGTACACAGTGAATCAAACGATCCATTATCTAAGGTGGTGAACACAGGAAATTCAAGGTGGTCAGACAGTGCTACAGTTTTTCTAAGCTTTGGAACAGCCTACAACCACTATATATTTGCAGGCCCAAGCAAGATGGGGTGGACTGGATTAAACAGAGTAGCGCTTTCCTCCCGCTCCCTCCCAGCAGACTCCAGCACCACTGCAGGAGCAAGGACAGAAGATACCTCTGCATCTCTCCAGCACAAAGCCCTGCTATTTATAGAGAATTTCTTACTTCGTGTCTTTTTTCTTGATATTCTGGAATGCAAGGGTATTTATAAATCGCAACATCATCAGGTGCCAGGAGCTTAGCGTGCACAGCGGTGCTTTTGCCATCTGTTTCATTTGGGTGTTTAATAATGTCAATCTTCAAAGGTAACTATAGTAAGAAACAAACAAAAAATAATATTTATGATCATATATACGGGTGCAAAAGTTTATGCAAAATCCAGGTGAAAACCCTATAGGTATGTAATTAAGATATACTTGACAATTTTTGATGTTTTTCCTTTAATAGGCTTAGAACTAAGCTAGAGACAAGTGACAAGGAGCACCTGTTGCATTTTCACAGGTAATGTAAAAGGTACTTAAGTATACAATGAATATAATTGGAATGCTGTGGTAGTAGCATGGTAAAACCTCTAGAAATAGTAACAATAAGGTAAATCGTCTTAATTTGAGCTACATAATGATCATAAATACATATGTTTATCTGTATAAAGTATTGCAAAACCAGCCATTTCAATGAAAATACACCTAAATCAAATTTCCAAAGTACTTCTAAAGTATTTTCACAATGCTTTCAAATTACAGTGTCTTCAAAATGCATTTTAGCTCCTGGGTGACTTTGCAAAATGTCACGGCCCTCTTTGATGGTTTCTCCAAGTATTTTAGCTGAAGGGCATTGCACTTTTTATTCTTTATTAATAATTTAAGAGTGGTTATCTGAATTATACAACCATGATATTTAGACATGCTTTTAGCTCATATTTTATGTAAAAGTCACTCTTGGTTATGGACAAATCATATTGTTTGTTCACGATATGCTCTGTTCTGGCCAGAGTTTTTAGAAACTGGAGAAAGAGGGTAAAGTAACTTTTAAGAACTAAGTGAAAACATACTCATTTGCATGAGAAGCTGAGTGACTTCAGCTTGTCTTCTTATCTAGTAGCTATATAAATGTTTATGGGAGGACTGGTACATAGTCAGTGTTTGCACATGTAAATCCTCCAATAAGAACAATAATTTAACTGTAGCTTATTCAACTGTAGTTTATTCTTAGTTATAGCTGTGTTAAAGATGAATGTCCCTAAAGAATGAATCATAAAAGAAATGGTCACAGTCTGTTCTGTGTCTCCAGCAACTAAAAAACACATGAATGTTATAAAAAATCCATAAGAACATTAACCTTCACAGTTGGAATTTCTTTGGGAGGGACAGTTTCAACAGGAACAAAGCATGTATAACAATAAAACATCCGTGAACTACTGCAGCGGGGGCATTTCGATCTCCCATTCTTTTTGGCCTTTTCAAGTACTTCGTGCGATGCCAATTGTAACTGTTGAAGTGGGTTATCTTGAAATGATGATGGAGTCTGCAATTCTAGACGTTCCAAACGTTCAGTATTTCTTTTTGGTCCTTGAGGGTTTTCTTCATTTAAAAGTGCAGACGAATTTAAAGACATGGTTAGCTGAAACAGACAACAGCTGTTAAATAAAAATCCAATATACTATGGACTAATTTACCAGAAATTATTCCATTTGATCATACTTAGCAAGAAATACTCCTCAAAGAAGATATTTTCTATAACAAAAAGAATAATAAAATCATCATATTCGGTTGTTATCGCACCAAGAACTCTAGATTTGAGGAAGGTATGAGATAAACAGGTAGAAAGAACTTGAGATCTGTATTCTTAATGCACGTATGTGCACATTTATCATTTTACTAAGATAACGTAACCCACTCACTTAACTCATGCAGCATGGTATTTTTTTTTCCTATTGTTAGGATCAGCATCTAAAAGATGTGAAAACACTAGTAGACACTATTTACCTGGATGAGCACTCCCTTTACCCTTCGGTGTGACTATTTACAATGACTTAAATGTCTACAGGGCAGAAATCTGTAAGAGAAAAGGTAATTGTACAAATTTATTGAAAAGAAATCTTCCAGGAGTAAGGCTTGAGAATGAAAAATTAATCTGACAAGCTAAAATACCCCTTTGCTGCTCCATATCCCAGATAATAAGTGCTGACCCAGTCTAGACTCATTCTGCGAGCTTGTACTTATGTACTAACAGTGATGGATTTTTTTCAGGCTTTCTTCAGGACAGATGTTGTCTCCCCCTCTGCAGCTGGCATAGAATTTTCACTGTAATATATCAGAAACACGACTGTGGGCCCCCACCCGAACCAGACAGCGTTCGTACAGCTGCGCGCAGAGGTTCGTAGTCACAGTTGCAGTGAAGCCCTTCTGACTAATCACTCAGGGTCCCCTGGTCTCCAACGCAGCCCCCGCTCAGAGCCTGCAGTGCTTATAAACTGACTTTTGTGCTCTGCGCTGCATCACTTAAAATGGAAAAAGCCATTCTGGGTATTTACTTTCAGCTAATTTGGGTTTACTTTTTCATGTCAGGGATCACACTTGTGAAATGATGTAACAAAACAGTCATGTTTAACAAAAACAAACAAACAATAATTCCTGAGACGTGATCCAAAATTAAGTGTTTAAATAAAACCAAGTGTAATTTAATTGAAAAAATAACAAAACCAAAACACTCTGCTAACTTTCCAATAAAAAATTAAAATTAATCCCAGAGAAATTAGTTGTTATTTTCTGGTAAAATTAAATACTATGCTATGATACTTCTCCCTCCGCGCCAAGAAGCTCTGACTTTTTAAAGGTCAGGGCTATCCATTCAAATAAACACAAAATCTAATATGTACATAGTGCAATTTGCTGTTAAGAATCTCTGAGATAAAGCAAATATACCCGTTATCTCAGCCTAGCCCATCCTGTTACCAAGTGTCCCCAAGAAGCACAGGGGGCAAGAGGCCCCGTCACTCGCCGCGCGCTCCCAGCCGCAAACTGGTTCTTTTCCATGGGATGCCCGTGGCACTGTGACCTTCGGCTGTGACACCCCAAGCGCTTTCATTATCGGTCCTGACAGGAGAGATGCTGCTCTAACCGCACAGCAAAACCTCTGTGGTCTCCAAGTCACAGCTGTTCACAAAGTTACAGCAGTGTACACGCAGTTTACTTTTTTTTTAAATAGAGCTCACACAACTTGTAAGAGCCAGATGTCCATTCTGACATTTTAAGACTAAATAAGTCTGTCTCCAACTGATCTCCAAAGCCCAGATCAGTCCCTACCGATGGAAGGTACCCTCCACGTTCTTAATTCTATGACAGCTCCGAACCTCAGGATATGGAGGTTTTGTGAGAAGCTCCCGGAGCGCCGGAACGCGCGTTCCCCGCGGTCCTGCCGGTGCCCGCTCCGCGCTCGGTGCGCAGCCCTGCGGCGGCAGCTCGGCCGTCTCAGGGCACCGGGACCTCCTGTGACAACAGGGACCTGAGGAGCACAAAGCGGCCCGCGGGAAGCGGAACGGGCTCTGAGGGCCCCGAGCTCCGCCGCGGGGATGTCTGCACAAAACAACAAAGCGCTTCTCCTGCCGGGGCGTCACTGCCCGGCCCCGCGGGACACCGAGGCCCCCGAGGCGGAAACCGCCTCACGGCGCGGCCGCCGCGGCGCTGCGAGGCCGCCCCACGGCGGAGAGCGCTGCCAGGCCGCCCCACGCACGGCCCCGCCAGCCCCTCACCTCACGGGCCGCGGGTTCCCGGTGAAGCGCTCCCCCCGCGCCGCGCTCCCCGCTCTTTCCTTGCCCCCACCCCCCTGGCCTTGGTGCCCTCGCGGTGGGGCGGGGAGCCTCGCACCGCCCCGCTCCTCACCCGCTCGCTCGGCTCCAGCCCCTCCGCGGGCGGGCGCTCGCCGCAAAGCGCCGCCGGCTTCCTCTGCGGCCTTCACAGACCCCGGAACGAAAGTGTCGGGCTCGGCCGCCGCGGGGAGCGGGGAGCGGGGGCCGGAAAAGCGTGCGCGGGAGACGGCTCCTCGGCGGGGAGCGGTTGCTAGGGGCCCTTGGTGACGGCACGCGCGGGCCTGCAGGCGGGAGGGAGCGCGTGCCGTTCGCGGCCGTTGGACTGCGCGTGACAGCCCCGCGCGGCTGACTGACTGACTGACTGACAGGCTGACTGACTGACAGGCTGACTGACAGGCTGACTGACTGGCAACAGACGGACTGGCTGACTGACAGACAGATAGACAGACTGACTGACTGATAGGCAGACAGACTGGCTGACTGACTGGCTGACGAATGCACGGATGGATGGACTGACTGACTGAAGGACGAACGGACGGACTGACTGGCAGGCTGACGGATGGACGGACTGACTGACGGGCAGTGTCCTCCCCTCGCCCAGCCCCAGGCCAGCTGGCTGGCTGCTCTCAGGGTGCCCCCCGGCAGAGGAGAAGGTCCCCGAGCAGCCCAAGGCAGAGAGCGGCTCCTCGCGCCCCGTCTCCAACACCTCATTTTGTGTTTATTTGTGGGCCGGCTTTTCCACATTTTGTGTCACTAAAACCTGAACGGAAACCAGATCTGTTACCTGGCGGGGAGAAACGTGCCCCTCGCAGCTGGTTTCCCTCACAGGTGTTCCCTGCCCGTGTGAAATGTCCCTCAGGCTTTGGTCTCCTCAGGTGTTTCCTAGTATGTGTTCAGCGTACTTAATGGTTGGCACTGAGGGCTGGATGAATTGTGTTGCCCTATTTCTTGTTGTTTTTTATCTCTAAAATAGGACATGAGATCTTTTCTGAAGAATTCCATGGCCTGGTTGAGCATGCTGCTCAGCAGTAGCATTTACCCAGTATTCAGTTACTGCATTTTTATGTTGCTAAAACAGTAATTTTGGTACAGAGAATGTTTCTCTTGACTCAGTGAAATGAAATCTGTGATACATTAGTTATAATAGCCTTAGGGGAAAAAGTTGACATTGTAGGCAGATTTTATGGCGAACTTTGATCTCTGTTACACCCCAAAAACCTCACTGACTTAAGTGGTATTCCATTCAGTGGCAGAGGATTTCTACCAGCAATCTGTTGTTATTTGGTTTGTTTTGACTTGGTCTGTTTTTCATGCTAGCGGTATGTAATACTTTGCAGTAGTAAGAAAAAAGAGCTACCATCCAAATTTTTTTATCTCCTTATGGCTGCAACAATACTTCTTGATGTGCAGCAGTGAATTATGTCAAAATAACAAAATATTGGACACAAAGAAGACTTTTATAATAGTTTCTACAATTCTTTCTTGCCAACCTGAGTTATAGTAGGTTTTACGAACTGTACCATCTCTTACTCTGATTCATTTACTTGGATGCTTGATCCAGAACTTGTTTGGGAACAGAACCTGCTCATCATTTAAAAGTAGGTTCTGAAATCTGAATTACTGCTTTGTTGACTTTTATTCAGTTTTTGCACAAAAACTGTGATATTAAGCCATTTTTAGGAATGGTTTCTATATAGTTTTTGTTTGGGGTCCTTAATTTCAGAATTTACTAAAAAGGTAATTTTTTTCAAACTGGTATTTCTCACACTTGGTTTCTGCTCAGATGTAACAGTATAGAGCTTGAATTTTTGATTACACTAAACTTGGAAGATTCTGACTGATCTTAGTAAGACTTCTGTTAATCTGCAACCTTTGCATTTCTTCTAACTTCTAAACAAAACCAGTAATAACAGTGCTCATTTGCCAGGTGATCGGACATTCACCTTTTCTTCAGTATGTGTTTTAGAAGTACATAAATAATAGTATTAATATTTTGTATTGAGTAGAAAATGGAAGTTCTGCCTTTATGATTAAGCGTCGTTACGTATCTTTCACATTTTTAGCACGTTTCTTGACATCGAAGGATGTGTAGTATTCTCTTTACTGGAAGAAATGACAATGAACTTGCAGACGAAGATGCAAAAGCCTCCTTTTACTTTTGAAACAAGATTTGGTGAGTCTGACTGCTTATTATTTTAACTACCCATGCATATGGTGAAGTGAACATGCAAGAGTCAGGTCCTGAGCAAAGCCATGTGAATGTAAATATTGAGAACTGAGTTTGAGCATAGATTGTATTTCCAAGACCCTCAGGCACTGGGTAGTAAGAGTTTCATAGAAATGACAACCCTTTAAGAGAGCAGCCTCTCTGTTTTAACTTCCCTTTTTCTCAAAGCTAAACTATGGAGGAAATTTTTTGCCTGCTGTACAGCAATTTTCTATTGTTGGAAGTATGCTTGAGTGATGAGTCTGAATCAAGCTTTATTTAAAATATTTGTTCAGTCCACAGCATTGCTAACATAACAAAAAGTCTTGAACCCCGAGGCAAAAACTTGTGATGAGTATGAGAAGGGGAATAGCTAGTTTTGCTTTTTAATGAGCTTGCTTTCTTTTCTTGTACTGATAAGACTACTAGGGAAACCTTTGAACATGCCTTTGTATTTTGTTAAAGAATTTAATATAGAGCTGTTACCAGTGATTCGTAAATATTACATTCTTTTTGGAGGAAACAGAACATTCCTTTTGACCTGCCTATGTTATTTGCAAGTACTGATTCACTCAAAGCCTTTCACTACAGAGCTATGAGAAAAATTGCTCTTTTGCATTGAACCAGAACTTCTCTCACAGGAACAAAGAAACAGAAAATATTCAAAAGTATTTTGATGGGTGGAACATTGCATTATAAAATTTTTTTTTTTTCTTAAAAAGGTATATTTTTAAGAGGAGCAATCTCACAGAAAAATGGAAACATTTTAATTTGGGGTACTGTCAAACCAAAATATTAATATACTTTAATTTTCTGATTGGTTTTACTCACCTTTTTCCTTTTTACCCTAAAATGAATGTATGTGTATTAATAGTTTGCATTTCATTTGAATTTTTTTAAAATAAATATTTTTGTCTTGCTCTCTTGCTATAAAGATAGAACATGTCCTTATCTTTCAGCTATACTAGAGGGTTTGAAAACACATTCATTACTCTGTGTTAACACTTACTGAGTTATTTCAGGGAAGAGACCAGTTTGATGATTAACTTCAAATGTCTACTGTTGGTTTCAACAATTTGCTCAAATATTTAAGCTGCTAGTTTAAATTCTCTTGCTGGATCAAGGAATAGAGTTTCCTCCTATGCTTCCAAGGCAGTTCTCAACAGATGGAAGGCATTACTGTCCTTTCTGAGAACCTAAATCGCACATGATTTTATTTGCCTCTTTAGAAACATAGTAACTCTTTTTTCTTGGGTTTTCTCCTTCTCTAACTAAAAAGTTATAGTCTTTTTAATTACTCTGTGTATGCTATAATGAGCCTCCCTGGCCTATTTCTGGTCTTGTGTTTTTTGGAGATGATGTAGTAATCTCTGAAGGCAGGACATGGGAGAGGAGGGAATCGCACTCTATGTTAACAGTGTTGCCAAAATTAGAGATTCTTAGAAGGTATATGTAAAATGCATTGATACTGGTATTACTATTCTTTATGCAAAATGAAGTTCCCAGGTCACCTGATTTAATCTTAGCACTTGTATCATTTTCAGAAATAACTCTTTTTACTATGTACTGATTGCAGAAGGAGTGGCCGAGTCATATCTCTCTTGATGAGCCTTATTATTTGATGGATAAGTTACAAAAAAGATTATTTCTTCAATGCTAGATGTAAATATCTGTATGAGCATGCTCCCTTGAATGTCAGTCCGCTCTCAGATTTGGAGAAGATAAATGCATGTATCACTGAACTAGATAAGCATGCTGAAAAAACATGCTTATTGCAATGTGGACCAGCAAACTGGAACACAAGAGGTTCCACTTAAATATGAGAAGAAACTTGTTCCCGGTGAGGGTGGCAGAGCCTGGCCCAGGCTGCCCAGGGGGTTGTGGAGTCTCCTTCTGTGCAGACATTCCAACCCGCCTGGACACCTTCCTGTGTAACCTCATCTGGGTGTTCCTGCTCCATGGGGGGATTGCACTGGATGAGCTTTCCAGGGCCCTTCCAAAACATGACATTCTGTGATCTAGAGAAATATTTTGTTATTCACAGGTCTTGGTATTGTATAGGAAAGATGAGACATATAGAAAGACCAAAATGGTTCTCTTGAAGCCTTCCAGTCATTCCAGGGATGCAATAGGACTATATGGTATATTAAGTTTTGTGCGCATATACATTTAGATGTAGATCTAGATATACTAAAAATATTTTCCTGATTAGAGCTTTTAATCAATAAAATCATCAACCCAGGCTCTGTTTCTAGCTAAACCTTACTCATATTTTTAAGACATTGCTACTGAGTAAATAGGTGCAGAGGAAGTTCTGACTCAGAGAAGTGACATGCGGAAAGCAAAGGTATATTACATATTTTTAACTATTTTATGGATTAAAGAAGAAAGGCCAGCTCTCCAAGATTTTTCCTAGGATCCAGAGTGGGATACACCTAACTCGGTATGTTTGTTGGGGGTAGGGGGAAGCCCAACTTGATAAAGTACTTTTTTCCTTTCGATCTCCAAAGGTATTTTGTAGTCACCAAAAGTCTCAATTTTAGACCATTGCTCCTTACCTGAAATACATTCACCATTCATAGTATGGATTGTCTTAGCTTAAAATATTGTTTATATCATGTGTGAAATAGGTCCATTATGAATTAAGTATTTAAACATTTTTAAGGCTGCTCAGTACATTGTTGAGGAGTCAAAGACATGAGCTTTTTTGTGCTACATGTAAAAAAGTACATGCTGGTATGGTGCCATGTTTTAGATTTAGAATGAGAATAATGTTAATAACATTCTGATGTTATTGCTGAGCAGTCAGGGACTTTTCAGCCTCTCACACTGGCCCTGCCAGCAAAGAGACAGGGAGTGCACAAGGAGATATCAGATACTCTGAAATCATGTGTTTTGATCAATCTTGCATATTAAGTTACTATTAATAAAAATAAAAATTATTTTAATGACCATTTTGCAAATGAAGCTATCATTAAGTAGTATTACACAGACTATATTTCACAATCTAGGTTAAAATAGTTACTAACTAATAGGACTGAAGAACATTGTAAATGTTGTGTCACATACTACATTTTTCTGAATTAATTTTAACTGCTTCAGATTTATAAATGAAGGGAACTGTTAATTCCTGTTATTTGTCTAAGTCCAAATACTGTCAAGCTGATAAAAACAAGTTGTGCAGAGTGGAAGATTTAAAATTCAGATTGTTGAGCAGTCTTGATAAACTCTGTGTCTAAATAGTCTGATAGTACTTGCTGCAAAACATGTGCGTGAATGTAACATTTTTGAGAAAAAGTGTTTAAATACAAACAGAAGCATGTTTGTTGAACTTGACAGTGAAATAGCAATATACAGAAGTAAGGCCCAAGACTAACTTTTCATGTAGCTTTAAACAGCAGTAGTTGAATGGATGAAGAACTAATTTAGTTAGCAGTTTTATACCATGAAGCTTAATATAAACCTTTAGATCAAACTGACTGTTTATTTTAGTTTGCTTACTTTGTGTAATGGTGCTAGGACTTATAAAAGGTATGAGTTTGGAATATTTAGGTTAAGAACGTAAATCAAAAGTGTCTGGATTCTGTTACCTCAGGTGCTCACTATGTTCTTTATTAAGAAGAAAAGGAAATATTCATGTGGCAGGAGACTGTGATTAGGTACACTGGCTTTGATTCAGTACAGCACTTAGATTTCATCTTAATTGTCCACTGATAGACTTAACATATGTTTCAAATAATGCATATTCCTAAGTACTATTCTAAATCAGGAACTACTGCAATATACTAGAAAAAAATCTGTTAATCCATTTAGAAGAAGAACATATTGGAGTAAGAGGTAGAATTAACTTAAGGATTTCCGGTGGTATTCCTTTGTGTTGTCAAAGCCTCACAGCGTGAGCTTTAATAATGTCATGCATCAGTATATTAGTACACAACTGTATCAGAATTTATTCTGATACCTTTTTCCTGATTTTTTTTTGCCCTTTGGAGCCTAACCAAGAATGTAAGACCACTTGTTTGACAGAATTGCAGATTTTGTGGCACTTTTTCTTCTTGCTCCCAAGGATGCTAAAGATGCCTTTTTTTCCTGATAACAGTACAATTACTTAGCATTTTCAGTGAAACAAGGATAGATGCTTTATTTCAGCTCTTAAAAGTATCAACAGGTCACATAAACCAATTTAGATCACAGAATCCCAGAATGTCAGGGGTTGGAAGGGACCTGGAAAGCTCATCCAGTGCAATCCCCCCATGGAGCAGGAACACCCAGATGAGGTTACACAGGAAGGTGTCCAGGCGGGTTGGAATGTCTGCACAGAAGGAGACTCCACAACCTCCCTGGGCAGCCTGGGCCAGGCTCTGCCACCCTCACCGGGAAGAAGTTTCTTCTCATATTTAAGTGGAACCTCCTGTGTTCCAGTTTGAACCCATTACCCCTTGTCCTATCATTGGTTGTCACCCAGAAGAGCCTGGCTCCATCCTCCTGACACTCACCCTTTAGATATCTGTAAACATTACTGAGTCACCCCTCAGTCCCCTCTTGTCCAGCTCCAGAGCCCCAGCTCCCTCAGCCTTTCCTCACACGGGAGATGCTCCACTCCCTTCAGCATCTTTGTTGCCCTGCGCTGGACTCTCTCCAGCAGTTCCCTGTCCTGCTGGAACTGAGGGGCCACAACTGGACACAATATTCCAGGTGTGGTCTCCCCAGGGCGGAGCAGAGGGGCAGGAGAACCTCTCTGACCTACTGACCACCCCCTTCTAACCCACCCCAGGTACCATTGGCTTCCTGGCCACAAGGGCCCAGTGCTGGCTCATGGTCATCCTGCTGTCCCCAGGACCCCCAGGTCCCTTTCCCCTACAAAGGATCTGAGCTGACTGTCCATGGCATTTTTTCTCTTCAAGGAAAAATAAAACTGCATCAGACATTTCAAAGTGTTTTTGGGAAAAGCATGTCAAGCAGAGTATGTAACCTGCTTTAATTGTTAAACTATGCTGTACGAATTTGTCCTGATGGTATCCTGTTCGGTATCCCACAGCTGGCACAGTGGAGGCAATACTACATTCTAATTATTTATCTGTGTAGCAAGACTAGCTGGACTGGACTTCCAGTGATCAGTAATGCAAATATGAGACATTTCTGATAACCTGCTTGTATTTCTGTCTTTCCATCATGGTACATGTTACATGCAGTTTTGGAACTCTTCCTGTGTAAGATGACTGAGGATGAAGCTAGACTGGCATTATTCAGTTGAATTTAATTAAGTATTTTTCCCCATTAAATTAGGCTCTGATGTCACTTGGGGTTTAAAAGCTTATATGTTTGAGGGAATGGGAACTGAAAATCTCTTTAGAGTTGGGAGCAGGATGATACTAAAAGAAAATACTGTATTTCTAAGGTTATGTATAGACTCTAGTCCAGTCCAATCATTGCCTTATGCAGTGACTCTGTTCTGTAGTAGCTCTTTTAGCTGTAAAAGTACTTAACTATTGCAGAATTGGCCAGCATGCATATAATCATACCCAGAGATGTAACTTATATTTGAACTGATTTCATGCAGATTTCATTTCACTGCTTTCTTTGTGACACTGTGTAGGAGAAGTATTCTGGAAGAATCTGTGGTAAGCACATAAATGCCTTAAAAAGGAAAGAAGCCTTAAAATTCAAGCCCTAAGCAAAACGGTACTAATTCCTGGAAAAGCTGCTGAAGGTAGTTGGGATTTTGTTGTTGTTGTTGAAACAGAAGACTAGGAGATCTTCCCCAGCAGCTATTTGTAGGTGGTCTTGAAGGTCTCTCTCTCTAAAAAATGTTTGCTCTCTACAAATATTCTTACAGGATTCAGACTGTACCTGTCCTAGAAGTTTCTATTGGAAATAATATTGTCTTACCATTAAATATCTGCATGTGTTAACAGTAACAGTTTGTGATTTTTAGATTGTATGTCATTTAATATCCATTCCAAAACTTAGATTTAGAGCAGATTTCTATCTTCAGTGCTCATTTATTTAGATTTCATGACAATGTGGATTTCATTATCTTGTATGTTGAAATTGATTGACAACTGCAATAGAAATGTTTTTGAAGTAGATATAAAATACAGAAATATTTTCTGAAAACCTTTCTCTGTGTCAGTCACTGTTTGTTGGGCAGAATTTTCTTTTTAGTTACAGAGAAAATTGTACGTAGAAAAAGATTGCCCCGAGAAATTTAATTTAGAGAAGGTTTACATACTTCAAAGTTATGTATGCATCAAACCGCAAATGAGCCTTTAACTTGGAAGAGCTGGGTATACCCACAGTATACTCTGTAATGTGTAGATAATGGATAGAATTAACTGAAATTTAGTCAGACCAGAAAAAAATCTGAAGAAAGTAGGAGGCTGCTGCTACGGCATAGATTCTGTATCTACATGGAACTTATGGTATGGGAGCTGTGCAAAATTCTACTGGAACGAATATTGAAAACCACTGAATAAAGTAAATTATATATTGCTGCCAGAATAATTCACAACCTCAACAAAACATTTGCAAATGTATTAAATTACCAGAACTGGAACAACCACAGAGTCCGATTCACCCGTGTGCAAAACCAAGCAGAATCAGAAGGGAGACAGCAGAAAGTGTCCTGCTTGACTTCAAGTACATGAATGCAATTATTTCAGTTAACAGGCTTGGATCCCAAACCTGAAGTTGACCATGGGCATAAAGATTTGCACATTGGAGACAGGAAATAAAGGGAGTTATATTATTATATTTGGAATACTAATGGAGTGATTTTAAAAATTAACATAAACTCTATTTTTTTTTTTTTTTTAATTTTCAGGTTGCGGTCCAAAGAAATGCATATGGAAGAAATGGAATCTCAAAAGCTTTAAATCATACTAGTAAAGATGCTACTGCTAACATACAAGCCAGTGCATCTGCCAGTTCTGCAGCAGCCAGTAAGTCTTATAAATATTTATAGACACATATTGCACATTACTTTACACATTTTGGAAAGAAACTTTTAGTACATTGCAGAATCTAATTGTCAACATAATTTATTAGTAAGATTTTCAGTTTGATTTGCACAAAATCAAAACGTTATAGCAATTAAAAATGAATTGTGGATTTTGATCAACTCTAAATATATATCCTCCCAATAGGCTGATACTTCCATTTGATAAGGCTGTAAACTATACTACAAGATATATAAAGAAGCTGCTGATGCTCCATCGAGGAAAATCTGCTGGTTTTGATTTGCCAGTTCCTCTAATACTAATGACATCTACTCTTCTTTTCTACTCCTTTCTCTGGCATGTGGCTCCCATTTTCAGTATGTCTTGCATTCTAGCCTCTTAACTTCCACCCCTTTGTCTTCCCTGTCCTCATAGGTCAGATCTTGGCTTTTATTCTTTCATACCAGCCTGCTGTTCTTTCTCATTGCTGCTATTTTAATATCTTTTCGCAAGCTTTTTGTGCTAATATTGCTTCTAGCTTGCTCCCTTTCTGAACGTTTTCCAACATTTTGTTTCTTTAAACTAGCCAGCTTCTCTCTTCTTCCTGCCTGAAATTACTCTTTTCTGTCTAACAACTAAAGCCATCATTTTATGCTACCTATCTTCTCTTACTCCTTTTTATCTTCCTTCTGCCCCAACCATAACAAAGCAACTTTTGCCATCCTTGCCTTTTTTTTCCCCAAGTAGGAACTGCAGGTTCAGTAAATCACCTCAGCTGTTGATTATAATAACACTTCTGACCTAAGTGAGTCTGTTTTAATGACAGTAATTTCTCCAGTCACTGAAGCTATTGTTATTTTGATGTTTCTCTCCAAGATCTAATGACTTATTTTTTCCTATGACAAAAAAATAAGAGGGAGAAGCCTTAATAGTTTAGCTCTTCCTGTTAGTATCCTATTCTGTGTTCTTACTTTACTGCTTAGGCTTGTAGGATGCTCACAGTTTTGTTCAATAATCACTTGTTCTCTTTTATGACCCCTGAGAAGTTAGTTGCTTGTCCGGATCCACTTTGGTGCCTAGTTTTCTGTTAAATGAATAAGAATAGGGTGTATAGCCATATTAACATATCTTGTCTTCCATTAGAATTGGCTGTCCATGGTTTCCAATGTTCCCTTTCCTCTAAAGGTCTCATGCTGTGCAACAATATCGCAGCAGCTCCTATAGACATACACAGGCTGACCTGGTTAGCAAGGCTGAACAGAGACAGCAATCTGCATAGGACACTACGGTGTCCTGTGTCATAGCACAAGTCACTATGAGTGTGGGTAGAAACAGCGTTATCAGCAAAAAAGTTTCTTTGACAGCACAGTCTATTGCAGGGGTGTTAATAAATGTGAGAGTAGTTACATTTATACAGTCCTAAAATTCCATTCAGCCCTTTGAAGGCAACTGCGAGGCCGATGCAGCCCCCAGTGAACGTGAGTTTGACACCCCTGGTCTGTTGTGTTCCGTGAACACAGAATCCCAGAATGTCAGGGATTGGAAGGGACCTGGAAAGCTCATCCAGTGCAATCCCCCCGCCGGAGCAGGAACACCCAGATGAGGTTACACAGGAAGGTGTCCAGGCGGACCCCTCTCGCCAGGTTTAATTCTAAGGAGGCCTTAGCTTTCCTAGTTGCCTCCCTACACCCTCTGACAACAGCCTTATGTTCTCCCCAAGTGGCCAGCCCGTCCTGCCATGATCTCTAAACTCTCCTCCTCCACTTTAGCTTACCCAGCAGTTCCTGTTTAACCACGCAGGTCTCCTGGCTCCCTTCCTTGACTTCCTACGTGTCAGGATGCTCTGACCTTGAGCCCGGTAACAAGTGATAGATACCCAGCAAAAGCACAGTGAAAGCTTACTGGTATAGCCGTATTGACAAATTGTTCTGCATAGACCCATTTATATCTACGCATAAATGTTTTCCAAATTACAGGATTTATTAAACAAGTTGTTGGGTTTTTTTTAAGAAATATTTGTTAAAAAGAGTTGTTGCTGTTTTCTGAGAGTGCAGTTAGAAAGTATCTCATGTATGATAAAATGGCTGACTCTAGACACATGTAATGAAAAGTAGAGCATTTAAGACCATTAGTAGTTAACTCGACCCTGTCGCAGTCATCTAGCAGCTGGTTTAGCTATTTTTTTGTGATCTTTATCTAAGCACAATTATCACAATGCCGAGACGACTTGTAAACAAACTGAACAGAATGAAACTATGTAATGCATTAGTCGCGTAGGGCTTAGCTGAACGCTTTAGTAGCTAGAAAATTAAGATGTCTTTTCTTCATCAGGCCACATTGATTTTGGCTGAAGTTTCAAACTATTCATATAGGCTCTCCCATATTCTGTATCTGTGAGAATAGGTTCTACCATCTGAGGATTAGTCCCAGCACCTGCTGGAACTGTAACCCTCTTTTACCTGGTGTAACTCTGAGCATGCTATGAAATTCAATTAGCAAGAGTATGTGGCAAAGATTTCTTACATTTTTGCATTGTTTCTTTTGAGATGTCCATTGTGCGATTTGCTGCGGGCTGTCATTTTTGTCTGCCATCCAATGTATGTTGGCAAGAGGGTTGTGTACTAGTCTTTGTGTCTGCTCACACAAAAAAATTCATGCATCTCAGCCAGACCATTTTGTTATTCCTTTAGAATTAAAAGCATATGAAACAGATGCAGCTTAATAAGTATTTTTTTTTTTATAAATAACATTTAAATAACTTAGAACAATAAAGTTCAAATACAACTTAAAATAAAGTTTAATGCTGTAACAACAGAAAAAGCATGTATAAGGGTAGAAAAACAATATTGAAAGCTGTATGCCCTAACAGGAATTATACAAAAGATAGGATATGTTACATAAAAAACCTTAATATGTCTGAATTTTTGCTTCATCGTTATATAAAATGTTAATTTGTGAAAAGTGAGATGAAGTACATTATTAATTCCTATTCTTATTTTACATACACTATTTGAAACATCTTTTAGAGCAGCATTAGGTATTTATTTCATTAATAGATAGGAACATTTTGTAGTAGAGTAAACTTAGTTTTTCCAAACTAACTCTTTTATCTGAATACAACAATAAACATTTACAAGATTATATATTTTTTTTCTGAACATATAGTTTATGTATAGGATATCAGTTTCTTGGGGGAAGTATTTAAAATACTGCTCAGCCTCCACGTTTACTACTGACTTGATAATCTGACAACTCATTCCAGCAGCCTTAAAGTCTGACATATTTTACACAACATTATCATCTGCTTATTATTATTATAGCAGCCATATTTAAGAAGCAGATAGGTTTTTTTTCTTAAATAAAATATTATCAGATAATCAAGTCATGGCTTATTCTTCGGGGTAAATTAATTTAAGAAACTACCCAGTTACAATGACTAAGATAACGATTGTACAACTCTTTAGAATTTTTTACAACTTTTAGTTAGTAAATCTGGTTTTGTGTATATTTTCAAATCTTTTTCATGTAGTCTCTTAAAAATAAACATAAATGCGCAAGTCCAGCTTGTTCAGTTTCTCAGTAGTATTCCAGCCTCTCTTGATATCTCATCAAATAGTCGTCTTAAAAATAATCTTCCTGCTGGAACCAGTTCTTTATAGATCATTTGTGATTAGGATATTGCCAGAGGAAGAAAGTGGGATGCTCTGTGTTCTTTCTTTGTTTTTTTACCTTTCATGGGGACCCCTTTGTGGTTTAAAGTAACAAACATCTCCTTTCCTTTGTGTGTCCATTTTGCAGAAGCATAAGTATTATAATGGTTCTCTTCAATCAGTTCTATGAAGTTGCAGTCCTCATTGCATACTTTCTGTTGAGAGTAGATAATAAAATAGAGTAAAATAAGTACGAGGGTTTTTTTAATACTTAAATTGGGGAAGACGGGAGAAGAATATGCACGATAAACCCCACTTAATAATATTTTTAATTAATAAATAGGAATTCTGAAATCTGTATATTGAATATTTTAGCTTTGTCTATCCCCCCTTAGTAGTCCACATTTTTAAAATGTATATGAGCTCTAAGCACGGAATTTATTAAATAGACATAAAAGTCTACTACAGAACATATGGGAGAAGTGCAGGATACATTTTAAGTTGTTAGGAATCTATTTTGTACAAACTATACAGATGCTACATCTAAAAATATCTATCTTTAAGGTTGTTTGTGGTGACTGTACACAGAAGAGAAGTTTGCATCCATACCTTTCCATAGAGTCTTCCTGACTTGTTCATTGCCAGAAAGTATTCACTTTCCACTCCTTTGATTGCCACTATTCCGACTGCCACTGTTCGGATTTCTAGAATACCTGTGAAGGGACACAGTAAGGGCTGAAATATGGTTGGTTGTTTCCGTGTCAACTTAGGAGCTTTAGTTAAACTAATGTTCTGTAAGACTTCTGCCTTTTCTTAAAATCTGCAGCAACTAGTCATAGAAAACAGAAAAATCATGTATTTATTCATGTGAAGAGAGGGCTAGACTTCAAAAATCATCTCTATGTGATCATGTCTCCACACAGCCAGTTAAAATTTTTAGGTATATACTGAAGTTGCCATGTTAGTATACGTAATTTTTCTGTTTTTGAAGAATCAGCATGTCTTTATCGGGGTTCATTTGGGAGAATTATATGCATAGCCATCAATGTTCACAGAATTTGTGTAAAGCCTTTATTCTGAAGACTTGTGTAGCAGTATCATCGCTTTGAAAGAGTGTAAACCTTAGAACTTGTGAGTGATAGAAAACAGACCACGGTGTCTTAAATAAGATAAAGTATTTGTTTGACCTTTGTATGCTTTTATGACTGATGAGAGCTGTAAAGATACGTGTATTTGAAAATCATTAAAAGCTGCTCTGAGAACTTATTTATTCAAACCCGAAAACATTTGGAGTTGTTTTCTGCAAATTACGCAATTTTCATCTTGCTGATGTATATCTGCAATAGCTTTCTGTAGCCACTATGACACATTTAAGTTACCTGCAACATAACAACATATTCTTATGTTAATAAAACAAACAAACAAGTAACTGAGCAAAGGCAGGAGGATGGTGCAAGTTATTAAGGAACATCAGGTTGTTTTCAAGCTTCAATATTATTATTCTTTTAAGCGATAGCTTAGATTTCTGAATTTGAGGTATTTTCTTCCACACTGAGCCACCTACAGAACTGTGTGCAGTAGCATCTGTACTGTGACTCGTTCTGCAGAGTGAGGCCTTCCGAAGCCAACCAGTGCTTGGCAAATTCCAATATCTGAAGCATGGGGGATGAAAGCAAAGTAAGAGGAAAGAGAGGCTCGTGTTAGATTGTCGCCTGAAAGATGACCTTCCTCTTGAACAAAACATTTCCTTTTCGTCTCTTTCAAGTTTGTATTGACTCTTCACAGCCACCGCACACGATAATAATTTTTCATTATTTAGTTTTAGAAAGGCATGAAATATCTAGGTTATTTCTCCTTCGCTATAGTTTTTTTTAGTATCCTGATGTCCTTTGCTTGCTTTACTGTTCTGTGTGCTTCCTTGATATTACTGATATATCAGTCACAGAATCCCAGAATGTCAGGGGTTGAAGGGACCTGGAAAGCTCACCCAGTGCAATCCCCCCATGGAGCAGGAACACCCAGCTGAGGTTACACAGGAAGGTGTCCAGGCGGGTTGGAATGTCTGCAGAGAAGGAGACTCCACAACCCCCCTGGGCAGCCTGGGCCAGGCTCTGCCACCCTCCCTGAGAAGAAGTTTCTTCTCATATTTAAGTGGAACCTTTTGTGTTCCAGTTTGAACCCATTGCCCCTTGTCCTACCATTGGTTGTCACCGCGAAGAGCCTGGCTCCATCCTCCTGACACTCACCCTAGCCTGTATTTCTTTTTCTTCCTATTTTCCCTCCCAGTAGATCAGTTGTCTCTTCTCATGGTCCGTGCCCTGCTGGGCGTTCATCTCTGAACACTTACACTGCTGTGCTTCTCTCCAATGCTAAGCCAACTTTAAGTCAAGCTTTCAGAAATCTTTGACAAGTTTCACTCTGCTGCAGGCCTAGCAACAAGTCTTATAAAAGAGTAATTTCTAACTGAAACTTACAAAAATTATATTAACTTTCATTTAAATTACACTTTAGAAAAACCACAGCAAGGCTGAAAAACAGATGAACATCTGCATCTAGCCAAACAAAAAACATAACAGTGGAAGGGATCTCTGGGTCATCAAGTCCAGTGCTCTGCTAGCCTGGGAATTGCATCAGATAATTCTCTTTTCATAAACTTTGCCAATACTAAATTGGAGTTGTTATTTCTTTGCCCCCAGTGTTTCCGCTGAAGGCTGTTCCAGAGTTTGATTTATTTTAATGGCTAGAGACTGTAGTAATTTGCAATCTGCATTTTTTCAGCGACAGCTTATATCCATTTGTTCTTTTGCCTCTGCTGGCCATTAACTTAAGGAGAGGGTTTTTTTTAAAAAAAAAAAAAAAATCCATGTTTGAGTTTTCTATTTATACAGAACTAAAAAACGAAAAGATTCAAAATGGCTTTTTAAAACAATTCGTGCTAATAGAAATTGAGATTTCTTTGAGTAAGCGGATGTTGGCTGAAGTTACAGTAGTAAGAAATACTACTGCTTTTAAAAAGGAAATGCCAAAAGCTTTTGTCCAAGGCTATATTATTGCTAGAATTTTTACATGATTTTTTAGCTTTTTTTTCTTTCCCCATGAAGTAAATGGTGACATTCATACTAACTTGTAGGAATTATTTTATTTGAGTTTTTGGCAGTAGTTTTTCTACTTTATTCTCAGTTGAGACATAAATGTCTTTCATGTGGAAACTTTGCACTATCCATATAGAATTTAGTAGAGGATAGAAGCTGGGGATGTACAAATATTTTATAAGCCTACTGTATAGCAAATCTGAATGGCAAAATAAAATATTATCTCTCAAAGTTTCATTCTACTTGGGCACTACGTGTGATAGCTTTATTGTATTCAAATCTTTACGTGTTTTTTCATCTTATTTTAAAAAATCCCATTGTGCCTACAAGGCAATGCATTTTAATTAAAGACAGATAATTTGAGATTCCCAAATTGTTATGTATATTCAGTACTATTTGCTGTGCTTTTATGTGCTTTTCAGAATTTTCAGCAATTATGTACCACCAGAATTAGGACTAACTCTCACATAAGTAGTATTTGACACTCTAACTCAGAGGTAATTTGAAATCCAAAGAATGTTTTAGGTCTTTGAATGGCACTTTTCTAAAGATACTCTGTCTGTACATCTCTTCATCAAGTTTAGTGAACTCTCCAATAACTATGTCACTTTAAAAATGTTGTGATATTAGCAATGTTAAAGAGAGAAAACAAGACCACGGAGGGTTCAGTGGAAACAGAGCTTGTGCATCCTGGATTCTTTGCTCAGAACAAATCTATCTCAGAGTTAAATGGCCAATCATAAACTGCATGCGCTCAGTTTTCTGTTCCCAGTTCTACGTCATGTCTGTTGCGATGTGTCTTTATGTGTCCCTGAAGGAGAACCGAACCATGATTTTCTCCATTTTCAGCAAGGCATTTATGTGATTTCAGTCTCTGAGGCAGCATCTCACATGCACTTTTGTATTTGATGTGCAAGTGATTAATCACCGAGTTCCTCACTCTGTATTAAGACACATGACACAAGTTCCTTAAGCAATAAGACAGCATACTGTAAACTCCCTTTTCTTCCTCTGAAGGCTATGCCTCAGTATTTCTTCTGTTCCCTTCAGAAATGTAGTATTGCTGCTATTCGTTGTATATTTTTAATTGAAATTAAATAAATGACATAGAAAATGGAAATACAATTTTTAGCAACCTGGGAAAAGTAAGACTTCACTGTGTAGTTAGAACTGTGATAGCTGATTTTAGCTGAGAATTTGATGTATGATCTTTCAGTATATAGTCTCTTGTATGGAACTCACTTGTTTTGTTATACACAAAAAGTATATTAGCTTATCTGCATCAGCATTGCAGTTGAATCGCATGCTTAGATTTAGTATCCAACATCCGATGTTTCTCACAGACCAGGAAGAATTATTTTTGAGTAATATTCAATTAAATACAAACAGAGATTTCAGTACTATAACTGTTCTACAAGGTGCTTCTGAACGTACAAGATTTATAAGGTGACCAGCTTTTTCCTGCACACCTATGATGCGCTACATAATTCTCAAAGCCCTAATTCTTTGATGAACTAGCTAGTTAATACTCAGCTTGATATATAAACACTCAATACAAATTTTGAGATTAAAGAGACATTGTATCTACCAATTACTATTTCATATTTAAATATAAAAATGAGCTTTTATATTATATCATCATTATAGCACTAAACCAGGAAATTCCTAAAGGACAGAACAAAGAATAAAATTGTAAATCCATAAAATAGAGCAAGTAAATTGTATTTTTCCCCTCTTTCTTTCACCTTCTTTCAGTATCTCTATTAAGATATCAGATTATATGACGCTCTATGACCTTATAGTAATATTGGTCTGTATTTTGTCTGTGTTCCTGGCACTCGATCATTGTAAGAGAAATTACATCATGGTAAATAGACACTAGGATGCATTGTTGCATATAGGAACCTAAGCCATCAGTAAGTGTCAAGAAGTGATAAAACTGTTCAACCGGAATTTTGGCCAACTATATGTATTTCGTGTCTCTTCTATTCTTTATGTAATCATCTGCTACTGGTCATTCTTGCCAACAGGGTGCTGGGCTATATTAAATTTGGATCTGAGCTGATATGGTTATTCTTATTCTCTTAGTGTATATGGTTTGTTATACACTCGTGACTGTTACGTTCAGCCGAGTCTGTGAATGTATCTTTTTAGTTAGGTTTTATTATATTTTTTTTAAACCCTCTTTTGTTTGTCTGTTTGTTTGTTTTGAAATTCTGCGTCACCACAACGTCTTTAATAAGACTAGCCAGGAACATTTTGTGTACTGGAAAGTAACCCAATAATCTCATTTGCTATAAATGCAGGAAGAGCTTTGCTTCTGATGAATAAGCAAGGATTTTATCCTAAGGTAGTTCCTTCAGTGAGGCAGGAGAGGTATAGTAAGTTAAAATATTTTCAGGAAAAAAACAGCACAGAAATAGAGAAAATGGCTGAACACACAAATGAGATTTGTCTTTGCCAGTTTCTAAGTGTTAGTTTATGTAGCACCGGATACTTCTGAAAAATTAGAAAGAGCTGAAATCTTCCTTTGGAAGTAAAAAGTTCTAATTCTTTCAATCTCTGTTCATGAAAAGAAAAAAGTCACCAAGCTCGGATGGGAAAGAGAAAATTCTTATATGTAGACTGCTTCATTGAAATCCTCTTTTAATAATCTACTAACCAAAATTACTTTAAAGACATGCTTAAATTGACAGATACTGATGATGAGAATTTCAGAAGGCCAAACTTTAACAAGGTCTTAAATATCCTTGGTTTAAAAATGAAAATGTAAACTATGCTTTTCAGTTACTTTATGTTAAGCATCCACACAGAAGTTCAGAAGAGGTTAAAGAGAAGACTGGAATATACCACAAAGTAACTGTGAAAGAAATCAGATTAAATCCATAAAGAGGAAAAAAAACCTCCCAAACCCAACCCTGAAAATGGGCATAGAAAATTGAAGCCAACCATAATTTCTATAAAATCAGCATGAAATTCCAAACAATTCTATATGGTTGCATGGTCAGTGTATCAAATGTAGCTTGAAATTCCTGTAGTGAATGAAGTTTCCTACAGACCTGAAATTCTGTCCAGTGTATGTAAAATACAGTCAGTTGATATGTGCTTTAGTTTCTCAGTTTCTGTAGTATTCTAAATGCTGGAAAGAAGGCAATAAGCAGTAAAGGAAAGAAAAAGGAAAGAAAAGCAAATGTCCAGAAGCTAGTTATTAATATTATTTAATGTTCTCATTCTTTCCTTTTAAAAAAATAGCTAACAGTGTATCTAATGCTGATTTTATAAAATATGCTAAATGGTTTATAATACTAAATTTTGCGTAATATTTACAGCATTTTATTCCTTGTGGCCTCTCTGTGCACTGAAGTTGGAAAAAAACCAAGTCTGTTCATGATTTTTAGTGTTAGGGAGGCTGGCACTGACAGTTAAGCTCTCATGAGGAACGTGTTTGTGAAACACCCTTTCCTAGGCAGAATTGGCTTAAGTTAAAGTATGTGGAATCTCAAACATGGAAAGAGGGGATGGAAAAGACTTGGATGGAGAATAAGTCTAAACAAAATGAAACTTCCAAATTTCAGTAACTTGTGTTTTTAATTAATTAAATTTGGAGCATCCAATTATGAATTCAAGTGACCTTTGCAGATGACTCAAGGCCAAGAAAAAAGCTCTCATCATTGCTTACAAGACAGTGTTTAATGGTATTTAATGTAATTTGTTCTTTTGTTCTGGGATGTAATACGTTAATGTTTGTGCTTCTTAAAGCAAGAAAATACTAAAAACATAATGGTCAATCATACAGTATTTTGGAAAACTTTCATGGTGTTATTAGCGCATGCCTGCGTTCGGTGAGTCATCGCAGTAGTATCGTAGAATTGTAGAATCATTTCGGTTGAAAGAAACCCCCAGGATCATCAAGTCCGATTGTAACCTAACCAACTCTAGCACTAAACCGTGACCCTAAGAAGCTCATCTAAAAGCCTTTAAAACACCTCCAGGGATGGTGACTCCACCACTTCCCTGGGCAGTCCGTTCCAACACCTGACAACCCTTTCTGTGAAGAATTTTTTCCTAATATCCAATCTAAACCTCCCCTGGCACAACTTGAGTCCATTTCCTCTTGTCCTATCACTTTCTACTTGGGAGAAGAGACCAACACCATCCATACTACAACCTCCTTTCAGGTAGCTGTAGGCAGCGATAAGGTTTCCCCTCAGCCTCCTTTTCTCCAGGCTAAACAGCCCCAGCTCCCTCAACCATTCCTCATAAGACTTGTGCTCCAGGCTCCTCACCAGCTCCATCGCTCTCCTCTGCACTCTCTCTAGTACCTCAATGTCTTTCTTATGATGAAGGGCCCAAAACTGAACACAGTATTCTAGGTGTGGCCTCACCAGCGCTGAGTACAGTGGCACAATCACTTCCCTAGTCCTGCTGGCCACACTATTCCTGATACAAGCCAGGATGCTGTTGACCTTTTTGGCCACCTGGGCACACTGCTGGCTCATATTCAGCCACTGTCAGTCAACACCACCAGATCCCTCTCTGCCAGGCAGCTTTCCAACCACTCTTCTCCGAGCCTGTAGCATACAACCTAAGTGCAGAACCCAGCGCTTGGCCTTGTTAAACCTCATACAACTGGCCTCTGCCCAGTGATCCAGCTGGTCCAGATCCCTCTGTATGGCCTTCCTACCCTCCAGCAGATCAACACTCCCACCCAGTTTGGTGTCATCTGCAGACTTACTAAGGGTGCACTCAATCCCCTCATCCAGATCACTGATAAAGAGCCTAAACAGAACTGGCCCCAATACTGAGCCCTGTGCAACACCACTTGTGACCGGCCGCTAACTGGATTTGGCTCTGTTCACCACAACTTTTTGGGCCCGGTTCTTTATCCATCGCAGATACACCCATCCAGGCCATGAGCTGCAGCTTCTCCGGGAGAATGAAATATGTTCATTAGCTGGCTTATTACACTTTAAATGTTTTTTTCCAGAGGACACTATCATTATTTGTTTTCTGAAAGTAAATGAATACTTTCATGGCATAGTTTGTGAAGTATTTGTTTGCGCTTAAGTTATTTTGATTCTCAATAATATTTTTAAATGGTTGTGCCTTAGAGTTCATTTTAGCTAGAGCAATTTGTGTGCTCATTCTCTCTCAAATATAAAATCTAATGGTAAAAAAATTTACTGCAAAAAGGTATTAATTTAAGAGATATTGTAATAGGATTTAATTATTCTTTTACCCTTCCCCATTATTAAATTAAAATTGATAGAAAGTAGAATTTGTATTTTGTACTCTTCTTAGCAAGAGAGTGCAAGAGCTTCCCAGATGGTACCTCATAGAACTTGTTTGTAAGTAGAAATAGATATACAAGTATATGTTATAATGATTTTCAAAGCAGAAATGAGATTTTCTGTCAATTTTCTGTCTATGGATATGATTTTAATAAGCAATTAATTATGGTAAGAGAAAAAAAGCTACTACATAAATTCACTATCACTTTCTCTTTTATCTGTCATATATCTTCTTCTCCTTGTGATAGTCAGGATTTGGATTTATGGCATAAACACATATAAAATATGTTATTATTTACGGCATGGACCAATATAAAAGGCTAAGAAAGCTTTTATTTAAAGGCTTTGTAGTGTATCCATGTGTGCATTTGCCATGCATATGTAGACTAACTGAAGCACTCTAGATATGAATATGACTGTAAAAATGATCTGCACATAAACAATGGATCTGTCAGGGATTCTCAGTAGAACCATTGAAGCTACTGCTTCAGTGAGGTGCCAGACATCTGGATATTATGGACAAATATTCAAAGCACTCAAAACTCCTGGGTTTGTCCCATATCTGATTTCCAAGCAGGAAAAATTGAAGTTGTCTGAGGAAACATGATTAACGATAGAGAGATATTCCTTGAGGACTTGATGCAGCATATTGTTCATGCATCCTCAAGTAGCAGAATTCGCTTTTAAGGTTTAGTCTGTGTGCAGAACATGCTTAATTAAGCATAAGCAGGTGATGTTTAATTAACTTTTTGCGATTCATTGAGCACAAAACCAGTAGACATACGCTATTAAAAAAAATGAACAAATTGCTAAATGGAAATCCACCAAGGTATTTTTTGTACTTTGGTTTATTTTCATGTATTGATCATTTTAAAGATTTCTCACTTGACATTATCCAAAATTTCTCTGCTGTTTGCCAGTTCTACAAGCTGATTGATACATGCAATGCTAGATAGAATGACTCTGTAATAAACCATTGTCCTGGTGGCATTCAACAGTTGAGAGTTAAGTTAGTTATGGAATTTGAGTCATGTCAAGGTTTCTGAAAGAAACTGCTGACTTCCTAACTGTGAAGAGAGTATAAAAACACCAGATGAGAAGGAAACAGAAGAGAGAAGGTACAAGCAGGGAAGCAAATGACTGTTGAGAAATGCTATTATTTTACTTACAAGATAGTTCTTTGCATGTGTACTTGGACTTGTGAGTGTTTACCTTTATGACAGAAAAGGAAGGAGTAAGCAGATTTCCACTCTTAAGTCTGCATTGTTCAAAGTATTTAAACAGTTTCACGTGCATCAACAAATATATAATCTGGCCTTCTGAATATGTATTACTGGAACCACAGCACGAAATGTAAAGTCTCGTTTGAACTTCCAGATTGGTGTTTAGGAAATACAGCTTTCTTTTTACTTACAAATCCCAGAATGTCAGGGGTTGGAAGGGACCTGGAAAGCTCATCCAGTGCAATCCCCCCATGGAGCAGGAACACCCAGATGAAGTTACACAGGAAGGTGTCCAGGCGGGTTGGAATGTCTGCAGAGAAGGAGACTCCACAACCCCCCTGGGCAGCCTGGGCCAGGCTCTGCCACCCTCACCGGGAAGAAGTTTCTTCTCATCTTTAAGTGGAACCTCCTGTGTTCCAGTTTGAACCCATTGCCCCTTGTCCTACCATTGGTTGTCACCCAGAAGAGCCTGTCTCCATCCTCCTGACACTCACCCTTTAGATATCTGTGAACATTAATGAGTCCCCCCTCAGTCTCCTCTTGTCCAGCTCCAGAGCCCCAGCTCCCTCAGCCTTTCCTCACACGGGAGATGCTCCACTCCCTTCAGCATCTTGGTGGCTGCGCTGGACTCTCTCCAGCAGTTCCCTGTCCTGCTGGAACTGAGGGGCCACAACTGGACACAAGATTCCAGGTGTGGTCTCCCCAGGGCAGAGCAGAGGGGCAGGAGAACCTCTCTGACCTACTGACCACCCCCTTCTAACCCACCCCAGGTCCCATTGGCTTCCTGGCCACAAGGGCCCAGTGCTGGCTCATGGTCACCCTGCTGTCCCCAGGACCCCCTTTCCCCTACGCTGCTCTCTAATAGGTCATTCCCCAAGTTATACTGGAACCTGGGGTTGTTCCTGCCCAGATTCAAGACTCTACACTTGCCCTTGTTATATTTCATTAAAGTTTTCCCTGCCCAACTCTCCAGCCTGTCCAGGTCTCTGGATGGCAGCACAGCTTCCAGTGTCAGCCACTCCTCCCAGCTTGGTGTCATTTACCACATTTGATCTGCAGTGGGAAATGCTAAAAGCCATAATACCCTTTCTAATTACTTTTCAAAGTGAATAAATATAAAGCAGTGCTCATCAGTTTACAACACTCAGTAAAGCTTACCCTCACTAGTTACTGTAGTGAGGATTTCAGTCACCATGTTGCAGTGAATAGCTTAGAATTTTTGAGTATTTTTCCTTATTGTACAACCTGGTTTGGCCTTAGTTTTGTGTTAACTCTCTGCTAATGTTGGTGAGTTAGATAGTTTGTAAATCAAATGCTTCATTCTTCATTGAAAATGGTAGTGTGATAAGAATTGGTCTAGGATATTCTGGCTCTAAATTTTCTTTCCTTCTGTTTATATATCTGGAACATTAGCACTTTGGATCACTGTCTTTCCAATATTTCTCTTGATTTGATATTCAAAACCAAAAGGGTGTGACATTTTTCACTGAAGTAGGTTCTAAAATTATGGAACTTTTGAATGTAGATGTCTGAGTTGTGAACAGCAGTATTCAGTAACACCTGAATAACACACTGCCCCAGGCAGCCACTTATGAATTTCTCCTTAAACTTATTAAAATGCCTCACTTTGCTGATCTCCACTGGGCATTTCATACGGATACATTTTCTTGATCAGCCCTTCATACAGCATGTAGTAATTTTTCATTTTTGCAGGAAACTATTTTCCTCCAATAAAAATTGCCTTGGAGCCAAACATATGGTTATAATGAAAAAGAATATTATTTTTTAGAATTAATAATGTCTTAATCCTCAATCTGAAAAAGTACAGCGTTAATAATGTACCGATATTAAAAATGGAAAAAAAAGGGTGGAGTGACTGTTTACAAAATATAATTGTAGCAGTAAGAAGCAAGTAAGAAAATCACCAAACAGTAAGAAAACTAATGATTTAATAATTTAGAGCTAAATTTGTACAAAAAATACTTTCCCTGCAGCTCAGATGAAGAATGTTTTTAGTATTTAAATATTCGGTGCCAATTTCACTAGAACAAATCTTCTTTTCAAGCTTTGCGGAATTTACAATCTAGCTGCAAAATAGCAAATGTAAATGCAAAATGCTGCTAATTAATTTTTTCACAGCAAAATGAGCTACATCTGTTTAGTGGTGCAAAACTTTCCAAATTTAGAGTTTCAGTGCCTACTGCTATTCTGATTGTCTGAAACTTGGAAAATTCCAGATAGGACTAGAGCCTCCTGTCTTTCCAAATTCTTCACTGATGTAAAAGTGTTTAAATATATTAATTTGTTCTTTGATATTTGTTACTATTCTATTTCGTGTTTTCATCTGGTAAAGAGCTAGTGTTTTGGTGTCTTGCCCCAACATCATCACTGATTCAATTTCCTTCCCGCTTTCCTGGGTATAATTAGTGATCATAGTTGATATAAAATAGTCATATCATTTCTATTGGAAGACTTTTTCCTCTGTTTTTCTAAGGAAGACAGGAGTGCATATTCACGTACCTTTTCTGTCTAGAGGAAACAGGATGATTCATTATCTGAATTGTGTTCTGAAGAACTTCAATCCAGGTGCATTTCATGTGCTGTTACGGTTTATCACCTGTGTAATCTGGCTGCAGGCAGTTGCAAAGATGTCCTACATAGAACATGACACTGTGTGCTGGACTGACTTTGTTAAACGGGGCAAAAATACGTCTAAGACATAACCTGTTCTTTTTTATATGAAGTATCCCAGCGCTTTTGTTCTGCAGATTGTACTGTTTCCAGCCATTCCTGTGCTGACTTCTCCGGTCCCTGAGACAGGCTTGACAGAAGGAATAGCAGAGCTGTTTTCTGGGGACAAACCGAATCTAAGAGCTGCCTTCCTTTTCTTTCAGGATCATTTAGCATTATGCGTTGTTGACAATCATTACTAAAAGCTATTATTAAATGCACACAGAATGATCATAATTCCATTCTCCATGCTGAAAACTGTATTATCAGTTTAAATAGAAAGTAAAATGCATTTTTAATACTGAAAATGTTCCCAGATGTTATGAAAATGTAGGGCAAGCACTACCCAACTGAATACATTTTAGTTTGATTTCCAAATCAGATCTGCTACTTGGTGCAGGAGCAGCTGAAGCCAGACATCTGAATATATCAGAGCGTCTACGAGAACACAAGCAGGCAGTACGTCATTCCTTTCAAGGTACAAAATGCAAGAAGCTGCTAAGAAAATCATACTAACCCCTTGCTGCACCACAGAGTGGGAACTGATAGAAACCATCTGCCTCACTCTTTCTGCCTCCAAAACACTACTGGACATGTATTTATATGATATGGTCTCTCGAATTGTTCTGGTTTGCTGCCGACAAATAATTTAGATTTAGTTGAACTTTCAAATTCTATCTTAGACCAAACACTGAAATATAAACTCATGGAAGAAAATGTAAAAATCCTCAAAATAAAAACCAATCTAATAATTTAACCCAATTCTGAGAAATAAATAAGGATTTTTTGATGTCTTTCCTGTCTTCCTCAGTACAGGGATCAAAATGTGTGTCAGTTATCCAAAAATATATATATTTTTTTTCAAATAGCTTAATAATTCCTTGTCTTAATTTTGGCTAATGTCATTAATTTACTTTTAGTTACACAGTATTTTTACCAGTGTAAAAACTTTGTCTGATGAAAGCCTGACTTTAGGGAGACTGTACAGTTAACAGAACATAGCATTAACCAAATTATATGAAGAGTTTCTTTAAACTTTTTTATTAACTTTAACACACTTTATTACGTGTTATTCATTTGTACACAACCCAGTTTCTCACTGTTTTTGTTCTAGTTTTCATAGCCCTGTGTGGGAATCAGTGCAGTTATGTTTCTTTCAATTATCATTGTTTACATCAGGTGAACTTACATAAAAGGGGCATATAAAAGGAAAAGAAAGCTGCCTTGGGTTGTTATCCACTCTTCTTTTGCATTATCACCAATTACCCTACTTACAGGCTATTTTAAAGGGAGGATTTTCATTTGTATCTAATGCTGCTTAACTCCACCTTTAGTTACTGAAACATTCTTCAAAACCTAGCCCTTAGTCCTTTAGAAGATCAAGTCTCTTAAGAAGAGAAACTGGCTCTCAGAGCACACAGGTACTAACGTATTACTCTATTGTGACAGTTTATGATAAAGTTATCTGTGACCAGGCTGTTAAAGGACTTAATATCTTAAATTCAGATCCATCCTGGCAGCTGTATTATTATATTCCAAATTTCCATCTCTGACAATAACTGAGCAACCTGTTTGATAGACGGCAGCACAGTGCACTGGCATAAGCATCAAGACATTGTTTTCTCTTGATCTTGAAACAAAAGGAAGATTTCATACCACTCAAGCATTTGATAAAAGTTTCAGATGGGCTTTTGGGAATGCTTCACTTTTCAATTTCTCTGCTATGATTTACATAATTCTTATTTTGCTTTTATGTGTCTTGGTGTCATGAAGCTCCATAGAAGTAATACATAAACAATCTGTAGCAGAGTATATGGACCCCTTTAAAATCTGGAAAAGTGCTGGGCTATGATTTGTAGATATTTGAAAACCTGCATTTCAGCTAATGGGCTTAAACAGCACCTTGTTCAAGCGGGGAAGGGTAAAATGTTCTCTGTGAGGAAGCAGAGTAACATGGTAGAGATTTCTTCCATAGGTTTAGAGAGTTTAGATGAAGGTTAGTGGGTTTTTAAGCTGAGACTATGGGCTGGGTAGCAGAAGCTATATGTGCAACTAAAGGGTTTGAAGCTCTTACATTTTTATTTTGTGGAATATTTGCATGAAGTTTGTATAATTTTGTGATTAGTAGACTCAGGTGCAGGCCTTTTTTGATTCTCCATTGCATTTATGATCCTTTCTGCTTCTGATGATACTGTTCTCTCCTAGAGCTTGTAACACAAAAGTAAAAGTTTACTGTGTTACATTAGACTCCACAGGAAATTTTAGCACTGCCTTGAAGACCACGAAGTTAGAAGAGCACAGAGCTTGGCTGTTCCTGTAGTGGTGTGGCCTAAAATAGATACAAAAAACCTGTTCTTGGTAAAGAATTTGCTATGCTTTTTTTTTTCTCTGACTGGAACAATTAGGACTATTCCAAGCACTTAGAGTGGTGAAGAAACCTTTTTTTCCTTTGCATAAAATATTTGTGACTTTAGCTGTATTGCAACAAGGAGCTGGAGAAAAAGTACTAAAGTTGACTGAGGAGACAATTGGTTTTCTACCACAAAAATGAAACAAAGTGCTTCTGCTGTTCTTGACTTGGTCTTTTTGTGCCACCTCAATTCCTCCATGGCTATCAACGTATTCTTGATTCATATGTGAATGCAAATATTACACGGTAGAAAAAATAATTACAAAAAAAGTTTAGATTTTTACTATTAAATATATATTCAGTATAAATAATGCATTCAGTTTTTAGTCAGTATAGAAATGTGCATCTGTGTTTTTAATATAGCTCAAAAAAATTCGAATAAAGTTCCATTTATATCTTTCATACAGAAATATAAAATTGCACATAGATTTGAAAAGTGATAGCTAATTATTTTTCAAGTTGAATATCCTAAATTGGGCATATTCTGGTGTATTGTACTCTTAAGCCCATATCTTGAGTAGAATAAATAGAGATAACAACATTACTCCAAGATAGAGTTGTTAAGATACAGATAAATCATTCTGACTTGAAAGTCAGGAAAAGATGAATGGTGGAACAGGAATTTCATTTTTCTTTATGCCAGTCTGTATTACCAATGTTATGAAACTATATCTTAAAGTAAAAGCACATGGATTTGCAGGAGCAATAGTTATTATTTGGCACCTTCTAAAATTAACTCCTTAAGCCATTGATAGGCAGCAGTGACAAAACTCTTAGGGGTTTCAGTAGAGCCAGGCTTTTACAAACAGCATATATTTGTCTCTTTCCTAATATGGGTCTCTCAACTCTTGAGCAAACTTTTCCTAATGAATCACGGGGTTAGATAGCTTTTCCGCTAGTCAGTAACTTAACTCCTCCACAGCTGTGCAATATTTTTTCCTTTCAACAGCAACTACTGAGGCTATTAATGGTAGTTCTCTATAGTTCATCAGTAAGTCAATATGAATAGAACAGCCATATTTTGACTTTATGTTGAAAAGAGAGCTAATGCTGTACTTTCAATGATTACATTCTCATGTTGGTTGCATCTCTATGTTGTTGAGAATGTATTTCAGTCAAATACCATGCACACAGAGAAGGAAATGCTTTTTACCTGTATGAAAAGGGAACCTCTGGGTATGCTCAAGTGGAAGAGGAGAGTTTATAGATCATGGAAGGAGGGGCTGGCCACCTGGGGAGAACATAAGGCTGTTGTCAGAGGGTGTAGGGAGGCAACTAGGAAAGCTAAGGCCTCCTTAGAATTAAACCTGGCGAGAGGGGTCAAGGACAACAGGAAGAGCTTTTTCCAATACGTGGCAGATAAAACTAACAGCAGAGGCAACGTAGGCCCACTGATGAACGAGGTGGGTGCCCTGGTGACAGAAGATACAGAGAAGGCAGAGTTACTGAATGTTCTTTGTCTCTGTCTGCTCTGCCGGGGGCTGTCCTGAGGATCCCGTACCGCTGAGGCCCCAGAGGAAGGCAGGACAATGGAGGAGTTTTCCTGGGTTGCTGAGGACTGGGTTAGGGAGCACTTAGGCAATCTGGACATCCATAAATCCCCGGGTCCAGATGGGATCACCCGCAGGTGCTGAGGGAGCTGGCTGACATCATTGCTGGACAGCTCTCCACCATCTTTGCCAAGTCTTGGGAAACGGGAGAGGTGCCTGAGGACTGGAGGAAAGCAAATGTCACTCCAGTCTCCAAAAAGGGCAAGAAGGAGGACCCGGGTAACTATAGACCAGTCAGCCTCACCTCCATCCCTGGGAAACTGATGGAACGACTTATCCTTGGTGCCATCTCAAGGCATATAAGGGATGGGAGGGTCATTAGAGGCAGGCAACATGGCTTCACCAAGGGGAAGTCGTGCTTGACCAACCTCATTGACTTTTATGAGAACATAACAAGATGGATGGATGATGGCAGAGCGGTAGATGTGATCTACCTTGACTTGAGTAAGGCATTTGACACAGTCTCCAACAGCATCCTCACAGCTAAAGTGAGGGAGTGTGGTCTGGATGATCGGGTAGTGAGGTGGACTGTGAACTGGCTGAAGGGAAGAAGCCAGAGAGTCGTGGTCAATGGGGCAGAGTCCAGTTGAGGCCTGGATCTAGTGCAGTGCCTCAGGGGTCAGTGCTGAGGCCTGTATTATGCAATATATTCATCAATGATTTGGACAAGGGAATAGAGTGCACTATCAGCAAGTTTGCTGATGAGACCAAGCTGGGAGGAGTGGCTGACACTGGAAGCTGTGCTGCCATCCAGAGACCTGGACAGGCTGGAGAGTTGGGCAGGAAAAACTTAATGAAATATAACAAGGGCAAGTGTAGAGTCTTGAATCTGGGCAGGAACAACCCCAGGTTCCAGTATAAGTTGGGGAATGACCTATTAGAGAGCAGTGTAGGGGAAAGGGACCTGGGGGTCCTGGGGACAGCAGGATGACCATGAGCCAGCACTGGGCCCTTGTGGCCAGGAAGCCAATGGTACCTGGGGTGGGTTAGAAGGGGGTGGTCAGTAGGTCAGAGAGGTTCTCCTGCCCCTCTGCTCTGCCCTGGGGAGACCACACCTGGAATCTTGTGTCCAGTTGTGGCCCCTCAGTTCCAGCAGGACAGGGAACTGCTGGAGAGAGTCCAGCGCAGGGCAACAAAGATGCTGAAGGGAGTGGAGCATCTCCCGTGTGAGGAAAGGCTGAGGGAGCTGGGGCTCTGGAGCTGGACAAGAGGAGACTGAGGGGGGACTCATTAATGTTCACAGATATCTAAAGGGTGAGTGTCAGGAGGATGGAGCCAGGCTCTTCTGGGTGACAACCAATGGTAGGACAAGGGGCAATGGGTTCAAACTGGAACACAGGAGGTTCCACTTAAAGATGAGAAGAAACTTCTTCCCCGTGAGGGTGCCAGAGCCTGGCCCAGGCTGCCCAGGGGGGTTGTGGAGTCTCCTTCTCTGCAGACATTCCAACCCGCCTGGACACCTTCCTGTGTAACCTCATCTGGGTGTTCCTGCTCCATGGGGGGGTTGGACTGGGTGAGCTTTCCAGGTCCCTTCCAACCCCTCACATTATGTGATTCTGTGAAATATTCTCATATATGGATAAGTATACCCCAAACAAAATGGTATCACAGACAGAAAAAGTGAACATCTAATGTGAAGAGGAAGAAAGGGGAAAAAGCTTTTGGTAATGGCAGTCATACATTTTAATTTAGGCCTAGCAGGAAAAACAAAATTGTGTATCTTGTGGATATAAGATGATCACTTGCTAGTGATGAGCTGACAGTCAGGAAGTATGGGTTCTATTATTTATTTTGTCTCACATAGTTGCATAACAGTGGCTACTTAGACATTTTTAAAAATATCATCTGAAGTGATTTAGAAATGTGAGTACCTTATATATGCTATGGGGTTTGGGTTATGTATTGCTTTTTGAAATTTAACTTCAAATATCCCTTCGGTACCTGTCAGCACTTTTAGAAAATTGTCTCTGGGATGGCTATGGATCCTATCTGAAAAGGACAATGTACAGAATGCCTACTCATGTTTTTGAAATATTTTGTTCTATAAGAAGAAAACGTGAGATTAGTATTTAGTCTTATTTTGGCAAAGGTAGGTATTTATTACATTCCAAATGTTAAACACTTCTGAATAATTTCTCCAATAATTTCTCACAATAATTATGACAAATATATCTTCTATCACTAGATCGTTTTCTGCTTAAGTGATATAGCCATTGGAAATCATCGCATTCTCTTAAATAATCTGGCCAGATCAGAGCTAGGCCACTTTACTAAATTATGGGATTTATGCGCTATATGTTATTAATCACCTGATGAATTCTGCCTTTGGTCTAGTTTAGTCTAATGCTAGTTTTATGGGTTTGGTATAGACAGGGCTTGTTTCCAGTGTTCCTTATGGATGAAAATGCCATTTCAGAAATTCCCATTAAATCATTCAGAATGTCTCCTGGAACAGTATGATTTAAAATAGATGAATTCAAATTCAAAACACAAGATTACTTAGCTAAAAAATTAACAGAGCATGATTTCCTTGAAAGATGTTGTAACAGTTTCCTAGAAAGATGTGGAAATCCTTTTTCTTCTTTAATTTTGTTGCATGCCAGTTATGTTCAGCAATGCAGACTGGACTTCCCAAGTCACACAGAGATTCAGTCAGAAATGAAAGTATATTAAGTATTTTTATTTTGGTATTTATAACCAAGTAGCCTGAGCATTAGTGTACTAATTTGAACATTCTGATTGAAATTGGTGTATAATAATTGAAAAGAATGGTTTTATTAATGGCCCAACTTAGTAGGCATTTAAAGGGAGAGGTACAAGTGGCCTTGGACTCCTGCCATTTAACTTTGTAGTTCGAGCAGACTCTCCTAAGGCTCCTCTCAAAATTCACGTAACATTTGGCTTCATTTGAACTAATAAATATCAACTCCAAACTCCAATACCAATTCACCCAAATGTATGGCTGTTCCACTGTTAGTAAGCTAGGAAAACGAGCCAGACTGTCTTTTACAGCCTTAATAAGAAAACTTCCTTTTGTACTGCTGAAACAGGTGCTCAGAGAGAATGCTCAGCACTCTGAAGCATCGTGCCAGTAGTGGGGGTGGCAGGATGGAGAAGAGAGCAGGAGACTCAGAACACCTGTGTGGCTGATGACATTAGTGAGAGGGAGGAAGCCAGGCCCAGCCAGCCCCTTGTAGCTGGCCAGCAGTCCCTTGCAGGGAAGAAGCTCTCACTGTGTTTCCTGCTCCTTTTTTTCCCCATTTCTCATGTTGTTTCTTGCCTGATAAGGTAGGTGATAGTATTTGTTTCCTGTGTGGATGAATGGTATTTTTGGAATAATAATTTGGACATAAGGTATAAGAAAGTTCATTTTTTTTTTTGACTTTTATACAGTGCTTTAGAGTGCTCTAAAGAAGAACTTGCTTGCCCTGGAAATTATGTACCTTTTAATTTGTTTTTTATTTTCAGTCTTTGTTGGAAATATTGACCAGGATCTCCATTCTCAGTAAAAAATGTAAAAGGTTCAGTTAGAGGAACTGAGCTTACTTTAATTGGAATAAGGGCTTTTTCTCACCAATAAGTTTGAAAATAGCCTCTTGAAGTTGTATCCAATTGAGTTTCTGGTTAGTAACAACATTTGTAGGTAGAGTACTGTTTGAGAACTTGTCATGCCTGCAGTTCACGTGTGTGCTTAGTACTTGGCAGAGATTTCTTTTCGTACTATGGTATGGCATGGTATTGGTAAAAGTGGTGCTAAAGTAATACAAAGCATGGTACTGGCTGGGGAATTTAATTGGAATGAATCCCACTTTGAGAACAGGTATTTGTCCCTTTCCTTTTGTAAAGGCAGTATTTCAAATTTTTGCTGTAGTATTGGAAAGTGAAGTGGCTGTGATGACTTCAGGGCTTCTCAGGTGCATTTTCCCCATGTAAGCAGACAGAAGGGATCGCTGCTGGGGAAGGTCTTGTGCTGGCCTTTCCCACAGTGTAAATCTGTCTCTTGTTGCAAGGTGGCCGTAACAAGCAAGTCTCGTTATTTGAATCCTTACGTGCTAGATTTACATAGCTGGTACCCTAAATCCTCATAAAAATCCCACCAATGAGCACTCAAGACCACTTGGATTTCTTTGTATCATTTTGCACATTACATGTAGTTCCTCGGCTGTATAGGCTATTCCAAAGGAAATAAGTTAGCATGGTGGAATTGAAGTTGCTTTTGCTGGTGAAAGTTGCACTTTCTGATTGTACTAGTACTGGCTGCACTCTCTGGGATTCACTTATCCTTTCTATTTTAGCTCAGAGTTTCTGTCAGGGAGCACAGCTCATTTTCACAAAGTGCTTGCTGCAAAAGCTCCGCGAGCGCTGGATGGAATCAATCTGTTCCCCGTTCTGTGTTGCCGTCTTCCCTTGACTTAGGTACATCCATGTTTTCTCCAAAATCCATCTGCATAGTGGCTATCTGGAGAGCCTGAGCATTGCCACTCTTACAGTTCACCTAGACCACTAAAAAGGGCAAATCTATCAGCATAATGCAATGTTGTGCATGTGTTATGCAAGAAACTAGAAAGCTGTTGTGGTGAGTGTTTCTCCACACCTGGCAAGCATCTAAAACTTCACTTTTGCCACTATATTGCTTTCAGCTGTGCATACAAACAGCCCACAGAACTATGGCACCAGTTCACCTGAGCAGCTCTGGGGCTTCAGCACACATTCATGTGCAACCTTTTCAAAATCTGATTTCATTGTGATTATTTTTTCCCCTAGTATCTTCAGCTCTAGATAGTATACATGTTCATCTAGAATAACTTCTGCCTTTAACAATCATAAAGTTCTCTATTTACATTTTGTTCTGTAAACAGTTACTTCTGATTGAAATATCAAATCCCACTTGACATTTAAATGTCATAATAAAAACTTATGAAATTAGGACAGGTTATTAATGAAAATATGCTTTTTGTTGGCAGGTGGACTTTTTTCTGTTTTGAAATACATGACCTTTCAGTTAGACAAATATCAACATCTGAAGGCATCAAAATGGCCAAGGACAAGTCTGATCAGCCTCTTTTTATAGTCTATAGCACCTCCCAGTGTCTACTAACACGTTTAAAAGAAAGCCAGCTTACCAAAAATGGAAGTAAGGTAAGGCATGTACGCTGGTAAAGGTTGATGTACTAGCGCCGGGAAACTCCTTTCAAAAACACCCCCACCAGTAACGGGAGTATTCAAAAAGTGTTTTGATTGATGTGATGGAGACGAGTGGTATTTATTACTCCCCGTTGAATTTATTGTGGTTATAAATGCTATGACATGGTCATGTTTTCTGTGGGTTTGTTTGTAGTTTTGCATTGATCTATTGATGTTTTGACTGTGCTTAATTTTGAAAGATTGTGTACCGAAGGAAAATGTCAGGGTTTTTTCAGAATATCTAGACCTTTTAATAATTTCATCCTGGTTTTGAATTGTCAGATTCCCACTATACGTTTAAAAGAGCAAATATTCAGTTGGAATAAATTGACGTAGCTTTGCTGATGTTAACTGGGATTTACCTGTCTGATCATGTGATTCAGCCTGTTAAGAACACTGTAGTCTTCTGTTGGTAAATTGTGCAGGTTCGTATCGCAGGCAGTGTGCGAATGCTGTACAAAATTCTATTATAATTCGATCCTTATTTTGTTCTTTATTTCAGAAGCTAAGTCACAGTCAAGAGACTGTATTGATTGCATTGGTATTTTTATAGATTGTTGTGTGTTTTCCTGAAGTTGTGGGCCACATCTGTGAATATCCACTTCCAACTTTTCAGCACCTATTGTTACACAGAATTTTTTCCATTTGTGTAAATGATGTCATGTGTTCTGAAAGTTTGAAAGTCTGACAATTCAGTGCTCTGATTGTTAACCTCGATTATGTTACTGCCATAAGAATTTTCCCTGTTCATTTTTTTAAATAATATTTATAAATTACATACAGCAGAAGGCTACTTGACCTTTCCATCAGCTCATATCCAGAACTAAAAATTAAAAATGAAGTTGAAGGTCAAAAAAAACAATTGAAATACAGTTGCCAAATATAGTCATAGACAGTCAATTATGCAATGAAAGCTGTGTGCCACCCAAGAAGAGTAACAGCCTTCATTTGCCTAAACTTATTCTGTTTTGATGAGGAAAATGTTCCAAAATATACTGCTAGTTGATACGTCTTGTAGCGTGGAACAGTATAATTATGTGCTTTAGGCTGTCTTGGTCTTCTTGAGCTGGCGGGAAAACCCAGCTGTTCTGTATTTCAGGATCGTAGAAATATGACAAATGACTTTTAGCTACTCAAACAATACAGAAGGCTGGAAGCAGCGAAGGGAGAGAGCTGGATTTTGGTTTTGTTTTGCAAGATTGACTGTATAAGGAATTAAATTTTCTACCAAATTCTATTTACCTGTATGGAAAATTGCTTCCTTAACATTCATCTGAGCTCTGTGTTTTTCTGTCTAGCTACTGTCTTCAGTTATTTTAGTTAATATTCCATTAGTCAATTAATATTCCATAGTAAAAATATGTAATATCTATAACATTAACACACAATTCTTTTGTAGGTTTGGAAATTTTTTCACTAATAATTTTCAAAGCTCTTTATGTTAAGGTGAATAATTGTATTTCATAGTGGCACAGGGACTCTGAAGAATTTTCCCAAAGTCTGTAAGCAAATTGCTTGAAAGTTTGGATTAGCCTCAAGTCTCTTGCGTCTCAGGTCAGGGCCACTTCAGCACATTTTCTTCAGGATGGAGCAATAATGATACAATACTGATTTTTCTTTTGTATATTCAGAAATTGTAAATAATGCGGGGGGTGGGGGGAAGCTGTGGAGGAGAAGGGGTGAAATTTGTCTTTTTAAATGTATCCTGCAACTGCTTCTGCAGTCAAGTGCTAAACTTGATTGACAGTTGCATGAAAATGTAACCTTTCTCATTTGTGATAAATCTCAATATTGAGAGATCCAGAAAACTGCTAAGTCACAGTTGAATTAAAAATGAATCCGTTTAAGCACAATGTGTATAGATTCAGCTTAAATGTTTGTCAGTGCTCACGCTGGCTGTAGCTCTTCCCCAGTTTTGGAGCACACGCAGGCAGACAGAGCCCTGGTGCTTTAGAGCAGCTGGTGAAGCCCGAGCCCTCAGGTTTGATTCTGCCCTCACAAAGCTTATGCAATCACTTTGTGTTCAGACTCAGAAGAAAGCGAGCATAAACTGCCACTGGTCTGACTTCATACATAGTGAAAAAATACGTGGTAAATGCTGGTAAATACCACAGAATAGGCAAGGTGATGAAGATTCTGGAGGTAAATTCACAAATGAAGGGTTTTAATTGTGTTTTGTGGCATCCCTGTCAATGATCTGGACATTGATATGTGAGATCTGCAGAATCTTGCTGCAATGGTTCAAGACTTTACTCCTTCCTTCCTTCTCCTCGCTTCCCTCAAAGCGGGGCTCAAAAAAGTCAGTAGGAGCTGTAAGACAGGCACAACTCATCTACTTTGGTAATCTGCATCTCTGCTTAAACCCATCTTCTTCAGCATTTGATGGTGAAATCTGGGATTTGTTATAAGGTATAGGCTAAGGTATAGGCATAGAGTCTCTTCTGCTGGTTGAAACTTGAGGGCTAGTATCTATCACCAGTGCTACACAAAGCTAGAGAGGGAGCAGGGAAATCAGTTATATTTAGATCTGATTAATCGCTGTATTGCCACATTATTCTTGGCACCGAAGGCCAGGTTTTGAGAGGATACACATATATTGCCATTTGAATGAAATCACTGTTATAATTGAAAAGATTAGGGAAGTATGAATGTGAAGCAAAAGCACTTTCATGTTAGTGAAGGTTTGTTTTCTCTTGACACCAATGTATTGGTTGAACCAATGACCTCTTCAAAAATCAAGAATGCAGTTGCAAAGTCAGACTGTCTGTTTGGTTAGAACACACATAACCCCTAACTGATTCTGCTACATCAATACCTGCCTTGAACTATCTGATTTGCAGATAGTGAATCTTTTTGGTCCTCTATGTAATATGTATTTAAGCCACAGAAATAAATTTTATATAGTGGCACAGCATACATATTCCAACATTTATTTTACCCTGAAAAGCACATATAAAATGCCATTGGAAATATACTTTTGATTTCTAAGCAAGTTTAAGTATCTAACCACTAGTGCATATGAAGTGTATTTTGTCATCAGTCAGGGTTTGGGTTTGAACAAAACTGAGGCAGAGTTCATTTAATATTGCTGAAAACTATGACTTGTTGGATCTTGATCAAAATAGAAGTAGTTTTCTGAGTTGAACATTTTAATCAAGATTTCAGCTGTTTTGTGCCAAGATCTCACTAGACTATATATATATATTTATATACATATATTGTTTTGCTTTTTTTGGTTGCCTTTATCTACTGAAAAAAAAAAAAAAGAGGAGGAAATAGGCACTTTCTGGGTTTAGAGCACACATGGAATATGACAGGATCAGACATCTTAGGATTCAGGTTCCGGGAAGGCTTTGCTGGTAACTAAGAGACCCTTTGAAGTCTTTAAAATGAGATTCCAAAGGCAACAGAGCGTGGAAAGTCCTAAAGCATCATCCAGTCCTAGTTGTAAATCCTCTTGGAGAGAGTCAAAATAAACTCGGATTTCTGCTGCTTTTGTTTTTTTTTTTTTCTGTACAAAATCAAATAAAATCTGGCAAAAATCATAAACACAAACTGAAATGAAAGGAGTAAGCAGTAATAAGGAGAGATTTATTTTCTATCAAAGATAGAGTTAACAAATTACCATAACATCTCCAAAGATTGTTCAGTTTCTCTCACTTTTCCAATCATGAATTCAAAAAGGCTGGTTAGTGTGCCCACTTATTTTACATGAACAAGAAATAGCATTTATTTTTTTTTAAATACAATTCCTGTAGTATAGGCTTGCACAAGGTAGAATAAGTGATTGTCAAAGAGAGATCGTTATGACTAATGACAGATTTTTCTGGGTGACCTCATCTCTTGGCTACTTCTTAACTCTTCCTTTAGTTTTTCAGTACGTGACTCTCAGTTTTCACTCTGCCTTTTTGTTTTCCGAATGAAAGCAAAGCTGGCAGGTGCAAAGTGGTTTCCCCTGCCCAGTGCTGAGCACTGTCCTCTTATTTGCTTAGTTTACCCTTGTGTTATCACCCTTGTGTCCACCAGAAGGCTCTACTGCTTTCGGAAATGTGCACAGAATAACGTTCTGTGGGTACCTAACAAGGTCATCCCTGTTGTAAACAGGATTCAACAGTTTGCTTTCACTGAAACACTACACACGCATTTCTTGGACTAAGCAGTTCACTTCTAATGTTTTTTGAAACAAGTGTATGATAAATACAGGTTAATTACAACTGGTGAGGGTTTGGTTCAGTGTTTAATTTTGCCATGGAATTGCAATCCGCACACATTTAACACAGTGCCTTTTGAATTAAGATCTTAGGAAACTTAAACACTTTCATTATTTTTTGCTGTTACTTTCATGGGATGTATATGTATTTTTTTTATTCTGTAACTTACTAGAGAAGCTTGAAATACAAAGACCCTAATTCCTCCCCATCTTGGCATTCTTACATTTAGAGTCCCAAGAGAAGCCCTCTGAATTTTGGCATTTGCCAAAGTTATGATGATGTTATTCTAGAGACGTTTCTCAATGTGAAGATCGCTTTCCACATAATTCATGGTTCATGATTCACGGACTAAAAACAAGTAGTTGACTCTGTCTGCAAAACTGTCAATGCAGCTTTTTTTATGGAGCTAAGTTATGGTAGTTAAAAACATGAAGTTTTGTCTTGTTTTCATTTTAGCAATTCAAAAGGGAAAACAATTCCTTTATGTAAGTGGAAAATTAGGATAAAATATGAAGATATTTCTCAGAGCGACGCTTTTTGTGTCTATTGATACCAAATTTGACAGCAACAGTTCTGACGTTCTGTCCAGAGAAACAGCTCTGATTTACCTTTTACCAGCTTCCAGGACTGCAAATCACAGAGCAAGGACATTTGACCATTATAGTAATACATCTTAGTAATGGGTAGTATTTTTTAAATGATGCTTTTCAGAGACCCTGGATAAAAATAGCCTGTTTAGTCTCTTTTATGTCAAAATTTTTGCTTAGGGAAAGTGTATTAGTCCAGGTGTGTTTTGTTGGTTTTTTTTTCCATGTGTTTGTTTTCTTTCCCCTCATATAATATTATTTGCTTTATGGGTGTTTTAGTATAGAGCCCTAACCACATCGTCAAAGGGCTTCTTACATACTCAGTTGAATAGAGAGTATGACAAAGTTGTTTTTCACAATACTGATATTTTTAAGTTACTTGAAAAATCCAAGTTATCAGTGTTCACATTTTCCCAGTCCTCTTTGTCTCTATTTCCCCATTCTACTTGTCCAGCAAAAGCATTTGGATATTATTTGCTATTATAGAGTAGATAAATTAGAGCAAGAGACTTAAACTTAAGATGGTGGGAGACTTCCCACATACTTTAACTCAATTTAGCAGAGATGGTTCATCACAGTGCCCGTCAGTTACCAGATAAACCACTCAAGTATTGATTTTCTCCCGATTCTCGTTGCATTTACCAGAAAGAAAAAAATCAGATTTTTTTTTTTTCACTGCAATATAAAAATAAGCGCTTAATGACTCAAAGTTGCCTTTCTGTAATTTGCAATAGTTAGTTACCATCACTAAATAGTCATAAAGTGTTGAGAAAACTACAGGAAAATGGATTGCCTTTAGCACAGGATGATCTGATGTTTTCTAATGGTTTAACCACAGAACGTTTCAGGGAGTAACTGGTGTGCTTCAGCAGCATGGCATTCTGCAGAGACTCGAGAACCTTTACTTGAATTGGAAATAATGCTCAGTGACTAACAAAGTTTTTACTTAAGCAACATGGAACTAAACAAAGCAAGTTTATATAATTCTTCAGCTCTATAAGCTGTCATAATATCTGTAAAGTGTTTGTAAATTGGGTACAGTGAATATTTACTTAGCTGCAAAAACTTAGAAGAAACTATTTGAACAGTCAGTAACAGTTTTTCCCCGTGATTTTTATGGGAGCAACATTTCAGTTTGCAACTGCCCTATGGTTCTCTATTGTAGTCATGTCCTCCTGAAACTCACTGGGAGTCTTCTTGAATATGGACCAAATAATTTCCTTGGCTGCTGGCCATGTGTTGTCTTTCAGAGGAACATGGCTGTTCACTACGTAATAGTGTAGGAAGAAAGGAGACATATGGAAACAAATTTTAAAAGCAGCAGTGACATTAGTCCATGAAGTTTTAACCACGCAATGCGGTCAGGAAGAAATAAAGGATGAAGAGTGGTAGCCAGGTGCTTAGCAGGCTAAAGTGCTGTTCGTACACCAAACGAGCCGTCAGCATCAGCTGAATCATGCTAAAAGTTCTTAAAGTTTGATTTATTGATTTATTTCACTGCTGCTGTTATAAAAAGTGTAATAATATGTACAACCTACATTAAAACTGTATTTAATAGCATCCTTGGAAATATATTTGTCCTTTCAGTAGACTATAAACACTAGACCACCATGTCTCTGGCCCCTATTTCTTATAACTTTGTTTTGAAATATGCAATATCATCCTAGGTATTTTCCTGTTGTGTCTTAATAATGTCTTTTCAAGCAGATGTCATATTTCACTGAATAAAAATATATTTGTAATAACATGAACACCAAAGTGACAAAAGTAGTGAGTGTAACATTGATGCCTTCAAGTGTAAATGGAAGATCTATAGGTATTTGTGTGAAAAGTACAGATTAGTATCACAATTCTTTTACCAGCTCAAAAATGGTATTTGGTACAGATTTGCAAAAAATTATGTGTCCATTCTCCCTAGATGAGTCATGGGTTTGGAAGAAACGGGAGAGAATATTTTTTCAGCATCATGATCATTGTAATAATGAACTGCAGAAACTAGAATAGATTTTGTTCCTGGCTTGGCAAAGTCTCCAAAAGATTTTGCAAGACAGTTTACATAATTCTTTCCATTGAACTTTCTAGTATTGCATATGTTTTAATTGTTAACTCAAACACACCAAACTTTTAGGTAGTCTGTGGACTATATAAATGTGGTTTCATGTTTCATAAGTATTTTATGAGCAGCATTTGTGTATATACATTTTCATACTTGCAACCTTAATTCACTTGTTAAAATAGGCTCTCTGTTTGCTAATAGTTACCAGCTGTACCTAATACATTAGGAGATCTACATTGTAGTATTTAAAATGACGCATTTCAAAATCAATAACAAATGTCCTGCTGTAGGACTAATTGAAAAACTTGTCTTATACAAAGTATGCTATACAAAATCCTTTTGAAATTACTATAAATCAAGGAATGCGAAACAACGGCGTGTAAATTTCTAAAAACTTAAAGAGGAAAAGCGAAAATGTTACTTACTGTAGTTGTTGTTTGCTTCTCTTGTCCCCTTTACTTTGCCTCGCTTATCAATCCTCATATACCACTGAGTTCGACAGAAAAGTCTTCTCACTCTTACATCCCCCCCTTCCATATAATCATAGCTTCTGGTATGTCGCTCAGGGCTGGAACAGTTCACATTTGTAGCCATTTGCTCTGGAGTCATGTCATTGCAAGCTAAAGATATAGTGCCCATTAGAAAGATAATGTAAAAGTATGATCTGTAGAGCAAAATTGGCAGGATCCATGTCAGTATCCATTTGTGCATTATAGTGCAGTGTTCTGGGTGTTCATGAACAACATAATGAAAATTAAATCTCAAGTAGGCTGTTGCTCTTAGGTCACCGACCTGCCTTCTGTCTTTACGAGTTACAGATTCATTTAAATGAGATTGTTCCCTCTTCTAGAATTCTGATCGTTATTCCTTAATAGTTAATGGCGAAATAGAAGAGCTTCTTAAATATCTCTTCAGTCAGAATATCCTTTAAAGACACAAGTTATAAAAACCTTTGTTGTCGTGACCTTCTGTACTACTTGAATTTGCTGCTTGCACTGAAAGTAAAAGATCTGTGAGAAAAGGTGCATGTGTAAGTCTTTATGCTCAATTGTTACAAATGTGCAAGGATACATTATGCTACTGAAAATTACTATACAAAAACGTACGACATGCTAAGCTGACTTTTAAAAATATGCATATGTATATACAATAGATATCTCTCACAACTTTTACATAAACAGACATTTAAACTGATTGTAAACATAGTTCTGCCTTCAGTATTAAGTCCTTCCAAAATCCCCTATTGATTCAGTTGAACTACTTTCTCATGCTTGGTAAAATTCTGCTGATTACTTCACAACTCTATATTCACTCTTAGCACAATCTATCAGATAACTTTACTTCATATTTCAAACCAGAACTCATAGTCTTAGCTCTGTTTTTTTATTCCCACCCATTTAACTTTATGAATAGAAATAGCTTTCTTAATGTCTTTATTTTTTTTTTACATCTAACATATACAAATGAAGATAAAAGTTATTAGCAATTAGAAACTGTTAAATGTTCTTGTAAAGGACAGATAACTTACTTGTTCCTGTTGATAAGAGCTGGATAGCCAAGTATTCCATTGCTGTTGTCTGCTTTTTGCAACATGAGACACTCTACTGTAGCTACAAAACTTTCTCAGCTCAGAAAGACTCCACCAGAATTATAATTGTTTCCATAAATCACCACACTGGAGAGATGGTGTGTATGTGCTTGCGCGTGCATGTGTGTGTTGAGCCTGTTGTTCAGTCCTTTTCGATAAATACCTTTGCTGACCTCACTTGGAAGCAATTAGAATTTAACCAGTCAGCTGTCAGTTGAGCGCACGAACGAAAATAAAAGGAGACTTGCATTGTATCGTGTCCAATGGTCATCAGAGGGAGCTATGTACATAGTTTATAGTTTAAATCTCCAAGAATCTACTTTCTAAAAACATATATTCGCTGGTGTGTGGATAGAATTGCTTTGCATGCTAGCTAGTGTTTCTGTGCTTTGATTTAGGTCAGTATTTTTCTGTCCCTAAAAAATTCCTCCTCCTCTCTTTTGTACTCGCACGCTTATCTCAGTTTGCGATTTGGTGGATTCGCAGTCTGCTTAGTGCGCTTCTGATGGATATATGAAACATGTGGGTCCGTTATGTACTGTGGAGAAGTGTGTGTTGTGGCCATTAGAGATCATGCAGTATATTTATATATCATTTATGTAAAAAGAAGAACTGCACAGGAGATCATTGAGGTTTTTATTTAATCATCCACTAGGTAAAAATGAGAATTTGGATGTTTCAAAGTCTGACATTCAAACACAAGCTTTTATCAGCATGAAGGAAAAATTATAGGGAAGAGCCTTCGTTAGCGTACACAGCTACTAGTTCTTGAAACTCCCAACACGAGAATGAAAAGTGACAGCAATGCAAGCAAAAACCTCACGCTGCATAGCAACCAATGGGTTACCAGCAGCCTTAAAATAGCAAAATAATGGGGAGATATGGCTGGTTTTCTGCTATCCAAAGCCCATGTTCTATGTCACCATTAAATTCTGTTGAGTTTCTGGTGAATATATTTGTAAAACACGCTGAAACTAAGTTTTCAATAGCTCCTTATCCTGTTTAATTTCCACACTGTTGAGGCGAATACACCTCAGACCTTTAGTAGATAATAGTGACAAGGAAAGTTTTGAATTAATCCATATATTAAGAATAGTTTACTTACCTTTCATTGTCTTTACTTGAAAATATAATGCAGTTTAATATTCCTCTCTGTAGATATGGGTAACAGTTACTTCTTAAAAACGAAGTAAGCTGTAGAGGCAGTTAAAAAGCATAGGGAGTACAGATGTGCCACCTTGTGGTGAGGGTGACATAAGTAAACAGGGATTTTTCCATGGAATGATCCCAAATGAGCATAGAGGTGTATGAGAGCAGGCAACCTTGTATTACTCAACCTTTCCTATACACAAGCACACATACTGAGTCATTTCCTTCCTTAAAATCCTCAACTTCCCTCTCAGCACTCGCTTGGATTAATCCCATTTGTCACCCGCTTTGCATTCTTTTTTTAACCATTTTCACTCAAAGTCCAAAGCTGATTAACTTTTCTTGACATTGTCTCTATTTCAGCATGTTGGGCTGTTCCCCATATTCTTGGCTCAGCATGATTGTCCTAGTTCAGCAAAAGGCTCCATATACACACCTTTAGGATAGGAAGGTGTGACGCTAAGGTCTTTCAAAGGCTGGATGTAGATACACAGTAGATACACAAAGCGGCTCTCATGAAATTAACCCTTGTAAACTGTGATTACAGGTACTTTCAGTTTGACTTGTATCTTATCAACCCATGACCACCATTCTGACAAGAAGTATTGACTCAGGTGATTTATCCCAGTCGTGGCTGTTGCCAGTACAGTTGCTGGATTTATATCAGTGTGTACTCTGATCCATTCCACAGTCTGCATTCAGAATGATAGCAATGAAAAAAAATTGTGGTATTCAAAAGGCTTATCTGTTGAGTATTATAAAGAAAGCAATCAAGGATAAAAGGTAATCTGTGTTTTACTTAGCAGAGAAGGATGCAAGTAGAGATGTTTTTGTAAATATTCTGGGTCTTTCATATCAATACAGTGCTTTCTACAGTGCTTTAACTGCAGTTTTATTTAATCACAGTTTTATGTATTGATATTCAAGTACTACCGGCATATTTTTTAGTGATGCCATTGTGATCTGCATATGCAAGTCAGGATTCTTTGCATAAATCTTTGATGCCCACTTCTGTTTAAACCAAGCATCACTAAGAGCTCTCTCAAATGGAACTGGTTTAGTTTTATGGAAGATTTAGCTTGACTGGCACTACTTAGTCTATCTTCTTGCTTCTTGCCTTCAGCCAGTTCGCAGCCCACCTCGCTACCCGCTCATCCAGACCACACCCCCTCAGTTTAGCTATAAGGATGCCGTGGGAGACTGTGTCACATAGGAGACTATTTTATGTCCTTTTAGATGAAAACACAACTATAGGGATCGTGCTTTCCTCACCTCCAGGCTGGCCTGTTGTAGTATGTACTGCCCTGGTTTGGCCTTGGGTCATGAATGCAACTTTAAAAACAGAACAAACCAAAAAACCAACCCAGACAACAACTCTATTTTGTCCAGTTTGCCCTCAGGGCAGCACATACCTGCTAGGAAACTATCATTCTGCCGCTCCTTGTTCCCTGGTCCATTTCAAATTTGCTTTAGAACGTCTTCCAGAACTTTCAGAATTTAAGACAGTAGGAAGAAAAAAAAAAAAATCTTTGTATTGGACTTTAAACTTATAAATCTAAGATGCTGGATTTTAATGCCCTGTGGCAATAGTTTAAAAGGGATTGGAAGATCGTATGGAAAAAATCTGCAGCTGTGAAGGTGCTAAATGTTCTCATGGTTAATTCCTTATCCTTAGTTCCGTGATCTCAGAAATCAGGATTAGATCAAAGTTGTCTTTTGCTGCGTGCAAAAGATACAAGAACAGTGCTACTGTTTGTGCAAGTCTTCTGTTAACATTGACATCAGAAAAATAGCACAGCATGCATGCAAAATAAACTCCTTTGACAAGGCAGTAAAAGCAAAGGAGAGTTGAGGAATACGCCACTTCAGTTTGGATTTCTCTCTTTCAGGTTGTCAATATAAGTATAACTTAAGATTAAAAACCATGATTATGAATCCTTTGTTTGCCTGACTGTACGAATGCCTTTTTGGTTTTCGTAACTGGTATGGGTTATTAAAATCGTATTGAAAAGACAACAACTTTTTCCGAGCAATTTTCAAAACAGGTCCCTTAAACATAATTTATTTTGTTGTTTCCGGCTATTCGTCCAGATCTTATTTAAATCTACAGGGAAATGGGAATGGGATGCAGTAAATACTAAAAAAAACCAAACCCACACTATCAAATAGTTGACAACTATATAACAACTTCCTTTTTAGTTAATTAGCTACAGCAAATGTTCTTTATGGATCATTTAAAAAATAATTTATTAATAACATATAAAGCAAGAATAAAGCTTTGTTGCTGTGATAATATATATTTGTTATTACTCCATCTTATGCTCTTTTAATCTTAACAAACCATTTTAGCTCCTTCTAATTTGTACCCACCTGAAGGCAGATTTTGGAGGACAGTTTTCAGCCTTTTTTCTATAGTTTTGAAACTATGGCTTCATTGATCTGCTAATACTACCTATATATCTCATTGAACAAAGGTTGATTGACAACAGAATGGAAAATTATCCTCTTTTTCAGATATTTCTTTATATCTCTAAGTAAAATCTAGTCATGGAAAAGAACTACATTGTGCAAGTTATATGGTCCTCTCTTTGATTTGCACCACTAGCTGCATTCTTTGATTAAACCATAATGCATCTGAAATTATTAGTAGACTTCCACTAGCTACTTGTTGGCATCTAGTTAGAGGGTGATGCACTAAGCACTGTGTTTTCTGATGTAGATATGCTACCAGTTAAAGTCATAAAGACTGTTAAAAGGACTAGTAAAAATGTGCAGCAAGCATAATGGCACCTGTATTAACAGGATCCCAGAATTGCAGAATGGTTGGGGTTGAAAGGGACCTCTGGATGTCATCTAGTCCAACCCACCTGCTCTCCCCTTGTCTACCTGGCCAGTCACACCATCATAGATGGCTGTTGGGTTGGTCAAACATGGTTTCCCCTTGGTGAATCCATGCTGACCACTCCCGATAACCTTCTTTTCCTCCACAAGCCTGGAGATGATGTCCAGGATGAGCTGTTCCATCACCTTTCCAGGAATGGAGGCAGGGCTGACTGGCCTGTAGTTTCCTGAAGACTGATGTTGCCTTTCTTCCAGTCTTCAGGCACCTCTTCTGTCCTCCATGACCTTTGCAATAACATCTGCCAGCTCTCTCAGCACTCATGGGTGCATCCCATCGGGGCCCATGGATTTGTGGATGTCCAGTTTTCCTAAACGATCTCTGATCTGATCTTCCTCAGCCAAGGGAAGGTTTTCCTTTCTCCAGATTTTCTCTCTTACTTCCAGGATCTGGGACTCCTGAGGGCTGGCTTTAGCGGTAAAGACAGAAGCAAAAAAGACATTCAGTAAGTGCCTTCTCTGTATCCTCCATCACCAGGGCACCCACCTCATTCAGCAGCAGACCTACATGCAAAATTGCAAATCATCAGAGTGTATATCATGGAAATGCAACTGGATCGCTACTATGTACTTAATATTTTATTTTAGGAAACAGCTGGAGAAAGGCTTTTCCTGACCTTCAGCTAATTATATGGCCTATTACTACACGTATTCTAAAAGAAAAATTAAGTAGGGAAAAAGCACCCTGTTCCCCTGCAAAGCTGTGCCCTTGGCAGACAGCTGAAAGCTCACCAGCAGGTTCAGAACAAGAGCAATTCTCTGTAATGATTTTATTATTTATTACCCCTCTGTCAGAGGCAAGGATACCACTTAGTCACAGAAGCATACGTTTTCCAGCTGTTTACCATTTGAATGGTAGATAAGCGTGTTCTGAACTGAGGGAATCTAATAAAACGGTGTCTCTACTAGAGAATTTGTGTTAGTATTTGGTTTAGAGAGTGAGCTCCACCAGACTTCCTCAGTTTTTCCATTCCCTCACTTGCTGATAATGAAGTCCATGGTATACTACTCAATCTATATAAATTCAGGCCAGAGTAGTCATTTGATAATGTAGTGAGGGTGTGAAATGAGGATGTAAAGTGCTAGGGATCTGAGCGCCATTCACCATATCAAGTGCAGGGTTGGAATGAGCATGTCAGCATCATTCCTGAGGCATCTAATGTGGGCATGGACTTGTGAGATGGTTTTCCTAATTATAGAGAGACAAAAAATCAAAATACCTTTGTTTTCAAAGTAGCAGGAAAACGGGGACTTTGTCCAAATGGCAGAGTTTTTCAGAGCTCCTCCAGGAGCGATCCCTTCTATCCGTGAACAGCTGTACTTCCCAGAGTTTAAATGTCTTCTGATGCAGCTGTTGCTCTGTTAGATGGGTGTTTGTCTGGCTTGTGGTATCAGCAAGGATTGAATTTTGTCAGCAACTGATGAAAGTCAGGCTTTGAAACAGATCCGAACCAGAACTGATGTTGTTCTGATCTGCCTCTTTACTCCTTGTTTACTTTGCTTATCATAACCATCACATTACTAAAATAATTTGTCCTTTTAACATTAATTCCAGTTGCTAGGTTTTCACACTTGACAAAGACTGTCTGTTGCAACTAAAATATTCTCCACCCAAACGTGAATGTTGCTGTTTTGTGAAACTGGAATGCAGAACATTTGGGAGGCAATGGAGAAAGAGGGGTGAAGCTTGGGGAAGCTTGGACTGAGGGATCTGTGTGTTCCCTTTTCCCCCATGGCAGACAACTTTTTAATCCTATAAAAGAGGAGGGAGAACTTGATTCCTTGTGATAGGAACTTGTCTAGTGAAGTCGTAACTTCTTATCAGCTTTTTATGATATTGGGTTGAGTGCATCTGCAGCATCTGTCTAGTTGATACCTCTTCCATCTCTGTTGGCTCTGTGATACTTGACAGTGTCTTACTTCGACGGACCTTTTCTGTAGTAGAAACCTTTTTTTGGTCAGCAGACTGTATGAATACAACCCTTGTGCTTCAAGGGCTTAAATGGCACAGGGAAAGTACATCACAGGTGAAAAACTGTGGTATTTGTGTGAAAAAGAAGCTTGAGGAATAACTGTTCCTAAGAATGCTAGTAATTCACTTAGGCAGTAGAAATAATGTGATTTTTGGAGGCCAATTTTGGAGGCAGTGAGTAGGTATATCAGCTCCAGTCCTGTAGGGACTGTGCTGAGGTACAGAACATGGCAGTCCCTTGGCATGGCAGTGAACTGAACAAGTAGTTTTTTTTAATCTAGTTGACTGAAAACTGCAGAATAAGAAGATATAAATACTTAAGAAAAGTTACTGAAAAGTTGGGTTTTTTTAAAGAATTTTGACAAGCAGTTTTTTGCTAGTTAACCACATTTCAATAGAATTCCTCTCGAAGATCACGCCGTTGTTTGTTTGTTTGTTTCGTAGCATTGTTAGACATGAACAATACATTGGCAGTGCCTGGTATGAATTCTTGGTCTCTAAAAAATCCCTGGTGAATAGTTTATCAAATTTAACATGCATACTATAATCTTGAGTTACAGATGAGTTTTTCTGCTTGAGTAACTGAGCTGTGCCCTTGCTGATTGTTCCTGTTGGTGACTCAGACTTTTCATATCGTTTCTTGACCGAGAAGCCTGTGGAAGAAAAGACTCTTAAAGTATCCTAAAATCTGGAGGGTTGTTAAAATTCTTAGACTTTTCTATAAGGATTGTGAGGTTTCATCAGTAATCCCCAATACCGACATGATTTTGATAGCCATTACTTCAACAGCAAGAAGATGGGATTATTTTCTAGGCGTGTCTAGTTCTACAACTGTGGAAAAAATACATGATAATGCAAAGAATGATCACATGGAAGTGGAAGTAATGTTACATGAACAGTGTTAATTCTGGTATTTCCCAAATTCAGAGTGCTTGATTTTGCAATCTTACTTTCATTCTGATATTGGAGTAGTTGATAATTAGAATTGTTGATTTACACAGTTTGTGGTGTGAGGAGGAGGAAGCGTAGGATCACAGAACTTTTACCAAAACCCATTTGTTCTATTACAAATATTTTGTTCTGTGGAAATATTGTTTGTTATGCCTGCAGAGGGGTGTTTGCAATGTCAAGTCAAGGTATTTCTCCAATGCAAGGGGCAAAGAATTTTACTTAATACTCTGACTATTACAGAGATAGTTACAAGAGGCACCAGTATCTGCAACATTGCAGAAGATGTCTCAAAGAATGGAACTTTGATCCAACTTGGATTCAACATCCACAAATAGAGCTTTAAATGCAGGTGGTTGTCTGAGGACGCAAGGTCAGTGAACTTTTGGGTGAGGGCAGTGAAGGGTGTCCTCAGGTATCCCACGGGGCCTGTTAATGTACAGGCAGGTGCTGGCACATGGAAGAGAACGGAGAAGCAGCTGTGGGAAGAGCATTAAACAATGGAGGAGAAGAAATCATGGAAAAACTTTGGGGAACTCCCAGAAAGTGGGAGAGAGATGTGAGGGCTCTGGAGGAACAGAGCAAAGTAATGAGATCCTAAAGTAAGCAGGATGTCAGAAGGAATAGGAGATAGAAAATAGAGGACCCTGGAGGTAAACTCTAGTATCCTGGGGCCATTTTAAGAAGGTACAGGGAGAGGTCAAGGAATTTCTCATGTAAATCCCCTCTTCTTCTGCCTGATATTTTTTCAAAACATATGTAGGAGAAAGAACATAATTTGGCAAATCAAATGTGTATTAGGCTGTACTGCATGGAATCTAAGTTTTATGTAAATATGTTTAATAGTCAATGTATTTTGGCTTTGGTAGTTTGCAATGAAGGATATCTAGGGATGGAGTAATTACTGTACCACACGGCAACAAAGCTTTTTGTTCACACAAAAAATAAGATACTGATACCCAAAAACGTTTATTTGTGAAGACTAGAAAGAAGTTGTCCATTCTGCCTTTATATGGTGTGCTAGTTCACACTGAGGTTTGCAGGCCTCATTGTGTTGCCTGTGCTTTTCCCACTGGAAATGACTCTCAGCTGCGGCAAAATGACCTGGTACAACTGGGACGGTAGGCATTGGAGTTGATTCTGAGCAGGGCCAACCTCTTCTCTGTTCTAGCTCTTCAGAAATTAAGGTACATAACTGAGACATCCTTTAAAAACAAGAAATTCTGCCTAAGTGAAATTCTGCCTTTCTTTGCTGTGCTTGTCAGAGGAGACTGTCACCCTCCTCAGTGGTCTCTGCTTCTGACCTCCATGGCAAGGTACAGGAAAAAGCCACTGTGGCTTCAGCGGGGCCACGGTGAGATCTGTCGTAGAAGCTGCTGCACTGAGGATTGGTTCTGTAATTTCCCTTGTGATTCCCGATCCCCGTTCCTCTGTGAATGGAAAAGTTGATCTATTCTAACGCATGTGAAGAAACAGCTGGTCTGTTCTGCGCAACAGTACCATTAAGTCATCCTCGGTCTTCAAGATTGCAGATACTGGCCTGCATTTATCACAGAAAGAGCTCCCATCAGAATTGGCATGAAGATAAGGCTCTCTGGAGTTGAAAATAGGTAATTGTTTTGGAACCTTCGTATCATACTTATAGGCCAATAAACCAAAGTGGTATTCCTGTAAAACGCTGAGGTCTAAATGTAAATTAGACTTTTTTTTTTTTTTTTTTTTCCCGTAAGCTTTATTTCTTGTGGATTTATGAGCAAAACTGAAAATACTGTGTTTTCTTTGTTTTAGCGTTGGCCGGCACACCCAATTTAAAGATAATGGTGCATTTGAGTATAATCAAACTAGGTGTCTGAAGGACTAGATTGTTTCATGTTTCTTAGGGATTTTTGTGGAAGAGGAGAGTTCTGGTTTTGAGTGTTTTTCAGTTCCTGCCCCACCCTTTTAAACGATACATATGCTCTCCCTCTTTAGTTTTGAGAAGCACCCCCAGGGCATCCTTTTTATTTGAATTGATTTTCTGGTTGTTTATCTTTTTCAATCTCATCATGAAAAGCACATCTGGTTCCTATTTTAATCAGTATTCCAGTGGGACCAACATCATATTATAGAAGGCTAACAATGCTAAAATAATAATCCATAATGATGCAACTTCTGGTAATTTAAAACTGTTTTATCCTCTGTTTGTAGAAGTGTGTTAATGATGTAGGCCAAATGATCTCTTTTTAGATTAAGCTCACCCTGGGTCCTAATAACGGAGAAATATCTGACATTCACATAGGCGAACCCTTCGAACTGTCTGGAATTCCTGTTTTTTCTGAAGTGTCTGAGCATTTTAGTACTTATGGAAAGTGCCAAACCAACAGTTGTGGAAACTAAAGCAATTGGTTGACGAAGAGTTTGGGTAAAGCAGCTCCAGTGCTATCGTACAGCTAAACTTGTTCTGCCTTTTGTTTGATGCAGTTCTGCATCTAGAGGTGAGAGGGTTGGAGGTCTTAGTCCTGTTTTTCTTTACTTAGTTGACCCAGTATTTGGCCTATAAGGTAAGACCGCCAGAAAGCAACAGCAGTTATTTTATTAGAAAACTCTTTGCTACCAGCTAAACTGACACCTGCTGTTTCAAATAGATCACCAAACGACCTTCAAGTGGTAGGACTTGTTTTCTATATTTCTTGTCTTGGTTTGAGCCAGCAACAAAGAGAGACTTCTGTCATTTCTCTGGCTAACGCATACATACGCACTTTAGCAAGGGAGTTTGCAATAGTCCAGCAAAGCAGCTGACTCCAATACCTTCTATGACAAGGCAGGGCTTTGTTGAAGTGTGGGCCTATCTCAGTTACATTCATATTTGTGGTGTCACTTACTTTAAAGTACATCCATTCTGATACCATCTCCAGACTAGGCTTCCCCAATATTGCAGAATAATCTGAAGAAACCGTCCCTTAGAAATAGCTTTGGGAGGTGGTGAGAATATACCCTTATTTATTGAGAAAACTCTGATAACAGATTATCTAAACCTTTCACTCAGCATTCAGTTTATTTCTTGGAACTGTCACTTTAATCTATACTCGCTTCTCCCTTGAGTCTGGTTAGGCCAAGTTTCTCCCTGAAGCTGTATGTAGCATATTTTCAGTTGGAAGTCAAATTTAATACCAGTATGATCAAATCAGGAGTGGTGTTCTTGGCAGGATGACAGTATTGTACATTAATTAGAGACTAAACTTCCAAATGAAAGTTGGGGTTCATGACCTCTACCTCTCTCTGCTCTAACCTGGTGTTAGGAAAAGCTAAAGCCCAAAATAAAAAGCAAAAATAAAATGTTGAAAATTCAGTTTTTAGACAGGAATGGATATGTTTGGAGTGCTGTAACTGCAGTCCCCATTAGTGGAATTAAACTAAAGGTCTCTGTTCTTGACAGGAGAGCATAAAGGACGTATAGAAGTTAATAGATATCCAATGAGTGCACAGCAAAGCAGAGGAGCCACAATAGCTCTCATCACTGGAGTTTTGAGTTTACATTTTTAAATAAACCAGGAACAAGTGCAGGGTATACAGAGTATCACAACCCTATGTTGGAAGAGAAAGTGTCTTTAATAGCTTTGTTACATCATCTTGAAACGTGGAGTTAGTTAAACTGGTGAAATGTTGTATTTTCAACTACCCGTTTACAAGAGAGAATCTTCACAAGATTGTCAAGTGCTATTTATTACTCTCATTGACTTGATGCTGCATTCCTGGTAGATGTGGATGTATTTCAGAGCAGATGCTCTTTTTTGCCAAATTTTACCAGAACACTTCCCCTCCCTCTCTCCCCACTAAAAATCATTAGCTCCGCCTTCTATTTGGGGACGTGCTACTGTCTTTTTTATGGAAGGCGGTTCGGTTTTTCCTTTGGCTCAAGAAACAGCTGGTTTGCTAAAATTCTCCTTTCTGTATGCATAGTGCCAATTTGGAATTTTGCTGAATAAATGAGTAAATAAGATACATGAGCTGTGTCATGAACTCATGTTCTCCAAGTAGTCAGTCAAACAAGTTAATACATTTTAATCTTTGGTAGAATGAAATATAAATTTCAGTACAGTTCATAAGGCTCAAGGTATTTTTTTTTTTTAATGGGCAAACTCTTTATCAATCTGTGGCATAATCCATCCTTTTCTGTTTCATTTTATACAGTTATACATCATTAGTTCTATTTCACTTTCTCACTACAAGTAAGATGATAGCGGATCATATCTTTGTTCTGGATCTGAAAACCCACCTGACTTCAATGATTTTGCTTAAAAACTGATGGCATGATAAACTCACTCTATTTAACATTCAATATTATAAGATAAGAATATTTAGAGCAGCTTTATTGTTCAAAATGAAAGCAGATAAATTATCTTTGCTTTAGCAAAGCTTTACACTTTCTAGAAACAGATGCCTTTTCAAACCAATACAAAATTCCTAGATATTAACTTTTCAAATAATAACAGCTGTCAGAAATCAATTCCTTTTGATTAAGTACTCTTGGAGTAGGCCAGATTTGTTTAAAATTACACACCATCACAGAATGAGTTTCTAAAATCGATGTATTGGTTTCATGCTTAGTCCAAGGAAATTAAGATTAATTCAGACTTCATTGTGTGTTTCATCCCATATTTCATAATATGGGGAATCTTTTGTAACCTAAGCTAAAACGTTACTCTTGTCTTTGCTCACAGTTTAAAGACTATGTAATGCAGCTTTTCTATTTATTTTTTTTCTGGTTGTTTTAATCTATTCACGAGAGTGATAAATGGATTAGGCTGGAATGGATTCAGTCAGTTGTATTGCTTGCCAGGATAAATTCTTCTGGCACCTTCTTGAAGAGATGAGTCAGTTCAGGAGTTTGACTTAGGCTCTTTATTTTTTAAATTGCACTCCATTAAATGTGTAAATTAAACATTTGGAGATAAAGTTTCAAATTGCAGGAGTGCCTGATGTCGCAGAGCTGGAGTCCCGCTCGATCCCCCGCACATGCCTGTGTGCGCGTGCAATTCCTTGCCCTGCACCTGTTCGAACTCGGTGCTATTCTGAGAAGACATTTGTGTGGGTGGCAATTAGTCTGCTTTTTAAATGGACATGCGTTTCCAGCGCCTGCCGGGCACCAGTACCAAGTGTATTGCGAGGCTCGGGTAGCGTGGTGCTTTCCCATGCATGATTAAATTAAAAAAATGTTAATAATTCTTTCCTTTGCTGCTCTTGTTACTGAAAGTTTAGACTCAAAGGTTTTGGGAATTCAGATGTTCTAATCTATAATCCATAATGTCCTAATCTATAATCTGATGGTACAGTTTAGTGAGCGGTACTAGAGATAAGGAGCAAAGAGCAAATAATTTCTCAATTATAGCCCCATTTTAGACATTAATTTTTATTAACCAAAACCAGCTTTCTGTATTCTCAGTGATTAAAAGCAAGATGCAGTTTTACATGAGAAAAAGGGTGATCTGTGGTTTATTTTCCATCTTTGGAAGAGCTGCAGTTCTAACTTTCCACTCAATATAGAAGCAGCAGTAACTGCACTAATGAAGCTGCTAATTGTCACAGCTGGAGATACTGTCATTTGCAGGAATAGAAATATTTGCTGATTAACTTTATCACAATGCTTTTCTTTTACTTTGACACTGATCAATATTCTATTTAATGCCTAACGCTGTTTTCAAGCATGAGACCCAGTAATATAGATAGAGAAGTACATGTTATCTTTGCTCAAGTGTTGATATCTGTATTAAAAAACTAATTACATATGAACTTAAGTGTCAGACCCTAAAAATAATATGAATAAATTGTTCTTTTCTGCTTCCATCTTTGAAAATCAGGGAACATATTAATGTGCTACAAGGTCCTCATCACCTGATAGTTGTTCATTCAAAATTACTGTAATAATTAGAACCAGAATCTTTGCTCCTTCCTCTTTCTAAGCCCCAAATAGCCTTCATTCTTTGTTTCTTGCTTTCATTTGCGGGTATCTTATGACATGCTACAATAACTAGTGGCAGTCTAGATATTCTGGGGTTTAAATCAAAATAATAAACAACATTTTTAAAGAGTCAAATGCTTTCATTTAAGCTGGAAAAAACCCAGCAGAGTAAAAGCTTAGTACAATTTGTGCAGTCTCGGAGTTCGTTTTAAGTTTCTGCATGCCAAGCATCTGCTGAAATCAATGGCAGCTGCGCATGAAGAGGTATTGCAGAACCCATCAACAGCTTAATGATTACTGAATAGTAAATGCGAGATAATCTGACTCTACCTCATCTTAATTGAGAAAATTTGGATTCAGAGTTTGGGATAAAATTGTACCTAGACTTCCATCTGAGTTTGCAAGGTGTCAATTATTTCTGAATATGTCCCGTATAACCCAACAGGGTACTCATTTTGAGCAGTTTGTTCATGTGGCCTTTCCTCTACACACCTTCAATTTATAAGTCTATTTTCTAAATCAACTCTTTGTAGATACGAGTTATTTTCAACAAATTCCTCTGAAAATTTGTTGTAGCAAATGTGATATTGTTTCCAGCTGTTTCTACCCAGAACTGATATTAAATACTGGAAGATAACGCAACCAGATCACTTTCTTTATCAGACGTTGACACTAGGTCATGGGAATGAATAATGTTTAAAACGTATTTCAGATTGAAGCTGGAAAAGCCAGTCAGAGATCTCAACAGGCAGCAGGTGTTAAAGCCAAACTCTGATCCACTTATTACCTGGCACTGCAGAAGAATAAAAATACTCTGGAGGCCATTCATGATGTTTAGTGTTTCTGGGTGGCCTGCTTGTCTTCTCTTCAGCTCATCTATTCTGAATATTACTGAGGACGCTTTCAGGTCATTCAGCTAGCAACACTACATTTCATTCCTTCCCACCACACATTAAGATATTCGTGTGATGAGATGTGGGTAAGATATTGAGAAAGATGGTATCTGAGCTAATACAATCACATTGGTGTTAAGTTCTTACTATTACTGGTGTATTTTGTTAGAACATAATATAGGTGTTTGGCACATTTCCATAGTGTTTCCTAATTGTGTGTTGTGGGAGATAACACTAAAGGTGGTATAAAAGCAATAATATTGAAAGCACATGAACTCCTAATTGCTTGTTCACCAGAAGCAGCTGATTCCAAGTACTGGATGCTTGCTACAAACTTTATATGCACTTCTAGTCATTGCTGATATTTCAAGTGTGATGAAAGGATGGTCAGCCACTAATATGTAGCTACTTAGACATGAATTGATGAGGTAAGGAGTACACATTGCTTGTGTGATAGAATTTGCAGTGGTCTCTGAAGACTTTAGACTTGTAGTACCTTGTTCCTGAAACCACTGGCCACTTGGGAGCAGTGCAGTAGCTGTGCCACTGTGATGGGACATATCTAAAACAACCTCGGGTGAAAGGCTTCCACACTTGCTGGGAGGCAGAATTCTTTTCGAGTATCAAGGTGGTCGCTTAAGTCCGAGTGATTTTTATTAATTCATTGTGTCTTGTACAGTAAAATTTTGCTTCTAAGAAACAAAGTGATCAAGGGGGGAAAAATAAAAAGGCAAAAGGAATAAATCCTTCTCCTGATAGCAATATTTGTTCAGTAGAAGCAGAAGTCTGGGCAGCAGTGCTAGCAGCACAAATATTATATTGTGGTAGTTGGCTTGCGCCAGAACATTCTAATGTTACTTGATTACTAGTTCATTGGTCCTGCCTGCGTGGGGGTAACACATTGACCATGTCTGTACACCCTGGGCATCAAACTAGTTTGTCACTCCATTAAATGGCCTTTCTTTTCAGCATGATGCATTTCTATATTATTTATTCTCTAGTTTTCCTAGGCAGAATTGTGAATATCCAACGTTTTGCTGAAGTTACATCTGCATCAAGTTAACAATCCCAATAAAGGAATAGTTCTGCTAGGAACAGGTCTAGGTGAATCCTGAAAAATGGTTGTGGATCAGACCTGCTCTGCTCTTGGATCCAGTTTATTTGCTTGTTCTGCCTCTTTTCCTCCCAGTAGGGCTACTGAGAAGAGTAGAATTTGAATTTCTATATACTGACAGTGCCTCAGAGTGAATTGCTGCTGAGAAAAGCTGTTTACTGTAACCTCTGAGCTATTTGTTATGCTTAAGGACTGCGTTCAGTGGGGTGTGATTGCTTTATTTAAGGACTGGCGTAAGTTAGGTGCACTTCAACAATTGTGCACCTTGGTATCCTGATCCGCAGGTTGGCTCATTTTTACATTGATTTATAAAAAGGTAGAGAGAACAGCTGATCTTCATCTAGCTAAACAGTGTTGTAAAATAATCTCTCTGAAAAATATAGTCTAACATTAAAGTATTTGACAAAACTGCTTTTGAAAGGTTATGTTATAGTAGAACAACTTGAAAATATTGATTCCAGAAAATATGAATTCTTATCCAGTAATTTGGGAATATTAAATGAGCAGGATCAGGAAAGGGAAGCTCAGTTCCTTCTGCCGGAGGACATTCTGGGAGAAGAGCTCTCTGTTTGCGTGATATCTTAATGTACAAAAGTCTTCAGCTCTCTGTTGCAACATTTTCTATGTTACTAGAACTTCTTGGATTATTTCCTAATTTTAAAGCAAACGAGACTAGCAGAATATTGGATTAAACTAAAATAAAATAGAAATGGCTCTTCATACAGTATTGTTAAGTACCAAAGGACATGGTGGATACCGAATTTTGAAAAGTTTTAAAGATTACTCAACTAGTTACAAAAAACTTGTACAAAGCTGTTAAACCGAGTGAGTACCCTGGTTCCTGAGCCACAGAATGCTTGTGGCCAAGAGAGATTTCTGTGGAAATAGCACTATGTGCTTCCTATGTTCTTAGTCTTCCTTAGGCATCTGATGTTGGTCAGAGTTGGAAATGAGATCCTGCGCTCTGTGTACCTGTGGTTTGCCCGGGTACAGCTACTCTTGTGTTCGTCTGTTATAACAGGAAACTATTCAGTTAGCTCTTATTTCTTCCTACTGAGAGAAGTCAGATTTTCAAGTCTAGTAAAGCAGATGCAGCATTTAGCTCTCTGACTTTCAGCAATAAAAGCTCTCGATGTGTTCATTTTTATTTTAAAGTTTTCTTATGCAGTGATGAGCACAAAACCTGATCTATAGATCCTATATTTAAATAAGAAGGAACTGATAGTAAATCTTATTGATTTTTAAATGACCTAATTACACCCTTTCTCAGAGGCTGCACTCCTCAGCTCTACAGGCTTGCTTACAAAGACATTTTTCTGTCTTTTTTTCTTTTCTCCCCCTCAAGATTTTGAGGAGATTCAGAGCAATTAAGTGGTGTCTTATGGTTGTCAAGGTTGTTCTTTTGCATTGGTGTTAGACTGATGTGTGGGTCACATTTTGAAATATCCTTTTATCACTGACCTCTTCTTGAACATACAATGTTGAATCTCCAGCCTCTAACGTCTTGGTTTGTGGTTTACTTATCCTGCACTTAGCCCCTTCAGTACTGAATGTCTTTCCCTTTATCTTCCTTGGGCCACCAGTCCTCACTTCTTTCAACAAATCCATCTCTTTCCGAGGCTCATAGGACCAGGGATGTAGATAATTTCAAACTAAAGAAGCAGGTGACACGATGTTTGCACCATGCCTAATTTTGAGTTTCTTACACAGGGAGGAAAGAGGGTAAGCTATTCATCCCTCTTTGATGACAAAATAAAAGCTCATGGAACTGAATGTGTTAAACCAGATATTCCTCCCTAGAAACCTTACCTCGTGTCTCTGGATCAGGCTGGCAATAGCACTGCTCCTATAAAGATCTCCTGTTTCTTTCTTTTTAAATTGGGGTCGTATTTTGAAAAGCATTTTCATAGTTCTTATCTGAAAAGCTTCAAAAATTAGAACTTAGAGCAGTTTATACAGCAATGCTGTTCTCTGTTCAGATAATCAGAGGCAGCGTTTCTCTTTTTAATGACTAAGGTTGGTCTAGTTTTTCGCGTGTTGCCATGGCTATAAAGAACTTGCACAAATTTCAGAGACTAAAGCAGTTTTCTTGTGGCAGTTAACAGAATAATTATTTTTAATGATTCTTTAAAATGTAAATTGTATTTATGTAATATATTTAATTAGCTCACTAAGCTACTCTTTTCAAACTGTTTATATTTAGAAAGCAAGGAGTACCTAGTCTACTGAAAACTACGGCCAGTCATGATGCAGCAACACAGATTACAACTTAGTTTATAAGGCTGTCACGCAGAACAAGCCAGTTGCTTTTGAACACCAAAAGGATGCAGATGCTTCATGTGACAAGAAGAGTTTAAAATCTCCAAAGCTACTTTAAGAAATGGTCTCGTGAGAAGTAGCGGCTGGTCTCTGCTTATCCTTGAGTCTGGCAGATAATGGCTGAGGTATGTCAGGTTTCTGTCTGACACAGATTGTTGCAGGACGCTTTAAAGTTGACCTGCTGTGATTTTTTGCTTTCTTTTCAGGATGGCTTTTGTCATCCTAAAGAAAATTTAGTGACATATTTCACTAAGCAAACCAACTTTTTCTTCTCTTTTCACTCCACTTTTTCTCCTTGTTAGGAACTGAGTCCTGTTGAAGAGAAGGCACTAATTCCTTAGCAAAAAGGGAGAAAAGAGATAAAGTTAAAGCCTGTGAGGCTCTTCTCTGTAGGATGACACACTGTAAAAATACAACTGTAGTCTGCAAAGTGACTGTAGAGATGGCATCTTGGGAGTGAGTGGGGGAAGGTTATGTTTATTATCTGTTAATGACTTCCAGATCAAGTTTGCTCAGTTTGCAAGCAAAAAAAAAAAACCACCAAAGAACACCACCCCTTTTTAACTGCCTGCTCTGCAGACTCAATTTGGGATTTAAAAATCATGCTGTGTTTATTTTAATCCAAATATTGCTGTCAGCAATAAAAAGGTTCTTTGGGCTATATTGTGCCTTTAGTTAAACTGTCCACCAGTGAACTGTAAATGAATGTTAATTCTGTTGATGAAAACCCTGTCAAAATCAGGATTTGTCTAGTCCTGGTTATTGTTGATTAAGTTGTCTTTAATTAAGTCTTATTAACTCTTTTTAAACCCTTAGGTAATTTTTTTCTGGACTACTCTAGTGTGGAAAAATGTAAAAGGAAGAGAAATAAACCTCAGAGCTATTATTTTTGCATTGCTCATAAGGATTGATGGGTGAGGTCATAGGAGTTATAAAAGAATCCTGTTGATATACTGACCCTCTCGTTAAGTTTAAATTTCTCAAGGATTTGAGTATCTAGTGTGCATGTGTAGTACAAATGAGAAAAGTTTGTGGGAAGAAGCAGTATTTCAGTTAAACCAAATGATGTAATTTGGAAAACGTCAGCTTTCAGACATTCAGGTTCTTCTTTAGGTCCAGTGGTAATCATGATGTTATCAGAGACAGAGCCAACAATTCAGGAAATGTGGAGATGCGTTTCAAGTGTGGCCTCTGGTGCTTTTATGTCAGTGCCACCGAGCTTGGTGGTTACAGTAAAGGAAAAAGGGCTATCGGTGGTAATCCTGCACTCCTTCCTGGTTCAAATTGTACTCAAATCTTGCCAACAAGGACACCGTTGCTGGCTTGTCAGGCTGCAGGGCTCAGCATGTTCCAAGATGGGACTTTCCCCCTGCTGTTCTCACTAGGCTGGCAAACTGGGCTGGGTAGCGCCTTCCCCTCACTCGCTCAGCTGGGGACACTGGGATCCTTTGCAGATCAAGGTAGGAAGAGAAAGTGTTCCTGTTCTTTGCACACTTTTCTCCTTTTTTTCCTCTCTGATCATCTGGCACTGTCTTGATGACAGTAGCTTTGCTTTCTCCTCATCTTGTTGGTTACCAATCCTGTTCCACACTGTCCACTTTATTCTTAACCACGAGAACGTTACTGCACGGCAGGAGGGCACCGCAAGGATTTGAGCTCACTCCTGGTTTTAATAAGCAATGTCACTTCTGCCCTCAGCACTGCGTCAGAGGAGCTCTTCATCTTCATCATCTTTGTTCCTGGCGTGAGGGTGTTTCTCCTCAGAGGTCCCCTGCAGCAGTGATGTCTACATTTGTTACTTCTGTTGATCAGCGTTTCAGACCCTTGTCCACCTGCTTGCTGCTGCACCTTTCCATGCAAGTATTTTTTCATGCCTGTGAGCTTCTGCACGCAGTGGGGGATTTTTGTATAGCACGCAGGTGTTATTCCCAGATAGCACAGCTCTGATCACATTGGGAACAAGATTAGATTCTAATTCAGTTGGAGTCAGGACATTACTTTGTCCATTTTCTTTCTTAAATTCACATCTTTCTATGCTCATTGGTTTCAGTAAGTCCTGCATTATGTCTGAAAAACAAAGCCTTTTCAGTGATCTCTTAATTCGGTTTTAGTAATGAGACGTGACTACACACATCTCTGCAGAGGGAACGACCACTTAAATGATGGGCCATGGAAATAATTGCTGTGGGGAATAAAAGTGATTTTCTTCATTGGTGATCAGACCCACTCCAGGAAGGGTTTACTGCAACAAGGATGCAGCCAAAGAGTTGTTCCAGCCACATCTCTTTAGTGCTGCTCCATAGAGCTGCGTCCATGCTTTTCTGAAGCTCTGTGCTCGAATGCCTCAGTTGCACTCATAGAATCGTTGGTTTGCTAAGAGAACTTTGATATTAATATTGAACTTCTGGTACTGCCTCCTCACTTAAAACGGACAAGTAAAGAAAGGGAGGAGTACCTGCCAGCAACTACAGATTTCTATATATGTTCACTGCCACTGATCTTTCTCTCTTTTTCTACAAGTCTCTCTTAAATTCTTCTGAAACTGTGGAGAACTGAGTGTCCCTGTGCCTGCGCACACAGCAGGGCTTGAAAAATGCACATGACTCTACATAATCTGTGTGTCCTGCCAAGGCAAAAAGAAAAGTGGAGGTGCAGGCTCCGGGGTAGATGTTTGCCCATGAACGAGCAGATCTCGGTATTAAGTAACCTTTCTTCCCCTTCGTATTCTAACACCTTTCCAAGAATTCACATTACCTGAACTGAAGGTGCTTGGTACCTCCTTCCCCCTTGCGCTCATTTTCAGTGGCCTTGGAACCTTTATTCTCCCACATATTCTTGCGAGTACATAAATTGTTTTGAAGCCCTATGGGATAATTTTCCTTGCAGGAAAACTTTTTTGAATGGTGTTTGTCTGCAGGCATCGGAACTTGAGGAGGCTGTTTCATCTTGGCTTTCGTTTCAGTTCTATTTTGGCAGTTCTTTGTCTTCAATTCCACCATCTACTCTGTGCACTGAGCCGCTGTGTTCAAAGACATTTTTTTGAAATAAAATTCTTCACTTTGTGGTTCTTATTCAATGATTCAATTTCTTTAAGACAAATGAGGCATGTTAGTGGTTATTTGTAACTCTTTTTTTTTTGTTCAGTGGATTTCCTGTTATGCAAAAATGTAAAGCTTTTCTCACTGTTCTTCCAAACTTTTGTTTTGCTGTCTTGATAGTTTGTACATCTGTGTCTGCTTTGTAACCTGTGGCCGAGATGTACTTGCCCAGTTGAGATCTGGCTTTGTCTTGACAGAGGGCTGACAACTTACCGTAACGCTTGCCTGTTGGCTTCAAGACCTTCAAGAAGTGAACAACTTTCTTTCAATGTTTTATAGCTGGTATTAGTAAGATGTTGTCTAGTTTCCAATGAATCAACAGCTCAGTATGTTCCCAATAATGTAGTTTAATCTTTTAAAGCACAGAATTGGATTAAATAACCTTCTTAGCACCATTTTTCATTAACTGATTTGTTATCTGTAGTGAAATACACTAAAGGGAGATTTGTTTTATTAGCACTTCACTGGAAGTGTGAAGTGTTTCCTACGGTACCAAGAAAATGCTACGTGCTGAAAAGGAATGGCAGGAAAACAGGGAGACAGCAATATTTATGTATTGCCAGTAAGTGGAACTCTATGATCTTTATATTTTTGTTAGCAGAGGGTGAAATTTGCAAAGATCTACTTGAAGATAGGAAATACATGGCAGATGAAGAAATAAGTGAAGACTGTGAACATGTAAGCGATATGCCAAAGGAATCTAAAACCATAACAGAGGTTCGCTTTACATATTTCTGAAATTAAAAGAATCATCCTGTGGGTAGCTTACTAACAAAAGCCACGTTTCTGTCAATATTTATCAACTAAGCTACTAAAATACTCTGCAGAGCAAAGTTATCTACATAGTGACAATCTCAGAACATAGAGCATTATGGAGAGAAAATACATGTAATTGGAGATAATAAAATGAAAAACAAGGGGATTTTTCTCTGATCTGCAGCTACAGTAATTTTAGGTGTGCTTTAAAAATAGACAAAAAACTCAGACATAACTGTAAGCTTGAAGTTTGTTGCAGAGATTATACTCTCAGGGGTTTTGAATAGTGCTGCGTTTCTATTGGGCTTTTTCTTTCATAACCTGAATTTGTGTGAGGTTGGTTTGACATGTTTTAGGTGATTTTTTTTCAGCTCTTCCTTCTACCATATTTTAGTGCTTCCAGTGTTCGCAAAAGGAACAGCCTTATATAAGAATTAGTCAGATTAAGGTAACAATGTGATTGTAATAAACTACAGTTTAAAATGGGATTCACTGGGTTCTCTTTTGATAAAACTTTAATTTATCACACGCTTTGATTTTTTTTTTTTTAATTACCCTGCATAAAATACTGCATTGATTTTAAAATAACTCAAGCTTACTTGCAGATGTTTATATTCCATGCCAAGGACTGGTCTTAAGCCTATTGTAGTCTACAGTTTTCCTGCTTGAAATGGAGAATGGTCTCCTATAACATTAGATCATTGCCATCAGTCTTTGTCAGGAATCCTGATCCCTTTTAATACCGGTATTATAATTCGGTGGTATGTTATTTTGTTTGGGTGGAAAAAAACCAACAATTTAGTTAAAAAACCATCCTAGTCTGTTCTGTTTTCAGCCAGTTTGATAATATCCTTTCCTGACACTGTCCCGTTTTTACACTCCTATATCAGTTCAGATCCACAATGTGAGCATGTGCTCTGCAGACTTTGGTGGCCAAGGTTCTTTGGACCCCGACTGTCTGAAGACACATGAAAACAGATAATGCTGTCTCATGTTCCTTGACTTACAGGACTAATTGTACTGAAGTTTACTAACAACTATATGCTTTTTGACTCCCAATCTGTGTTGTGTTTAAAAACCCTTTTTCAAAGCTTTTTCCCAAGATGGTTTAAACCAGCTGGGACGGGGAGGAGAAGAATGCAGTACTGAAGTCTCACCCATTTATTTTGTTTCCTTTTTCTGCTGGGATCCACAATAGCTGGGACGGGTTTCTCTTTTCTAGACTGAGACAGACCACAGTCATGCAGACAATCTCAGCAAGTGGTTTGCCTGAAAGAGAGAAACTTAGAAATACCGAAAAAAGATTCGATTGGTCCTTCGCCTCGTTATCCTTTGACCTAATGTATGATTCAGAATGGCTTAAGAAAGACTGCACTTCAGCTCGGTTTCTTTATTTCTCTTAGATTTGGGAGGAGTAAGGCTGAGTGAGAAATAGAAGTCAAACCTCACAAACTGTAATGGAACTCATGTCATATCTGGATTCTCGCTTTAAATATTGACTCGTTTCCATTGTGGCCCTGAGCTAGACTCTTCAGATCTGAACATCTATAGATCTTGACGTTTAGAGCGTGGTCTGAACTTGGGCACACTTCTGCCTGGCGTGTATCTTTCTGAATGCAGGGAGGATTTATCTGTTGTTTAGTACAGATATTCAGAGCCCTTTGTGTTTATTTCTTAAACAAAGGGGTTTCAGAAGCATAGATTTCCTAATTAATCTTGTACTTTTCCTGATGTATATGAAATTGTTCCAACTGGAGCCATTTTGGAGGATTTAGTGAGGACTTACTTGAGTTCCCGTGAAACATTTTCTGATGGGAACTCTTAGAATTTTGATCTCCTGCATATTGAAGTGTTGGCACAAAACACACTGAAGAAAAAGTAGTTTGCCATTGCTTTTAGTGTGGAGTATACAGAGAAGGCACAGCTTATAAAGAACATGGTCAAATCTCAGCAGCTTTTGTTACAGCAGGACAACCCTTATTGAGTGTATTTCGGTGTCAGATTCTGTGTTACAGTGGTTTGACTCGCTCCAGCAAATTTCGCAACATCATATAGGAGGGTGGAAAACTCCCTTTTTTCTCAGCTTTCAGTGTGGTATTTTTATACGTGTCAGATTGTTTTTATGAACTTTACAAGGAGAAATTGTAAAATCTGTTATTAGGCTGACTAATGGGATGAAAAGAAAATTTTAGTCTTGTAAAACCAACGATGTTTTTCTCAGCAGATTTTAGGTGTTCACATTAGGAGCAGAATTCAGTCTAAAAATAGGTTCTGTCCACTTCTTTTATGGATTTATTGAGAACAGAAACTTCCACACCATTCTCCCTTTAATATGACCACAATGGGCAGTCGTAACTTGTCCATTTATGTAAAAAGAATAAATTAGCAAATTAGCCACAATAAACTGTTAGTATATCCACTTTTGCTGACATGTTTATTGTAATTTGCAATATGCATGATGTTGCTTTTCAAAAATGTTCCATTTTCTTTTTTGAGAGTACGAATTATAAATGAATCAAAGGAAGCAAGACTGGAATAAGACTTAAAAGTTGGAAACACTGCATGGCACTCATCTGTGTCATCTTCAGAAAAATGGGATGGTCAAGTGTTTTGTAGTTGGATTAAAAGCTTAAAACCTTCTATTAGTTTTACATCTACAACAGAGCAAGATGGATGGTTTTTCATGCATTTCTGTAATGGCCAAAGAGCAGCTGATGAACATGTCAGAGAACCGAAAAATGGAAAAGTAAGTAAATTTGAGCGCACTGCTCAGAACGTTACACAGCATAGAATCTCATAAAATAAACACGTAGCTTTGTGTAACGTCTTAAAGTATTTGTAATGATTTGGTTTAGTGGTACGTATTTCAACGGAAAGGAACTCGTCTCCAAAAAACACATCTAGGAATTAAAGATGGCCCCTAATGAACAGACAAAGGAAGTAAAAAAGGAGAAGCCTTTGCAGCCATAAAAGTAGAGTTCAAAATACCATCCCTCTTACAAAATATTTCCTGAAAATAGGCTTGTGGAGCACAAAAGTCAATTCTGGAAACTCCAGAACTATCCAAGTCAGTCCAGTGGTCGGCGCTTTCAAAAATAAATAAAACCATCAGGCAACAACTTTATGCTAATTGCATTTAAGAAATAAGAGACCACCTACACAGAAATAAAGTAAATCTCATTAGCGGAGCTACAGCTGAGACTGAGCTCGAGTTGAGATGCAGACTCTGTTAACCCATCCCCGTGGGCTCGCTCGGAGGAGCTCACGGAGCCATTTGCTCAGTGCAAACATTACATGTTTTCTGTCAATAAAATTGTATTCCTTTAACCATTTATATTTTTTTTACCAAAAATCAGCTTTGTAAAGGAAAAACTCTGAAATCTCAAGTTCCTAAAATATTTTTTGTTGATTCTGAGACAAGACAATCCATTCTAGAGCTTTTCAACAGCGATAGGGAGAGGCCTGTAAGTTCATCTCGTGAAGCAGCTTCCACTGACCGTCCTGTTCCCTCTGGAGGAAGCACTGAAAGGCCTTTGGAGCAGCGCCCACTCCCTCCCCATTGAGCATCAGCAGGCTATAGATCTGCAGAAAGAAAAGCTGCCCAGGCCTTCTCTCTCACTCTCAAATGCTCTTCTGAAATAAATCAAGGCTTTTGAAAGCTCATGATCTGTTGTGCTGCTGATAGAGCTGGGTTTGCTGTAGGAAGAGTTGCACAGGAATTTAACTGGATATATATTCTTCAGGCCAAGGTCTGATCATAACTTACTTTAAAAACAGGACAATAGGTACTTTTCCCTTGATCTTTAACCCTTTGTCCCCAAATCTTTCCATTGATAGTATTTGGCTCTGATTAAGTTTAATTGTGGAGCTCTAACCTTATCTGACGGCAGTTCTGCAAATCCTTGCCAGCCTATTTGCTTCTGATTTTAGCTCCTGTTTTCTGTTAGACTTTTTAATCCAGCTATGAAAGTTGGAGCTTTATATTTCTAACATAAAATTAGGTTCAGACCTTCATAAAAAACTATTATTCCTGCGGCTGCTATTGCTGCTTAGAAGTGGCTCGCTGAATTTTTCCTCAAGGAAGAATTTCTTGTCTTAATTCTTCGTTAGACAGAAGCCTGGACAGAAAGGAGACAGTTACAAGAAAGGATGCTCCCTGGGAGAAAGCCGGTAGGAAACTCTTCAGCATTTAATCAGAACAATTTAATTCTGTTGATAATTGATCAATAGTAACACGACTGAAAAACCCCTCCTGAAGTCACAACAGCTTAACCAACAAAAATAAACATTTGTATTTGTCATGAGGGACAGATAAGAAACCAGAAAATGTAGAACAACATGAAAAAATCCCAAAACATTATATGAAATCTGGCAAAAAAGAAGGACTTTAGTAACGATCCTCAAGAAGTGCTGTGAGAGTTTCAAACCAACCTGCTTCGGTGTCCTTGAGAAATTAATGTGGATTTTTTTAAAAGCCACACATCTTGCCTCGCTCGTTGGCTAAGAGAACATACTTCTATTCCCACCCCAAATCACACACAGCTTGTCTGGAAAGCAGACAGCTGCTCGGGCACCCGAGTGTTTCGGTTTGAAGTACATCTAATCTTTATTGAGTTATTCGAGCCTCGTGTGCCAAGTGCACAAAGGCATGCTCTTGTGGGGAGAGGAGCTTTTTCTTCTTCGTTTTAATATTAATGTGTAATTTTGGCTTACAAAGTAGAGCTTAGGAGACAATAGCAATTCTCTAAATGGATTAGGCTTAAAATCCAATAAATATACCAAATGCTTTTGTATAAATACTCATCCAGTTTGTTGCTTCTGCGGGAACCGCTGCTACTGGAAACCAATCTCAAACATTTGACTGGTCAATTCTGAAAGCTCCTTAGTGTCTTCTCATCCGATCAGCTTCAACATTTTTTACGCCTCTGCAGATTTTCCATTTGTAAAAGTCTTACACGTATCATGAATTTGGCCTGAGCGCCTTAACTACATGTGAGATTTGGGGCAGGTTGGTGTGCAAGCTCTCAGTGCGTGTTCTTCTCCCGCATGAGCTGTTTGCTGGGGAGTGGGGGCTGGGCAAACCCAGGTTCTGCTGAGCTCAGTGGCCAAATCTGCGGAGTCTTCTGCGGCTCCAGAAAACATTCATCTCCAGGTTTTACTGGTAAACCAATCATAGCTGACCTGAGGAGAAAGAAGCCTGCCCAGAAAACAGCAGTTCCCAATGTACCAGCTACAGCTTGTTCCTACTGCGTTACAGTACTGTGGTCCCACCGATGGGTGCGAGATTTCGGAGGAGGTTGGGGACTGTCCACCAGCAGCACCTGGCAGCTTCTGTCTCCTTATAAACACGGTGCTGGTATTGGAGGCCGTGATGTGGTGTCTCGGAGAGATAAGGTCGAGAACAGAATTAATCTTTTGTCTCTGTTTTATGGGAAGAAGAGGAGCGTTCAATGACAAAGCTGGTTAACCTAGAAGAGCTGAGGTGGGACAGGTGTGACAGCAACTTGCATGGAGCGCTTTCTCTGCCAGTTCCATGCGCTGGGAAGGCCTGTGGAAGGAGGCTCTGTCACAGCGAGCAATTGTCAGTTTCAGTTCTATGTTCCCCATTGCACTCCTTTCTGCATCGTGAACCAGCTTCTCATCAATACCTAGCGCTTTCCATCTCAAAACTAGCATTTAAAATCTAATTTAATATGCTGCATGATTCAGAGGTTTCACGATGTTAAGCCTGATCAGTCTGGTTTTCATTCTGTCATTACTTTGCAGTCTGAAGTCCTTTCATAGGGTTCGTTTTCCTTGACGAAGCACATAATGAAGAATCAGAAAGCGTTGCTTCGGTCCTGCCCACAAAAACTATGATTGGCAAAGTATCTTTTTTTAGAACAAGGCAGCTCTTGTGGATGTTGTTCTGGGTGTATCTTTAACTGTATCTGATAGGGGTTTAGCACACAAACCAACTTTGTCAATCTTTCACTTGACTGAAACTGTAGCACAGCAGTTGCTCCAACATATCAAGATGTTGTTAAAAAGCCACATGGACTGAGAGAGGAATTTCAGAAGGATTATACTAAGTACACAGCAGTTACTAAAATAGAAGTTGGCATTCAGATCATATTAACTAGAAACCAATATTCCCGATGTACGTCTGTGTGCTGTGTCCAAGGCAGCAAACGACAAATATACAGTCGTGATCCCCCCATCACGCGAATGGTAAAATTACTCCTCTATTTCGGAGCCTGAGGATGTTCCTACAGACGAGATCCACAGTCGGCACACACAGCGATGAGGAAGGACGTGTCGATGGGATCAAGATAATACAGAGCATTAACATGGCACCAGGCAGCGTTGCTGCACTTAGATGTCTAACAGCGTCTCCATTCCAAATCCTTTTTGGAAAGGTTTAGAACCTGTTTACCGCACGGAAAGATTAAACTCACGATTGAATGAATTATGGCCAGACATTATAACAAGATAACATCACGCTCCGCTGATAATCATAGCTCATGCGAACAGGATGCATCACCTCTGAGTGCCTTCTGATATTTCGTTTTCGTACTTTTCTGAATAGATGTGTGTGCATATACCAATTAGCACTGTTTTAACTACAAAAGAGATTTTGAAAATTCAACTGGAAAAAGCCATTAAAAATACAGATCTGGAAAGACTTGCTTAGGAGTTGCTGCTTTGTATACAGAACTCTTCATCCAAACAAAAATCTTCTTGCTTTCTTGGTAGAAATACTACTAATGGCCTTTCTGCTCACCTTACACCTTGGTGTATCATTCTCATGCTCTGATTATCAGGGGGTTTTACCATTATGTAGAAAAAAATCTTCAAAGGATTAAAATGCAAACAAAAAAAAAAAACCTAAATGCAGATTAATTCAATTTTTTTTTCCTTAATTAAACTTTGACTTGCTCTCGGTAGTCAGTAAATAGAAATGCCCGAGTGCCACTTTAACGTGTAGAGCTTGAACACTGTGGGCCTTTCAACGAAAGTCATGTCCCAGTTTTATTTGCAGATTTCAGAAGTATGGGAAAGACATTGAAGCAATAAAAGAGGAGAGAAATTAGTCAGAGCTTTAGAACATTGAGTTTTCTTCTTTTATACTTTGCCAGTTTTCCGTTTTCCCTTTCTTTGTTTATGAGAATATCTTCTTTAAGATTTATTGACAGAAAACTTTTGAAATGTACTGCAGCCCGACAACTTGCCTGCGTGTTTTTGGTGAGATTCCATGACTTTGTGTATCGTGCCCAACTTATCAACCCCCTGCCCCCAAATATATCTGTATTCTGCCCATGCCCTGATCAGTGCTTCCATGAATCCAGCTGAACTACGTTTTGATGTAAATCTGTCAGTGAAAGGATTGGTATGTACCACGTTGTGCTCCGTTCTTCTGACTGGATATGAAACAGGACTCACTGAGTTAAACGGAGAATTTTATTTACTAAGGCAGTTGGTAACAAAGCCATGGCATTATTTTTGTTAAATCTCTAAGGTTATCTTGGAGATTAGTGAAGATACTTACCTATGGCTGTTTGTTTTTTGGAGTTCTGTGTTTACGTTAGTTGAATGTACAGCCTATCAGCTGTGCACTACAAATAGGTTACAAGGCAATCGGTTTCCTTAGAGAGTAACATTGTTTTGAGATGAAACCTTCCTGTAATTCTGCCTCTTTCTCTGAACTGCCTCCCTTATCCCTTGCTTTCCCCTTCTCAAACGCATCCTTTCAACTGTCCTCCCTCCAAATCCTCTTTTCCTCTCCTCTCTCCCCATCATGCCCAGGCCCCATCCTTTTCCTCTCTCGAGTACTTGATTTGCTCGATGTCCAGCACTCTCCGTTCCCCTTTTCCTGCAGGGCAGAAAGCAGAGATCTTCTCTAGTGATAATATCACCATTTATGTTCCCTCTGAGGTTCCTGAAAAGATCTGGCAGTTTGTGTTGGCTGATGTTCGTCTGCTGTGTTCAACTTTGGCAGTCCTCTCACAGAATTAGTAGCCTCTAAGAATTTGGTTTTGGCCTGAATTAGCACGGGTAATGTACAGAGGATCTCTTCCGAGAGATCTCTAATTTGATACAGACTTCTGGACGTTAACTTGTGCTTAGGATCACAAAAATGTGCACAGGGACAACTCCTGCGATGTCTTTTATGGCTTCAAGGGTTCTGACACCAGGAGAACTTCTCTTGAGTTTTCACTGTAGGTATCAGAGAAGTGGAAGTTTGTGCGCTGGGAGAGAGGGCCCGGGAGCCCCGTTCCCGGGCAGCAGGGCTGGGACGTCTCTGGGCAGGGTGTACGGCCAGCCCTGTCTGCAGGCACCATCGTTTCTGCTGCGGAGGAGGCGGGTACGGGCTGCAGATGCTGTGCTTCAACACACCACACGCACAACCGCAAGGCTGTCAGGAGTGGAAGTTTGTCAATAATATGTCAATGCCATTCACTCTTGGTCTTGCCTATTTTGCTCAGTACAGCGGAGTGAATTCTCTCCTTACTTATTCCTGATAGACTTTACTTGCTTATTTGCATGGTCAATGGATTATATTTAATCCTTTGTAACAGTTTTGCACAAAATGCAAATGCTCTATCTTGTAAAAGCACAGCTAGGATTCAGCAATTTGAGCATGGTGTTTGGATAACTCAAAACCAAACCTGACTTCATGATTTGTTCATTCACTTCGGGGAGTGTGTCGTCATACTGCACAGCTCACAGATGGCATTCCTTGTTGTTGAAGCTTTCCTAACAAGTCACCCTTGCAAAGGGATACGTAAGAAACATACCTAGAAGGAAAGTTTTCCTGCTTAACATAATGTATTCCTAATGTTTTACTTGGCCTGCAGGTGCTTCTCCAATATGATCGTTAATTGCAACAGTAATAATCCCATTTGAGGAGAGTACAAAACTTGTAATGCTTAGCGAGTTCCTTCCAATTTTTTGAATACTTCAGTTTAATCTTCTATTTCTCCAGGACACTCTCAACAAAAGAATATCCAGCACCCAAAGAGAAGAAGCACTGAGCAGCCCTGCAGACATTGCAAGGCTCCTGCCCTGCAATGACAAAGCTCATTGCTCCACCTCCTCTTACTTTTATGACACTAAACTGAAAAGAAGAGAGATCCACTGTAATGAAATGTCACCTTTATTTCAATTTCAGTTTTCTAGTCAATAGGATTTTGCAAATCAATGTTTACTCCGAAAGAGATTTTTAGTATGAAAAAAGACTTCATAATCAAAGAGTTTTCTTTTAATCACTTCTTCAGAAATATGTTTTGATAATAGCAACTGCTCATTACAATACAAACCAGAAAAGGCATTCATTTACTGCGGCATGGGAAGTACTGCCAGTTCTAAATGCCCTACATAGTTTCTTTAAAATTCTTACGTTCTTTAGGCCTCAACAAAAACCAAAGCTCCACTTCCAGGTTTGGTAGCAAACAGGCTGTTATTCTCCAGCGCTAACCTTTGCACATCGGGTTGGTAATAAGCTTTCTTTACATTTTTCATGAACGTGTTCAGCTTGTCAGTAGGCACCATTGACACAGTGCAGCCACCCCAGCCAGCTCCAGTCAGACGTGACCCGATGGCCCCAAATTGCCTAAAACAAAATAACAGAGAAAAAATTGTGTAAAATAAACCAAAAAGGAGTCATTTGTCATACATAAAATTCCTATAGAAAACCAGTGAATACTTTGCTCCAAAATGCATCTGTGTCACCTGATTGTTCTGAAGTTCACTTGACCTTAATGCAATTTGCAGTGACCATTTTGGACAACAAAAAATGCTGTTAGTTTAAACCGCAATATAGTCTTTTCTGTCCATTCCGAAAGTCACCCTCTTTTATAATGCTTCAGCATCCGCTGTTTTAAGTATCTCAGTGCAACTGAGAAGAAGAAAATGGGAGAAGAAAGGAATTGTGTTAGCAACATTCATAAGACATCAGAAGTGAAAACAGATATAGACAAAAATAACAAAGGAGGGTTCATAAACTAATTGCACAGGATGTAGGCATGCAAGCCATTTTCTAATGTGGCAAAGACAAATAGCTCTATTCTTCCAGGACACATCTCAAACACGCTGAAGATTTACAGCTTGTGCAGGACTGCGGAGCGAGCGGGCAAGAAAAGCAGAGTTCGGAGACTCTTCAGAAGTCAGAGTCGCTGCGCTCAACGTCTGCTCGTGCGGAACGGCCGGGGTAGGTGTCTCTCTTTAGAGGAACTGCAGGAACGTACCACATTGACAGCAGTAGAGGTAAAAGAACAATTCAGTCCCCAAAGACAAAAAAAATGCTCTCACTAAGGAGGATGAATAGAAGGAACAATGACAAATAAATGGCATCCAAAATAGAAACCATTCCCAGCCTCAAGATACTGGCCTGCTAGAAATGTCCTACAGCAAATCCCATGCCATTGCTCTGCAAGATTCAGACACCGTCATGTTAGGATTTAGTAGAATTATTTTCATGAGTTCACTTACCCGTGTTCCTGATCTTTACTTAGATGCAGAAAAAATAAGAAAATAGCACACAATACATTTCTCTGGGGCTTTTCCAGCCCAGTCAGAACAGGATGATTTAGAAAACTCATTTGAAACCTTATGCGAGATCTAATCCGATTTGCAAATCCTTTTGACATGTTTCCAGTACCTGTGCATAGAGAGATTTGCCAGTCCTAGAACGTGTCTGAGGGAGATACAGCACCATGTGAATACCACTGGAGAATGACAGCTCATCCGAGCAGGCTGTGGTAACACTTCGTATGTGCGTTTTATGTTAAATGAGTCTGGTGTACTGCTGGGTTAGTAGAGGTTTAGGTCAAATTGCAAGCAAGCACTTACATATGTGTTTGATTCTAAACATGCTTACAAAACTTCTTGAACAGAAACACTTTCTTCAGTGTGTCTGTGTGGTGCCACCCTTCGTATTGACTCAATTTTGTGTTCATTCTTTATTTCCTGTTGCTGGTTTATTTTACTTATTTTTATTATTATTCCTGTAAGCCACTCATCCTCTGATGCAATTTTTGTTGCTTCTGGTCCATAGAACCACCTCCTAAAATGACCAGGATCCAATCCAGTCTCTATTGCAATTAATAGGCAATATTACAATGAATAAGGCCCAATCCACTTTTCAAAGTCTGCTCAATCAACTGCACTCATCTGGTCTGTTACCTCAATCAGAACTTTGTATTTCAGATGGTGTCTTGCTTTTATTTTGGTAGGCAACTGAAATCCCTTCAGAATTGTTCTGACCCTTTTATTGATTTCATAATTCTCTGTGGTCATGCTCATGCCTCATTTTTACTGAGTCATTTTAAAATAGTTGAAATAAAGCATAATGTAGACAGAAAACATGCCTGTTTCAGAGCTGAAGTCACTGTGTTTCAAAACACTGTGGCTAATGGTTTCAAATGTGGTGATGTGATTAGACACTTTGGGCTTAATGCTGAAGAACTCAGCATTTTGATGGGCAGTGCTGTAACACCTAAAACTTAGGTACCTGAGGTGACACGGCGTTAGAAGCGAGCACCTACTTGTGCATCTCCTGGAGATGCGGTGCATGGCAGACACCCAGATCAAACAGGAGAGTTACCTTTGCAACTGCTCTGAACTCGTCTCTTTTGAATCGTCCCACAGTTTGGTATATGGAAGTGATAGGTAAGACATTGCAGTACCTCATTTTAAAGATCATTGTGCTTCAAGACACAAAAAAATCAGAGAAATATTGTTAATTCCAAATGCTAACAACTAAGAACCAGCTAATCAGAAAACATAGAGATAATATGATGTGCTGGTTTGACTAAAAATGAGTTAATTTTCTTTGTGAAGCTAGAAACCTTTCTTTTTCATAGCTAGCACAGTCATTACTTGGACTTAGTTTGAGAACAAGAGAGAACCGCCCAGCACAGGGTTCATGTGTTGAATTGCTCTGGTCTGGGAGCCAAGGGCACCGTGAGCTCTGCCCGCAGGTGGGAGGCAGCGAGGAGGGCGGGCAGGGATGGGCGCAGCTCCACATCCAGACTGAGCAGAAGGAGTATTCCACCCCATTAACGTCACATTTAACGAGAGTCGGGATCTGCCGGTCTCTCTCTTACCAAAAGATGGAGAATAAGGGAGTGAAGTAAAGTTATTTGCAACACTCAAGGATTCTGAGAGATTTTCAAAAGTACCTAACAAATTCAGGAGCTCAGATCCAGTGTTGTGTTCCTTGACTATTTAGTAAATCTTCTGTGCTACTTACTTGAAAAGACTAATGGTAAACCAGCCATTAAGAGCATGGATAGGTTAGAGAAAGTACAAGCCTTCTGTCTTCGCAAAAATTAAAAAAACAACTGACCAACTGGTGGTTACAGTTTTCAGCACTACAAACCGCAGCAAGTATGGATCCCTTTCTTTCTTGGCAGAGGTTATACAGTAAAACATAAAGATCTAGGCAAAACAGAAAACATCTGGATATGCAGATTATTCTTCACAGTTTAACCTTGTAAGGAGAGAGCAGCAGTAGACTCAGGCAATTCTCTGGAATGTATTTTTGGAAAGGCTTTTTAAAGTTACAGGGCAGCTGTAGATCATTGTAAGTAAAGAACGTAATTTATGTAGTTCCTGGCCATTTCTATAATCACATCAGCCAAGTTTTCCTAGAGCGACTAGTGATTTTATGTCTCACAGTTTTTTAATGTACAACATGAGAAAATTTAAGACTTTTTTTTTTCCAATAGTTTCCAAAAATTAGAAGCTGGCTCAAGCTGCATTTGTCTAGAACAGCCCTACACAGCTATACACTACAGAAATCTAATCACAGGGTCAGAAAAACAGGAAAGAATATCAACCTTCTTTAGAAGAAAGATACATTTCTTAGGAAATACTTTTGATAGGGCACGACTGTAAAGAATAAGGAACAAATAATTTACCTCTTTCTGTGCAATGAATGTAGTAAAACCACCCCAGATTAAATAATTTTAATATATCTATTAGAAGTCGTTTCGCGCGAATGGCACTCCACGGTGGTGCTGAGCTCCACTCACCGTACTAGCTGTGGGCTCTTCTGCTGCTAAGTTAGAAACCTGATGTAACATGGGCACAAGTATCACTTTTTTCCTTCACTGTTTATATTTTGGTCCTTGGAACTGAAATGCTGTGATTAGTTTTAACCGAATTTAGTAGAGTCCTGTGTCCTCCTTTCCTTTGGGTTGTGTGGCGGTGGCTGTGCTGCTGCCTGTCCGTCGGCGTTACGGCACCACGGCAGCTCGGAGCAGCGGCTGTGAAAGAACAGAGCTCAGCAAAAACGAGAGGCCGAAGTTCCGTACCCATGCCGAGCTTCGTGCTGCGACAGCCTGTCGCGAGCACCCGTGCTTGTTTGTTTAAGTGTAGCACAGGTAGCTCCACACTGTAGTGCAGATCACCAGTTTATACCCACTTGTTTTCCCTTCCTTGAAACAGGGTAGTTTCCTCCCAGCACTTCTGAGAACAGGCCATGCCAGTCTGATCCAAGCTGGACACCCCAAGCGAGGACACTTAGAATGGCGAGTCGTGTTGGCAAAGGTCAGTCAACCGATGCTACTGACTGAGGCGCCAACACCGGGTAGTTACTCTACCTGAAAGTAATGCAGTGTGAAGTTTTAAGGCTTTTCCTCTGTGAGCGGTGTCACAGAACAGGCAGTGCTGATCCCCTGCCCTAGATCGAGACGACGTAACCCAAGATTTTTGATAATTTGGTTGAGCACAGTTTCTGTCTTGAGCTGACTCTGCAGACAGGTCTCCCTTCTCACACGTGGATCAGCTGGGATCCCTTTGTGTAGCTGGGATGACCATGGTGGAACTGCCCCATGAGTGAGTGTCGCAGCTGATTCTGTTATGTGATCGTTACGTGATCCAATAAACTGAACACAGCCTGAGTTATGTATGGGATTGGCTCCCAAGAGAAGGAACGAAACTTGTATTGCTGAACTACTGTCAGACTGTCCAATGGCTATCAGGGCTTCTCTGTGTTTTATCACAAAACAGCACGTGTACCCCATATGCAAAATAATCTATGAATGTCCAAAAGTCTTCTGTTCAGTTTTTAACTTAGTAGTTTTCTGGCTCAGAGGCCATTCCATCTTGTCTGCAAAAGAGATCAGACTATCCTAAATAATCATCAGTACCATACTCTATCAATTTACAAACCTGGTAAATGGGTATTACAATGTACAAAATCCGCATGAGCACGGAGTAAGAAAACTTGTGTCTGTGAAATTCAGATTTTCATTATAAGCCAGACTAATTTATAGGCCTAAAAATATAATAGTAATAAAAAAGGCCTGCTGCTGCTAAGGGAATATTTTTGTAACTTTAAAGTATTTGTGTAACTTTCATTTTTAGATGGTAAGGTATGCGCTTCTTGTAGCGTCAAATTGAAACAGTTTCTGTTTTCTTCAAGACTGAAAGATATAGAGAGGATGGGATATTTTGAGGGAGCATTTGCTTCTAAAAGACAGTGAAACAACATTTCTTGACTTCAGGCCTGCTAACACTACGGCCCCCCCGACATTCCCCTTCTGGCAGGTAACGCCCTGGCTTAGGGCAGCTTCCCAAACTAAGCACAACCATCTCCGAGGAGAAGCAGGAACCTCAACAGATGAGCAGAAGCACGAAGGTGGCATCACCGGAGCCACGGTGAAGGGAATGAGGGAAGCGACGGTGGCAGAGGCAGGGACGCAGCAGTGCTGGCGAGCTCAGGGGGGCGGCTGCGTGTTCCCCAAGCCACTGGTAAAATGATCACGGCCGCTGAATTCCTTCTATGAGCAGGGACTTTAGATCAAAGTCAGCATAAGGTATCGGTCCTGTGACTAAACGTACCAAAAAAATGGAAATTAAGAGGCACTGAAACGTGTACCTTTCATGCTGTCCTGTGGTATGGATGAAATACTGCATAGAATTTGAGTACTAAGTATTTGACTGGACTTTCTGTATTAACACATGGTTATACCAGATCTCATCATCCACTGTAGCAGAGTTATGAAAACAAGGGCCTGCTACACACAACAGCCTGGGGGCTGGACTGGATGATCTTTTGAGGTCCCTTCCAATCCTTACCATTCTGTGATTCCCAGCTCGCTTCATGCCATTTCTCAGACTTGGTTTATTCTGGATAGAGGATATGAAACGAGGGAGGAATAGAGGGAGAAGGGACAAAATGACACTCTGTGAATGTATTTTGGAGCTGAGAGGGCTTGTTTTATCATGGCCCAACTGAGTCAAGGAACCCAGCTAAGAGAATGAGGCCGGAGCAGAGATGGGGACTGAATAACGTAGGGAAAGATCAGACACACGGTGCAGAGCGGAGAACCAGAGTGTCAGCCATTGGAACAGTGAACACACTCATGTTTTAAACGGTGAAAAGCCGTCCAACCTCTCTGATACCCTGGACAACATATTTTTTTGAATTGGAAAAAAATGCAACAGCATTTCACAATATACCATTGTGATTTTAAGGTGGCCTGAGAACGTAGAAGAGCTTGCTTATGCCCTGGAGTTCCCACGGCGGCAGTACTGACATGGTTAAGAAATACACAAAAAGTAACAGCTTTCAAATAGAACAAGATGATGTTTTAAGAAAACCAGTTATGACTTCTACAACTTAACAAAAGAATAGCCAACAGTCTAACGTAACACTTGTGATGATGAGTCACTCCAAAAGCAAAGTCTGTAATAAAGCCATAAACTGCAGCTTTCATCTGAAAGTATTACACAGATGGCAGCGGGGAAACAATTGACCATGTAATGTCCCTGCAGGAGATTAATTTTGTAATAAGAGACAAGAATACTTTCATTTTAAAATTGCAATAGCCAACCATGTCATATTTTCTCATCAATTCAAACAATATTCTCAACAGGCGATTACTCTTCCTTGCAGTCGAAACTTACAGGCAGATGTCTACCAGGCGATCCAGTTCAGGACAGCTGCACTCGTACATCTCCCTGCAGCTGATATGGCTCTGGTTCATTAATTCTCCCAGCAGCTGGATTGCATCGGCAGGTGCTTCGTTGCAGATCTTCTTGAATTCCAGCACTCTGGCAGCTTCACTATACACATGCTTTGCACGCTGGTATAACTTAAAGGTGGAAACTAAACAAAATGAAAACATGAAGTACTACAGTTACCATTAATATTTGCTACAAAAGAAACATACAAAAACATAGTGGAATTAGATCTTTTTAGTAATTAATATTTGATATTAGAACCCCCTAGACTAAAAGTCCTCTGCAGAAGCTCACTACATCTTCTTTAAAAGCCCTAGTAAAATCGTATTTAGAGTTCACGTTGATAACTTCATGCATGTGCTCTAGTTCTTTGTGTCACTGAACAAAGCCACTCTCCTTTTACTCTGCAGAGGCAAGCCACAAGTTCAAGAGTTGGCAGCCACTTGCATTAGAGCATTAATGTAAAGCTTTCAGATTTTCAAATACCAGCAAAACCGAGTGATGAGAACCCCAGGAAGGCTCCCGGTGCGCTGCAGGCAGCCACTGGCCCAGGGTGCCGTGTGTGGCTGCTCCAGGACAGGGCTGCATCCATCGTGTAACTGTGCAGATGGACCTTTTCTGGAAAAAAAACCACCACCAAACTACAAAAACCCAGCAGTGTCACCAGTCAGAGTGTCAGTGTGGATGCCAAGAGGTGTCAAGCCCAGCCAGGTACTGCTTAGAACTGATCTAGTAAGATCAAAGACTCGTGCAAGGATTTTCACCAAAGCTCTTCTATTGTGCTATGAAACAGCAGCTCCCCTGGGAAGGGGGGGATGCCCAAACCTGTGTGGCCATTGGGGTAGAGACCTCCAGCAAGGCTGAACCATGGGCCACAAAAAGGAAGGGAGTGCCTGTGGTTAAAGGCTCCTTAAGCTACTCCTCCTATTTACAGGAGGGTTTGGCTTGCAACTAATATCTGAGAATTGATCTGCCTTTCCTGCTTGTGTTGTAGTTCATTGTTTTTCTCTCCTAATATAGTTCTGTTTGATTTAATGTCATGGCTGCTATTGAGGAGTATTGTTCACCAGAAGCATACATGACATAGTTTAATTTATGATTAAATTGGCTTACTTGAGCTGCTTGGGTGGTAAATAAGTGGACTTTATTCTCTCTCTGGAGCACCTACTGCAGTACGTTTCCTGATTTCATCACAACTTAAGCGCACTCTTGTTAGAGCACCTCAGAACATCCCTCATTTTCTTTCTACATGTGAATTCTCTTTTAGGGTAAGGTCTCTGAGCTTCTGGTCTCTCTTGCTTTCTAAAATGGCTGATGAAACACTCAAATAGAAGTAAAAGGAGAAGAGAGACAAGCCCTGTATTCAAAACAGAACTTGCTATCTGACCCAGACACATGGAGTTCCCGCTCGGCTGTTGCACAGAGACGGCCAAGCTCTGGAACCACTTCTGATGATTTCCACAAGCTGCATTTGCAAGTATATGTAGAAATCTCCTTGAAAGACTGGAAATAAAATTACATTCACTACTAAGTCTGTCGCAATCCTTACAGACTAAAACTTCATCAGCACCTGTATAATCCCTTTTTATTTCTCCAGAGTAAGTGTAAATCACTACTGGAAGTACTGAAAATACAGTGCTGAGAGAGACATGAGTAGTCTCAAATGATAGAGAAACATCAGTGTTCTGCTACTGGTGATATTGCTTCTGGTGATATTTATTTTGTAATTCAATACCGCCTGCTACCGAGGAGCCCTGTGTTGCTGTCTTTGAACAGGCCTCTGAACGTGTCTCCAACTAGGACAGCAATGGGAAACTGCGTGTCCCCAGAAACACCTGGAGAGTATCGCACAGAAAGAGCCCATTCTGGCCTCCCATTCAGAGGTGTGTTCTACCCCACTGGATTCTGTTGCTGCTGGAGTCACTTGTACTGTGTTTTGCAGAGCAATGCCTCAGTATTTTTGAACACTGAAGAAAGGGAACTTGGCCTATTTTTAAGGATGGTTTCTCTTTAAATATTCTTTTCTTAGAAGCCATTGTTTTAAAGCAAGGAGATTTCTAAATGTGCATTCGTTTAGGGAATATCTGAAGTTGCGTGAGAGATTGCCATAGCTCACACTCTCTTGTAAATCACCATTGAACAGTAGTAACCCAAAGAATGAACTGAAAACATGTCTGGTTTCAATTGTAAGGCAACAGACTTGCCAAAGGCTGTGATTGATTCAGAGACCACCCTTTGGTAGAGCAATGCTCTACTGGCCACATTACCTTAAAAATCTCTGGGGTTGTGTTGTGCTCATCACGTTATGAATTGGCAACCAGAATGGGTGCAGTGGCCACCGGCCAGGAGACCTGAGCGGTGTCTGTGGCAGCACGGGCTCCCGGGACAGTCGCGGCGCAGGGGAGAGTTTGCTACCCTGACACTGGCTGTCTGTCCAGGCCAAAGCAATCCTGCCAGGCAGCTGGGCCTTATTGTCAAGCTCCTTTGTGGGCGTTTATCAAATCACTATCGATTAAAGGCTGGTATCATTATGTTAACTATTGGTTGGTTATGGGCAGCATTTCATTGCAGTATATTACGTTTGTGTTTAGATTTCTTTTTATACTTTGCTTTTCATCTCTGATAGTGTACTGCTCAGGTAAAATTGTCTTCGGAACAGCAAACACCTCTGTATTCCATAAGTCCTATTATAAAATAATGAAACAATTCACATATTTTTGGCTTTCAACACCAAATGCTTCTGATAATAGAGAAACCCTCCTGTATCTCTTCTGTTTGGCTGGTTATTCCAACTAACCATTTCTATTTAATAAAAGATAGCAAAGCACATGTGGTATTTCCAAAAATTACATCTGTATTAGAATCTCCTTGCCACACCACTGCCTGTATATTAGCTATGCATTAATAAAATCAGAACTACTAGGACATGCCAAAGAGCTATGGGAGCTGTGATTTCAGAAGAGCGCAGGAACCAATCAGAATCTGCGTGCTTCGTGCAGCCGCACTTTTTTACAATTAAAAAGAACTGATTTCCTAAGCCATGCTCTGTCACGCTTAAAGGAAACAAAACCGAAGTGCACAGGACCAATTAGTTTCTATCTGAGCTAGGGCTGGAGTTGTCTGGAAGAGGAAAAACTGAAGCCCTCAAAGTGAACCTTCCGGTGTTGCACAGGACTGTTACACGGTCTCACCCTCTGTGCTGCTCCAAGGCGAGCAAAACAGCAGGGTTTAGGGAACTAATGCCAGATTATGGAAAGCATGTGGATCCTTAAATCTGTTATAGCGAATGGAAATTAGGTACCTAATCTGACTGAAAATGTAGGTATCTGGTGACTGGAGGGGAACCGAAAACCTTTGGTGCAGTGCAACAAGCTGGCTGCTCCCCGATGTCCGAGCAATCGTCCAGGACACGTCTGAAGTCGCGGTTCTTCCCCAAGGGGACTGCGCAGCAGCCACTGCGGGTGCTCCTTGTTTAAAATGACGTCGTGCCACTCAGGCTGGCGGAGGTTTCTATACGAAGGATCTAGTGTCTGACCAGAATCGAGCTCTCAAAAACTGCTCTGTGAAAATCACTACACGCTTCCTCTGCCCCATTCTGCATCGCTCCCTGCCGTGCAGGAGTGAACTGTTTGATTTTAGACCTGGGCACGCTCGCACAAGCAGAATCTCAGGGTCTCTTTTGTCCCTTTCTGAAAAGACACTACGAAGATGGAGATTTATTTTGTATGGTATCAACTGCACACAGAAAACGTTTCTTATGGACTCAAGTGAGGGCGAGCGATGCCTTTTATGGATTGGAACAGATACAGATCTAAGAAATTAAAGTAAAGAAACCTTTAAGGAGGACAAAGAATCCTATACCCAGGTCTGCTGGTAGTGACATTTTGTCACTAAGTTTTTAACACATTTCGCCTGTACTCAGCAGTTACTCCACCTTCCAGGTCACAGCCTCGCTAACGGTGTTTCCGAAGTGTCGAAGAGGACACACTGCATGTTGTACAGGAATCTCCTGCACTGTTAATCGCTTTGTATGACTAGGCCTTATCTATTTTTCAGCAGCTCCTGCCAACCCTTTGTGGATTCCCCGCGCCCTGGCTTTGTGCCTCTGCCCAGCATTTCTGTAACAGCATCTGTGAACAAGCACATTCAATTCACTTACAAACCACCAAATGCCCTTGTAAGAAACAGTGACAGTTTCCAGTGCACTAACAGCTCACACTGCAGCAAGGACCTTCCCAGTTGTTAAGACACAGCAGACTGGCATTCATGAAAGTTTGTCCAAAATCCATACAAAGTATCGTAAAACCAAACAAAAACCTGGGCTATTAGTCCCAAACAATTGTGGGTTAATTAAATATAACAGAGAAGTTTATTGTGGGTTTTCAACTGTATGGTCATATTTTTAATTTTAGCTTTACAAAAAATGTGCAAACCTGTCCGCTCCAATTACAGGGATTTTTTTTCTTTATAATTAAACGTTGTGGCTTTTCAGCAATTCTTATTATTTGTTACAACTTCAGCTTCAGCAGATTCCTTTCTTTAGTGGCTTCCTGTACAATTCAATCTGACCTTTAGCTAAAGAACAACCTCTTTAGGCTATAGATTTTTTTCTAGTTGCTTTGGCAGCTTCCTAAGATATGTTTCACTGTAGATTAATGAGCTACACACGGCTGATAGGACTGTTAGAAATTTACAACAGGAAAAACTCACTGACGCAAAATCATGTAGGGGACAGTTTCTACCACCATTACTCATGTGGAATAGTACCCTTCTCTGTTAGGCATCCTGCTGATTGAACATGATGAGGGTGAAGGTTTCTGGCTCGCAACGTATGTAAGAAAATGCTGCCAGATGGCTTTAATTTGAGCCAGATTGTGAACCCCCTACTTGAAGTGGGGAACAGTTACTCTACTGGGACTACTCAAGTAACTGTTTGCAATCTGGTTTTCTGAAAATAAACCAGGGGACGAGTCATTGCTGGATTTAGCGACCCATTTAGCAGACACCTGCTTTGAGATTATGGTAACTACTGGTTTACAGTGATTCTTCCTCCAGAGGAATGGTGGCATTAACAAGGCTTTTGCAACTCAACTAACCCAGCCCGTTCAGGGCCTGTCCCGAACCTGAGGTGCAGCCCAAAGGCCTCTGTCCTCCAGGCAGCAGCCACCTCTCTGGGGCTCATCCTAAGTAAACTAAACCATGTTTTGTGGAAGGGGATGGTACATTCTCAAATTTCTCTGTGGCATCAGGCTGAGGTTGGAGTAGGCACCTGGACCCCCAAACTGGGAAGTGCTCTTAGGTCTATCAGTTTGGGGGTAACTCCTCTTTGTGTAAGACAAGGGCACTCTGCTAATGCACACGGCAAAGCTTTACGTATCCCAGAGCAGCCTGACAGAACATCAGAGACGCCACCTTCACGTACGCCCGTCTCTGCAAATAATGTTGAAACTGCTCTTGCACTGAGATCACCATTAATACAAATTACTTGGCAGGGGGAATGAAAGGCTCCTCAAGCACCACTCACTGAAGCTACAGCACAGATTTAGAATTCCCTTTCCAGGGGACAAATAGGAGGGCAAATCCACACTGCAAGCGGATGCCTGCTCCTCCCATGGCAATTTAATTCCCAGGTTTAAATGTCAAAATTAGCTTACAACTTTATATGTAAAAAGGAAAAATGGGTTTAAAAATACCTCGCTTAAGAAGGAAGAAACATTTTGTGGTTAAAAGAAGGATATCCTTTCGTGGTGAAGCTTATAAATACTTAATGTCCCACAAGCACCGCACACTAAATGCTCTGTGAAGCACTTGAGTCCGAGCCAGAATTATGGCACAGTGCACCTTAGAAAGTCATAAATATTGGTTCTTCTAGAGATGTTCAGAAGCCACAAGTGCAATCCCAGTGTAAGCACTTGCAAGGGAGATTTAAACTCAGGATTTTGAGGTGGCTTTACGCACCATCTGCACTTACCCAAACGTGGGGAACAAGTGGGCTGTACGGTGGGGAGCCGTGGAAATCCTTGAGCTCCTGCCCAAAAAGGGATGCAGCGGTGCCGTGGGGCCTGGGACCTGCTCAGAGCCTGGCCGGACCGTTTTGTGGGGATGTGGAGTTTTCATCTGGTCAGCATTGTACCCTTATTAAACTCTATGTAAGTATACAGTGCCATCTCTGGGGGAGTAGAGGGGGAGAAGCTAGACGTAAGGCTGTCTAAATAACATTTACATAGCGCCTTCAGGTCCTAAACATGAGACACAACGCCAGTACAAAACGCTATTTGTAACTATCACTGGGCTTTGAATAATAAAAAGAATTAAAATGACTGACAACTTATATTCAGCCACAGAGAACACTCAGAATCTAGTAAATATCTACATAGCAATTTTCATGCAAATAATTTACCCTTAACATTATAATATTTTATCAGAAAAGTTGCTAAGACGTGCACAAAGGAAGAATACCCTAAATGTTATGGCTCCTTCTTCATGTTGAACAAAGAAGTTCAACAGCGTTCTGAAACTCTCTGCAGAGATCACTTATTTTCAGTGTGTTTTCTCTCACACGAGGCAGCCAGCTATTGTCATTAAAATATACTGGGAAAGAAGACGGGAAATAAGAACAATATTTTTGTCAAACAGCCCCTGGTTTTCCAAAGCCAAGGTAAAATGTAATTTGTTTAGTGTGTAACAAAAGCAACCAGTGGATTTAGATTCCTTCTTCCTGTGACTGTCTGGTTTCTTCTTTGTATACAGTTTATTTAATTGTGTATTGTTCATGCAAAGAGGCTTTCAGTATAAGCCATTTTAATTTCCCTTATCAAATGAAATCATGGTCATGCAAGTTTAAGAGATTCCGGTCAGCAAATGCTATTCAGAGTCACAGCATAAAATTTCCCTTGAGTTTCTTTATAGCTTTTATGTTTAAATTTTTTATCCAGACTTTGACTTTTGAAAAAAAATGAAAATAACTTGTACAAACAATTCCAATCTACAGAACCGTAGAACTGTGTTTGATAAACCAAGTATAAGGAGTACAAACATCTGTAAGTTAATAGTCCTGTATTGCTCCTGAAGGGGAGAGCAAGGGGACAGTGGAAAAGATTCACAACCGTGTAGTTTCCCAGGAGAACGCTGCAGAGTGCAGGCACGTGGTTCAGCACATTTCTGTGCACAGACAGCACAGAGTTTTCATGACTCTTTCTATGGAGATGAAGAGCCGGATTCAGATATTGTATTCCATGCTGGTACCCTCCAGCAATGTAATTAGACAATATTTTCATACTCTTTTTGAACTGGGGTTCAAAACAGGTTCTTGATTAAGGACGTAGTCCTTGGTCAATGTATAAAGTTTGCAGTCATTCCAGATAGACTGATTATTTCAGTATAAGCATCAGTATACATAGATATGTACGGATATATACGCATCGAAAACCTGCCCTGAAAGCAACCTTGGGAAAGACTGGCAAGGATACAATTCACCTGCAAACCACCAGAAGTGTTAAGGCCACAGAATGGAAACACAGAAGTAAGGATTATTTTAAGTTCTTAAAGAAAGACTCTGGTCTCAATTGGAAACCTGTTATGAATGCAAATTAATTATTTCATAAATGCTCTGTTACTCAATATTATTAGCAACCCTATTATATGCTTCCAGGATACATTTCATGTGTGCCAGTGCTCATGACTACATGGTATAATCATAAGCAATAATACATGAGCAGTCTATAAACAGTAAATTGTTAACTTCCACTAATGATTTCCTAAAAGCAAAAAGGAATAGTGATAGTGACAGAGATTTCTTTCTCAGGACAGACCTAGATGGCTTGTTGCCCCGGGCATGATTATGAAGTGATCATACATTTAGCAATTCAGAAGCAAAACCACAAGCTCCACCTATGCTGGTCTTTAACACCAGTTAAGGGAGAGCAAACAGGATCCCAGTAACCATCCAAAATGTTTGGGGTTGTACAAGCTATTGCCTAAAAAGGAAGCCTAGAATAGATTTTTCCCTAGAATGAAACCTGGGTTATTTAGAGAGAACTCTCAAACAGCACAGGTTGATCTAAAATAGTAGGAGATCTGCTACCTACCATTGTAGAAACAGATCAATCAAAATCAGAGTTTTGCTCTCTTTTAAGTTAGAAAATCGTTATTATCAATTCTTTCACTTGCCACCTAAAATTCTGTGGAAGTATTGTGGCAAGACTTCCACTTGCACTACATATCAATACCTAAGCTTTTATATAATGCACACTGTACGCCAACCCCCACCATTTCCTATACACTTACCGTCTTGCGTGTTCTGACTGAGGACCTGTGAGCGGAGCTCCTCCAGGCTAATGCCCAGGCATTTAGAAATTTCCTCTCTGCTGTAGGGCTCAGGATGCAACGCCGCCTCCACCACGGTCAGCATTTCCGCCAGGCTGACCCCCAGCCCGCTTTGCACATCGTGGAGTCTCGACATATTTTTCCAGTCCAAGCCTTTTGACTTTGCGAGAAGCTAAAATACAAAAAATAAACCAGAAAATAGCGTGCCTTTCTCTTTAAAACTATTTCATTGTCCATAACCACCTTTAAGACCCATCTACTTTTTTTTACTTCTTAATATGGAACCATCAGAAGGCACTTTCTATCAGTACACAGAAGATAATCGTATTTCTTTCTAAAAGGTCTGTGAATGGCAGATATTCTTCCGTCAAATCAGATATTGTCTGTAAAAGCCATACTGGCATCATTTGTATGGTCTCAAATCAGTAACTGATCTTTTTCCATGGATGTTGTTACTTCCAAGCGCCTTATTAGCCTTTTACAATCGCATTCAATTGCTTTTACAAGCGTTACAATATTGTAACCCTGTAAGTCCCTAAGAAGTCTGTTTCTGTACTCTTAGAATTTGCTCTAACATTTAAAACCCAGTTTGATATTTCAAATATGCTCCTGGAATTTTCTGATGAACGTTTGAAGTTGTCATTAAAACTCTTTCTTCTAATAGCCTTAAAAATATGAAAGTAGGTAAAAGATTTGTGTGGTAGAATTAACTGTAACCCTTCTCAATCTCCAGGGTTTAAAGTAAAATTTAAGTACATTCTTTTCACACCCAATTTAATGGAAGTTTTGAGCCTTACAGGAAGGTTACGATGCGTTAGTCAGAATCTGCTCCATTCTTGTGATTGCTATAATGTGGATTAGTTATAGATACATCTGGTTCTCCTACTCCAGGCAATGATGTCATGCTTTGCGTATCTTTGTGATGTTTTGGCAATTGCCAGTAGTTAGTTCAACACACCAGAATCCTAAAAGGAAACATGTCAAAGAGGCTTTTTTCTGGAAGGTTGCTACGTGAGTGGATGCTCTCGTGTGCCTAATGAAAATGGTTGAGTAAAGCAGCTTTCCTCAGAGGGTGGAATATTTTTAATGTCACGAATTACAGAATAATATTAAGCGGTCATTGTGGGATCCTATTGACTTACCATCTTTGATTTTAACGGACTACTGCAGAGTAAGGCACAGAGCAGCAGGTACACGCCAATGTCGTTTTACTGTATTCATAAGCACACGACATACCTCCAATTCTGCACCATTTAAATTGAGATTAAAGCTTCCCAGTGTGCCAGATCAGGCGGGATGTTTGCAGAGAGGCGCACAGCAAGATCAGGGGATGAAATCCTTTTGCTGTTCAAATCAGTGTTAAAACCTCTCACCAACAGGGCCAAGATTTCGCCCACTGTGTTTTGTTATTCTTTCCAATAAGCACTGGTTTTGGGCGAGATTGGTTTGAAATCCTTTATGTCTCAATTCAGCAAAGCCATCAACTTCCTGGGTTAAAAAAATGATGGGATTTACACATGTCTGAAAACTAGTTGCTTTGTGCAGAGTGCAGAAGATCTGCTGTCCAGCTATTTGCTATAGATTCTCACCCTCCTGCTCTCCTCCAACAGTGCTTTTGTAGGGGTTCTTCCAGTTTTGCTTTATTACAGTATATAAAAATTAACTACTTTTGGTGCCATCTAGTGACTTGCTAAGATTTATGTGAGGCTTAGTAGAGCAGAACAAACAAAATCCAATCAAAATCCTAATCATATGACTCTGTCACCATCTAAACCAGAGTTTTGTATGTTCAGAGGCAGAGAAAGAAGCAGCACTGTCTAGTGGCTAATGCAGAAATCGGGCTGAGAAAATTTTCTTGGAAAAGAGTGATTAAGTCACTTCTGGCTTGCTTTTCAAAGGCTCTAAGTACCTATAACCCTATGGCCTTTATGAGATCGTATTTTAGCTTACTTCATGGTAAGTTAGAATAACAATTACGGCTTTATTTGTTTTACTTAAATACTCAATACCTCTTATGTCGGTGCATGTTTGTGACATGTTCTTAAATCTGCTTCAAGGTGTTAATGGATTTTTTTCCTCCTACTTTAATCCTGATGTTCAGCATCCCCTAGATTTTTATTAAACAGAACTAACAATTTACAAAAAAAATGTTCTATAAGGTACCAAAAATTTTTCTACTTCCTTTTTAAATAAATAATCCCCTGTAGCAACCGGTCATGTGTATTGTCACATCTGTTCCCGTTTCTGTACTTCAAGGGAGATGCTGTTTTTCAGAGGAGCGAACTGGGCTGGGGTTTTACAGGTCAAATGTTCCTAATGGAACCTGACCCGCTCAGGCCAGCGGGCTGGGCTTTGATGGAAACGTCTGTCCTGCTTATATCCAAGTTTCAACCCTAACAGCACTGGGAAAAATACTATGGGCAAACAGAAATGGTTTTTGAAAATAATCTAGCTGCAGGAGCTCAAATTGTAATGGACACAGAACAGAAATGGGAAAAAATCCCATCTATTAAATGTACAAAAGTAATCTGAATAGTGATCCCACAGTTGGATATTTTCTTGATGATCTCTGACTAGATGGATTAAAGACGTGGACATTATCCAGCTGGCTCTTAACTGCCAGGACACAGCATCTGTAGGCTTCATTGTCCTTTAGTGTTCAACACGGCCGCACTGGGGAACTGTAAGTAACTCAGAGAAAACATCCTTAGTAAATGACGGGACAAATATAAATAAAAGGAAGTCTGACTGGCAGTAAGTATAGGAATACTTAGCCCTTATACAGCAACATCGCTTTATTACACTTTACATTTCCATAATGTCATCTGAGCATCTTTCTGTATTTAACAAACATTAGTTGATTAACTAGATGTGGTTCCAGTTGCAGACGTTCCTGGCACCACTTTGGGGCTGGCAGTGAAGTGCACAGCATGCGCTGATGCTCTTGTTCATCCTGCAGCACCTACTGTGTGAGTTTTCGGAAGTATGAAGTGCAAGTTAATTTCCTTTGGAATTGTGAGTGTTCTGCAGAACATAAGCGTCTTTAACCGTACTGTTAACGGAGTACGGGAAAGCACTCGGAGGCTACAACAAGAATAGCGAAAGAATGACTGTCCAGAAGGGAAGCAAAAGGAGCAGAACCTGGGAAAGTTAATTTTGTGAGGATGATCAAGAGTTCACTTTGTTGTAGGACAAGCTGACATCAAAATGTTCTATACTGACACCAGCAGGGATATCTTGTGTTGGCATCTTTACTTACATGGAACTTTCTGCAAACACAAAATTCTAGAATGACCTAAAGCAGAGAAGGAAAGAAAAACGTCTATCCTAAGGCATTTACCAATGAGAATTTCTTTTTAAAATATTACTGTTATTTCATAGTTCCATTAGCTTAATGGTGCTTAAAAGACTTCCCTGCTCCTGCTGATGTACCTGCCCTCCTTCACCCCACTGTCACCTGTTCCTAAAGACAGTGTCTTCCTGGCTCAATGTATTTTTATAGTGTGTGCAACTTTCCATCTGGGTAGCATATGTTTAAAAGCAGACAGGTGTACGTTGTTAGTCTCCTTAAAATCAAGCATCTGCTAAAGGTGCCTTTTCAGAGATTGCATCACACATGACAGGAACGTAAAAACAAAAAAAAACCAAACCAAAACAAAGCCCAAATAATAATCTTTCCTTACCACCTTTTCAGTTTACTGCACAGGACCAATAAATTAAGGCAATTTAGAAAAGTACAATTCAATTCACAAAATCTGGTATATGGAACAACATGGCAAAAGCTTTTACACCTTAACACGCTCATCGTAGTTTGTGTTTAGAACAGATCATCTGTGAAGGCTGTTTCATATGCAAAAACATTTCCAAAGGCTTTTCCTAAAACACACACTTAGTCAATTAACTATCATAAATTAGAGGCTTATCAGTTATGCCAGAATCAACACACAGAGAGGTCCTTATCTTGATTTTCTTAATAGCATAAGAATCTTATTAACTTCAGTGACAACAGCTTTAACTATGGTTATTGGTGCTGTTACTTTTACCGTATCTTACATACACCTAAACTGCAGCTATGTTCTTGATACTTGAGTTTAAAGCCCACTTAAAAAGTCATTTGAAATTTAGCTTCCCTCCTGGAAAAATATCTCAACACATAATTTTATATTACATTTTGTCAGTATCTCATCATCTCTCTTTGTTTTCCCTCACATTAACTACGGTAATTTTTCATACAGTTATGATGCCAACAGATGCTCAAAGTACTTTTGAGTATTGCTCAGATTTTGGCCACATGTTTTGTGGCAAGGAGTTCCCTGCTGCAGCTCTTCAGACTTTCATCTAGATTTGTGACCCAAATTCTGTTCTTTCACACGGCACACTGTAACTGCAGTGAATCTTTATGCTTAATCCTAACTTAATCTAATCAAAGACAAATCCACCGTGTTCCTGTAACAAATTCAAATCAAACCCTACATCTACACATTCCTAAATGTATGGTTTACAGAAATCCAGAACTAAATTGGATTTTTCATTATCAAATTCCATACATTTTAGAGATAATTGCAAGCGGTAAACTGGCAGCACAACCTAAGTGTTGGATTTTGATTTGAGCCTGTTTTTAAACTTTACACTGACATACATGCTGCTATGCAGCATTTCCAATATTACTTCCAGGCCTCTAACTAGTAGCTTTGATGTCCTCTAAATCCTAGGAAATACACATCTATTGCCATATATACACATAAACATGTGGCCACACTGGTTGCTTTCCATTATTTGTCATTATTCAGCTTTAATTAGAAACAGTCTATCTTATTAACTGAGAAATTTTTTTGCTGAAAAAATAGACTTTTTTCCCCCGTTGAAATATAATACAAAATAAATTCAATAGAACGAAATCACATGATCTTCTATATAAGGGCACAGTCCTTGCACTTCCATTAAACTCAGCGGGAGTTCTGTTTCTGCAGAGATGGAGGTGTCTGGTTCTGAAAAGAAAAATGCTACTTAAAGTAGCACCTAGCCAGGTGTTAAAGACATGGTTGGTCAGAAGTGGAAAAAAGCACATATTTAGATGAAGGTTTCATTAGAGTTTGACATAAGCCATACGTTACCTTTGTAGCCAGACGACACTCCATTACCCTAATATTGTAATGAGAAGTCGCTGCTTTATTCATTTCAACACAACTGTGAGCAATAACAAACGCTGCTCCACTTGGAAGTTTAACATCAGTTGCCCTCAGAGGACTGAACTCTATCAACTTGGCCTATTGAAAGAAAAATGAATGGTTAGTTTTAATTTACTACTAGCTAACGGTGCACTTAGTTCTATAAATCAAATGCAAATTTGCATGTTTTTTCTCTTGAAAATCCAGGGACAGTTAAGGAAAGAAAACTGACATGAAACAGCGAGAAACGAGGTTTAACCTCATTGGCCAAGTTACACATACATTTCAAACCTTTCCCCCGTAGCTGGATTTTAAAATGTTTCCATTAAGTCTTTGGGTTTTTTCAGCATTTCGCAGAACCCCACCCAACCTATTTTTCTTGCCTGTTTAAGACAACAGTTTTTCTTTGATCTGGAGAAAAGTCCCAGGCCTGGCTGAAGCTGACGTGCGTGCCGCTAGAAACAAGGGGCTTCACATTCCCTTCCCCTTCGCCAGTGTTCGTCTCCCCCTCAGTTTGCTGATTCTCCACTAAATTAAGGTTAGTTCACTGAGGTACAGAATATTACCAAAATTTGAGGACTGACTGGAGAAAGCAATCATGTAACATATGGGCAATCAGACAGAGAAATGAAATAAAATGAAACATAAACTATCTATAAAACTATAGTTAATCTCTCCTTCCTTCCAACACAAGAGACTGCCTCGCCTCAGAGATGTGTTACACAGGCTGTGTAAGATGTTCCCAAGATTCTGTGACCTTTTCATGGAATAAGCTAGGCATGCATTAATTAAATAATTCAGGATGAAATGTAATCAAGAGATTAAATTCACATCTGGTTTTTCATTGGGATAAGTTGTAAATCATGTGCCCTGCTTTGGCTTCTTAGAATAGGCTGTAGCTCTGCAAGCAGGGACGTCTTACTGGTTTTGGCATCGTTCACCTCCAGAGAATTCCTTGAACAGCTAAAGTGCTAAATAAACAATGACAAATCTGCTTGTACATTATGTACAGCATGTGTGTTACTCCCTGCCATTGAGATTCTGGACCACCTCACAAAATCACTATCAAGACAGACAAGCTTGCTTACATTTAAATATACCCTTTAAGAACTGCTACATTAGATCAGAATGTACCACTGTCCGGTTTCTGACAGTAGCCGTAAATGGATATTTAGGGGGGAATATAAAAATAGGACAAATACAAAACAATCTTTTTTTCCCCGCTATATTTTTTCCAGCTTCCTAAAAGCAAAGATTACAGTGGTTCCACTTACACTGGAAGGAACAGCAGACTATGATGTTTAATAGCTACAAACAGGCTAATACTCTCTCAGTGTATCCAACAAGGTCCTTTTTTGAACCATTTTTCAACTTTTGCCTTACACAGTGTTCGGTATTTCTCAATTTAACAGCGAATGTTTTGGAAAAACACACCAAACTTCCTTGTTTGTTTTTAACAAGCTGCTTGCTAATGTCATTGTGTTTCTATTAGTGCTTTGGTTATGAAAAACATTGAATTCTCAGTTTACCTTCTCTTACCCATTCAAGAGCTTTCGAGAGCTTCAAAATATCACCCTCAAAGATACTTGTTTTCAAAGATGAAAAGTTTTAAATTATTCCGTCACTGCTCATATGAAAAATAGCTCTGATGAACCTCAGTGTCTTTTATTGTACTTTTCTCATTCTGTTGGGTTTTTCTTTTTTGTTTTTTTTTTAGTTAGGAGGCCAGAATTGCATTCAGCCGCAAGTACACCAAAGCATGGCTATTTTCTGGTTTGTTCACCATTTCTTTCTAATATTTTCTTACATTTCCTTTGCCATTTTGATCACCACCTCTGTGGTATCTGAAAAGCCTCCACTTACATGATCATCTGTGTGTATGCCAGGAAAATATGCTGCTTCCTTCAGCATCCGTGTAGCTGTATGCTCACTGCTAACAGTATAAAGTGTGAAGGAAAGGTGTAGAGTAAGTACAGGTGGTGTGACGTTGAAAATACACACCCCATTATGGAATTAAACATTTGGTGTAATTCGAGGAAATAGCTTATTTTCTTTATAAGCTTATCAAAGATATGGCATTAAGGAACAAAAGCTGTAGAGATACAATATCACAATTATTAGGAAAGTAAAGGTTGTCATGAAACACTACGTTAATTTCAATAAATGTATTTTGACAGGTTTTAGGTTTGAACAGTCACAGTCCTGTGCACCTTCTGGGCCAGTGGCTGAACTCCACTGTAAATTCCACTGCAAGCACTCATGCATAACTTGGCAGGTCATGTATCTCATTGCCAGTCCACCTTCTGTCACCACGGTTAAGACAGCGAGATGGCTTCTGCATCAGAATCCAGCCACAGAATTGTCTGGAATTAGCAAAACTGGGGAAAAAAAAAATCTCCATTGTCTTTGTAACTGGACCTGGCAAAACTTCCTAGAACTGTTTAGTTCTAAGAAGTTTCAAGAAAGCATTTTTGTAATAATTATCCCATTTACACTGAATACAAAGCATACCGACCATTCAGATTTCATTATATGGGAAACATTCTAAGTTCAGTGCTGAATTAGCCCAATAGTGTGGAACCTGGTGCTTTGCTAGAGTACATCTTTCCCCACGTCTTTTCTTTCCTCCTTCTTGCCATTTCTCATTTTCATCATCATATCCCTACAAACTTGTCCTACTCTATTGCACACAAGTTTAGATATGTATTTCCTCTTCCATTTGCATACCAATGGTGCTTAAATTAACATCACATTGTTAGTTTAGATTACAAAGATCCACATACAGTTCCTTCTTCTGCCAGAAAAGAGATCGACTGGTCCATTCCTCCACCTTCTGTGCCAATATAACGTTCGCTCTTTGTGCAAATTTCTGCAAGTTCTACCTGAAACAAAACATGAACATGTGAATCTTCAGCCAAGGTTCAAGATAATACTTTTATACTGCTTACATACGAACTAGCGAGAAAAGAGCTCTGAAACCATTGTCTCTCATACACCAAGTAGTATAAGCTGGTATCAACCAAGATGCCAAATGGCCCCTTTTTCCTTTTATTCTGAAGCAAAACAGCATCAACTACTTGGCCTCTGCTGGACTCACCATGGCCAGATGCTTTTCAGGGTATCCTTGTTTAGACACTTAACTCTTCTCCTCCCCCCTTCCTCATTCACCTCACACTCCTCCATCCTAATAGCCAACATTTTGTTGATTTATTAGCTGAATCCATCTATACAGGCATCCTAGTGGCTTATGGAAAAATGGCAAGTTGTTACTTTATACTATTTTAACACACTGACTCTGTAATCAGAAATCAGGCATTGAACCTAACTCAGAAACCCTTTTTCATTGTAAATACTCTAATCAGTGCTGCTTGTCATTTCTGCTTGAGATATTGTACTCTGCTTACATTATTTATCTCAACTAATTGGTAACTATGTGTGATTGGCATTCCTTTGTGACATTTTAGGCATATCTCTGTGCATTCTGATACCAGCAGGTCAGAGGATACTATGGGAGGGTGAATATCGCTATCATAACTGTCAAAAATAATAATTTACAGGAAAGCTTTCAACCATCAGGCCAAGTCAAAACAAAACACAACAGAGGCCTTGGAGAATGGTCGAAGAACATAGACTAGTCAAAAAGAAGTAGGTCAAAAGGAAAGCTTCTGTGTCCACCTACCATGACCCCAACCAGTTTGTTTTTCTAAGCACAAGGTAATCACACGGAAGATGAGAAAATAACTTAAGTTCTCTTTAAAAAATGTCTAAAAGCTGCTGTCCGTTTTTCAGTCCAGGGGCAAACGCAGATTCCACGCTAAAGAGGCAGCATCACAGGATTGAAGCAGGCTGACCAGCAGGGCAGGGACATTAGCCAGCACACAGCTGTAAAAGGCAGCAGACAGAGGCAGTAAATCACGGTGCTAAGAGAGGTATGTGCAGGGTGCCTGCCGGCTTGCTCCCTCCACTTCTGTAATGGCACCGCGGACAAAGCTGGAAAATTGGTGCTTAGATCAATGTAATCAGGCTGAACAGTTTGCAAATGCACTAACATGAATTTACTCAGCTCACAACGCAGTTACAGCCAATAAGCCTTAGGCTGATAAGCAGAAGTTTTCAAAAGAACATTAACAAAGCTACTCTCAAACTACGGAGGCTGGATCTCTTTCAATCAAGCACGGTAAATGACCACTCAGAAGAAAGAGACCATTAATGAGACAACATAGAAAGCGCAATAAGCAAAAGCTTTTCTGCGCTGCTTTTCCTTTGCGTCTTTTAAAGATGAGCTGAAATAGAGATAATGCTTCTTTTATTTTTCTTGAGAAAGTATAAGAACATCACACATTTTGCTGTTGTTTCTTTTTAACAAAAGCTATCTCCTAGTGCCTGACTTTTGCTGAAGATCAGGTTCAGCAAAATTAATTTTTCCTCCCGTGTCTCATGTCCCCACCGAGCAGCCCCATCACCAGTTTGAACTTTAAACCTCTTCATCCCACCAATAAAAGCTTAACATCCAGTCACCACGTGTCTCTGCTCCAAATTCTAATGAATGTAATGATACTTTTTTCCCTATTTAATGCTAAAATCCTCAGCCACAGCTCCACAGAACAGAAAGATCTCCACACACAGTAGTCTCTAGATGCTCACTCCTTTCTACATGTGAAGGCGTGCCTATTTACAAACATCTGTTGCTGGGATGTGGAAACGCTGGCATGTTTCAGCCAGTTCTGCTGAACCTGCCTTTCACCCCTCTGAGAGCAGCGCAATGTCACATCCCTGATTTTGGTGGCCACTGGCAGGAGACATCAGGCTGGAGGTCATTAATGTGACTCACTGGCAGCAACAGAAACTTGTCCGTGCTGGCTGAAAAGACCACGCCAGCACACTGGCCATGCACACTTAAATAGGAGCTGTGCTGCGCAAACCTGGCCCGAAGTACAGCTCCCGAGGTACTCACAATGTATGTTCCACTCCTGGGCACAGCTGCCTGAGGTAGTATTTCATCTGCAATTGCTAGATAAAGCTTTGTAGAGCCAGTAATTAAGCATTTCACCCTTCACTTAGTCTGGCTGCATGTCGTCTCCATATACACATCAGCTGCCACTTGATTGCTTAAATCTTTTAGACTTTATGAGCCTGTGCTTATTAAATAAATATCAGGAGAAGTCTTGCCGAGGAGGAATGTTAACAATTAGGACAGTGCCACTCCCCTGTCCCTTTACACAGTCTGGTGAATTGTGCCTGGTTAAACGTTGGGCCCTGCTCCGTCCCAGCTCACCAGCCGTCCAGCTGCGTGTGCTGGGCTAACAGCGCTGTTCCAGCTTGAGCAACTTGTGTTTTGAAACTCGGCGAGGATTGGCAGGACCACCAAGTAGTAACTGGCAAGGGTTGAGAAGAACCCTCTCCACAAGACAGCCCAAGGCATCCCTGAAACATTATTTGGTTTCTAATTTAAACAGGCCCTTGCTGACACAGGCTGGCCTTCTAATACTAGGATGAGAAGCATGTGAATGGAGAGGAAATTGTCATCTCTATAGAAAGCAGTTTCTACTTACTATTGAGACAAATGGGCAAATGTTTGCCTTTTTGCTAAAACCAGTGAAAGGTCAAAGTTCAGAGGAACTAAATTGTAGCATTGGAAACTAATGTGAAGACTAAACTGTGGAGCCTTGTGTCCATATGTGATACTGGAAAAGGATGGTCATATGAGTGAAACAGTGAACCAAATGTCAGGAGGTCTGAGCTCAATTTCTAGCTCCACATGAAGTTACTTGTGATTCAGGGAAAGTCCCTTTAATTCATCATAGCTCCATTTCCTCAATAAAATAGGAGTATCTTCCCCTCTTTGTAACTGGTTATTGCTACTTGGGATTCTTAGATGATAATGCTATAAATATGTGTGATGTCATTACTATAAAGTGCAAAAAACACATTTTTGCTACACAACTCCTCTGACTTTAAGCTTCTACAGAAAATATCTCTAAGGAAAATATTTGCTAGAACTATGTAATAAAATCAAATAACTTGCCTATTTCAGAGCAATGCCTTACTCTGATTCAACTTGAAACACTCGGAAGCTTTTTTAGGGCAGGGACTCTTTGAATCATCCGTTATTTAAATCTCTCTGTAGTGTATGTCCCACCTGTAAAAATCCAGAGCTTCTCAGATCAGATCCCAGACTTCACTGCGCAGTTTGGCCACATCTCAAATGTGTATCTGAACCTGGGCACCCATCACCTCCTCCTCCCGGCTGCACTGCAGCTCCTGCAGAGCAGTAACTCAGAGCATCCTCACAGCCACATTTGGGGACCACCCCCCAGGCTTCCCACAGCATCACCTGCCCGGCAGGCGGGTCACAGGAGGCAGCCACTCCTCAGTTGGGCTCAAAGCACAAATGTTATACATCTAAAATAAACTATGTCATCCCTACTGAGTTCCTCAGGAGTCCCAACAGGCGTTCCTGTAGAATTAGGTGAAAGTGGGCGTTTGTTCTTCAGGAAGCACCATGAGCAACACGCAGAATGGATAAACCCCGTGTGCACACAGACTACGCTTCCGTCTCATGTATTTTGATCCGTACAAGAGAGCACTTCAAGCCAACCACGAAACATGACTAGTTCTATGCACCCAAGACCCATTAGCATGGTTTTTCCATCCCTAAAGCAGTATTTCAAAAACACTAATAAATCATAATTTAAGTCTTCATAGAATTTTACATACTTTACTTTAAAAGCATTCCTATAAGGCTGCTGTTATCTTCAGCTTAGAGACAGCACAGATATTTGCATGATTTGTTCAAAGTCATGTGAATCAGTCACAAAGCTGAAATGAGAATTCAAAAACATCCCTATTCCAGTATTGTGGCTCATTTCTCTAAAGAATATGGTCTCAGGCAAACCTTTGCATGGTCGGTTTAACACCTTTTTAAGATGGTGGTAATGAAAAGTGGAACAACAAGATACTAAAACTGAAGTAAAAATGGGTGTGAACAGTAGCATTATGACTCTAGAACAAAATTACTTAATTATATGAATCAAAAATTTCCTTCTCCCAACTGTTCTGTGATCCCCATATGATACGCTACTGCCCTCTGAATTTCTGTATTATTGTTCCAGAAAGTTGTTCCAACCAGGCTGGCTGGACCAGCTCATCAGTTGTGAATAATAACTCTCTTGTGGACAGTAAGTCCTAAGCTGTCGTCTATGCTATTAAACAAGTAAAGCGAGATCTTTAATGTAGTAATTAAAAAAGTAAAGCTCAAACATTAGATGTTTCTTTTGATCTTGCCACCCCCCTGACCCCCCCCCAAGAAACAAACCAAACCAAACCAAACCAAACCAACAAACCAAAAACCTAGCCGAGAATGGAAGTGAACGTAATGCCCGCGAGTAAGTAACGGGCTGTCAGCTAGCTAAAATTCATTCAAAGACTCGGGTTGGAATAAAAATACAGAATATATTGACAAAAAAACAGCCTTTGTGGGTCCAACCAAACCTGAAAGTGGCCTCTTAATATGGACCAAAGGGCAAGTACAGGTATTTCCCCAAAACATTATTTTTTGATAAAGAGCTTCCTGAGCTGAATGTGAACTCTGCACATTTAGAAACCAACAACGGATTTCTTATAGATGAACTTGTTCAGACTCCCTTTTAACTTATTCAAAGCATGTAGAACATCCAGTAAAAAGGACTTCTCCAACCTGTCAGGTAAAGAACTATCTCCTTTCTTTGATTATGAACATGCACCTGACTAACTTCATTTAATACCTTCTGGCTCTTACAATGTGAGGGGCAGAGAGCAATTGATTCCTATCCACTCCATCCATTACATTTGTCATTTTATGGACCTCTATCACTTCCTCCTTTAAGTGCATTTTTTCAAAGAGTTCTAGCTTATTTTTGGGGACCTCATTCTGACCCTTTGATCACCCATTTGGCTTTTCCCTGAATCTTTTCTAGTTTAACTGTCTTGGTTGGTGAGAAAGGCAAGAGGCAGCAGTATAGCTTTTCTTAAGACCACCTAAGAAAAAATTTCTTTTGCTACTTTTATGTGGCAAATAAACCACATAAAATTTGTGTTAATTAGTGCTGATATAACCATATGGTAATGCAATCTCACTACTATTCCACCTATTTCACTGAAGTTACTGTCCTGACACTATAGTCAACAGGAGAGTCTATGTGACCACATCAGCCGCTCCAGTGCAAAGTCCCTTTGTTTGAACCAGCTTTGCGGTGGTGGGGCTGCAGAAAACCTTTCCCTTATGCTCAGTGTTGTGAGGTCTGCCAGGATGAGCTAGAATAAGCAGGGAAGTTGGGATGGAAACTTAAATATCTAAAGTCTAGCAATACCCGGAGCTATTTTGTACAATTGATCTGTTTAGCCTCTGAGCACGGGAGAGGGATGAGCATAACACGACAGTAGTAGCAGCTGGTAGGTGAGTTAAACCTTGAAGTCTCCCTGGTGATCAAGAAACATTAAATATTGCAGCTTTTGAATGCCAGACCCGATACGATACATACAAACACAACCAATGCTTTTATATCTGTTGGCAAGTACACATGCCAGGCTGGCTGTGCGTCCATGGGAGATGTTTGCTATCCGTGAGTTACATGAAATATTAAATGTAACATTTTCAACAACAAAGAAGATACAACATATCAAATGAGAATATCCATAGGTAAAACAATACAAAGCAGCATCATTAGGAGTAGAATCTCAGCGCATACAATTCACTCGCTCACCTAATAAGCAATTAAGCATTCAGAAAGGTATGTGAAGAAATAATCTATTTAAGGAAGCTGCTGTCTCTTGAGGATTTAAAACCGAAACTCTTAGGTTTTAGACAACTTTAGTTGCAGCGTTTGGAAGAATCTAAACCTAACAATGTACAAAATGTATTTTTTCAGGCTGTTCTTTTTCTGAAGCTTAATTCTGAAGTCTGCTCAGAATGTATTCGATTGCAGGAGGCAGCGCTTCCCAGCTTGTCTACCAGGCAACTGGCCCCCATGTGCAGAGCAAGGCTGGCCTTTGATCTAGGAGCTCTACTAACTACCTCTGCTTTTTGTTTGAAACAATTTAAAGTTCTCCCTGATAAGGAGCAAGTCAATCTTGGGTTACAAAGACAGAAATTACTACCACTTAAAGCTGTTTTATCTTTGAGCCACAAGATTTCCTATCCAGCATGCACAAAGTCTAATCTGGGAAATCATATTAGTGGAGATATAATTTAGTCTGACAAAGAAGGGTTGTGATTTTTAATTATTAGTTGCCTTATGTGTGGTTACTCTAGATGGAGAGATTTTTTTGTAATAAGAACTTATCAATAGCTCTGCATCATGTTACCTTGTTTGGGATTTTTAATAGAAGAAGTGGCCTTTCGGTAAAATGACACTTTTCACTGGTATGTATTTTTCTCTTCTTGCTTACTTACTTTCAATATGAAACACCTAAAATCCAGGATTTGATTTTCAACTATTTCTGGTCTTTCAAAAATGTTGAAGAACTGCTGAAAGATTATTTTTTCTGACTGTTTCCAGGCTCAATTCAACATTGTATTAGATTTGGCCATATATACCCTGATACCATCCAATACGGCTCATTTGAGTCTCTGTTGCCCCATCATTTATTTTATTTTCTCTCAGTTTGACGTTATTGATAATGAACACAAAGGCCTAAATGTACAAAGATATCCAAGGAATAATGAAAGTGAGCAGATGATCACTACCACTTACTTATAAAAAATTTCCTAAAAATAGAGACCTAAAGAATTATCTGAGTGAGAACAGATAAGGGAGTTTCACTTTTAATAGTCCCTTTGCTCACAAAGAGGCCAAGGGCCAACTGCTCTGATTTTCACTCCTGCAATGGGTCTGGACAGTATGTAAACTGTGACAGAATTTGTCCCTATATAACTGTCACTGCCAATATGTTCCATAGCAGTGATCAATCCCTTTCAATCTCACATAGACCTTTAAAGAAGTAAACTTGTGTAAGATTAAACCCCTTAAAAGAGTAAGACAATTAGTGAGCAGGAGACAGGCAAATATTTGTTAGTAAAACAGAATTAGTGTTGCTTAGTAGTTTTTTGGAACAGCTCACCCTACATTACCCAGAAACTTGATATATACAAATCCAGAATGACAGCAGCCAAAATAAAGCAACCTTCTCTATAAAATCATAGTATTGGATTGTATCTGCCTCAGTGGTTTTATGGAAGTTCATTCTGGCCAAAGTTAAATGTGCTAGATTTTATATATGTAACAATGCAGGAATAGTGACAGCTAATCTTCAAGATAAAAAAAACCCCAATCTTCTTCCTGTTTTAAATTTTATTGTTCATGACGAGAAGCTCCATGAAGAAAATACCGTCATTAATATGAGTTATTTTAAGACTCCCATTTTCAGTGCTCCAAAAGTCTTCAGCATGCAAATGTAAGTAACTCGAGTGCTTAAATATCTATTGAGCCAAAAGTCCTGTGTGTACATTTACTCTCTATGGTTCCCCAATGCAAATTCATTAACATTTTGGCCAGTTTAATCTGAAAAGTCAGACTCAGTCTGCTGCTTCACTTTACAATAAATAGTGTTGGTCATTTTATGGCAAATTCAGTGTAGATTTTCTGTGAACGTCTACAGCATACAGGACTAAAAATGGAGTAAAAACATTTACAGATAAAGATGAGTATTTTACAGTAAGAAGAAAACATTCTCTGTCACTCACGGCAAATTTATAGTCTAGTTACATAGTGATTTTTTTTAAATCTGTGCATGTTTTGTACATACGTATATATGTACAAAAATAGCTTCTGAAATATAAGGCACTATATTTATTAAGGTATAAAATGATGCCCAAATTTTGAGGTTATTTTTACCAGCAGGAATGTCTTGGTTTTTAATAGGAGGTCTTGACTAGGAATAGATTGCTTAAGTTACCATCTGCTTCCAGTTTGCATGCAAAATCCCAATTAGCTAAATTTCATATACGTTTTGCAAGGTAATTATGCTTACTTTTTTCCAAAATGGGAAAATATTTGTCAAGATAGTATCTGGATGTCCTCATAAGCACAGCAATCTTAGCTTGACTTCGTCTGCCCTCTAACATGCTCAAATAGAAGGTTATCAATTTGGTTGATGAGAGATCACAGCCTTTGATTACCAACTGCTCCAAAGTCCTCTGTTTCCCCTGATTACAAACACACGTAGTCAAATGGAACAAATTAAAGAACCCTGAGTTTTAACTCTATGGGGAGAAAGGAACTTTAACATTTCTCAGTATTAACAGTACTTTAAAATACTGTATCTAGCTACCATTTTGTGTGTGTGCAACTGGAGTTTCTCATATAAATAACCTGAGCATGCATCTATCAAATATTTTTGATGCAGCAATATTATAAAATAATCCTAACCAGTATTATCAGCATGTTATTAATTTCAAACTCACACTATCGATATGAATCCTGACAGATTTTCTTGCCAGATAGCTAGATATTAAAACCCTATTGCACATGAGAAAAACTGTTAGGAAGTGGTATTTGATTAAAGCCCGTTCCTTATTATATACAGGCTTCAGAAACAACGTAGAAAGGATTCCAGTTGGCTTATCCTCCCACTGAAAACAATGACATTGCCAGGTATTGTTACTGTTTAAATACAGGACAATGTTGAATGTTTTGAAAATCTCACACTCCAATTGATCTGGGCCAACATTTCAGAAAACTGAAGCCAACGGACCCTGTGCCGTTACAGATTAGATTTAGGTCCTTTATTTCTCATTCTGTCTGACTTGAGATTTTTCTCAGTCTAGACAGAGCCAAATATAATTCAACTTCCTGTGCTCAACATTTCACATTAAATTAAATAAATCCTGTTCACTTTGGATCTATTTTTCCCAATAAGTTTGTGCGCAGCTGCCCAGCCTTGAGCAACAGAAAAAATGTCCGAGTGGCTGAACAGAACTTAGTACCACAAGATTTACCATCTGGACAGCAACACTATCATCACGTCTTTCAAGTCAATCTAGTAACTCAAAAGTTACTAAGTGATTTTCTCTACTCATTACTTCCTACCATGAAACACAAAGCTGCAACAATTTAGAGCATGATTCTATTTCCTTTACAAAAAGAATCTTCTCCTGATGAAAAGTTGTACAAAAGATTGATTTTGTTACAGTAAAATAAAAATCACTTTAAAATCAAAAGCTAATACCGAGCATTGCTGTTCTCTGAGTGATGCCAGCACAGTCTTTGACTGGTATCCTGTTTGGAGGAGAAAAATGGACTCTTTTTAAAGATCGCGTTCTGAATTTTCCGTCTTGTTATTTGAATGCTATTGCACTGCTGCAACTGGTTAGCACTGCACATCTGGCCGAATTGTCTCTTTTCCCTAAACTATTGTGTATGTGTGTGATGGGTTTTTAAAAAAAACTATTGTATGCACACTGAAACAATGCCCTGTTGCAGACTTCTACACGCAGTAATTAGCGAGAGCTTGCTTTTTTTCCTGATCTTGTTTTCAACATCAAAAAAGTGCTATTTTTATAGTAAGCCACCATGAAATTCTAGCCATGTTTTTACAATATTTTTCATTTTGGTTATTTTTGGCTCTTAATCTCATAGGCCCAAACTTCATACTGGAAGTGTTATCTCATAAAAGCTCTAAATTTCAACAACTTTTACTCTACAGCTACTATTTTAAGCGTACATTTATCAGGAAGAAAAAACATATAACTCAAATATTCTCATAAAAATAGTTTCACAGAAACAAAACAGATAAATGTTCCACTCAGTAAAAGGTCAATTTTTCATAACTTTGGCTACAGAAGCCCTACAGTTCAGCCAAATCTGATTCCAAAGCCAAAAGTGTCTGTGTTCTGCTGCTACAGACCATCATATTAAGATTTTGAAAAGTCCATCACACTAATGAGGGGCAAAAAGTCAATCTTTTCTCATAAAATTACCACTATGACCAGATAGTGTTAGTTATAAATAATACCATTTACAACTTTCGCAACTCTTAAGCATTTGAGAAAAAAAAAAAAAAAAGATGAAGGGGTAAAGTGATATTTCTTCCTTAAAATGAAACAAACACATAAATATCCAGAGCCCTAAAAATGCAAGGTCCTGCTTCGCTTTCTAGTAGAAAAGATGTGGAAAGCCCCTGTTTCTGGTCAGCTAAGAATTTCCCTGCCATGGGGGAGCTCCCAGCTGATACGCAGCCAGCATTACTGGATCCTGCACAGATCCCGTTTGACACCAGCACCAGAGGCATAAGGAGCTGCAAAGAAGTGGCCAGAACACGTTTTAGACTTCTGAGGGCTCACATGCCTAGATTGCTCTAATTTATACTCAGACTAGCTCTGCCTTATACAAGGCGGTTCTGCAAGGCTAAGCATAAATTCAGCACAGCAGAGAATCTGGATTTAGCTAGATACAAGAAGTTTCGAAGGCTAAATCATAAATTAACCAAGGACACTGAACTTGTTGTGACTGTCCTGTGAGATTTGGGAAAACTTAAAGCCTGGACAAAAGTAATCAGTCTTCAGAGCTGTCATCCTCTGTCTTAACCACCACAGCCATGTGTCTTCGTCTATGCAAGCACTCAAAACCTTGGGTAAGTTCTTAACTACTCCTGTGTTGCATATAGTGACTTCTCATCTCTACATTAATTGCTCATTTTTCATCACAAGTGCAAAATATTGGCTACAGACAGCATTTCCTGACAAAAACGTGCAATAGTGTCTTCTGTGTTTGTCCAGCTATATTTGAGACACAAGATTAACTTTCAGCAAATTTTCCAACCAGCAAGCAGAAGAGATTTTGGGTTCATTTAACAGAACACATGAGAAGGACAGACACTCAGTGGAGTCTCTGTCTTCCTTCTTTTCCTCCACAAGTTTCTATGAAAATGCCAAATGGAGTTTTTCACCTTTCTTTAGAGCAGGTCTGGCATAACACTGGCCGGTACTCCCAAGCCATGTGTAAACTCAGCTCAAGATACACACACAGTCATTTATTCACTGAAGAAAGCTGTGCAGTATTTCTTGGAATAACAAAAACCTGGCTTCTGCTTTTCCAGATACGGATTTCTACAACCTAGTAAAATTTGGGCTTTCTGGCCTCTCTCAGTTTTATGGATTTTGTAGATACCAGTTTCTGAACACATGCACTCCAGTGATTTCAATCAGTAATTCCCAAGCTTGGGTCATTGGTTACCACCATCAGAGATGTGATAGGACCATCTATGAAAAACCAGACACTTTTTGCCAGGCCAGGTACACACATATAAAAAAGCACATCTGTCACCTCCAATCCTCCTACGGCAAAGTGTCATTCATTGAAGTGGAATCCTCAATTCCTTGTTTTTATCTACCATTGCACTGCATCTCACCTCACAAACCAGAGCCTCTGTTAAGTGTCCAATCCCTTACTTACCTTTTGACCACACATTACACCAACACAGCGCGACGGTGACTGCAGCCACATCCTCTCACATTAAAAAGGTGCCCTGCCTCACCAACCCTGCTTCTTTCTGCCTTAACTCTGCTCCATCCCTTCCTGAAGCGAGCACTGGGAACTGTGCGGTGTGGGATGAGCACTTACTGTGGAGCAGATTGCAGCAGCTACATGAAGAAGCAAGTCACAACTGATCAGCAAAACCCTTCTGTGTGGATGTGTTTACCTCATGACTCGGATAAGTGCTTGTATACAAGCGCAGTTAACAGCTGCCATCATCACGTACCACTTTAAGTTGGCTTTGTACCACAATTTGGGAATGTCTGCCTTAGACAATAGGCACAAATATGCATAAAGTCACATTCGGATCTGTTCTTCTCTCTTCCTGACAATGTTTTAATTTAAAATCCTAGTTTCACTTAACCAGACATTTTTACTGGAGAGAACTTCATTCCCACATGGCACCTTCAAGGACAATGACTCCTCCAGAAATTTGTATTACATGAGCCAAATTCTACTAACAGTTGTACTGCTAACAGGTCACATACTTGGGGGTTGTTTTTAGACTAATGTTTGTTTAAAAAAGTGAAGAATACATTTTGGATTGTAAATACGCTCATTCCAAAAAACCTACGAAGAGAATAAGGAGAGTCAGATGGAAGAATTTTACCTCTACTTTGCGCTGATTATATAATTTATCAAGAAATTGTTCCACAGGCCTCCAACAGATGCTCTGCTGTTAAAGCCACGAAAAGTCATTCGGGGAGAGGGTAAAGGCCTCGGGGGTGTGGTCCGCATGCTTCAGCACATATATCCTCGGTCCTGGCCTCCAGATAGCACATCTGGTTCAGGCATGGACCTGAGAGTTGGCCAAAATACAGGCTTACAATAATGTGCCTTTTTTCAGCTTTAATGTAAGCCTGTTTTCTTGCCAAATTCAAATCCTGCCAAAATTTGGCCAAAGATGTTTGCTCAATTGTGCAATATCTTAAGTTTATATCCAGCAACTCTTTGCAAAAACAATTGTATCGTGTTTTTAATGTTTACGGGCATTAACAATATTTAATTTTAAGTAGAATTTTACTGCTGACACTCTTGTGTTTTACAGTAAATTACCTTAGAGAGGGTTTTTCCATTAGCTTTTAGTGTCACGAGTCCTGCACAGCACACCAAAGCACTGGAGCTAGAGAGACCAGAACTTGGAGGGATGGTTCCATCTAGCAGACAATTCATTCCAGTTGGGTTATTAAGACCAAAATGTTCCTAACAATGAAAAAATAAACAATCTCAGTTTCAAGTACAGACAGGCTCAGGCTTGCAATTATCTGATACTTAGAAAGAGAATCTTTCTGCTGAGTTGCTGGAACCAAGGACCTGCTTCTGGTATCTCCAAAATAAAGCAGAATTTTCATTTTCCTTAAGAACAAAGCCAGTGGTAGGGCTTCAGCCAAAGGTATGTCTGCAATTCCTGTACACAAAACATATATGAGCTGACAGAAATGTACCCCAAGCAGAATTCAGTACAGGCTAAGCTCCTGTGAATTTACCGAGCTTCGTGGGTGGGTTTGCAGCGCTGGCTCTGCTCTGAGCTGCCGCCGTGACGGTACCAGAAGCTGCCAATCATTTTATACCCTACTTGTGTCCTTTTCTCCACAGCTCCTCACTTAAGGCATCCTGAAGAGCTTAAGGTCCACTTTATGCTTCACTTCTAATGCTGGCTTGTGGTATTAGGGAGCCACATCGTGCTGATGGGGAACCAGCAGCCATGCAGCTGTATTCAAAGCCAGATGCTTCCATCTCCTGAAGCAGCCACAGGACTGACACCAAGAAAATCACAATGGTACTCGAAGGACACTCTGCTTTAGGAGGCACAAAGACGTACCAGCGGTGATGGCCTTTGTCATGCTATTTTTAGAATAAAGTTTAAAATTTTACATACGTGAGAGATATCACAGATAATAGATTTAATTCAGAAGTCTCAAATCTGCATAGTCTTTTAATTACTCTTTAGTTGCTTCGTCTTTTTATTTAACATAAATTTCTCTCTGTTGGTAGTTTGAAATAAACATGCAGTACTTACTAAAAAAACAATCACTGAATGTATATGGGGATATATGAATAGCTACATTCTGATGCAGACTTATATGTCAATAAACTATGCTACAACGACAATAATCAGAAAAAACAGCAGTGTTTCCCTACAGAAATGCGCACCTTCAAAAGATTTCTACTACTTTTCCTGAAACAGCTTCAACCAGAAAGACCAACGGTAGAGACCAGCAAACACAAAGAGCCTCCTTTAATGTCTTCTACCATCACTTCAAATTATTTTACTACAAATACAAGGGAATTCATACCTAAAATACTATTGCTGCTCATGCCCCTTCATGAAGAACACTACACAGGCTTGTTTAAAAACAGAAAATGCTTGAGTAACCAGAAACTGATCCACAGTTTCTGGATTGTCTTGAACATGAATCAGGCTTGCAAGCTTATCACGCGATGTTTAAATAGAAAACGTACTTCGGTTTCAAAAAATGAAAATGGACTTTGCCAAGTTCTGCAATAGTTCTGTCCCAAAAGGATAGCATGTTCAACCTAATATAAACAGATTATCCCGCTGGACCCTCCAAGTACTTGTATTTCACTGTTTTTTAAGTCTGTAATGTTTATGCTTATTTTCTGCCAGTGCTAAAGTCTGCAAACCTGCTTTGCAAATTAACCTTAAAGTATGAGAGCTTGTTCCTTAGGAAACAAACCTCAGTAGCAGACTGCAAAATAAATAAAGTCAATTGGTCATGCTAGCCTTAATATAAGAAAGGATATATTGTAAAGAAACCTAATCTATATCTCTACAGTCAATGCAATTTAAACGTCTGTGTTACTGAGCAAAACAAAACTGCAAATATTCATGTTACTGCAAACTTAAGTAATTTATTGGGGTCTAAACACAGGGGCAGGAGTCTGTTTGGGAACGGTGGATTGTGAGCTATTTGTGGCACTGATTGTTCCAACTATTGTATTTTGAAGACCTCAGTGGCAGGTTTGAGGCAGGCTTTGTTGGCTGCAGTCCTCATCTATCGGATTGTCCTGTGGGGTGACCTACATGGCCTATCCTTTAAAAAGCACATTTCCCCATCATTTGGGCAGGCTGACCTGTTCCTGACCCAGCCATCCCTGTTCATCCCATCTGCCCTTCCAGAAATATCTCTGGATTGACATCAGCTGAGATGTTTTTTCCTCAAAGGGCCACAAATCACCTGCAAACAGCAGGTGAGATTTATAACAAGCCTCAAATGTGAGTTCAGGCTGGCTCCCAGGACAACATTGACAATTAGTACTTGGTTTCATGAGTAGTTGGTTCTTTGAGTCAGTTTGGAGACAGATGAGCTCACAAAGGAGAAGATAAAGCTCAAATGAGCAGACAGGAAAATGTCTGTCTGTTCAGTGTTCCTGTCTTTACCGTAAGTGTGCTGTTTCCTGCAGAGCTGCACTTTTAACTTGGTAAATTTTGAAAATCCTTCTCAAATTCCACACACTGAAAATTGGGATGAATAATTGTTCTTACTGGATTGTTTTTCTATATGCTGTTTACTCACTTTTTACACATTCTTTTGCCCACTGCATGGGTTGCCTTCACTTAGTTGTTGTGCACAAGTTGTAGTTTTCCAATGCTAATGGAAATTAATGATTTTTAAAATGTGTTCATAGGAAGAAAAGGACTAAAATGTGATCTTTGTGTCGTGACAGACAAGCCTCCTAACCTTCTTAAAATCACATTTTAATTAGATTATTCCATTGGAAAGCATTCTTTTAAACTTCAAAAATAAAGAAATGCCATTTTGATAATGAGTTTGATCATGATTTTACTAAGCAGTTATTTGTTATTGTAATTCATGTCATAGAATATCTGCAGACCACTATTCTCATTTTTAAAACAAACCCACTCGTATATGCTTTTCAAATTTTAACATTAAAAAACCTGTATGTCAAGAACAGCTGTAGAATGCAGGGAAGTATTTTGAGGGTGAACAGAAACACTTGTTGTATTTCTACATTGGTTTCATAAATTAAATGGATTTGGCTTACCTGAATACCCTTCAGTCCACACAGGAAGTAGTTATGCCACTGAGGTTTGGTTTTGTTAATCTGAATTTTATTAACATTAGTACTGAAATCCCTGTGAAAACAGAAAAACCTTGAGGCTTTAACTTGTCAGTAAATTTAGTTTGAAATAACGTGGCTTATTACTGCCACCTGCTGATGAATAAAACCCTTTCAATGTCAACTTTTTTCAGTGAATGTTTGTTTTAATAGATTTTTATTAATCAATTATATAAGGATACTTTAGAATGGAGCATAAGAATTTTTGGTTAAGTTGTAGAATTTATTAAATAAATTCAGAAATTAAACTGCCTTTGGCATCCCTAATTAAGGCAGCGTGCCTTCCATCTCACGTGCATGTTTTCTTGATCTCTTTAGAGAAGTGAAAATCTAAATAATTGTATCTGTCCAACCTAGAATATTATGTATGCTACAAGACATAATTAAAATAATTTAGTTTAAAGTAGTTGATCTGTTTCCTCCAGGATCATTCTGGGAATGGTTTTCCTAATCCATCCTCATTTCAAAATAATAAAAATAGTAAGCCTGAATGTTCCTAAAGAAACTCATGCTACAAATAGGTGCTGTCAGAATGGGCATGGAGTGACGTGCAGAGGCCTCAGAGAAATATTTAGGTTTAATGGAAATAAAAACACTTTCAGGAAATTAGACAGTAGGGGACAGTCTGCAACTCCTAAGAGAATTGCATTTTTTTGTCCTTACGCTAGTCCAGTCTGTACCTGTAAACTATGTCGGTTAGTGATGTGCTGGTTTTCAGCAGGTTTCATGTAGATGTAACTCACACAAACACAGAATGTAGGATCGGCGAGATCCCCACAACCCTTAAGTGTATTTTTTTTTTTTGTTATCACATTGAATTTTGTAGAAAAAACAACTCCTAAATGCCCGAGCTTTATTTTAAATCTAAATCTTCAGTCTTGCCTTTGATCCTCCTTATAGAAGGCAGGCAGTTTCATATAAGAACTTTATAATTAAAAAAAGGAAAAACATAAAGTAAAAATACTGTGATATTGTCTGTCCCAGCTTTTTTGTTTCAAAAGATTCTCAGGAAAGCTTGCCCCTTCTCCAAGGTTATGGCATGAGATGGAAACCGATTGATAATTATCCTCCTCTGGTATTTCTGAAGGCATTTTGAGAGGTATCATGTCAGATCTTCTCTGTACATGTACTTCTCAATTACAAAGACCTTATGTGAAGGGGAGGTGTTGGGAACTTCAAAAGACTGTAACTTTTGAATCTGGTTTTCGCCCAAATAACATAAAAGGTATCTGATCAGCTGGCATGATTTATGATGAGAAACACATATGTGGTTTTCCTTGCAGCCTGTTCTCTGTCCTGCTGTTTCTAAAAGTCAATGTGAACTATCACAGTGGAAAAGAGGGCTAGAGAACAGATTTTACCAGTTCACAAAACAAGAATGAAATAGGAAATAATGATTCTATGGAGGCTTATGGCGAGTTCTTCTTTGCCAAAGGCCTATATATATGCATTCACCAAAGGCATAAATCTACCAATGCAACAGGCTGAGAAAAAAAGATATACTGTCAACAGTTTTGTTATGTGGTATAGCATTCTAAGTGTTGAAAAATATTTCTTTGTTACGAAATTATGGCCATGTTTTAGCTTTGTTTTTAAGCAATAGTGTCTCAACAAAACAGAGATGCTTAAAGCTGTATTCTGAGACCTATTTTTGGTTTATGGTTTAAAACATTATTTCAAACTGAAACCAGGGTAGCTATGAAAATATAGTGATTGTGCATGAACAGTACACTTTAAGATCAGATCAGTACTACAGCTGGTAAAAGGCAGAGGACGGACTGATGTTAGAAGCAGAGACAGGGAGACTAGGGGTAAAAGAAGCCATCACCTTTTCGGCAGTGGCAAGCTCTTAATTCAGCTCAGCTATAGCATGAAAACATATTCCACAAAGTGAGTGAAAAATACTTGCCATGGATGTAAAAAATCCCTTCAACTGCCTTAGCAGCAGCTCAGAACATGTTTTTGTAACAAACTGAGCTTTAAGCAGCTTTTAATATGTGCTTAAGTAGTTCCCACTTTTGGCAACATGTTCCTGTCCCTGCGCTGCCATACACTGTGCTTCCAGGGAGTGAATTACCATTGGCAAAAATGGCTTAAGCTCAGCTTGTGCCAATTCTGATTTTTCCAAAACACCCGCAGAAGTTCATGTGGATGAGTGACCTGCTCTGAACTGCCATCCAACCACACAAATATCAGCCTGTTACAAGGAAGGAGGCAGAAAAATGTGGCTGAACTTGAAAAGAAGGGCAGGATTATTTCCCTATGTTCAGCATTTGTGAGACCATAGCTGGAATACTGCACCCAGTTTTGGGGTTTCTCAATACAAGAAAGACATTGGCAAACTGCAGGGAGTCCTGCAGAAGGCCATCAAGATGGTTACAAGGGATATCCAAAGGTCCCTTCCAACCTAAATTAGTCTATGATTCTGTGAACAAGCAGCTGTGGAGGAAGTGGAAGAGAGGGAATACAGATTCTTTGAGCCAGGATTGTTTCTAAAGCCATTGTGTTATGAAAATACAGCCCCAGGTTCTCCAGAGCAGAAGTGTTAGCTTACATATGCAGTAATTGATTACAAAACATTTCACTCATTCTCCAGGAGAAACTGAACTGCTGCCAGTTGCAGGGATTACATCAAGAAAGATGAGCTGAAAGAAGGATTGCACTTTTAGAAAGATTGAAATATCAGAGGCCAATCTGAACAAACAGGTGGGAGACAGAAGCAGCGAACCTATTGCTCTAAACTAGTACGCACAGTGTAGAATCAATGGGATTCCATCTGCTTGTATCATTCATTTTACACAATTAAACTCTATATTTCAACAGAAGTTTGTCAGATTCTGAGAAGCTAACCTGTATTACAACTGCATAAAGAGTTTCATAGAAATTAGTAAATAAATACAATAAATACTTACAAGTATGAGGAATTGGTATTTGCCAGTTGCACAACTTGACTTTTTACAGGTTTGACTGCAATTAGTATATCTTGTTCTATAGCCATGGGGAGCACAGCATAACCACAGTAGTCTATATGTTCTCCTACCAAAGAAACAGACATTTGTAATATTTAGGAATAATTCTTTCTACCATAGCAGTGTGGGAACAGAAGTTCCAGCTAAAGGGCCTTGGACAGATTATGCAGAAGTATGGTTTTTATGAGTGTAAGAAGTGACAGCCCAGGCCAGTGAGAATGGTATCTCGGGTCAGAAAACTGCCCCCCGTATATATGATGTGTGAATGTCCTTGGGCCTGGTCTGCGAATGAGTGGGAACGTAACTGAAACAAAGATAACATCAGTGTGCTGTGTTTTTAATAACAATTATTGGAAAAACATCTATGTAACATCTTAGTCCAGGTCCGTATCTGTAAATCCTATAAACTGTCACTGGCTAATAAAGAAGGCCTCAGCCTGGCTCAGCTCTCTGCTCTGCCTGGCTCTGCGCTCCTTCCTGAACAAGATCTCTGTCTGTGCGTGCATCTCTGCTGACACAGAAATACAAGTAAATCCTAAATAAAAAATAATTGTGTCTCTCCAGTCTGCCAGTGATTCACAACCAACTGTTCTCAGTTCTGTGGACACATCTCTATGGCAGAGTAAAAAAGAAGAGGTCATTGTAGAATCATTTCATGCTTTATCATACTCATTGCTACGTGGTTGGTTATATTTGGTAACTTACATTATAATGGAAGAGAAAAAAATATTAATTTGTGCATGCACTGTTCATCAAGTAATTTCTATTAGATTTCCAAAGCCTTTAAAAAATGGTATCAACCATAAGCTGGCCAGTTACTCCCATTTTCAAAACCATCACTAGTCTCTATAAATGTTTTTTCCAAAACTGACATTTGAGCGTGCAGTTGATTATAACAAGGGGTAGTAAAAACTAGTATCGTCTTCTTTTCCATTTATATCAAGCAACTTCTCTGAAAAAAAAGTAAAATTAAGACCAATGTTACTTTGATTCTATGTTTTTAAACTACTAGGCTTCCATGATGGCAGATAAAATAACAGCAGATTAATTTTTCTCTTTTACCTATTAGGTTGACTCGCCCTGGTGCACGAACATAAAACTCAGGAGCCGTTCCAAATTTTGATAGAAACATCTCCTTCAGCTTCTGCAATCTGAAAGCAGGTTAGAAACATTTAGAAGGACTATATTTGCAGAAATGGCAGGAAGTTTCAATGTTTCTTGAAGGTTTACAGCAGCCGTTCCCATAAAGTTCTTTAGGTTTTCCATTTGGAGGTGCTAGACATGCCACTGAAAGTTCCAACGCAAATTAAAAATATTGCATATTGCTTTATTTCCGAAGATTGTACAGGTATCTAGCTTTTGCTCTGCTTGCAAAGTTGGGATGCTTTGGTGTGTCATGCAGGAACAGTGGGCAAACAAAGAAGAGATTAAGCCATTATCTTAGGGAAGCATAAGAAATTTGATAGTGATCTGCTTCAAAACTACCTTAAAGCAATTTAGGTGGCACACTAACCCATTAATTTTCATTAATGTAAGCAAGACTTAAATGGTGAAAATGTGGCAAGAACACAAGAGAAACCATCTTTATAATGGGACTAAGAATGTTCTACCAGTATACCCTATTGGCTTTAGAGCATATAGCCATTTTTTTTTCAGTCTGCTACCAAAAATCCAGTACCAGAAACCCTGCTAAGGTTTCTACATTTAGTCTAAAACTAGAGCTAGAAGCCTAGTTAATTCAGAGTGTAAGAAGACAACAATGAGAAACAGATGTTACAAAATTTCACAGTCAATTATTTAGTTTGTACTTCTTTGTTAAATCTGTGTCACTGTCCAACTACATATTCAAATGTTTTGTAAGATTTCTTTAGATGGAAAGCTACAAAATATTATTTGTAGTGATTTTTTTTTTCTTAACAGATCTTTCAGTACTTTTCCATCTTTGTGCCCAGTAACAAAGCTGTATTAGGTCCCTCTGTAATTTCCCTTCCTTATAATCTCCCCTAGTATTGACTAGTTTATCAGTCTTCCAATTAGCAGAAGCAATTTCTGCCATTTCATTGTACAATCCCATTTCTAGATAACAATATTGTTGTCTATGGGGGAATCTGTTGGCAGAATTCTAGGTGTTAACTTTATTCCTTTTTGTGTCAGTACTTAAAACGCTTCTTTGTTTCACAGATATTTTTACAGTGGTGTTGGTACCAAGAGACTAAGAACAAACAGAGCAGTCATGGGGGTATATTTATGTAAGTGCTGATTGATCTTTTTTTTTGTTTGTTTTTAAATGTGGGTTTTACAAGAAGGCCTGATGAAAGGCTATTTACAGGCTTTGGCCGTGATGTTGCAACACGCATGCTGCATTTTAAGCACCTACATCGAAGATGATTGCCAAAAGTGTTAAGCAAAGGCATCCCTCACAACCTCACACATCCAAATCTGGCAATGCTGGACTCCTCCTTTCCATGTAATGTACACTGAAACACTGCAATCGTACACAAGTAACAGAAGTCGGTTGGTTGTTTTTTAAAGATGCTTTTGCAGTGCTAAAACAGGTAAAAGGATGGTTTGAACTGTTTGTGCATTCTACTTGCACATGCTGAGTGCAACTCCAGGAGGAAAGAGCATGTGTTGCCACTTGCCACAGCCACACCAACGCACAGCCAGGCCTGTGCTGTTCCACCTTTCTTTTATAGACAAAAGGATAAGAGGATAAGCAGTATTCCCAAAATTCTGGACAAGAAGAAGGAGGAAAGACGAATGAATGATTTCCCTTCCTGCCACGGGGGCACTGTGCGAGAGGCAGCGGGGGTGTGTGGGCTGCAGGGAGCTGCGTCCGGGGCAGATGGGGCCTGAGGGCTCGGTGACCAGCGAGTTGCTCAGCGGGACAATGGGCCGCTCGCCTCTGCCAGCCCGGGCGCGCTCGCTGCCGGGGAAATCCAGGTATCCCCAGGCCGATGGGGGTGCGGCGATGGTGCTCCCGGGGCCGCACCAAATGAAAGTGTCACTTGTATTGAGACGAATAGAAATATCGCAACTCCAAAGCCTCTCACCCCTCAGCCAGGGGCCGGGGGACAGCCCGTCCCACCTGTGCGCCCACCTCCCGGCACACCGCCCGCTCCTGCCTTAGCGGCGGCGCCTCCCGCGTCCCGGCTGCCGCCCCGGCCTCCCGGTGCAGGGCCGAGGGGAGCGACCCACCCACCTGGGCTGCTCCACCAGCTGCACCCGGAGGGTGCTGGGGGCGTCCGTCGCCATGGCGGCTCCCCCCGCGGGCCGAGGCGGGCAGGGCGCGGCGTGACGGCTCCGGCGGGACCGCGGTGGCGGGACGGGCGGCCGCCGTCCTTCCGGGCGGCTGAGCTGGCAGCGCGGCCTCCTGCCGGCCCGGCCCCGGCGGCAGGCACCGCTGAGGCGGCGCTCGGCCCTCCGGCCCGTCCCGCAGGCCCGGGGGCACCCCGCGGGCTGGGAGGCCGCTCTGCGCTCAGCGCCTCACCCGCCGCAGCCCGGCGTGCCGGGAAAGCTGCCGCAGGCGCGAAGGAAATGGGGTTGTTCCTTCGTTCCTGTCACAATTTCGCTGACAACAGAAAAGCGCCCGGCGCGGCCTGTGCGGTTGGTCACCCTGAGTGCCCGCGCTAGGCCAGGGCCGCCCCTCGGCAAAATGCTCGAGTAATAAAAATAAAAAATAGGCAGCGTGATCCCCTACGGCATTATTTTTTTCCCCTTGTTTTTTTTCTGTTGTGTGGCTGTGCCAGCTTCCCTCAAGCAAGCAGTCTCACAGCTCCTGTTCGCCCCTCAAGATTAACGGCTGCAGCTCCTCAGGAACTGAGCTTTTCAAATGCGTTTGCAGACTCACTTGTTTATCGTTACTATGTTGGTGTATATCTTAAAAACACTAATATTCAACTCCTGGAGCTTTAAGTGCTCGGACTGAGAAAAGCAAAGTAATATTTAGATGTCATTGTGGATTAATGTGTCTGAGGTAAAACTTCTTTCTCCTGATTATTACGGTTGGCAGAATAGCAACACAATTTTTTAAAGGCCTAGAAGTAGCCATAGAAATAAAAGAGACAGTCAGAAACTGTAATAATATAAAATGATCCACAACAGAAGAATATGGAGGCCCAGTGCTGCTGGTAGGCCCGGGGGTGTGTGAGAACCGCGGGCCCTGTGGACAGGCCGCGCTTGTCTGACGGGATTTTACCTCACTCAGCTGAAGACAGCAGCAGAAATTAGTGTGTAAAAGTCTTTAGGAAGCCGGTGCTTTGCAAGTTCGGTGTTTTTTGCAGTTCAGGCCTTTTCAGATTGCTGATACAGTATGATTTGCTTATGGTAAACACGGCGCATGCAAACCCTTCAGCGCTGACTGAGGCGAACAGGCTGCACCAAGGACTGAGCGCCGCCGCCGCCCGAGCCAGGGCCGGGCTCCCGGACATTCCCATCGGAGACGCGCAGTCACAGACTCCCAGCCCCGGTGATGGAGTCGGGCTCGCAGCGCTCACACCGGAGACGCGGCGGCCGGCCCCGGCGCCATCCCGGCGCGCTCCGGGCCGGGCGGGCGGCGGCAGAGCCGGGGCCCTGCGCCCCGCTGAGAGGCGGCGCCGCCGCGGAGGCCCCTCCGGCGTCAGGGGGCGAGGCGGGGCCGCAGCGCCCCCCCGGAGGCCGCCAGGGAGGGCGGGCGGGACGCGGGCTCCGCCCGCAGCCGCGGTTGCTAGGGGCCGGTTGCTAGCAGGGAGAGGAAGCCGGCGGCGGTGCAGCGCGGTTTGGGCTCCGTGTGCCCCGCACCGGGCGGCAGCGGGTTCCGGGCGGAGCGGAGCCACATTGGGCAGCGCCGCGCGGGGTTGTGGGAGAAGGGGCCGTCCCCGCTGCCTCCTCCCTGTCCCGCCCCCTTCCCCTCCCCCCGCGCGTCCTCCGGCCAAGATGTCTGACATGGAGGATGATTTCATGTGCGATGATGAGGAGGACTACGACCTGGTAGGGCGCGGGGAGCGCGGGGAGGTCGGGGCGCGGTGCGGCCGGGGGCCTCGCGGGAGCGGTGCCGCCCCGGCCGGGGCTGGCGCGGCCGCCGCCCGCCGCAGCAGCAGCCCCGCCGGTGCTGCCCCGGGAGGGAGCGCTGACAGGACGAGTTTCCCTGCGGGCCGGAGGGCTGGTGGCGGTGGGCAGCGGGTGCTGCTTTGGGAGCGGGCCCCGCCGGGCGCCCTGCCACCTCTCCGCGGATAAACAGGCCGACTTCGGCCCGGAGGCCGGCTAGGCCCGGGCTGGCCCCCTCGGGCCCGGGGAGCCCGGGCCCCCGTTTGTCTAACACAGGGGACAGGGCACGGGGAGCTCCGGCGCTGCCCCCCCCGCCTCTGACCGGAGCATCAGGCACGAAGTGAAGTCCTGAAGTTGTCAGGCCTCGTCCCCACCCGCGGCTGAGGGCTCCGTGGGGCAGGTGTCACTCGTGTGCCGGCCTGAGCGTCGAACTGAGCAAAAAGTGGGGGCAAGAGAAACGGGAGTGAGGAGCAATGGCCACACAGCCGGTCTCGGATGCAGCACGTCAAGGGTGTACTGGTTTTTAACTTTTTGCCCTCCTAGTCTTGGTGAGCTTTTTGCCCTTGTTTGTTTGGTTGATTTTTTTTTTTTTTTTTAATTGCAGGGTTTGGGGTTTTAAATGTTTTATCTAGTCACATTCTGACACCAGGGTTTGTTCTAAGCTTTTACAGTTAAAAAATGCTGCTTGTAGTTAGCAACAGAGTGATTTATTGGAGGAAATTGGTTATATATTGGGGTTGTTTTGATGTAACAAATCTCCTTTGAATTATAAGAAACTTTTTTTCCCAATGATTAAAACCACCTTGGGGGAGGTTAGTAAACTCAATAGCTGTTGTATTTGAAACAAAATGTGTTTTCTGCGATGTCTGATTATTTGTGACTCTATTGCCATCATCATATTGGAGCTTGAGGTTAGTTTGGTTGTTTTTTTGCTTTTCTGAACTTTGCATAGGTTTTGAAAACAGAAGCACTTTTTTAAAAAGCTGTGTATGGTTGAGGCTTGAGAGTCTGTATTGCATTAATTTCAGCTAAACCTGTATTTACAGTACTGCAGTTTAACTGAAAAACCCCAGACACTTGCTTCCAGATGATTTGCTTTCTAACGAAATATCTGATAATAATTGCTTCTTATGAATACACTTAAAAGACATGTCTGATTTTATTTGAAACAGTTTCTGGGCAGTTTATGTTATGAGCTGCTCAGAACAAATGACATATGGAATACATGCACCTGGTTTTGCTTTTGAGTGTTTTAAAGTCACATAAGAGCGCTTGTTTGACATGTATTGTCATCTTAACCACCTGAGCTGCTTGTATCAGGATTCTGAGAACTGTTAGTCTTTCACTTAAGTCCATGAATGGATTCACAAACTTTGAGAAGCAAGCTTTCTAAAGGCAATACACTGAGACTATTACGAATATTTTATTGGCCCAGTTTGTTTCAAAGTCAGTTTCCATTCATTTTCAGTAACACTGAAACCTGTGTCCTGATTTAAAACACTGTGTTTATTTTTCTGTATGATACAACCAAAGGAATACTAAACACAGCAGAATTCCTGTTGAGTATCCATAGCGTGAGAACTGGACATGTAGAGAAACCACTGGAATTACATTTTTCAGTGTTCAAATGCAGCTGTCCACATATAGGTCTGAGTAAGAATGTAGCTCATAGCTCACGATGTGTTATATCAGTTTCCAGCAAGAATAATTGCTGGTCCAATGCTTTTTCTTTGTCCTGAAGTACTTTTTTCCCCTCATTGGAAAAACCTTCCTGAAACTTCTTGCTTGTGGCAAATTTCAGCCCTTGACTATTAACTTTTCCTGGAACGTTTTCACCATTAATTACCACTAGCCCAGACCTTTGCAAAATTTAAAAGTTCTCCTTGAAATAATTAGGAGAATGTTATTTTTTTTTTTTCTTTTCAGTATGTAACTTCCGTGTAAAGCATCAAATAATAGTTAAGCTACATATTAAAATAAACCAGATTTTTACATTTAGTTTGGATTTATAACTGATGGGAGGGAAAAAAACCCAAACCACCAGAATTTAAGAATAAAGGTATTCCAACTAGAGTAGTTTCAGCATTCTTGGACTAACAAACCATGGTTGGATGTTGTTTTCCAACGTGCTTGAGACTGTAATTGCAGTGTTCTGCAAAATTGTTTTGGAAAATAGTTAAAGGCCCTGAAGACAGGGCCTGATTTCTTCCTTTCATGTTGATATAAATCTAGTTAAATTAAGAGAAGACTATAAGGGAATGCATGGTTCTTAAGTTCAGTGTAAGGGCTGCTGCAGAAGGGTTTGAAACAAACAAACAAAAAGATACAAGGCAAAACACTCAGATAAGTACAGAATTGAAAACTAAAGAGCACATGTGAGTGTTGGTGAATATTTTTTTAAGGAATAGGAGGAGAGGCAGAAATTACAGAAGCCATTCGTGAACGAAATAGCTCTTTTGTCAAAATACAGTACGGTGAAACTAGATTCAGGTCTCCCAGGGTAGCTACTAGGATAAAAATAATAGTGAAAAGAAGATTCCCCAAAAAGTTTTCATTTTGTCAGCTTTTATTACAGGAGATTATGGCTGTTCCTCTTTAAATGTGCTCTTGACCCACTGATAGGTTAGAACCAGTCGGCTACATTTCCTTAACTATGCAAATGTTTCGCACTTGAACTGAAATGTGAACAGGTATTCTGAAGGCCCAGCTCTTTCCTAGCTTTATCGTGGATTTCTGTATAATTAGAGTAATTAATAGACTGTTAAACAACTGAAGACCACCCACTTTATAGATCATAGCTGACTGTTTCTGCTTAGTTTTTCACTGGGTTAAAAGTCAAGGGTTTGCATGTAAATGACCTCAACCCATCCTGTAGAAGTTAACTTTATACGTTGGAGGTCTTGATATCAGGAAAGATTTCATTTATGTTTGTGGGTGGATGGACCTAGCTTCACAATTTGCTAATAACGTACAGTGACAGCCTCGATTATAACATGGATTATTCCACTTTATGCTTCAATGAACAGAATAGTGTCTACTGGTCATGAAATCCACGCAATTTTAATTTCTAGTTTGGTGCTGTTAGGTGCCTTACATGGTTTCAGTCCTGGTTCTTTTTAGTAGTTTCAGTGTGAGGGTGGATGAGGAGGAAGAGGGAAGGACCATTGTGAATGTTTGGTTTCAGTCTCAGATAAAAAGCCATGTTTAGAATTGAGACTAAATTCAGCCCTTCTTCCAGGCACAATGACAACACATTGACAGTTGTTGTAAAACATCATCTTGTTTTTTTTGTTTTGTTTTAAATGAATAAGGAATTTGTCTTCAGTGTTGTTAGTGAGACATTTTACTGTGTTCTGAAATTCAACTTTAATCTGGGGGAAGGACAGACAAATCTGTTTGCTGGGCAACTTGTCTTTTTATGTTATGGAGTTGTGTCATTTCAGTGACTTCAGCAGAGGAGCCGTGTACAATTCCAGCAGTTTGCACCCTGGTGAGATGGCTGCAGGTTCAAGAGGGTTGGCATGGCTCAAATATGGGGAGCGCACCCTCAGATCACTGAGGGTTTCCCTTTTCAGGCTGGGTTAAAGTTAGGAAACAGGCACTCCTTTTATTTCAAGCTATCAGAAAGGTTGCTTAGTAAATGTAGATTGGTTTGCTCTTTCTTTACAACAGGAAGAAATATACTCACAAGGAATTTCTGTATGTTACCAGACTTGATAAGCAATCTCATCAGTAGGCAGGGAAATTCTCCTACCTTATATTGATGCATTTTTTTTAAAGATACACTTGAAATTTCATGCAGATGTTGTCGTCTCTTCCCACCTCTTTATGAGGCAGTATTGCCATCATTTTTAATAATACATACATACTTTGAACAAGAAGTTTTGTTGCTGCAAAAACAAGCATTCAGAACTAGGGAAATATCTAATGAAGCAGATCCATTTCACTCTCTTCTGTTTCTTTGTTATGTTTAATTACATTAGTTTGTGATTTTAAAAAAATTCAATGAGCTTCACAGAGGACAGGTTATATACTGGTCTCTGAATTAATTAGTTTCTTATTTTATATTAATTCAGTGTGTGTGCTGATGTTCTATGCATTTTCTTCAGACATCTTTAAACACAAAACTAATATATTTGTGGCTTATTTCACCCATTACCATAATTGCTCAAAAGGAAGTATTGAGGCAAAAACATAAGAGTAATTAGTAAATTCTTTCTGTCTGAACATTGACAAGTTTGATACAAGTTCTGATTTCTTTTTGAGAGAGTATTCCACACACTGTTCAGAACAGAGCTCCCCAGAATCTGATATGCAGGTGGGTGTTAAACAGAGGTAAATTAGATCCCAATTATCCTAAAAACTGGACTCTTAGAAAGGGATGCCTAGAACTACAGAAGAGCTGTGTGATAGAGGTAGAAAGAAAAGGCACTTCTTTTTGATACTCTTCTCATAATCCCAGGTTTTTCTTTCCGTGGTCTCCCGTCTCATTTCTGTGCATCTTCCAACTTCTGCTTAAAATAAAATAAAACAAAGGCAGAGCGCTGTCTTTCTAGGAATTGTACTGACCCCATTGCAAGTCGCTGGCTTCCCAGACTCCTTATTCCTGGTGTCAGCCCCGGTGTGAGGCAGCAGGTGCCGGGTGACCTGCGGGAGAGCAGAGACCTGCAACGGGGAAAAGAAAACCAGGACTCCCAAAGCATGGCTTTGCACTCTTCTTACACAAATAACACTCTTGGTTTTACTCTGAAGGTTTGTCTATGTTCTTTCTCCCCTTACTCTTCTGCATTCCAGTCTGATTGCTTTCTTTATATTCATGTGCCTGGATACCAGTGGCAAATGCAGACAGAAACTGGTATTTGCTTTTTGTCCTGGTGCCGGGGGACCAGGAAGAGCAAATGGGGTTCGGTTGGTAACTTTTGCAGCCAGTGCATATGAGCTATGTGAAAATAGTGCATATTAATTATAGACCAAATGTTTGAGAAATTTAGCTGGCAAGCTAATATATTAATATATTTAGGAGTTACTTGCAGGTTTGTGGGCATTTTTTGTGGGTTTTTTTGGGCGTGTTTTTGTTTTGTCTTCAGTTGGCCTCATTTGGGCATTTGTTTGTTTTGAACAAACACACACAACCCCCCAACCCACATCACAAGTTCTCTTGCAAAATACCAGGTCTTCACTCCAAATCCTAGATATAGCAGACCACCTCAATGCCATGGTTATGAAACAACGTTAGCTGAAGTAAAATCAAATTTGTACCAGACTTGTTCTCAGAAACAATTGCACTTAATAAAAAAAGAATGGTTTGAGTCAGCCCAGTGGTTGAAATTTGGTAAAATTACCAGCAATTGAAAATTGACAGTAATAAGTATTGTTAACAATGTCCTTGAAGGATAAATTTCTGCAGAAATAGAACTCTTTGTATTGTGTCTTTTGTCTGGAAAGTTATCCTCTGAGTAGCTACTTTCCCTTTTTTATAAGAAAGGTTTGCAAAATAGGAGTTTGGTTCCTATACAGCCAGTGAATAATAAACAGAGAAGTAAAAGTTTACATTATCATGCCACTTCGCCATAGAGGTTAAGGAAGTGCTTTAGGCAAGAGAGGAGACAAGAAAACTAGTAACTAAACAACAGTAGTTTTCATAAAAGCTATCTTTGCGTTTGCACGTTTAACTTTTTCGCGTTAATGTGCTGCTCTAATCTGCCAGAATACCACAAATATACCGTTAAATGTCACTGATACAGTGGTATGGTCTCCAAGTTAATCTATATTCTGTCTGTGAGGAGAGGTGCTGTGCTCCAGGAGCTCTGTGTAATCTCTTGAGCCCACATGGACTACGGCTCCCGCTACAGTTTTCTGAAACCGCGCCCGGTTTTAACCTCCCGGGTCAGCGGCTCCTCTGCCGTGTCTCACCAGCCCCAGGACTGTGTGTGAGCGCTGGCGGGTCCGGTCGCTCAGCCCGAGCGGGATCAGCCACCAAGGACTTGTACAGCATGAAATGGTGAATTGCTGCAGTGGAGGGGAAGGGGGATGCCAGGAGCAGACGTGACCAGAGAGGGCTGGGGAGTGCTGAATGCTCTGAGCCGGCCTTCGCTGCGGAGAAACTGCAAATGGATCCATGCCCTAGAAAGGACGAGGAAAGCTGACTGGGGTGAATTGTCTTCTGCCTGTGTTCATTTTAGAAGTTGAGATTTAATGTGTTAAAGCTGTTTACTAGATGAAATAAATTTTATGAAAACTTAATATGTAATGTAATAAAGACTTGTAAAATGAATTGGTTCCTTGGTGCTAATTTAACTTCTATTAAAATGGTTTGAAAGAGCTATGTTCCAGGCAGAGGAAGCTATGTCAGAGGCTTTATCTCCATTACAGTTGAGGTAGTGTGGTAGTTTTTCTTTCCCCAAAAAGTGCTGGGATTGGATGCAGATGTTCAATGGAGCAGTGCTTAAATAATGTCTGAACTTTTTTTTTTAGCTGCTTTTTTTTAAAGCTGTATCAGGGCTTTCTGATTTCATGAGTAATAATTAAAAAACCTACTTGTTTCTTTTGATCCTCTCAGGAAGGGAGAACTAAATACGTTTCAAAGATCAGTTCTGTGTACTCAGACTTGTCTTGTGTTCATTTGTACTTGGTAGTGTTGATGTCCATTTAAAAAATATCACCAAGATCTGTTCCTTTTTTTACATCAGCTGGAGCTTCAGTATATCACACAGGTGCTTTTCTGTTTTGATGTTATAATTAAAGGTCTTCATCACTCGGCAAAATATTAGGTCTAGATGGTAGAGATTTTTAGAGTTATGTCGAAATCCTTTCTGTAAACCAGATATTCTACCTAATTTTTGTGTGCTTTTATTTTGGTACTGCATTGTTCGATGTAACAAACTTTCTGTCTTTTAAAAGGGTTGAGTTGGGGAAGTTGTTGGGGCAGGAAGTAGGGGTGTTAAAATGAGGGTGAGGAAAGGTTAGGCCTTTAATATCTGAATTTATTGTTAAAAGAACTTTTCTGGTTTCAGTACTGGGAAGGAAATGCATCTTTTTCTTAGTTTGAACTTGGAGGAGACAGCTTCACACTTTTCCTTTCCTCCTTTCATTTGGCTTTTGGCAAAAGCCGACTGTTCTCACATTGGCATGGTACTGCACTAAGCCATCTCTGCTTCAGAAGAGTAAAGTGCTGGTCCTCCTGAATTGATCAGCACTTGCATAATTAGCATTGATGCTTAAATTAAGATGCAGTATCTACATGGCTGATCTTTGGTTTATTATCTACAGACTCACAACATCATGTCATACTTAGTTCATGGTTTTAAATTTTTCTTCGCAGCCATTAAGTCTAAATATATCTTTTAAAGTAAGCACATTACTTTTTCCAGAAGTAGGAAAGCCCTATCTCCCTTAGGCCTTTGAGTCCATATCAACATCCAGAATTCTACGTGAGGCAAACAGGCATCAAGTGAGGGAAGAATAGAGCTGTGAGAACATCAGACACTACCTTTGATTGATTTCAAAGTGTTTCGATTAGGAAAAAAACTGTCTCTCAACACATATTATTATGTATTAATATTATTATGAAAATAGCTTTATGGAACATTTAAGTAGCATTGAGAAAAATTACCTGAATAAAAGGCTTCCTGCATGAGTCCACATCCAGAATCACTGCCAGAGCTAAGATGAAAATTCAGATGTTTCTGGCTTGAGGCTAACAGGGCACATTGCTTCCTAAAAGGAATTAATTTAGTTTGCTTTCCTTTTATCTTTACAGATAGATACTTCTGCCAAAAATATTCCTCATTGTTCAAGTTTAGTATAAACAAGACGTCAGCTGATGATACGTATCTTAAATGCTGTGTTGTTTAAGCTTTGGCAACCGATCTCTTCACAAGGTGCCTGATACGCTTACAGCTCTTGACATCGTGTGCGTGTTCTTGTAGTGGCTCCATTAATGTTGGGTCAATAGGATAGAGAATTTACGAAAACAAGATAACCAGAATGAAAGTCTGTCCAGTGAAATGAGACACTTGCTTCCTGTTTTCTTTGCAGTTTTCAGTATTAAGTTTTATAGTTCTCTGGGAATTCAGAGAACAGGGTTATGGAGTTCCCTAGGCCTTTAAGTCCATTGGTTCTCACTAAACACAAATACATTGTGTGAGTATAAATAAATACGTATGTGAACAACTTGCCTACATGTAACAAATAGAAACATTATCAGGCTAAAGGATAAATGTCTCAAGGACCATGTTTAATAAAATTTGAGGCAACTGTGAGCTTCCATAATTAATTTTTCCATTAGAACTCCAGAAAACTTAAACGTTGAAAGATTTGCCTGCACTGTAGGGAAGAGAGAGCTAATTTAAAACTTCTTTTGCCTCATCTTTTTTTCATTCCTTCCCATGGTTTTGAAGGAGTCCATTAATATTAACAATATATGAATGAGCAAAAGAATAAATGTGCCTCATGAAGAAGTACAGTAAAAGAAGAAATGCCAGCTTAAAGAAGGGCACCTGACTATGCACAGCTTAGAATGGTACAAGGGAAGGTGACGCTGCTGACAGTAACTTGGAGATTTAAACAGATTCTGTTCAACAGTTCATCTCCTAGTAGCACTCTCTTGAGAGAAGTTGGCTTGAAAATGCAGAGGTGTGATATATTTTTGACTCATGTAAACCTCAAATTAAATTATTTGAGCTTTGTTAGTGTTTTCTAATTCAGACATAAAACATTGTCCTTCAGCAAAAGAAGACAAAATACTTAGTTTTTTTTCCAGCAGAAAAAGCCTCAGAGTACTTCTTTTTTTCCTTAGATGAAGTAATAATTGGTAGAAGTAAATTCTTTAATTTATCTGGCACTAGTATACATGATAATTATTTGATTAAATTATTGTGCCTGTGCCCCACCCCAGCCCTTTTTGGCAGTATCTTTAGCATTTTCTCAATCATCTCCTGCTTCTCAGCACAGAAGCAGCTGGTGTTATTGTCGTTATTCTTTTTTTTTAATTTCCTTAGACAAGTATGAATCGTTATGGCATTAAAAGGCAGTTTAGAGAGAGATTCATGGGAGCATTTTATCTCCTCCATTGCTGAATCATTACTTGTGTGGCAACTCAGCCACAGTCTTTTCTGGGGGTAGCCGAAGTCATATAAGAGAGTGCCTTGTACAAGACTAGTGGCCAGCATGTTCTCTCCCCCGTACAGAAATGGCATCTGCTATTAGGCGGCTGTCCTTAAATACCAAAATTGGCAGAATTTTAGTAATACAGTCTGTACTTGTCATAAAGGCGGAGTTGGTAGAGCTATGAGTTCACGAGTCCAGAAAGAAATCTGTTGACAGGGAAGCGCTGGTGGATGGTGGGGCTGGCCGAGAAATGGGAGAGGGATGAAATCATCCTAAGAGTCCGCATCTGTTTCAAGCTCCAAAACGGATGATTTTCTGTTAATACACAAGCATTCCGGGTCAGTTTGAGCAGTATGTCTTAATATTTTATCCATTTTCAGCAGAATGCTAGATGTTCTGAACCTTTTAATTTGACCTTCCCCCCCTTTTTTTCTTTAAAATGTAGGAATATTCTGAAGACAGCAATTCTGAACCAAATGTGGATCTGGAAAATCAATACTACAATTCCAAAGCTTTGAAGGAAGATGATCCCAAAGCAGCATTAAGCAGTTTTCAGAAGGTTTTCTGTCTTTATATTCTATGTGTTTGGGGCTTTTGTAGATTAATTCACATTTTAAAATTTGCTTAGCATTTGATTTGTTTTCTGGAATTTTAAGAGTAATGTTTAGACTTTAACTTATTAATGTGCTAAGCTTATATTTGGACAACTTGGACTCCTGGCTGACTGCCTTTCAGCATCATTCCCAGGGAGCATAAATAGGACACGGAATACTCCTGTTTTATTGCAGAACTGAGTTTTAAATCTTCAAGATTTATTAAGTTAATTAAACAGTCCTAAGTGTGTTTTCATATGTCAACTATAGAACCCAGATCCATTCATTTTTTTTTAAGTGAAATGGTGTTTTCCCCAGTGTCTTAGGTATTATATTTGGTTTGCTGATTCCAAAGCTTTAAATGTATAAATACTAAATGACACAGAGTTTCTTTCCTTCGTATCAGTTTTAATTTTTTAATGTTTGCACACTGCCACCAGAAAGCAATATGTTAGACGTAACTTTTTGAAGGAGAAATAGATTTTTGCATCTCTTGGCTTGTTTATAGTGTTTAACAGTCTTATGTATGACTTAAAAAAACTTTCTAAAAGTTTTGCTTACAAAACATTCCCAAACATAATGTAACATTAATTATGTTACATTAAAGCCTAGAAGCCTTTCTGATATATGAAGAAATCGTAGTAATTCAGAAGTGTAAATTTTTGACTAATTTAGTCAAGAAGTCTTACAACTTTTTTGTGTATATGTATTTATGGAGTGGCATTAAAGTTTACTGTTTGGTGTTAGACAGCGACAACAAAACAATTCACCCTCCCTATGGCATTTAAGTTAGGAAAACTAATAAGATACATACCCCTTATTAACTTTCTCAATAATATCAGGAAAGAGTAAAATTGAAGAAGAGGGCAGAGTGAAACATGACTTTGTAAGGATCAAAGTGGGGGGAAAAGGCATGTATGGGATGTGTACATTTTAAACAAGATGCAAATCAATTTAAGTTTGAATAAAGCTTTCCTAAATAACGTTGAAAAAATTCTTCTATTTCAGGTTTTGGAGCTCGAAGGTGAAAAAGGAGAATGGGGATTCAAAGCTCTGAAACAGATGATTAAAATAAACTTTAAATTGGTAGGAATTACAGCCATCACTTGAGAGTAAAAGGCATAAATATGTTTTTGATCCAGGGATCTTAAGTTACTATTCTAATTTATGGCTATGACAACTCAATCTGCCAGAACTTGTCTTTTGTGGCTTTTAATGGCCACTACAGGCATGGCAGGGAAATGATGTGTTGGTTGCAAGTCAAAGGCAAAATGGATCCAGAACAGCTGCTGTGGTCAGCTGATACCTTCTGCAAGCTGAGGCTCAGGCCTTGCTATCCTGAGGGATCACAGCACTGAAACCGTTAACATTTCTATATAGGGTACTTCACCAGAACAAATCCGGGAAAAATTTACATGCTACATATGCAACTGCTCCAAATAGTTGTAGAGCCAACTCTACTTTCTTTGTCGATAGAAGTGTTTTAAATATCTATTCCATGCAGTCTTGCTGAAGTAATTCCTGATTTTGCTGCTTATGAATAGAGCGGTGATGTAAAAGTTCCTTATAGCAACCACTACTGCATAGTCTTTCTGCTATGCTTTCTCTTCTGTCTGTGTATTTGCAAGATATAACTTGGATTTTAATAATGAAAACAAAAATTATCATGTAGTTTTGTTTTTCTTTTAGACTAATTTTCCGGAAATGATGAACAGATATAAACAACTGTTGACCTACATACGGAGTGCAGTTACAAGGAATTACTCTGAAAAATCCATCAATTCTATTCTTGATTATATATCTACTTCTAAGCAGGTTAGATCATCAGTTCTTCTGTGTTCATGGTTTGCCTTTTTGCATTTTTAACTGTGGACTTGTTTGTGTATGGTCGGCTGTTAGTTGGGGATTTTTTGATCTTAATAGAGAACATTTGCAGTATTAATTTGTTGTTATATGTTTAAAATATATCTCCCATATTTATCAACATGCATGACTTTTCATAAATTTGTCTTTTTTCCAGCTATACTTCCCTGGGGTTTCTATGCTAATAAGCCAAGTAAATGCTTTTATTTTTTCAGCACAGTAGCTACACACTCTACGTGCCTTCTCAAAAATAATTTGGAATTAAACAATACTTTTTTTTTTTTACTTTGTGTGGAGAGGGAAACCTTTGAAAACTTTGCACTGAAGTGCTGGTGTTGCACACTGCCTGGTTTTGAGCGTAGTGTGCAAGCAAGGCACGTGTTCATAGATACACAGCCCAGCTTCTGTGCTGTGGGAGCTTTACAGAGAGTAGAAAGCTCCTCTAATTGTCTATCTGGAAGTAGCACTTGCATGCAGACCATCACTGGTCTGTAGTGATGACTCCTCTGTCATTGTCACAATCATTCCTGTCCTGCCACTCAGAGGAAATGCAAGTTTAATAGCTGAATGATGGTCTGCTCTTGAGATGTAAAGGATTGTCTTAGACGATCCTGGCAGAGGTCGGTGTGTTAGGTCTCACTGCCGTTGGAGGGTCAATCTGGAGCTCTTACCTGTGGCTACACATCGAGTTATCCCCAAAAGAACAATGGCTGTAAACAATACTAATGCAGTTTCTGTAGCACCTTTGTTAAAGGTCACAGTCAGTACTCTGATTTCCATTTTGGATGTTGTATTTTGGGGTTTTACTGCAAGGAAACAGTTTGTACTCAAGAGCTTTCTTTCACGCAGCACTGACAGTATAGAAAGGAGAATCCAGACAGATGGGGATGAAGCTGCATCCCACAGTCTGAAGGGAATCAAAAAAGATTTCAAGGCCTTGGGACGGATGGTAAAAGAGTCTGGGGCTCAAGTGATTTTTCTCTTCCCTCCTTCCAGTTTTGGGTGATGATATGGGATGGAATAGAAAAATTCAGTCGGTAAACAATTGGCTCCAGGACTGGTGCTACAGGCAGGGCTTTGGGTTCTTTGATAACGGCTGGTTTTACAGGACACCAGTCCAAACAGTGATACGTGGGAAAGGTTTATCTCGCAGGGGCAAAAGGATGCTGGGACAGGAATTAGCAGGGCTCATTTGGAGAGCTTTAAACTAGACTCGAAGGGGAATGGGGTGGTAGCTGGGCTTGCATCTGTAGGGCATCACTCTAGAGTTGATGAAGGCTGGGAGGCCTCCCATAGCCCTGGGGTGAAGTGGGTGTGCTCAGCTCGCTCTCTGAAATGCCTGCACACCAATGCGTGCAGCATAGGGAATAGGCAGGAGTTAGAAACCTGTGTTAGGGCAGGAGATTATGACCTAGTGGCAATTACGGAGACAATTCCAATCCGTGACCTTCTGTGATTCTGTGAGAAAAAATCTTTTCCTTTTGCCATTTCTCTCTCTTTGTAAATCATATTTTCTTTTTGATATGTAAATTTTTTTTGTTTTTCTACTTTTAAGTAGGAGCAATGTTGCCTATTATTATTTGTCTTTTGTTACACAATAAAAAAATTTAATACTTGGTTGTATAAGATGGGCTTGTATAAGGTGGCATTCGCTTTTCAGTAGCAGGATAGATGGTTGCAAATCTTAAAATGCGAATACTTTTTAATTATATCTATATAATAAAAGCAAATGTATTTAAGTTTTGTTTCTTAGGGGCTCTTTACAATTTAAAAGCAGACATTTGATAAGATTGCAGATACCTTATTTTGAAGTTCAAGCATGCACTTTTAGTTTGTTCAGATTGACTTTTATTAACAGGTACAAATTTGCTGTTTACAATTATAGAATTCTGATTTTTTATGTCAGATGGATTTGCTTCAGGAATTCTATGAAACAACACTTGAAGCTCTGAAAGATGCTAAGAATGATAGATTGTGGTTTAAGACAAACACAAAGGTAAAATATATAACTTACTATTTTTTGCTTTTGTTTGTGACACCTTCAGCTAATTCCTATGAATGATAATTTTGAAATCTTGATAGAATAGTACTTCAGCTTCTTTTTCATTACAGCTTGGCAAATTATATTTAGAACGAGAAGAATACGGAAAGTTACAAAAGATTTTGCGTCAGCTGCATCAGTCATGCCAGGTACCTTTATATTCTAAATCACTGTAGCTTAGTAAACAACTGATTTTTTTTACATCTGGTGTTGGCCTTTGAGGCATGTTGCTGAGCTTTAGTACAGAGGGAAAAATACTGTGCTTGCTTTCACTTGTGATCTGTGTGATAGCGTGAACCAAAAAATGATGTTTTATTCTTGCTTAAAGATGATTTTTAAAAAATTATTCACAACTGTAGATTACGTTTCCTTTTAGTTAGGTGCAGGTATGAGAAGCACATATGAATAGCCTATAATATATAGACATGTATTTTAAAACACAGTGAAGATGCCAAGTGAGCTTTACTGAAAACTGGAAGTACAGTTGCTACTTTTGCATTTGGAAGTGTGGGGGGAATTGGCCATGCAGCCTGCTGTGCTTGTTTGTCTCCCCTTTTCTTCCTCCAGCATGGAAAATGGGTTACAAATTTCTGGGAAATGATTCTGTTATAGGCAGCAGAAGAGTTGTATGTAGTATCTTATATATATGTATGTGTGTCAGTCATTGCATTGATATACCGAGAGTGTGGCTTAACGGAACTGGAAAATAATAAAGGGCAAAGTTCTGAAATTTGTTGCAAGGAAAACATTTAAATAAACCAAAATACTGACTTTTTAAATAAAGGTTTTCACAACTTGGCCTGTGATAAGTTATTTGAGTATTATGTTTTGGTTTAATAGGAATATCTTTATTGCTGACAGGAAATTACTGAGATTATTTGGTAATAAAACTGAAATCACTGTTCTCTAAAAATTTCACAGTATTTGTTATTTAATCTATTCTAGACTGATGATGGGGAAGATGATCTAAAAAAAGGTACTCAACTATTGGAAATCTATGCTTTGGAAATTCAAATGTATACAGCACAGAAAAATAACAAAAAACTTAAAGCATTATATGAACAGTCATTGCACATCAAGTCAGCCATTCCTCATCCACTGATCATGGGAGTTATCAGAGGCAAGTTAATCTTGAATTTTTCATTTAATGTCTGTTACATAGATTACTTTTACAAAAATCTGATATGTTTTTTCTGGTTCCAACTATAAAGAAGACAGAAGATCCTGTAGATTCAGAGGCAGACCAGCTATATGAAAGTAAAGAACTACAAATGCAGTGGCTACAGTCTCATCATTTAGTGTTTGCCTCCTGCAAACAGCTCTGCTGTTCTGGTGCCTGAGTGCCAGCTGCAGTGGTCAGAGGGGGCAGGACACGTGTACTGTGGCAGAGAAGCAATAGCAGAGCAAGAGGAAGACTTGAGCTGTTTGACACCATGGCAGGCAGCAACGGAGAAATGCAAAGGCATCTGCAAAGGAGAAATGCAAAGGCTTGACAGGACTGCTAGCGGCAGGGACTGCAGTTTCTGCACTCCCCTTTTATAAATTTGTGTTTGATGTCTCACCTTGCTAAAATTCATCAGGAACTGAAGGGCTTTAAGATGCATTTGAAAATATTTTTTTTATTATCTGTAATGACGAATTATAATGGAAATGTGCCGCGGGTCTTGAAAAAAGCCTTCTCCGGAATGCTGTTGTGCCCTCCTTCTTCCCCTAGTGTAGGCACTTGTGCAGACAATCAGGCAGCAGTGGGTACTTCAGAAATAAAAGGAAAGATAAAGTATTCCTCAATTTTTCCATGTGGTTTTGCTCAACAGATTGAGAAAATTCCATAAATATAGCAAGTCTGTTGCCTTTGAAACTGAGATAAATGCCATTACAGTTTTTACAGCATTTTAACATAAGGTTAAATAATTATTGGCTGTGAGGATTAGTGTGCTTTTAGATTTATGGTGTGGGCTGCGTTTTGTTTTTTCTTCTTTGAAATGGGTTTATTCAAATGGCAATGCTGTATGTGAAAGGCCTAATGCCTCAGAGAATGAAAGGACTCCTGAAAATATTTCAGTAATCTATTTAGAAATAGCATGGAACTTCTGAGCACAATTGTTGTAGTCGGCAACAAGCACACAGTGTTCCTTTTCATCTGTGTTTTTTTCTTTTCAGAATGTGGAGGCAAAATGCACTTAAGAGAAGGAGAGTTTGAAAAGGCACATACTGATTTTTTTGAAGCATTCAAGAATTATGATGAATCAGGGAGCCCCAGAAGAACCACTTGCTTAAAATACTTGGTCTTAGCAAACATGCTCATGAAATCTGGAATAAATCCATTTGACTCTCAGGAGGTATTTTATTTTTTCCTTCCCTCCCCCCCCCCTTTTTTGAATTGATAGGGAAATTACCCATAAGATGAAAATGGAAAAAAATATTGAAAATCTAAACATGCGTATTGTGCTTTCTGTTCTGTGCAGGCTAAACCATACAAAAATGATCCAGAGATTCTAGCAATGACAAATTTAGTAAGGTAAGATTTTGATTTTTCTGGAGAAGAGAACAAAAAAATAAAAATATGTAGTCTCTAAACCAGAAGTGGAGTATTTTTAGAGGTGGCTTTTCTCTGCACAGCTAACACAGTTATTTCATAAATATTGGGCAAATATTTGCAGACTGTTTTTCTACCAAAGTATCTATACTATATACTATACTATACTATACAGAAACATTCTATCTTCTACTACAGTGAATTTCTTCTGCAGTGGCAAAAACTTTATTTCATTCCTTAGAGTTGTCCCACCTTGCAGTGCAACTGGTCTTTAGGGTTTGCCGTATTATATACGAGAACCTGAGATGAGTGACCCACCTTCTTTTTGTAATCCTTTCTCAGATAACAAGATTGTCTAGTTAAACAATACAGACCTACAAATAAGCTATAAATAAGAATCTAAACAGTATAATAATATTATGCCAGAATTACTGATGGTTAATCCTGGAAGTCAGAATTTCTTCCATCTTTCAGTATTTTCAGAATTCAGCTTAAGACAGACATTGTAGAGACCGCAACAGCCCTCTAGACTCTTTAGCTCTTATTAGTTCCATGAAGTGTGGCTTCATGAAGCCAAAATTCAAGTAATGGTACTCTTCACAATTGGCTCCTTTTAGGGTCTAGACTTTTTTAAATAATAACTTCTTAAAGTACAAAGGTTTTAAAACTATAGTGCACTTGTGGAGTAACTAAATGTTCATACTAAACTTTTGTAAATGCTACTAAAATTTGAATAGGATAAAAGTAATTTCTGTTGCATCTCATCTTGAAATAGTTTTTCCTTATAAAGCTTCTGAATATAATTATTTGCCACCAAAACTAAATACAGGGATTTTTTTAGAAGTAGTAGAACACAGTCTTATGAGTCTGTTTAACTTTTAAAAATAATAATTCGGTCTTTTTTTTTCCTGAAGTGCCTATCAGAATAACGACATCACTGAATTTGAGAAGATTCTGAAAACAAATCACAGCAACATCATGGATGATCCCTTCATAAGGGAGCACATTGAAGGTATTTTTGCAGTCTTTTATTTTTTTTCCCCCACTACTTGTTTATTTTTCTTCTTGGTAGAATGAAAGTTCTTTGTAATTACTTATGGATGATTCCTTTAGTGTTTCTAAGTTCTTTAGAAATTGGTCATGGTCAGCGTGCATGCAGACGTGTAGAATGACTGTGAAGAATTGCAGGAATTATGGAGAAAGTTCTAGCAAGAGTGGATATTTTAAGATAATATTTACAGTGGTGTTAGGCACTGAATATTTTGAGTGGTGTGGGTTTTTTTTCCATTGGAAGGATTAAATGAGGGCAAGCGTTACTTGTAAAGGTGTTTTTTCTCAGTCTCAGGTTAGATGTTTGCTGATTTATACAGTTAACTTTCTGCTCCAGATTAAAGACAAAATATGTAGACAGTGTACTGAAGGTTGCATTAATAAACGTGTAATAATAAAATATGTAACAAGATACATAATTCTAATGTGTATATTGAAACCAAAGTTTGGATTTATAGTACCTCTCCTTAATAAAACAGGGAAACACACTAACACGTGCCGTTACCTTCCATTAATATATTATAGTTACCCCCTGCATTTGTCATGTGTCTGAGAATTTTAAAGTCTCTTCACTTGAACATAGCGTGGAGTTTTTCAGATAACTACTGTTTTCACAACAAGCGGGTCTTACTGTGGCACTGCAAGATCATTCAGCTGGATAGCTACACGAAAGGGAAGAGTTAAATCTGGAGACCTGGTTTTCTTACATTTGTTTGTAAAAGAGAACATAGCAAACAGCAGGGGAACCTAAATATAACCCCTCTACTGCTGCTTGTGTGGACTACTGGTAAGCTTCAAAGTCTTGTAGGGAGGCTCTGCAAGGTTAGGGAGGGATGCTTAAGGAAGAAAGTAGGACAGAACTGGAAAGCAAGAGAAGAGCTGAATCAAAGGACTGAACAGTATTTGAGTTTCACCCCTTATATGATAATAGTCTGCTAGTGATATGCAGGGGGGAAAAAAGAGATTCTCATCTTTTCCACTCTGTAGTAATACAGAATGCATGTTCATGGTTAGAATGTTTATATCCCTTGCCTCACTCTTTTAATCTCCTTAGTTTTATTGAGATACCTAATCTGGTCTTCAGTATTATTTTTCTTTATATAAACACTCCTTGTGTAACTAGTTAGGTAAAAATGGATCCAGGTCTTTTTCTGTTAATTTACAGCTGTAATTTTTGCTTTCATTTTATCCAATTTTTCTTTAATAATGTAAACATGTGTAAAACAATGGCTGCACAATCTTATGTAAGCAGAATCAGCCACTTCATGCAGACTGTTTTATACTTCAGTTCCTCATCATAATTATACCATTAGGCCCTGATCTTTTAACCTAAAATGTGAATATCCCCCATGAAGTTCATGCATATGTGAGTTACTGAGCCTTAAGAAAGCCTCTTTTCACTTTTGTACAAGGCAGGCATTCTAGCTATAAATTAGAGGGGCAGGCATACTGTGCACTAATCTGTATGATTTATCCTGTTAATTTGAATAGTTTAAATTTGTACCAGAGAATACAGTGCTCCATACAGTTTTCAACTCAAGTCCACCTTCAGAGCTGTGTTGCATCTTTATTTCAGTACTTTTGTTTTTACAGTTTTTTTTCTTCTCTTACAGAGCTTTTGCGAAACATCAGAACACAAGTGCTTATAAAGTTAATTAAGCCTTACACAAGAATACATATTCCTTTTATTTCTAAGGTATGTGTCAGCAGAGCCTTGCATTTGCTTAAGCAAATTAGTAATTGTGAATAAAAGTTCTTAAATAAATACAGTGCTTCCAGAAATAGAACATCTAAAATATAATCTAAACCACAAAGTAGTACTGATGCACTGCTGGCAGCTTGGCAGAGTGAAAATGTAAATTGCAGGTGTCATCCCGATGCTTTTTATAATATGTAATATGATATATTTCTGAAATACTCAGTTACCATATTCTACTTGGTGTAGAAAAGCGCTTTTCTGAAGAGAAATATAAAAAGTGGAATTTGTATAATTCAAGTTGTAACTATGAATTTAAATTTATGAACATAGAAATCTAAATTTTAATTCCTTTTGTTTAAAAGATATCTTAAAATGTCTGTGTGATACGAATTCCAGAACTGGGGTAATAGAACAAACCAACTATTCTACTAAAAGGGAGCCAGGAGTCCTGCGTGGTTAAACAGGGAACTGCTGGGTATGCTCAAGTGGAAGAGGAGAGTTTATAGATCATGGAAGGAGGGGCTGGCCACCTGGGGAGAACATAAGGCTGTTGTCAGAGGGTGTAGGGAGGCAACTAGGAAAGCTAAGGCCTCCTTAGAATTAAACCTGGCAAGAGGGATCAAGGACAACAGGAAGAGCTGTTTTCCAATACGTGGCAGATAAAACGTGCCTCAGGGGTCAGTACTGGGGCCTATATTATTCAATATATTCATCAATGATTTGGACGAGGGAATAGAGTGTACTATCAGCAAGTTTGCTGATGACACCAAGCTGGGAGGAGTGGCTGACACTGGAAGCTGTGCTGCCATCCAGAGACCTGGACAGGCTGGAGAGATGGGCAGGGAAAAACTTAATGAAATATAACAAGGGAAAGTGTAGAGTCTTGCATCTGGGTAGGAACATGATTACTGATTTAATTCCCTAATCTGGAAAGAACAAAATCAAAACCCAGTGACAATAGATTACTATTTCCATGTCCTGTGCGTCTGTGATTTTTCTTGCAAAAATTCACAAAATTCCAAAATATATCGTGAAGTATTGGCGATTCCTGATTTTCTTTAGAACTCGTGTGCTTTTTTTTTAAGCTAGCCTTAACACTTGTAGAACTCGCTTGAGCTTGAAGAGGCAATTAGCCTTCTAAATAGTTTTGAGTACAGACCCATTATTTTCTGATAATTATTGTCTTATTTTATTTCGTAGTGTTTCATTTTGTTCCCTGCCCCACACTCCATTTTGTTCTGTTTTCAGTAAGTCAGCAAAGGAACTTGTTTCTGGAGCTTCCAAAATTTTTGCTTTAGATTCTTCAGCCTCTCCTGAGAGGCTACGTATCTCTTGATCATTTGCCATATATACTTTGGGGTGGAGTACTTTTATTTGATAGACCATTATTGACTTGATATTTTTGAACAGTAAAAAATTGAAATGAAACCAAATTCTTCATATGAAAATAAAGATTGGAAGGATGTTGCAAAACAGAGCAGCAGCATAATGAGTTTTCTTTTTCTTTTAGGAGTTAAACATAGATGTAGCTGATGTGGAAAGCTTGCTTGTGCAGTGCATATTGGATAAGTATGTACTTTATTCTTGATTACTGATCTTTGATTACTATAAAGTATACAAGAAGCAACAAAACAGTATTTTTGTGCATTGTGACAATATTGGTTGACTCTAGACCTGAAAGTGCTGACTTTGTTTGGATTTGCTTGGCTTATGAGCAGTAAGATATATTTGTAAGATGTGAGCCAAGAAAATTATAGAAAGAGATTGAGTGGCATGTTTTTACTTTAATTATGTGATAAATTAGTTGAATTATTTATTCTTAGTAATTGGTGCTTATGCCGATGTATACTTTTGAGCACATTTTCAAGTTGACAACTTAGTAGTCTGTTCTCCTTGACTGGAAAAACATGACTACAATTTGTAAAATCTTTTTTGGTGGGTAACTTGTTGTATCTACTAGGGAAATATAATCCATATGTAGGTTTATATTTTAATTTATTTTTACATAGATCTCCATATTAAATGATTCTTTGCTTGTCAATAACTGTTTACCTCACATTGTTGCAGACTTGTATGCGGGTCATAGCTAGGGAGATAATATACATATTTCCCAATGAATTAGTCCATTTTATTTCCCATCATAACAACTAAATGGGCAGTACTGCTCAGGACAATATATTATAAATTGCTGGATTCCGAAGTAGAGTTCATGTGTCTCTAGTATAAGAGGACCTCTTATTTTACCTCTGATTTATTGTTAGCTCTTATTTCCATGTGCATTAGCAATTTATAGTTATGTATTTATTTACTTCTAGCACTATACACGGCCGAATTGATCAAGTCAACCAGCTGCTAGAACTGGATCACCAGAAGAGAGGTGGTGCACGGTATACTGCGTTAGATAAATGGACCAACCAACTAAATTCTCTCAACCAGGCTGTAGTCAGCAAGCTGGCCTAACAGAAAACAAGCTTTTACAAACATACTTAAGGCAACAGTGGAGTCATGTAAACATTAAAAGAACTGGGAATGGCAAAACTACTGTCGGTTGGTGTGCCCTGAAATTATTGGAGTTATGGCAGAAGTGCTTTTTTGATCAGCTGGTTTGTGTTTTGCTGCTGCATTTATCCCAAGAAAAAAACAGCTTTAATCTCCAGAAGAAAACCAAAATGCCACGGGATTTATGCTGTATTGACATCTTGCCCTAAACATACAACATCCTAGTAATTTGTCAAAGGGCAGTTAATGACCAGAGAGAAGATTTTTGTCATGATTTTGAATACACTGACACGTTACTGTTGGTTAAATTTAAACATGTTTTACCTGCAGAAATTCTCTCACAAAAATAACCTGCAATAACTTGAAATGCATACCCTTTTGAACACTTCCTTTTCTCATGTATAAATTGAAATGTTTGCTGCATTTTGCAAAATGTCAATTCTCCAAAAATGTGTCCATATATTTCTGTACCTGCAGTGTAGTAAAGGTTTAGAAGAAACCCCATAATTATAGTGGCATACTGTCACTTAGGTTTCAAGCAGCAAAATAAACAGTGCGGTTCAGAAATTGTACAGTTTGTTTCTTGCTGTGCTTTCGTTATACTTGATTTTTACTTCTGGTATTTTTAAAAGAAAATAGGTATTACTTCATCCTCACTTCACTTATGAAGGACAATATGGAGATTTTAAGTCTAAACATTTGTGTGTGTGCTGTTGATTTCTTTTTTTTTTTTCCCTTGACATAGTTAAAAGTAAATACTGGAGAGTTTAAAAGCTGACATGTAGCAGTCTTGCTAACTGACGTTTATCTTGCAAGATACCAAACTATTATGAGTCGTGTCTAGTTGATGTTGGTGGGTATTTGGCATTTCTCAGGAATATGCTTGATTGTACTGTAAGTCCCTTCATAGCTGCTCTTTAAATCCTGAAGTCCTACCACATAGTAGGCACATGCCTTCCATGTCCTAAGATTTTGGGATCAGCAGATCTATGTTAAGCATAGCAGCTTTTTTTCCTGTAGCAGCTTTTTGGGAGCTGACAGAAAAATTCTCTTGCAGGTCTCAAAAATGTAGAAATCACTTCTTCCGTGACTGCAAGTACTCCATTTGAAACCTGAGGGTGTGGTGTAATGGTGCATGAAGCCGTGCCACACACGGCCATTGTTACAGAAGAAGGAAAAATACATACGTAGAGCAATTAACACCACCCCAAAAATAAGGAAAGGACACATCTCCATCACGCATGTGCAAGGCAGCGTGCTAAACTCACTGTTATAGGACAGGATTTAAATTGGTAACAGTGTGTAATTAAATAGGATAAAATTAACTTTCATCTGAAGAATAGTTATGTCCCTTGGAAAATTATTTTGCTCAACAGTTGTCAAAGCAAGTGATTTTTTTTTTTCCTGGTGTTTACACAGTAAACTTGATGTGTTGTGTGAGTAGCATGATGCTGTATGTTGGGTGAGCATCTCTCCTTCAGTGATACATTATTTTTTTACCACTAGGTGTTTCTAACTTATCCACTTACTTAATAGTAAACTATGAATATAAATTGAACTTAGTTTTTAAGCAAAGTTTTTTCCCTCATAAAATCAGTAGATAATACTCACTAAAGCACATTGTTCATATTTTGTTTCCTGACAGTGCTGTGATGCATAACATTGTTTTTACTTTGAAAACCCCACTAGGATCTGATGATGTGAAACTGAACTTAATAATACTACACACTAATTGGGACTGTTATCTACAGATCCAGAGACTTGAATTTGGATAGCAAATTTTGCAAGGTTCTCCTTCCCATGGGGACAGGGGACTGTGACAACTATTTAAAGGTTCTCCTTCCCATGGGCACAGAGGATAGTGACAGCTATTCCAGCGTGTTTCCTTTCACTGCCATTTCCTGCCGCCCTTGCTGTGAGAAGGAACAACTACTGTCTTGTAGAGGAGGGAAAAAAAGAACCGTGTGTAAACTTAAAAAAAAAAAAGGTCTTGACTTTGTGGGTTGTAACTGATCCTTCCCATCCCAACTATGTCTGCTGGGAGGCATGTTTGGATTTATCAAAAAGGAAATGGGAATGCTGTAGTAGATCCTGTCCTATCCAGCTAGTACCCTTGTTTTATTTTTTTGTTGTGAAGTACTAATTGTAGTAGGCCTAGCACAACTAGTGAAGCGCTATTAGTTTGAATAGTGAGGGCTAGCAATGTGGTTTTAGATTAAAAAAATGTCAGTCTACCTCCAATAAATTGTTGTGTGTTTTGGCATACTTCAGTTCTTGTCAGTCTACCTCTAATAAACTGTTGTGTGTTTTGGCATACTTTAGTTTTTGCTCATGCATACAGTGCCTTAGCATCTGTGCTCTAGGCACATAATGAAGATTTACATAGTCCCTAAGGGATTCTACTCCTTTTTCTGAGTTCTCGTAAATCTTAGCCTGGAAGATGAGAATTGTCTGCTGGGAAATAGAGAAGAGCTGTGTTGTCACACAACTGCAGCAGAACTTGCTAATAGTTGCTATAGCCCGCTTATTCCCTGGTAGATCTAGCTCTGGGGTCATTTCTGCCCCCTCAGGAAAAGTGAACAAGCAGTTGAAGGAAGAGCGCGAATGTGAATTTTTTTTTTTTTTTTTTCAAATAATATTATTGCACTGCAGGTTGTTCAAGAAGCGCAAAGCAGTCTCACTGCATTCTTCAGTCTCGGTTCCAATCATTAAATTGCTGCAATTGTCATTAATTGTCAAGACATGCTTTTCACAACTTGTTGGATGTTTCTATAAACCTTTTGTTGCTGCTGGTAGAACTGGCACCTTAGCTAGTACCAATAACACTGTTTGCAAAAGAACATTTTAACAGCTATTGTAATCTCATGTAAGATGGCAATAATGATTAAGCTGTGTATCTATAAACCCCTCTTTTAAGTTTCTGGTAGCTTATTCATTAAAACTGAACGTCATGCAAATGAAATCTGGCAGGATCTGGGTGCTATGTCTGCATGCATTTTAGATTTTATTATTATTTATCAAACATACTTTGGAGGAATGCATTCTTTTCTCATATCGAAGCCCTTCTCTAGTGGATTGAATCTGAAACCATGATGTAGTGAGGATTTCATTTTCATTTCATTTTTCCTTTAAGTACGCTTAGAAATACATTGAAGAACGACAAAAAAAAGACAAAGGGCAAGGCAGCTGAAATGCACCTGGCAGAATAACATAATGAAGGTATTTGAATTGTAGTCTGTTAATAAACACTGTGACTTTTGTAATTACGCAGAAGTTGTCAGCTGTAAAACATGTCTGCATTTGAAGACTGTATTCTCACGTTTACTTTTTTTTTGAGGAGTGGCGAATTAATTTACTTGAGCAGGAACTGTGTGTGTATGGATTAAGAGTAAAATGACATCACTCTGGACAGTACCTCTAGGTTTCTCAAAAATACAGCAGTTATTTGAACTAAATTTCTCCATATAGATGTTAATACTGACTTTAAAAGTCAAAGTTTAGCTATCACTTTATTATTTTCAAAGTGCTAAAAACATGTTTTAGAACCAGATTAGAGAACTAGATAAAATACTATATTACAGCTAGTCATAGTTAAATGTTAATTAAGATACTGACAGAAAATATTATCTCTGCCTTAAATGCTTTTAAATCTGTGGAAATGTAGAATGCAAACTGCATCTGCGTTATAATTATTGCATATTTAGCACTAAATTTTAGATGCAATAACTGTAAGCATTACAGCAAGAGTAAAGGCTAATCCCTTCCTGGCCATATTACACAGAGTTGCAAGGCAGGACCTGTCTTGGTTGGCTTTGAGGGCACTTTGCAGCTGCTCTGTGTGGGAGTGCTGGGCTGGCTCTGGCTGCTGTCAGGTAGCAATCGCATGTTGCTCTCAGAATTGTGATTCTCAGCTTTGCGAGCTAGTTCCCAGCTCACCTTCCCACTCTGGTTGCACTAAGTTCCCTGTTGCGTCTGCCCTTAGCTGTCTGTGCAGGATGTCACATCTTATCTCCCCACACCAGACGCAAATGCTTATTTGCCAAGAAATACTTTGCTTTTTGTACTTGTATTTTTCTAGAGTTATGCTGAGGATTTTAGCCCCAGTACAGCTGTCATCTGGGAGTCAGCTGCATACCTGCTGCCTCTGCCTCTTTGCTCACTGCAGCAGCCTCCAAACATGTTAGTGCTGCTGTGGTCCAGGTTCAGGTGGTGCTGCCATGGGGCTCAGTCTCAGTCTGCCCAGATCTCGCAGGTGCAGGGGGATGTTATTTCACAGTTCCATGCCAGTGCGATGAAGCTTATATACAAGTTCAGCTTGCAGTATAAGAACCTGCCTTGATTTCAATGAGACGTGTGTAATCACATCCTTCCATGTTTTGTAGGACTTTTTACCCACTAACGTAAATTGAGCCTATGTAAATAGAGAGCGTGAGTAGCCACATGTATGCTGTTAGATTTGCTTGTAATCTTGATTTTAATTCTGAATAGTCATTACCAAGTGCCTTTCCGTACTGCTGAGATATTTTGGTTTAGACTCCAGTTTTTATTTTTGGTTTGACCTAGATTTTCTTCATTTGGTCACTGTCCTCCATTGTCTTCAGGAAGAGTATCTCCCCTATCCAGCAGATGTAGCAATAAACCAAACAAGTTATTAGCAAAACTGCAGTCATCACCCGCTATGTTCAAGCATAATTTTTGCTTCCCAACTATTCACTCATTTACTCCGTGTTACAATAAAATAGTAGCAATAATTGTTTACTAACTGCCAGGTTTGAGAACTGGACCCTTAAGACTGAATATGCAAACCCAGCTACTGCAATTACCAGTGTGTTTAAATTGAACAGCGTTTTTTTTTTGTTTTGGTTTGGGTTTTTTTATGGCTTCCTTAAGGACTGTAACACTGAGTTCTCTTACACAACACTTGATGACGATGATGTAACCAGATCCCCTGGCATAGTTGTGATAGCTGTGGATAGGGGATCTAACATAACTGGTTCTGAGTGCTTTGGTATGTTTTCCTTTTTGGTGGTAATACAAAGCAAAATTTTATGGGAGATTTGAGGTCTCTTCTCTCGAATGGCCTCTCAGGTCACACAGCATGACTTTCTGTATATGTATATTGTATAGATTTATGTAGATCTTATGTCTATTTAATCACTGCCCAATTTAGATCTTAGAACTTCTTATTGTTGTTTAAGTATGCATAACAGCCCTTTCAAATTGACCTTTCTGTTGGTATGTATCTTGGGAACAAAAGAAGGATTTCATAATGAACAGCCTTGCCATAATGAGTCATTATTTTTTAAAAATACAGCAACTATCTTAAGCAAATGTCATAATATATATTCTGTGGTCAGCAACAATTTGGACAAATTAAGCTGCATTCCACACTAAAATGCTGGTGTGCTAATACAAGAAGACAATTGTTCTATAGCTGTTTCAGTGGGATTTTTTTTCACTGTTTTCTGTCCAGTCAGGCAAGTTCTCCCACATTACTTGGAAGATGCAAAGTGACTAGGTTTTGCACAAATAAGCATAACACATTCAACTATGGGGAATAAAATATCTTTCACTCAGTAGGGATTTGCTGTTTCATTTATGGAGATTAAGTTTAGGTGTCTTATTTTATGTTTCATAACCATTTATCTGTAGATTTACATCTCATATTTAAGTTCATCAGTGCCTGATGAAATACTGTTCCATTGCAGCTACTGAAAGCTCTTGATATGATGAGCTTAATCCCCAGTTTTGCTTTCATGGCTTATTGTGTTGAAATAACCAATGTCATTGTGTAAAAGACCCTGGGAATGTAACATTATACCGTGAAATTAATCTGTTACTACCTTGAAATGGCTTCCTAGGGTTATGAACACTTGGGTTAATTCTGACGACCATTAATCTTATCAAGAAAAGTGCTAAGATACAGAAGTACATATAAAGTGTACAACTGCTGTAGCTTCTCTAGTTAAGATGAAGTTCTGTATCAATTAGGGTGCTGCAGCAGCCCTCCTCTTCTTATTTGTAAAAACACTCCTCACACAAGTTACCAGAAGTTCTGTAGTTAAATTTAATTTGGATTACAACTTCACCTTCTCCCTTTCCCATATGATCCATGGGACCTATAACTCTGTTGGCTGCAACCCCATGAAAATGTCAAGTCACAGAACTTAAGTAATGTTGCAGTCATCTAGGCAAAAGTTACACTTGTATGGTGATCCTGCTGATGTGGATGGAATAGCACAGAAGGCAGTGACAGTCTGCACAATTTCTCTGTTTGTGTCATCTCTCTGCAAGATGAGATCTTACTGTGCAATGTCATAGCCATCTTCATAATACCATGTGTTACGTATGAAGTTTTAATGGTGAAGAACAACTCTTAAGAAAATGCAAAGGGATTATGTCAATTAATCCAAGAAATAGAATTTTTTTTATATGAAGTAGAACAAATATGTAGCATAATGAACACGAATTTGCAAAGATTAAGTAATTATAAAACAAAGGTTAAATATAGGAATTTCTGGCAATATAGCTCTATAGAGACATTTTTTAGTAGTTTTATCTCTGGCAAATTCAGATATAGGCTTTTTCCTTTACCTCAGCTATTTATTTCTCACAAGAACCTCTATCAAGCAGAAACCTGCTTTTGTATTAATACACTTTATAAATGTATTTCACCTGGAAGTTCTCAAGATTCTGCTCCAGAATATCCTTCGCATTTTTCTTTTACAAAAGTACTCAGCCTAGTTCTACTTTTTTTATCAACCAAGTGTAGATAAATCATGCTTGATTTCCATTAAACCCAAGGCAATAGACATATTAGCTTAATGAAATGTAGAACATTACATATTGAACAGGCATATAGGAGCTTATGTTGTTACGCAGCACTGGCTCATACACTTGTTTCCCGCCCTCCACAGATGAACAGTCTGAGGGGTGAACAACAGCCTCATGGACTTTGCTGGCACTACTCACTATAATTAAACATGAGTTAAAACCAGGGCAGCAAAATAAATAAATAAACATCACACAGGTTGTGCTGAAACCCACGTCTTGAACTGTCCCGCCTGCAATGGCAGGGACCTGGTCACCACACACAGGCCGGCGGGTTTCAGCCGCTGGGGCTGGGCCGGCGGCAGCGCCACGGCCGCTTCACAGCCCGGCCCGTGCTCAGGCTGCTTGTGTGACATTTTTAGATTTCCTCCTCTAGATAAATCACAGATTCTTTTTTTTTTTTTTTTTTTTACCTTCTGTGTTACAGATAATTTCAAGGACACCGCCAGCCCGAGACTCGCCCGCCAGCGCCTCTGAGGAGACCGGGCCCCGCGCGCACCTGCCGCCCTCGCGCGCCGCAGGCAGCAGCGCCGCGAGCGCGACGCCCTCGGGCAGCGGGGGTAACGCGGCGCCGCTCCCCGGTTGTTTGAGACGATTTCTTTAATGTTAAACTCACAGCCTCGCTTGTTTACGGGTGGCCGGAACACGGCCGAGCGAGCCACCGGGCAGGGGACACCGGCGACAACCGCCACCGGGGGGAGGGGGGACTGAGGGCGCCCGCCGCCGCTCGGGCGAAGGCGTTTCGCGCGGCTTGGGCCCGCCCGGCTTCCGTCCCAGATGATCCCTCCCCGGTGCCCTCCCCCCCCCGCCGTCCCCCTCCCCGCCCCCGGCCGTGGCGTAGCCGGGCTCGGTTTCCGTGAGAGCTGCGAGCGGGGCCAGCGCCGCCCCGGGTGTGTGCGGGAGCCCGGCGGGGACAGCCAGCGACATGGAGGAGGCGGCTCGCCCTCTCCGCCGTTCTTATTAGCGCCGCCGCCCAGCCCAGCTGGAGCCATGGACAAAGCCGACAAGGTGCGAGGGGCGGGCTCGGTGCTGAGGAGACCGTAAACAGCTGTGGCGGGAGGGAGCTGCAGCGCCTCGGCGCCGCGGTGAGGGAGGGGGACGAGCGGCCAGGCGGGGAGAGAAGAGGGTCGGCGAGGGGGCGGCTCGGCCCGGTAGCCCCGCGTCTGTCAGGCCCGTCCCGTCAGGCAGCGCCGAGCGGAGGGGTGGGTGCGGCCCGCGGCCTGCCGGGCCCGCGGTGCGGCGGGAGCGGGGCGGGGGGGGCTGCCGTACTTCCCCACCGGAGAACGGCCCCGGGAGGCTTCACATGGGGCGGTTTCAAGGCTGGCAGCGGGAGCTCGGGGCGCGTTTGCGGGTTGGTAACGCGGCCGCTGTCCCCTCTCCCCGCGCCGGCCTGCGAGAGGCGTCGGGCCCGGCCCGGCCCCGGCCCGGCAGCGCCCAGGCTCGGTCTGCCGGGCCGGCTGGGGAGCTCTGAGCATCTCCCTTGGTATTCGGGAGGGATGTAAAGCTCCGGTTTGCCCGCCTCCCTCCTGTTCCTTCAGGCTTTGTTTCAAGCTTAGGGAATAATTGCAGTTAGTGGCACTTGATTTAAACCTGCCTGGTCCCAAGAAGAGCCTTTTACAGGCTTGTTGAGAACTTTACAACGTGAGAGATATGTCACTCTTGTTGAAATACTGTAAATATCAGGCGCAGGTTGAAGTTTTCAGCGTTAGGACACAGCTGGTGGCCTCAGCTGGTTAGCTGGGTTGGCAAGAATTTGGTATAGCTCGCTGATTTGTTTTCTTCAGTATTTAACTTGGCTTTGTTAAGGTAGTCAGCTTCTGTTATGCTTAAGACCCTTCAGACTGTAGGTATGAAGAAGCTTAAGTTGGGGGTTAAGGGTTCATATGTTGTGTTTCATATAAGTAATAAAATGTTTTATTATCAAGAGATAGTTCTAAAAGAAGATCTGTCTAAAGTGAGTGTTACCATCCACAACAACCTGGTCTTACTTTTAAGCTTCTGTTTCAGCAGAATGCGTTGAAAATTCATGAATTACTGCCTTTTTTTGTTTTGTCTTGTTCTCAGCTTTGGCATCTCCAGGGTTTCTAATACTAGGTCTAATCAATAAAATAACACAAGGGCTACTGTGGCCAAGTAGATACTGAGTAATAATGCACTCTGTAAGATATATTGCTTTTTCATTTTGTCTGTATGTCCAAGGAAGTTAGTGAACAGTGTATCTTATTACACTATGGCTCCCACTCTGGCTTTCTCATTAGTCTTTCTAGTGTGATAATAACTTCAAATTCCCTTTTTTTCATGCTTTCTTATTTGCCTTCATGTAGAAAAACTTATTCTATAAAATTTAGATCAGTCTAATCTGTTGTACTTTTTAGTTTAAAATCTTGAGTTTTGGTGTGTTGGTTCCCCCTCCCCCTGTTTGGTTCATCTGTAATTAGTACTGCACTTGTGAAATATTTATTCTGTGTTGCTTGAGCTCTTCATTACCAGAGGTTCACACACATGCACCTTTCAAACCACTCTCTTCTTATTTATTGGAAATAGTTAGTGAAAACTGAGAATCATTGTGTTATTTACAGGGTGAAGTGTTGACTCTGTCTATGTCATTATCTAAGTGCAGTATTTTAACTTGGAGGTTGCAGTTAAGCTCTTTGAAGAAGGAACCATCTTCTTATTTAGTCTGTTTGCAGTACATCTAGTTCTGTTGGTTCCTTATCCACTAATAAGGCTTCTGGGCCAACAAATAATTAATACCTGATGAGTTTCTAAAATGATTCAATTATCTTGTTGGTTTTGTCTTCCTGTTATACAGTAGCATCTTGATTAGGAGATCTCTAAATGCTTTGAGTTTGAACCTTTTGTACTCTTAGAATTGTATGTAATCTCCTTTACTAGTGTGTTTGGTGAGGTTGCATCAGTTTTGGGTGCTGTTCCATCTTTTCTTTGATTCAGGCTCCTTTCTGCACCTGTATTTCATGACATCTGATAAATGACTACTGAGGTGTTCAAATGTGTGTTAACAGTACTTATCCTCGTCTTTCCTCCAGAACACTCTCAGCCACAGTATGGTAACTGTGCATGCAGACAGGATTAACTGCTGTGGAATTAGAATATGAGGGAGTAGGACTATTGTACTATTTTATAGTATTTCGAGAGTAAGGGAGGATCACAAATGCTTTTTTGTTGGGAATGTATTTGAAAAGAGTTTTATGATATTGGCTCAGTAAATCAGTATGAGGTGTCATGCACCAAGAATGTTTAGACACCTAAATAACAAAAAGGTGTTACTTACAGATTGTTCTTCAGGTTTTTGTTACCTAAATTCTAGTATGACCTTGCTTGTTATAATGTGCTCAGTGATATTTTGGCAGCTAACATAGCAGAAAACATAATCAAGCTGTTTAAAATGGATTATTTTATGATAGGATGTGTTGTGATTTTTGTAGTAGGTGTGGAGTTTACTTCTGGCTACACCAGAACCGAAACTGTTCCCATCACAAAGTGTTTGGGTTTCAGCAGTTATGTGTAGATTATTTTCCTACAAGAGATAAAACTCAGCACGTGACCTCTGGCACTCTTTCTGTTGAAGCTGATTGCGGTAGAAAGTTGGAGAAACAACTTCCCCTCTCAAAGGTACTGCTGTGCTTTGATTTTTCTCACTGTTATACATTTGTCTCGCCCTGTGATTAAGACATTTGGTTCCAGTAGTGCAGATATGAAATCAGGTGGAGTTGCAAAATCAGTCACTTGTGTTTTGTATTGGTATTGCTTAAAGACAGCCTGTTGTGCTTGCCTCTGCTGTTCCTGACTGTTCAACAATTGCCTTGATAACATGCTTGCCATAGAAGTAGGTCTGGAGCAATGGTTTGTGCTCTTTATCCAAGTCACTTCAGTGTTTCTTACCCATGGCAGGATTTTTGACTGAGGTAAACTGGAAAAGGTTAGTTTTCTTGTGCTGTTTTGCACATTACTTTCTCTTGAACCTTGAAAGGAAAAACTGAGTTTACTATCATCTTGTAATAGAAGGTGAATTTGAATGTTTATAAAGAGATATATATATACACACACATGAACATCATAACATTTGGATCACAAATTTATTTATCATTGACTAGTTTGTGGAGAGGAGGAAGCTGATTTGCATGAATGGTTTACATTAATACTTTTAGTGCATAGGCTACAAAGCATTCAAATATTGCTACTTCACATTGCTAGTGTGAGTTAGAAGTTCGTATGTGCTGTTCAATGCTATAAGTTCGGTAAGTGAAGAGGATCCTGTTGATAGCTTATTTTTTTATCTTTGAACAAGCATTTGTAAATATAAAATTTTATTTTTCCCCTTTTTTCTAGAATATTCTGGTTTTGAGGTTAAGCATGCCAACTTGTCATGTTGTGCCACTTGCTCATTTTCTACATATACATAGAGTTTTTAATACTTTGCTGTATTCTGAGCTTGGTACTTCTGTGAAAGGGAAGAGGATTATGCATGGTTCCATTATAAGCTGAGGGAAAAAGAAAGAGTAACTTAATAGTGTATTTGCTTTAAGTGTTGCATTGAACTGAATATGTTTAATCTAAATAGGGAAGATTAAATTTTGTGCTTTGTAAAATGCCTGCTGCTGTGTTTCCAGTTGGACCGCATATTTGCCATTCCTGAAGTATCTGCCACTTAGAAGCAACTAATTATAGAAACAATGACTTCCATAATTGTAAAGTTTCTCTTAAAATAGATGAAATGTGACCGGTCTTACTACTAAAATTACTTTTAAATGATGAAATCCAAAATTCAGAAACAGGATTGTTTTTTCTTAAAAATAAAAAAGTTTTGAGCTGTGTTTTTATCTTACGTTTCTGATGAGACTTCTTGTTTCCAGACTTTGAGACAGTAAACCATCTGATTTTATTATAGCCCTCTGAAATGTGGCATCTGTGTCTATTTTCTTACCCTGTAAATGGTAAGATTGATATCCAAGTGTTCTCTTCTCAGAGAGCAGGCTGACAGAGATCCTATTTAATGGAAAGTGCTGAGTGACATTAAGCTACAATGAACAAAAACTTTTCTAAGATTAAACATACAGTGTTATAACTATAGGACAAGTTTACCAGTCTGTTCCTGCTTGTGTCATCTTCTGTCTTTGCAGCTGTTGCTGACTACAGTAGCTTTTATATAGGAAACAAAGGATCGCTTCAGTATATATGCTGCCTTGAAAGACTTGTAATTGTTGGACTGAAATATGTAATGAGCTACTACAAAACATTTTGTAAATTGAAACTAGGGATATCTATAAAAGAGACTTCTGTATAAATCTTGGTTTCTTCTGACGCGGTGTGCTTCCATTAATAGGCAACTGATTGAAAAGCTGATGGTTCCAAGTGACTTAAATTTATATTTAGAATTGAATTTGGTTATCAAAGGTCAATTTCAATAAAGCTTTGTTTAGCTTTGTGATGTGGAAAGTTGAATAAACATCAGAAAGTTGCACTCCAAAATAAAATTGTTTGCTCTTGCGATATTTGTCTTGAGATTGCCTGATCAAAAACATATATTACTTTGTATTAACTGTTTAGGGTCTGACCCTGTACCAACTGATGTCAGTGGCAAAGTGCTACTTTTTTAGTGGATGCAGACTAAAATAAATCTCAACACTGAGAGAGCAATTAGAGCATAAGTTAATATTGCAAGTGCTCTGTTGTAAGGATTAGGAAAAGTGTAGGAACCTTCCCCTAATCTTTTAGTGTTTGACAAATCTTTCTTGTCTAATTCTTTTTGTTTGCTTGTGATTACAAAACCAGTGGCATGATCAGTTCTGTTAGTTCTGTTTGTTTGCATTTGTCACTCCATTTGTACTGTGCGGATGAAATCTTGGAGGAATTGTGTTAATATGTATTTGCATGCACTTTGTTTCATGCACTTGCATTTTGTTTCAGAAGCAAATACTTTTTTTAAAAAAGGATCTCATCTCTTATTCTGGAGTTCACTTCAGTTGTATTTTCCACTGATTGTTAACCATGTCAACGTGGTATTTAAAACAACACCAACAAACTTATATTTGGTATTATTATTTCTCTGTCTGGCCAAAGCAGCACAGAGACAGCCTGTTAAAAGAAAAATTAAGTCTCAGTTGGAGATTGTTTTTGCTTGTCCAGTGTAATGAGAAATTAGCAGCCCCTTCTCTTCCTACAAAATTGGTTATTATTTTCTTTTGCTTTTTGTTTCACTATCTCTTCTTGCACTATTAAGGGAATATTATTTCTGTTGTTCAGACAGGAATCAGGACACCTAAAATGCCATTTATTAAAAAGAGGAATTAGTTGGCTGTCTATCTTCACCAACCCTTCCTCCTAGCTGAGCAAACCATAGTCCTACAAAATCTGCTTAGATAACTTTGAGCAAATTACTTAGGCTTGCTATTTTGTTTCCGTCACATGTCAAATGAAACCACTAGCCACCTGTGAAAAGCACTGAGATGTCCGGGTAGTCACACTGGAGAGTTAATTCTGTTTATATTTTGGTTTGGTTAGCAGTCTGACCCCACTTGGTGCGTTGTTTCCCTTTTAGCTTTAATGAAGTTTACTGTTCTCATCTAAAGACGCATCCTATGTAAAAAGGAACTGCACGGTATTTTAGAGGGACTGGTAAATACTGTTAGGAAGCAATACGTTGAAGTTAATTTTGTTTAGTTAGCAACTTACTTGAGTTGTCCTTCTGTTCTCTACCCTGAGGTAGAAATGGGGACTTGGTGTCTAATGAGATGTATCTGTTGTGCTGAGGATTCCTTGTACTATGCTTGCAGAATGATTTTTGAACACCTTTTTTGCTGAAACAAGTTTCTTGGAAGCATTTAAAAAAAAACAACAAAACAAAAACAAACAAACCAACCAAACAAAAAAACCCCCACCCCTCCACAAACCAGCCCAACCTGTAGGTACAGATTAAATTGCAAAAGAAAACGGTGTTTAAGGTATAATGTGTGTAAAAGATTTCTGAAATACAGTTTTGATTCCTTTAAATAACAGACATCATTGAAGTTCTATAGGTAGAAGAAGAAATTAACTTTCAAATACACCCATATGTGCTTATGATTACGGGATATATTGCACCTTTATTTTGCCACTATAGGTAAGCTAAATATGTTAGGAGCTGTACAGAAAACGGTAATTAAATATATCAGCAAATTGCTCTGTCATAGCAGTAGTTAATCATTACCTGTATAAGAGACTGGGCAACAGGAAAGGAAGCATTAAAGTTGTCCTTCTAGTTTGGGCATCTCTGTGTTGTTTGAACCTAGCACAATCAAGCAGAATAATTCAAATGAAATTTTCCTAAGCTTGTCAAATTACATCATTACAGTGTTTTATACTGTAAACCTAAAAGATCTATAATCCTATTTTTATTGGGAATATTTAAGTTAATAGCTTTTTGTCCAAAATACTTGGATGGAGAGGTAAGGTAGGGATTATCTTTGCAAATTGACAAGTACTTTCTATGGCAGCCCTGCTGAGGGAAGTCATTCAGCTCCTGATTTGATCCATTTTATCTTCATTTTTTTAACACTTGATGTGAAAAGCTGTTCTTTCATAATACTAGTAACGAATGATGATACAATACAATATCACAAAAATAATTGTAATGAGACCATTCTGCGAGTGACTCACCGTTAAGGAATGGTTTTAGTATTTCCACGTCTCTGAAAATAATACAGGGAAAGAGCAGATAGCCAGACAGGAAAGACCTTTAAAATAGGGAATCTTCTTCTGACCCGAATCACAAATAAAATGTTTTGACTATTTTCTGAGCCAGTACTAGAGTGGTTTATAATCAGTATCTTGTCTAAAGTTCACTTGACACATTGCTGGGAGATAATGACCAGCAGATTTGGAGGAATAGGGGTTGGAAAGTTTTCAGTGCGTCACTAAGAATACCCTATTTGTAAAGCACTCATCCTAGTTTTACTGTTGAATTTTCTATAGATAAGACAGCCTTGGTATATTTCTTTAATGTTTATGCCATCTAGTTTTGTAGGCCAGCCACCATTTGTTCCCGAACAAATACTTTTGCTTGGCAAATAGCATGAAAAAAAACCCTCTTAGTTTACAGGGAAGGATTTGAGTGGTGGTATTCCTTTCATTGATGATGTGATCGCTGTACATTAACACCTGAGTTTTTTTCACTGACTGGTGTTTATCCTGGTTGTGCTGTGTGTTGAGGAGGATGCCTTGGAGTTTTGCTGGGTAGGCTGAGGGATGTGCCCGCGCACAGGGAAGCTCTGGGTGGAGCAGGATTTGGTTTGGGTTGCTTAAGATCAGTGCCGCTGCTGCACCACAGCTTGTCCTCCAAGAGTAACTTCAGGAGTTGAAAAAGAGTTAACATAGAAGGAAGCAATGTTTGCCTAGTACATAATGATGAAAAAAATGCATTTAATTAATATTAAAGTGATTATTCCACTGTAGCGTGGACCTGGTTGTACAGCAGGTAGTTATACTTCTGTATTGGTTCTTGTAGCCATAAACATTTTCAGAACACTCATTAATAACCACTTCTTTTGGTGAGGATAGTATATCTTGTCACTTGCTAAGACGTACTTCTTTGCCTCTACCACTCTAGTTCCACTTTTAGTTTTCTATTTATATTTTTGGATGTTTTGTTTTCCTTTTTTGATTGCTGCTGAAACTTCAGGTCTCTTTTGCTACAATTGTATCTGTAAATGACTGATGTTCTTACTAAAGAAGCATATCAAAGCAGAGACTCATTTTGTTGGAAGGGACATTTCAGCACATTTTGGCAAGTTCAAAGACAGAAGTTTCTTGAAAAAATGGTTAAAAATAATTATGGACTCTGTCCTTCATGATTTCCACCCCCTCATTCTTTATCATTTTTTTGAGTTCTCAGATCAATTATAAACAAGCTTTGACCTTGACCACTGTGGTTTGCAGATGTCCTACCATCAAAGTTGTTAAGGATGTAACTTTGATCTCCAGTTAATACTTGCAGACATCCTGCAGACAGCCATCGCTGATTGTAAACAACATTTCACTTAGAAAGCTTCCTCCTGTGTTTATAAAGCTCATTTTTTAGAGAGGTGCATGGTATTTGCAAAAAGTGAGTGACATTTAAAAGAACTTATATGGTGAACTGACGTTTACAGGAAATGGCTAATGGTGAAAATTTAGCTAATGCTGCAGCTAAGACAGCATCAAAACTTATGGAAGAAGTATGAATTAGGAAATGTGATAATGGAAGGATAAAAATAAAAACAGAGGCAGACACTTTGTATATAGTAACACTTTCTGTAGGAGAAGTTTGATTCCACTTGTAGAAATCACCTGAATGGTTGTTACAGAATGACAGCCTTCTCCATTGCTTAGTTTGGGTGTTGTATTTGGAGTTGAAAAGAATGCATTGAGCAAAATTTTTTGCTTAATTTTTTAAATTGGCTGGGAATTCTAATGCTACAATTATAAGTAATACGTATTGAAAATAATTCTATATTATAAAAATATATTGCATCAGTCACTGGTAGTTATGCTAATTTAATAGTGAATATAATGCTCACATGAAAGTTATGGAGCTTTTACAGCCTCAACTGTTTTTTCTGTCTTCCTTCGAAGAGTACATGACAGCAAATGACTTAAATACCAGTTGGTTTGAAACTTGCTGGTGAATTACAGTGTAACTCGTGGTCTTAGTAATTTACTTGATGATGATTCTACCTTTTGCTCAGTAATTAAACTTTCTTGTATGTAAGTGTGTCAGACTAACTAAACAAAGATCCATTACTCTATATGAGTGGGTCTTGACCTCACTGTTGCTCAGACCAATGCTTGAGCTAGGAATATTTCTAGATCAGTCTAATACATTAAAGTACCTATTCATCAAATAAAAAGTAGCTTTTCTCCCTGCCTGGGACAACTCTATTTTCAAAACATTCTTGGACTTGCCCCTCCCAACCCTTCCGTCCTCATTCTGCTAAACAAATATAGGATCTGACCCCATGTTTTATTAAAAAATCAATTTTAGGGGCTTTTAAAACAAAGTTGTAGATTCAGATATTGGACAGTAAAGCTGAAATATCTGTGGATGTATTGTGGATTTGACATAGGGCAAGGAAATGGACTGAGAAGCATGTGGTAGGCATGGGGCTACTTGCTGTGGTATTTTCAGGGCCCCCATTGCTTAATTGATCCTGTTCATGTGGATGTTGTACAGGTGGTGATAAGGACAGGAGACTGTCCTCAGCACATCAAACCTTCAGGCTCTTCTGTTTGTAAAACAAGGGCCTGTTCTCATAAAGGTTTTGCATTGACTTTGGAATAGTTTCTGAGACAAATGAAAGGAAAAGTTTCTGGAGTCCTTGCCAACTTTAGAGAGAATCTTCGTAGAAATTGGTATTCTATGAGCTGCCAATGTGAGACGAGTATAATTAAGCTGAAATCTTTGCACGAGTGGTTTTTTTGGTACAAATAGTGTTTTTCATTGTCTAAGTACAAGATCCAGCTAATCTATACAAGAGCAAAAGTGTGGGCAAAAATACCCTCAAACTGTTAAAGATACATTCAGAATCAGGGAAGATCTTTTACTCTGAAAGCACAGTTTAAAACTTTCTAAGCAGTCTTTAATTTCCTTTTCATGGCAAAAAATAATCATATTCTTAACACTTTAAAAAATGTTAAAATTGTGGAGATGGAATGTGTGTGGGGGGGTTCTTCTGTGGTACACCATCTATTTTTTTAATTGCCTATGAACATGGTCAAGTCTGTAGAGCATACCAGGCATTACTACGTGTGCCATATGTTGGTTTCACTTGTGCAAGCCTACGCAACTGTGCTCCACCTCCAGTGCTGACTCGAGTTCTTTCTGGGCTCAAGCTAGTCTATCCTCTGCGAGATCTGAACTTCAGTCCCTTTCAAATTAATTAGTGTTTGTTTTGCACTTTGGAAATGTAAAGGTTAACACAAATGCTAAATGCTGGTGATCTGTATTACAGCTTGTGTTGATTGGAAGGATGTAGCAAGCACTTGCCAACTGTTTTCTGTCTCTTTCAATTTATTGCAGAAATCCTGTAGTCTTGTCATCCATTTGCTTGCTACTTGTGATAATTGCCATACAACTTTACGGATCTAAGTGTTCCTGAACAATTTATGTCTGTATTTAATAAAGATATTATTTCTTTTCTCTTTCTTAAGAATGTCAAGCTGTCAGCTGAAGTAGAACCGTTTATTCCTCAGAAGAAGGGTCCAGAAACACTAATGATCCCAATGGCGCTTCCTAACGACAGTGGAGGAATTAATGGCATGGAACCAACTCCTATCCCCAGCTACCTGATCACTTGCTATCCGTTTGTACAGGAAAACCAATCCAATAGGTAATATGTGGTTGTGGTCTTCATGGAAGATGACCTATTTTTAAATGAGCTTAAACTTCTGGTACGCAGGAGTCAGCGACTGTTGGCTCTATATTCATTTTGTTCACCATATTTAATCTTCTAGCATCTGCTGGCTTACCTTGTGTGAGCGTAGGTATCTACTTACGTGATATGTGTTTTCTGAAACAATGAAATTGTAATGGGTCCAAAGTACTTGTCAAAGGAAGTACCTATATATTATTTCCAAGGTTAATATTTGAAATTTACTAAGTTTATACAAATGCCAACCTCAACAAAGATATTTATTTTGCACTTGAATGTAATCTGAGCTTGTGGATTGTTTAATTGGCATCTCTAAGAAGTCCTAATAAATTTAAGTTCAGTTATTAAAAGCTAGGAGCTCATGAAACCAGTGAGTTGCGGTTTGAGTTTTTTAAGGGGGTGGTAGAGGTCTGAATTTCCTTGAGAGGGAATGACTTACTGAGGAGTTGTCTTTCCTTTTAATTCTAACAGACAGTTTCCATTATACAACAACGACATCAGATGGCAGCAACCCAACCCAAATCCTGCAGGACCATACCTTGCTTATCCTATAATATCTGCGCAACCACCTGTTTCTGCAGAATACACGTATTATCAGCTGATGCCAGCACCATGTGCTCAGGTCATGGGTTTCTATCATCCTTTCCCTACCCCCTATTCTGCACCCTTTCAAACAGCAAGTGCTGTAAATACAGTAACTACAGAATGCACTGAGCGTCCCAGCCCGGCGGGCCAGGTCTTTCCGTTATCCAATCAGCGGAGCAGAAGCAGTAACAGGGGACCAGTCATACAAAAAGTAAGTCTCTTTTAATAGGATAAGTAGAATTCTATAAAGAAAGTATCTTTGCGTGGGAAGCATGCATCTCATTTGAGCAGGAGCAGGGATGTCAGTAGTATCAATGGAAGGAAAGGTGGGCAGCAAAGGTGTTAACTGGAGAGTAGCAAAACTCTGTCTACAGAGACATTCCGTGGTAAAATACTTGGTGAGTTTATAAAGCCTGCAAGTAGGATGTGGGAGAGATTCCCTTCTGCTGCCTCTTGGCTGGTTTGGTCTGAGCTTGAATTGCTTCATTAGGGAACAAAGGAAGTCTACTCATACTTTGTCATTTTTTTTTTTAATCCTTCCACATCATAACAAATTCATGCAGAAAATGCTTCAAAGAGGTTAATAAATCAAATATTTCCCTTTAATCTCTTGTCTTTAAACATACGACTTCTGTAGAGATCAGTAGGACTTCTGATTGCTTTAATTACAGCTATGAAGTCAGATCATATGACTTATGTGTATGTGTGGCTTATCTTTTAAAACAGCAACAGCAGTTACAGATGCCCATAAAAAATAAACGTCCTCCGGTAAAAAATGTTGCTACTCAGAAGGAGACTAGTTCATCAGGTCCTGAGAACAGATCAAAGATTGTTTTGTTGGTTGATGCATCACAGCAAACAGGTAATTTCTCGCTTGTGTTCTGGGTGGACAACATGACTAGAACTGCATGTCAGTTGCCATCTTTCCCAAAAAGAGGTGGACTTTGCCACTGTCAAAAACGAACTCTTATCGAAGGAATTGGTTGTTGATAGTTGAACCTAAGCTGCTTCTTTTTTGTTTAATTCAAAGCTGGTTTAAATTTTATTAAAAGGAAATTGTTGTCATGTGCAGACTTTGGCTTTCTCCGTTTGTCTTTATGACGTGTAGGTTTTTCATGTCTCTTAACAATTTCGGCACATGTAATTATATTTTTGTGTCTTGCAGACTTTCCTTCCGATATAGCTAATAAGTCACTTTCTGAGAGCGCCTCTACAATGCTTTGGAAATCAAAAGGCAGGCGCAGAAGAGCTTCTCACCCTGCTGCAGAGTCCTCTAGTGAACAGGGTGCAAGCGAAGCAGACATCGACAGTGACAGTGGCTATTGTAGTCCTAAGCACGGCAATAACCAGGCTGCAGCTATGGCTTCGAGAAATACAGATTCTTGTGCAGTGAATGTATGTAAACATAACTGAATAATTTCACTATATTTGTATCCTACAGGCTAATAAAAAAAACACTAAACAAAATGCTTTTTCTTTTTCAGGTTGTAGAACCATCGGTAAATACAAGTAAGCATTGTCTTAGCTGATGAGCTGCTTAAAATTTGGCTGGGTCGCTTTTGTGTTTTTTGCTTTGCATTTTGCTAGAAACTGTGTCTCGATCTGATTCCAGCATGATACTCTGATTGGTCAGATACTTCTGAAGATATGTCTTTACTGTGATTTTTACTGCTTCAACCAAGATTCCCATTACATATTGAATGAACAAGTGTATAAGTAGCTATCACTAATGACTTATCAACAGCTGGCTGTCTTTAAAGAGTTAAAAAAGCCAGAGATGGCAATGGAAGCATTCAGGCAAAGCTGTGCTTCTGTTGTGTTTTATTTTCAACCTTCCTTACCCTGTTGGACTGCAGTTGATAGTAACAGAGCCAAAGACTTCTCATTCTCTTTTTGAGAAGTACTGGAACCTTTTTAAAAGCTTTAAAGAAGTACTGTAACATAAACAAATGTTTTGATTAGTCTGGTAGTAGTGGGTAACACTAGTGGCTATCATTGATGACTGGACTGACATTGTTATGGATGTGAAGCTGAGATTTTCTTTGTCTTGCTGTTTCTTGATGGTCAGTTGTTGGCAGTTTGAATGTCTGTCATCTGACTCTTCCATAGAGGTCGTTCTGCTAACTTCCAGAAATAGCAACAGAAGTAAATGTTGTCAGAGGAGAATTAAACTTGCTCAGAGGACTTTATTTGTGTCAAAATTGTGTTCCTGGCTCTGGTGTCACGTGTATCGTGATGCATTCTGTCATACTAGTTCATTTTTTCATAGCTGGCACTTCTCTTTCAGCTGGTGTAAATTGGACCAGTGCAGCTTCCCAGGCAACGCAAAAAAAACCTTGGATTGAAAAAACTCAGACGTTTTCTAGAGGTGGAAGACAAGTTGAGCAAAGAAATAGTTCACAGGTATGTTGTTAATGGTTATACATGTGAATATTCTATTTCTTGTAATATATGAAAATAAGGAATTTGAAGTGGATTATGAAGTTAACATACAAAAAAATAGCTAATGAAAGCAGTGAATGAAAATTGTAGAAAATCAACATAAAAGTCCAGTTGTGTGTTTCTTGAGCTAGCACTGTATGATAGATATAATTTTATGTACTTGGCAATCTTCTGCTGATAGCCTGTTCTTTATATGTATCTACTTAGGAAGACCATTACATATATAAAATAATTTGTGAACTAAAGACAATGTGGGTGTGGAAAAGTTCGTTCAGTTTTTGACCCGTTCGCACTTCAGAAGTTTGTGTTTTGTTTTTTTCTTAAAGATTCTGATGTGATGGTGAACTGGAATCCCCTGTTCTCACTCCTGTTGTCTTTGGCACTTTCTTTTTCACATTTATATGGGACTACCGTATTATTTAGCATTTTTATTATTATAAAATGAGGGTGAAAAATCTAGCTTTGCTTAAACATAGGTTTTGCTTGAATTCAGTTATTGCAGCCAAGAATAGCTGAGCTTGAAGTGAGACCCTTATCAGAAATGTGCCTGTATGTGCAGGTATATGTGAGCTAGCTTGCCCTGGTAAGGTTTTTGGTTGGAATTGTTAATGTGTTTTGACTCTTTCCTTTTGGTATCCGTGGGTTTATTATATAAAGAAGCTTGTTGATGCTTGTATCTGACACTGTAGCACTTCTGAATCTTTTTATAATCTGTAGTAAAATTAGAGGCTTTTAGAAGCAACTATTTGTGGTTTATGGCATTGGGAGAGTAGGAAGAACCAGATATCCTTTCATCTAGTCATAGTTTAGACTCTAAATCGGGCAGGTTTTTTGATATTTAAAAACAAAGCTGGCACAAAGAGTTTTAAATGAGGTTTCCTCAGCCAAATTCACTGTACCTCGAGGCAGAATTCTTGTAGAAACTATTGTCCTTTGAAACTGCATTTATACAGGTCTATAGGAAATTTTCTTGGGAAAGATGTTAGTATGAGAGATGCAGAATTTCAGATTCAAGGCATGCTTTGCTTTCAGCCAGCCAGTCTTGTACATGAGTTTCCATTAACTTTTTGGGTAATAAACAGAAGAATGTTTATACCACTATGCTGAGGTCTCTGGTCATTAGAGAACTCTGTGCCTGTGCATTGTCATAAAACACATATTGAAAAGGCAATAATTACATGCAGGATATTTATGTAGTGGAAGAAAGTTCTTGTGATTGATCATGGTTACAGACAGTTCCTTGGGATTCATGTCGGAGTTACACAGTCACCTAGAACTCTTGTTTTCTTTGTTTGCCAAAATGAACCTATTTTTTAAATTACAAATTTCTAGATTAATGTATAGAGATACTGTATTTAGCTTGGGGTGAATAATCAGATACTATCTGTAGAATATGTTTGTGCAGGTAAAACCCACCAAAGCACAGCTGCTTAAATCTGATTATGTGAAAACTATACCTTCTTTGTTGCTACTTAGCAAACATGAGAATGCCTTACATGCACATATCATGAAATTGCAAAATGTCAATCATGTTCATTGTTTTCAGTCCGGTTTCAGATGCAGAGACCACAGCACTTCTTCAGAAAGAAGGCAGAATTTGCAGAAACGACATGAAAAACCTCTAAATACAAGCCAGTCGAGTAGAACAGAGCAGAGTCCTGAACCTCTGTATTTTGAGGTAGTATTGGATGAAAACTGTTTCTCCATTATAGTAGCAGAATATAGTGTGGAGAATAAGTGATGTTCTCAACAGGAGAAGTTGCAAAACATCTGACTCTAAGAGGTGTACAGTATAGTGCACTAATTATTATATGATGCTTTAATTGTGTACATACAGAGATTTGTATTTGGGTGTTGTGGAAAGTGTAAGAATTCAGAACTATCTGACAAATTAGATAAGCAACTTTCAAGCAACTTTTTCTGTTCACTTGTGAATTAAAATTACCATTTTCTCTGGTTTATAACCCTTAATTGTAACTGGATTTCTTTAGTATAAAACGTTAATGAATTATTATTTTTTGAAATGCGTTATTCAGATACAGAAATGCTTTGTTAATTTTTCATCATTTTCCATTTGTGTCACGTTGAAGCCCTTCTAGCTTATGTGGGACTTCAGGATTCGGTTCGTGCTTCTGGTTTTAACCATTGCAGTTGATGCTTTTCATGTGACTTTTCCCATTTTGTGTATTGTTTAGGATGAAGATGAATTTCCAGAGCTAAACAGTGACAATGGCAGCAGCAAAAGTAGTAACATCCAGCAAAAGATTTCACCCAAAGTAGTAAGCAATGTTTTTATTTTGCAAAGTGTGTTTAAGTTGCTTTGAGACTACTTAATTAGTGTATTTTTGTAATGAATCTCTGCTACAATAGTTATAATGCAGTAACTGTGCTGTTCTTAGGGTGCTGGTGCTGCCAGTATTGGATGCTAAAGGAATACTGATTAAAATAAGTGGTGGCGAGAACCCATCTTAAAAAGAAGGCTGCTGGATTTTTTTTTTGTCGCTAATGGGATTGCTAATGAGTGAAACTCTAAGATGCATGAGATGGGATATTCTATGATTCTGAGTATCTAAGTTGGAAGGGACCTAGAAGGATCGTCAAGTCCAGCTCCCAACTGAAATGAAAATAAACTGAACGTTATCTGCCTTAAGGCTGTAGAAACAGTTGTTGGAAAGATGCTCTTTTAATACCTGGTCTACTTAAGTATTTTGTTGCAGAACTGTATATACAGACTACTTAATCTAATTGGCCGCTTTCCAGGAAAGTGAAAATTTTATGGGGAAGGGGGGAATATTCCTTCATTTAGTAATCAGGCTGAAAAACCTTCAATCTGAAGGCATAATTGCAGAGAAATAACATGGTTTTCCCATCCAAAAGTGAAATACACATACATTTCTAATTTTATGAACTTACTGTGTCATCTAGCTGTACTTAATAATTGGGATGTCGTACTGCTCACCAAAGCAATGGTTGACTTGGTTTCTGGAGTGCCATATTTCCTGTGGGCTTGAGAGAAAGGTCTTTAATGGTGGGGTTTTTTTCTTTTTGTTTAAAATCCTAGTTGGATGACTTACCAGAGAATTCTCCAATCAATATAGTCCAAACTCCAATTCCAATTACAACCTCTGTACCAAAGCGTGCAAAAAGTCAGAAGAAGAAAGCCTTGGCAGCAGCACTTGCAACAGCTCAAGAGTATTCAGAGATAAGCATGGAACAGAAAAAACTTCAAGTGCGTAATGCTGCCCCCCTGCCCTGTAATTGGTAAAGAGGAATATCAGTTAGCTGTTGCTTCTCTTTATAATAGCAAGAATCTCTTTGTGAAGAGTGTTTTGCAGGCACTGTTTCTTTGTATTTATCAGCATGTGATGTTCATGTTATAGGAGGCTTTATCAAAAGCGGCTGGAAAGAAGAGCAAGACACCTGTTCAGTTAGATTTGGGCGACATGTTAGCAGCGCTTGAAAAGCAGCAGCAGGCAATGAAAGCTCGTCAGATCACCAACACCAGGCCTCTCTCATACACAGGTATTTCTAAGCTGCTTGACAATTGCTAAATGCATTTTATGACAAAAATATAATTGATCTGAACAGATGCTTTTTTTATGTCAAGTTTTAATAAAAACCTGGGAAGACTTTCTTAATGTGTTTCTCAAAAAATTCACTGGTGCTATCTTCCGCTGAGCTGCAGTATGCAATGGTGGAAGTCCACACAGAACTAAGGACAAACTTCTCTTAAAACACCCGCTATGCACAATTTTGGATTTGTGTCTTGAGATTAATTCAGTGCTGAAATGAATATGTGAGAAGAACTGTATTGGGTCAAACTGAACATCTGCTACAGATATTGCAGAATTCTCTTTGAAAGCAGCTTAGAGGATATTCCTGTGACTGTGATACAGGGGGATATTCTTTCCCCCTCTGCTGATTGTAGTTCAGAGCCTCTTGACCCAAGGCTTTCTCAAACCAAGTTTGTTTCTTAAACTGTCACTTCTGTCACATGTTTTTACTGTCCATAAGCCTGTACGGTAGTGAATTCTAACCTTGTTACATGCTCTGTGGAGAAGCTTTTCCTTTTACTCTGGTTTTTTTTAGGGGGTGGGGAGGAGGGTTCAGGGATTTTTGTACCCCACTCATGATTTTGTTTGCTTCCATAGCCTATGTATTACAAAAAGACTGAGCAATCATTCCCTTCTCTCTCCCTCCATGAGGTCTGTCATCTCTTTTCTAGTCTAAAGAGTCCTAGTCTATTTAGTTATTCCATTATGGAAGCACTCATTTTCCAATAGTCCATATCGCTTTCTCTGTATCTTCTTGTAGTTCTACTCTAGCTTTTTGAAAATAAGGAAGATCAGACACACATGGAATGTTAAGTTCTAGTTCCATAATGAATGTATGCAATGGCTTGATTACACTTTTTTGTTCTCTATTTCTTTATCGACACTTAACATTAAATTAGCTTTTTTTAATGCTTGCTGCTGAATACAGAGTTGACATTTTTGTAGTTATCTATTATAACCTGCGAGTCTCATTCCTGAGCAGCAGTATGTAGCCTAGAGTCCATCGTTATGCACATAGTTACCGTTTTCCATCTTGTGTGTGGCTTCATTTACCTGCTTGGAGTTTCAGCTGTGTTCAAACATTAATTCAAGTTGGCAAGGTTATATCAAACAAAGCTCAAAGAACACTTGGCATTTCCATTGGATACTGCGTTTGTTTTATGCTCTTTCTTGCAGAACTACATACAGCACTCTCTCATCTGTTTTGTCTTTGACAACTAAAAACAAACGTTTGGATAAATGTTTGCAACTTGTTTTACTATTATCATTTTACTGATAAAGCTACATGTAGTCACTTGAGAGAGATCCCATACCGGTATTAAAGTAATTGCTTTTCTGGGATCCGTAGCTTCCTAAAACACGAGGAGAAGTTGAAGAAAGCTTAAAACCATCTGGAAGCGACAGTAAGATTCAGATGATGTCATTTTCCTGTCATTATGAACTGCTTTTTTTCTGGGGAAGGAAAATGTACTTTGGGAATTCAGCAGTGGAAATTCTGAAAGCAGTGTTGAAATAAAGCTGACATGTCTTTTGGTGAAACTAATATCTTTCTTGTATTTAGTTGGCAGTGCTGCTCCCTTTCATACCAAAGAATCTGCCAACAGAAAGTCCTTTGCAAAGGGACAGCCATCTATGGGTTGCCTTAATCCTTTGGATTCAACTGCCCCGAAAGTGAAAAGAGGAAAAGAAAGAGAGATTGCAAAACTGAAACGCCCTACAGCACTTAAAAAGGTAAACAGGTGGAGGATCTCCATCCACACACGTACTTGAAAAAGAAAAACTGATATTTTCTTACTTGAGAGTATTGAGTAGACTAGCTGTAAAATGTTGGAATTAAATACTGTTTGTGTCCTGGCTTGAGTAGGAAGGTTCAGAACAACCTGATTAACTTTGTTTTGTTTTGTTCAGTCAGACATTTTTCCTTACAGGTATCTCTCTCATTCTCAGCTGTTGATAGCTGCTGTTTTTGTTCCTAGATTATTTTGAAAGAGAGAGAGGAGAAGAAAGGCCGGTTATCAGCTGACCACAGCCTTTTGGGATCTGATGAACAGAAAGAGGTTCCTATAACCTTTACTGCTGATCAGTCACAGGAGCTGACCTCTCAAGAAGGTTGGTCTCTCTGTCTCTCTAGTGTCCATCCCTCCCCACTAATTGTACTAATCTGCTTAGGTTAATATTTTGTCGTTTTTTATGCAACACAATTTACTAGTGTTATCTTTAGCCTTTTTAAATGCTACCAAACACAAGAAATTAGAGCCTTCTTTTTCTAAAATGTCTTGTCTGTCCCTCAGTAGTGGGAGGCTCAGTGCAGTATGGGTTCAAGTACCTCATCTCCATACAGCCTTTAATTCGTTACTCTTGGGCAGATGTTCCCAACACATGTCAGAGTTGATAGCATTTTTAAAAAGCAGATCAAACATGACCGGTTGCTTCTGAATGACCTGATTGAAGATAAGTGTGAAAAACTTAAATATTCTAGGAATAAGTTGAGCAAATATTATCTATATATATAATTTTGTAAAGATTTATTAGAAGACACTTTGGATATTTTTAATGAGTATTCAAATATTGCTTATTTACACAACCCACACTGAGTGTTGGATATGTGCTAGTTTTGTTCCCCCCCGCCCCCAACCACCTCCCCAGAAGAAGAGTGTGTTTAGTGTTTCCAGAATGTAATTTGGAACAAGTGAGGGAGAGATACGTAACTGTGATGCTGTTTATGTGAAAACGCCTTTTCATTTTACAATGTTTCAAAACTGCCTTTCAGAAACTGGACTAAGTATGCCTAGTGATACTTCACTTTCGCCAGCAAGTCAGAATTCTCCGTACTGCATGACCCCAGTGTCACAAGGTTCACCTGCTAGTTCTGGAATAGGCAGTCCAATGGCTTCTTCTGCAATAACCAAAATTCACAGCAAGAGATTCAGAGAGTAAGAGTTTTGCATTATCAATATACATTCACGGCTTGCACTTAAGTGACCCTCATCTTTTAAGTGTGGATAGGATTAGTAGACTCAGGAGGAGTGTAATGAATATAAGGCTACTCTTTCATCAGCAGACATTTATGCAAGGGATGTTACTGGTAATGTAAATGTTTTCAGTGTGTAACTTTATACAGGATTTCTAAATCTTTTTAATTCCCAACAGTTTAATAACTGTTCTGAGGAAGTAAAATTATTTTTATTTGGTAAAAGGCTTGGTGAAATAGTATTGAGTATGTGCTGTGCTAATACTTGATGTTTTTTGAATTGACAGATACTGTAACCAAGTTCTAAGTAAAGAGATAGATGAGTGTGTCACTCTCTTATTGCAAGAGCTTGTCAGCTTTCAAGAACGGATTTATCAAAAGGATCCCATGAGAGCTAAAGCAAGGAGAAGACTGGTCATGGGGTTGCGTGAGGTTACTAAGCATATGAAGCTAAACAAGATCAAGTGTGTAATCATATCTCCCAACTGCGAAAAAATCCAGTCAAAAGGTATAAATGGTAAAACAAGTGGTGCACTTAACTGTTTACAGTTTTCTTGTGCTGATTAGCAAGGGTAAAAGCGGTTTTTTAGTTACGGTGTGTGATATAACACTTACAGAAGCGGCTGTGCAATTGTTGCTCCACATTCATTCTCTTCTGCTCTGCTCTGGAAGAAACTTGTCCATGCACTTGAATAGCTTAAAGAAACATAGATGTTATAATATGTAGTTTTATTCCATTCAGTCTTCGATACACTTAAAGTCCTGAAGTCTGGGTGCTCTTAAGGAGGATTTCTTAGGACGAGTATGAATTGGCTACTTAGCCAACCAACACATTTTGCACCAACCAGAAATGTAACAGAAGCTTCCTGAGCTATGAGAAGAGCAAAGCTCTGCTCAAGAAAAGAGCTGTGGAAAGCTCTGGTTTCATGTGTGTGCAGCCCTAATAGGAAATATAGAATATTGCCTTAATCTGTTCCCACTATACTTGAAATGTGTAGCTTGTCATCCTGTTCAACGTAATAGCTGGTGATTGTGTATATTGAAGTTTTACTGACTAATTACAGTTTAAATGAGAGAGTTGTCTTGCTACACTATGACTTTAACTGACTAGATACCTATTTAAAATTGCTTTCTTCAAGGTGGACTAGATGAGGCTCTGTATAATGTAATAGCCATGGCACGGGAGCAAGAAATTCCTTTTGTCTTTGCTCTTGGACGGAAAGCTCTCGGCCGTTGCGTGAACAAGCTGGTTCCTGTTAGTGTAGTGGGTATCTTCAGCTATTCAGGTGCTGAGGTGAGTAATTCCATTCACATAATGCCTGGATTAAACCACCTTGTATTAATAGTTAAGAACTGACTGTAGTTAATCCTTGTAGTTAGAATTGATGTGGCATGGAGAGCACACCTAACTAATATGCACTTGATAATGGCCCTGACCTGTTCTATTTCTTTGAAATTCAATACAGAACTGAGAGACTCTGAGTCACACTCAGGTCACAACACCTCTAGCTTTCAAGTAGACTTAAATGCCATCTGATATTCTCTGGAAGGTTTAAGATTGTAAGAAAAACAGTTTTTTAAGCACATCTCCTTAAAGTTGCGTAAACAGAGAACAACTAATCTTGGTTGAAGTAAAGGTATTTGGTGTTAATAAGCTTAAGGCTTACTAGGTAGTGTAACTTTGACTAAAAGTGAACTTACTAGTGAACTACTGATCATAAAAACTGCCTTCATACTTAGGACCTGTTTAATAAGCTGGTATCACTGACTGAAGAGGCCAGAAAAGCTTACAGAGATATGGTTGCTGCAATGGAACAGGAACAGGCAGAAGAAGCCTTGAAGAATGTCAAGAAGGCACCGCATCATATGGGTCATTCTCGTAACCCCTCCGCAGCAAGTGCTATCTCATTCTGTAGTGTTATTTCTGAACCGATATCTGAAGTGAATGAGAAAGAATATGGTAAGTGCATTACAACTTTTGTAACTAGAAGCTAGAATTTTCTCAATGCAGCTTATTGCAAAATGTAGCTAAAAAAGTACAGTTTATGGTATCCTAGAGTTTTCAGGTATAAGAGAAAATGGGTTAGTCTTCACTTAGTTTTGTGGGTAATATTTTTTTCCTTCGAACTGTATAGAAAATAGTAATTGTAATTTCTAACCCTCAGAAGTGTTACAGTTACCTAATTCGCATCAGTGGAGGTGGCTTCTGCAGTTTTATTGAACCGGTACAGAAGTGGTACCAAACACAGAATTGATTATATGATTGAGGAAGAAACAATGACAGAGGGAAGGAATTAAATCATTGAGGTCTCTGTAGATAGGACGTGTATGTTAAACTTTGAAATAGTGTGAGCAAAAGGCAAATCATTGATCTGGTTGCTTAAGCCCAGATGACAGAGGGGATAGAAGGGAGAGTGCTTGTTAGAACCAAAGGACTTGTCCTTTTCAGTCTTAGGTTGAAATAAAAAGGATACTCCCTTGTTTTTAGTTAATTCTTTTGTGGTGTCTCAAACTTATTTAACTTGTTAAATATTTTTCAAAAAATCCTTAAACAGATGACTTGATACTGTGGCAATTTTCTGCTTTTAATTTGTACTTGAGAGTAACCTCTTTGACTATGCTCACTGTTGCATTTGGTGCTTCCACAATTTATACAGGAAACTAAGTGCTCAAACTTTGTGTTTTGTTGTCTAGCTCTTTCCCTTCTTCCCCCTTTTTCTAATTGAAATTTTTCTAGCAAGCATAGAATAGTATTAAAATTATTAGCTCCTATTGCTATCTAAACAATTCTGGGATGTTCATGAGAAATATTAGTATATAGAAAGAATTAATGTTTCCTACTTAAACTTCTTTTGGAACTTGTAGAAACAAACTGGAGAAATATGGTGGAAACATCTGATGGGTTAGAAACCTCTGAAAATGAGAGAGAATCCTCCTGTAAGACTACAGCAGCAGAAAAAGCTGGTAATGGTCAAATGGAAAAAGCCACTTGTAATAAACAACCACCTCTGGCTACAACTGGCACTACCTCAGCAACAAATCATGGAAAACCCACACCAGGTGACAAAGATGAGGTGAAACCAGATGACAATCTGGAATGGGCCTCACAGCAGAGTACAGAAACAGGATCACTGGATGGCAGCTGCCGAGATCTTTTGAATTCCTCCATGACCAGTACCACCAGTACTCTTGTACCAGGAATGCTAGAAGAGGAGGAAGAGGAGGAGGAAGATGATGATGAGGATTACGCCCATGAACCCATTTCTGTAGAGGTTCAGCTTAACAGCAGAATTGAATCTTGGGTTTCAGAAACCCAGAGAACTATGGAGACTCTTCAGCTTGGGAAGACCCTTAGTGGTGCCGAAGACAACGCAGAACAAAGTGAAGAGGAGGAAATAGAGACTTCTGAGCCAGCCGATCCAGTCACCGATGGTGAGGAATGGACAAATGATAAGCACGCGAGTAACACTCAACATAAACCCACCATCTGCAGTTCTCTGAATAAGGAACACACAGATTCCATCTATATGCCGTAAAAATAAACAGGAACTCAGGAACTTTTTAGAAACTATATTAAAACTAACTGTTGTAAAGGTTGCAGCCATTATTTCGTATGCTTCATCTCAACGTTTTGCACTGTTAAACATTTAATATGTGTATTTAATTCACAACAATATTTTTGTAGCTGTTACTTGTTTGATTTAAAAACTAGCTTAGCTTTTAATCAGTATCTATTTCCAAGAATAGAAACTCTGTGGAAAAATTGTCAATAAGTATTAACTTGATCTTTTGTAAAAGGAAACATCTTATAATTGATGAGTTTTAAGCAAAATTATTTAAAGATGTGACTGTTTAGCTCATTTTCAAACAGATAACCTACATGAAGACTGACAAATTACACAGCTTACACTGGTGTTATATGCCAGGCACGTCAGTGTGTTTGGCTGTGATTTTTCTAGTTCTGTCTAGAAAATAAGTAAAATGTTGGTTCTCTTCAAAGAAAAGCTAGAAAACCCCATTTGCAGTCTTAGTGAAAAGTGAACAGTAGAGAGATCTGTGCTCGATTCTTATGCTAACGTAGGCACAGCGTTTGAGTTGGTCTCTGAATGCATCATTAAACAGCTGCTGATAGTTGGGATGGTTACAATAAGCTATAACAACTTTGATTCCAGAAAAACTTTAAACCAGAGGGATGTAATTAATGTTGGGGGGGTGGGGTTACAAAGTAGAAATATTGCATTTTAAAAAAAAAAAAAAAGGAAAGAAAACAAAAATTGCCCATGTTCTCCACAGCTGCTGTCTGCCAAACCACACTAAGTGAATCACTAACCATAATCCCTATCCAGGGCTTCTAGTGAAGTGATGAATTCCTCTTCTTCCCATCACTTACCTCAGGAATGCTGTTTTGCATATTGTATCTACATAACATTGCAAAAAGCAAGAACAGTCCTTTAACGGCAAGTGTGAATGTTATGATGGTTCAGTGTATCTACGCATTCATCTGCATGCTTTGATCCTGGCCACCCTCGTGTTGAGTTCAGGATGTACCTTAGGAATTCTTGCTCAAAATGTGACCTCTTTGTCTGTTCTTACAGTTGTAGCAGCTTTAGGAGTTGAGCTCTGGAGTAGAAAAGGAAGTGGTGATGCCAGGAAAGGGGAAAGTGCCCTGGAGTACGGGGAGGTATTTCAGTGGTTCAGAGGTACAAGAAACAAAAAGATGCCCTCCCTGAAACATACACATTGCTAGCGAATTGTGCTGTGTTTTATTCTGGATATTGAAGTGAAATCCATTAACTGATGAAGAATTCACGTCAGATTGAAGATGGAGTGTGTCAAAACCTTGCACGTAAGGAGTCTCTTTTCCATCTTTGCCTTATATTGGCAAGGGTTGTACTGAAACTGCCAGCAGCAGGCGCTTCACTGCAAGAGCAGCCAAAGTAACTCACATGAATAACACTATTACAGCAAACCTGTATTTTTTTTTTAATTCCACTTCATTTTTCTTCATCACTTGTATCGAAATGCATAAAAACCCTCTGGGTAGGCTGCAAACCACAAGAAATGGATAGTTAAGTTAGGGATTCAGGCCACACTTACTAATATGGGACCAATGCTTATAGTACTAGTGATGCTGGCATTTTAAGTTGCACTGGGAAAATAAGACTCCGGGTTTAGAAATCATCTACCCCTGGGTTTTTTGGATGCTAATGAGAATAATAGAAACTGTGTGTATTATGTAAATACTGCTTTGATAGGTATAGACATAGCAAATGCGGTGTAGATAAGCAGTGTAGAGAGCTGCTAGGACAACTGGCTGTTCTGTCACGTTCTTAGTTCCTTGATGTAATCTTCCTAGATGTTAGAACAGGCATTTGATAGGAAAACCAAGACTAAGGAATGATGCCTCCTGAATGTTAAACCTTTTGCTGTACCTACGGCAGATTTCTACAGTCTGTATGTTTTGCAAGAGTTTTTGCTTTAGGAAATGATAGGTGTTTGAACTGCTGACAAGCAAAACTTGCCCTTGGATGTGTAAGCACGTCTTGATAGCAGCTGAGATCAGTGTATACACTGAGGGCAAAACTCTACCAGAACATCAAAAAACAAAGGTGTTGATAATTTTTCCTTTTGCTTTTTCAGTGCCAGTGATTCAAATAACTTTTGATCTTGAAGTATTAACATCAAAGGCGCATCTTTTTATACGTCTTTTCTGAACTTGGACTGTCATTTTAAAATTTTCTGGTATTTATATCAAAGAAGTCTTGTAATATTCAGCCCACTATTTCACTGCAATTTTGCTACAGGTTTAATAGAGTTCTTGAAGGTGATATAGCACTTCTAATATCTCTCAATTTGCCAGCAAATAAGGAACTAGTCTCTTTTTAAAATGTGGCAGATCACCCTTAGAGGAGCAAACTGAAACTGGGTTTAGTGCTTCCTTTTTGATAAGCTGGGAATGAGCAATAACTGTGAGGATGAGATTGCGGTTCCTTTGGGAGTGATCCATTTGCTTCTAAAATTAGGGCAGTTCCTTGCCACTTAGAGCACTTGAGGGAGAGTATCTCACTGTGGTAATTTTGATTCTGTTATCGCCAGAATTTAAAAGGAAAGCGTACAAATGTTTTACAGTACCATGATTTTTTTTTTTTTTAAAGTAGCTGAATTTCTATTTCAGTATAAAAGTATGCAGTTTGTTATACAGGTTGTTACTGTCCCCAAGAAAAGATGTTTCTGTAGCTATAGGTGTATAGATATTTTTGTTGTGAAAATGATTATTCTGAAAACAAATCTACTTTTCTTAAGACGTACTTTATAGAGATGATTTCACCACTTAATTTATCTGGTAAAATCAGAAATAATGTATCTGTGGTAGGGGTAGTAGGGATCTTGAAAACTGGTAGAGGTGCCTACGTATACAACCTTTTTATATAAATAGGTATCTCTGTCAGAATTAACAATAAAACACGGATTACAAATACGTAAGAGGAAAATAAATTCTGATGAACGTCTGTCCTTAGCTGGACCAAGTGAAAATGTCTGAGTAAGGCTTAGGACCTGCTCTTGCTAACACAGGCTTAAGAGCGTTAGTTGCACTGGTTTGAATTGGTGGCCCGTTTATCTGCGTAAGTTGCGTGCGGGTAGTTGTAGGATTGGAGCTAAACAGTGACAGAGGGTATTGACCTGTGTTTTAAAAACTCATTGTAGAAAATGTTCAGTAATGCACTTGTTGGTGTTCTGGTAAAGATAAGAGGTGTCTTCATGCTCATTTGGGTGGGTGGGAGCTTACACAATGTGATTCTATCCAGTTCTTTAACACGAGCTTAAATTTTAATAATGTTACTTTAAATACATATGTAAAAAAAGTATTATTGTTTGGAAAGCTGCTGTTTGCTGAAACTGTCATTAAGTATTTCCTGTGAAGTTGTGCCAACTAATGAAACTATTGAGTTGATTTCAATGTTAGCCATTTAAAAATGAGATCCGATGATTTGTTAACGAAACAAAAACCAGCAGAAGGAAGCCATGGAAACAAGCGACGTGGGTTTCCCACCCACCCTGCCGCACGTTAGGAAGCGTGAGAGTGTCCAACCCGAACCTTCCACGCCACTGAATGGTAACACTGAAAGCAGAAGCACGGTTGGCACAGCCCACCTTCTAAATGTTCATAAGTAGTTCTTATATTTTACGTTTAAATGGATTCTAATAAGGAAAGCTGTTTAATGTCTTAAAATTTATAGTAATATTTAGGTTAAAGCAGTAGAAAAATCATTATGAAATACAATATGAAGGGTTTTTTTCCATTTCTTTTTTGCTGTATGAAGGATAATTGTTCTGTCTACCGTACTTTTTGGAGTAATAACAGCTTTTTTGCACTATGTAAATACTAGTGGGGGGTTCTTCCATAACTAATAAAAATGATTGTAGAAATTTACAGCTTTATTACAGCAAGCAGTTTGTTCACAACCGCTCTATCCTGCCCTGGCACTTGAGGAGATGGAGAAGGTCGGTGTCACACTGGGCTTGGCGCAGGGGGAGAAGCCGCATGGTGGCTCCTCCTGCTGGCTGGTGGCTCCCTGGGCCCCAGCTCAAAAAAATATATAGCAAAATATATAGCAAAACCATTCTTCAGAGACCAGACTGAGCTAGGTCCACAATGTTGAGCTGGAAGTAACACTTTCAAGAGAAAATTGTTAAGAATAACCCCAGGCACCTCTAAAAACTTGGTTTTCTTGCATGCTGCTAATGTATGAGAATTTAAGTTCACCTGCCTTTATTGTCACGCTGGTGCATGAAGTCACCTTTGGAAAATAACACGAAGTTCTCAGCCTGCTGTCTCCTGTTCTCCAGTGACTCACTGGGAACTGCTCACGCTTCCGCAGCTCTAGTAACAGTGTCATTAACTGGTTTTGCAACTCCCACGTGTGAGAATATTTGTAGCAATTCACAAAGGATACAGCTTTATCCTGTAATTTTGAGTTTTCTATTTATGTGCCTTAACTTCATGCTTCAATTCTGCTATTGCAGTTGTCTTCTCTTGGAAGCGTTGTAAACCTTACATCGTGGTGCTATCAGAATGACTCCTCACGTTTGGGGTTTGCCTGCATCTTCTCAACCTGATGTGGATTTTGGAAAGTACAAAAAAGTAGGTGGCACCGTGTGACTTGTGCTGTGGAAGTGACAAGAAAATTAATAACCCCAAAGCCTTACAAACTTAATTTTCTCTCCATTTCTTCACCATTTAAAACAAACCAACAAAACCAACCATCTTGTCATTCTCTTGAGGAAAGTTCCTTGCGCTCGGGTACCGCGTCGGTGCTGACAGGGCTGGAGTTCATCAGCCTGTCTGTCCATAACCTGCGGAAAGACCCCAGTCAGTCACATTGCACTGTTCACGCAGCAAACATCACTCTTTGGATTTGCTTTCAGATTTTCAGGATCACTGCATATACAAGGCAGGCTTGGTTTTCATTAAATAGTTTGGGGTTTTTTTTAAGTTTTGGTTCAATACTGCTTAAAAATACCCCAACCACACCCTAAGGGAGATGATACAAGTGAAGCCTGTGTACCTTTGGGGGTCTTCTATGAGTTAGCAAACGCTACAAAAGGCAGGGAAGCCTAAGCTGGAATATACACTTTGGCAACAGCTCCAGGCCCCCAGTACACCCGTAGCTGCCAAATGAGTTTTGCAGCAGCGCTCGGTGAGCTGGCGCGGGGCGGATGCGCGTGGGCGTCCATCTGGCCCCTATCGACACCGCCCAGCTCTCTCACAGTGGTGTTGTCTAAGGATAGTGCTTTAATGAGTGAAGAGGAGGTTAGTAATCATGTAACACTGATAACAGACTTGCTCCTGTATGAAGGGAAGGGGGCGCGGAGCAAACTCCATTTCCCACCAGCTCTGTTGGTGCCCGGGTTCTCTGGGGACCGTGGTGACACCGTGCACACAGCCAGTGGGCTTGTCTGTGTTTATGGGGAAAGCTAATGCATGGCCACACTAAATTTAAAGCAACTTTGTGATTCTACAAGGCGTTGTGCCTATGCAGTCAATTCATTTATTGCGGAGTTATAAACCAACAATAAATATCATTCTAAACTTGTGGTAGTTTTGCACATTAAAAAAAAAATGCACTCCTGTTGGGTGGCTTCTTTCAGGAGAAAAACCTAAAGCTAAGTTATTTAGAGAATTAAACTTTTTATAAAGTGTTTTAAGCTAGGGAAGGGCGCATTTCAGGTGGGTTCTGCCCCTGAGAGTATTGCTGCAAACTCTTGGGGGTTTTCCAGCTTAAATTGAGAAGGTAAGTGCCCCTTCTGCCATCACCTGTCCTGAGGAGCAGGAGAGACTGGGGAAGAGGTGAGGATGTTTGGAAAGAACGCTGTGGGTAGCGAGAACTGGGAGAAGATCGTAGAGGATGAGAGCAAATTAACAAAACTAATCAGAAATGTCCTGATGACACGGTTTCCTTTCAGATTTACTACTGCTGAGTTCAAGGCGACCATCCAAGGCTGGAAGCGGGAGATGCCGAGGGAGGGCATGTCCTTCAGTGTTTCCTTGGATCTCCTCTGCACGGCTATGGAACCATTGGGAGAAGTTCAGCTGTGCTGCAGGACTGATTTTATTAGAATATTAATATGTGCCTTACGAAAATACAGCTGCAAGCTGAATTGCAGGGAAGGCTGTTCCCTGCCTGCTGTTGTGTGGACACCAGGCCCTGCGATGCCGCTGAATCACAACTCCTTCCAGCTCCCTTGCCAGCTGGCTGCAGTTTTGTGGTGCTATTGCTGCAACTTGTTTCATATGGCAGGTAATTCTGCGGAGATGACGCTTTAGGCTACTTTGGGGTTCTTTAGGCTGAAATTGGTGTCTGTACCCCTCCTGCTGCGGGGCTGTGCTCGCAGCCAGAGCCAGGCACTCGATGTTTAATCTGCTGTTGCTTTCTGCACTTTGTGGGACAACAGATATCAGATGATGCTGGGTTTTGCTCATGGTTACTTGTCCTCCTTGCAAGCAGTGCTGAGACAGGCCGCCGAGAGCTACTGAACGTATCCTTGGGCTCTTGGGATGCAAATCTCCTTTCAGAAAGCTGTGGTTAGGGCAGAGCGTTGTTTTCTGGCTGTAGCTCCGATGTGTTTGGTGATGTCCCTGTCAAGCCTGCAGAGGCTGGCATCTCTTTGCAGAAGGGACAGCTGTGGCACAGGCCCCCCACGCTCTGCTCTCCTCCAGAGTTCAGCTCTCATCTCCTGTCGAAAAAATCAAAGCCCAGCAGAGTTTTAAGGAGGAGGTGAAAAGGGGATAAAGCCCATCCAGCTAAGCCCTGTTGAACAGTGTGCAGGGTCCTTCCACTCGTGCGCAGCTGCGAGGATGCACCCGCGCCCTGGCAGAGCAGCCCTGCCTTCTGCTCTTAGCCCAGTGCAGTTCTGCTGGCTTCTAGCTGCGGGTTTGGACAAAGCAACGTTGCTGTGCATGGTTAAACTGGGCTGAGCGAAGCACAGTGTGGTGCCCGTGAGGGAAAATCACAACTTGTCTGTAAGTCACCCAAGGACATGTTTTCTGGGATTAGCATTGTTGGATTCTTTGGAGCTAGAGCAGGAGAAAAGCGGTGATAGTCTAATCTCTGACTCTCCTTTTGTATGCAGGGATGTGGCAGCAGCTGTGCCTTTGTCCTCCTCAAACACATTAGCTCTCCGCTCTGTGTCTTCAGCCCGTGCAAACCCGCTCTGGCTCTCCTGAAAAGCAGGAGGTGGCTGCGGTTGTCAAATGTGCCTGGTTTTAATTCATGCAGAACACGGAAAAGGTATCTACAGGAGATAAACCAGTGAGGACAATCCAATATGTGGGAAATTACTAAATGAAACAGTGGCTGTGCATTACGTTTGCTGGTGCAAATAAGCGTGCTCTAGGGCTTCCCTGAGGTACCTGCTGCCACGTTGCTGGTTATGGGGTTTTCTTGCTGTTCTGTAACACGTTGCTGATTGCTGTCAGCGTCAGCCAGCCGTGTCAATGAGGAAGCCAGGCAGATCGGCTCGGTGCACCTTAGCTCAAATTCACTCTGCTGTTGCTATTTATACAGGAAAAAAAATCCCCTGTTTACTCTGTATTATAACAGAAACGCTGAGCTCTGTCCTGCTGGTTGCAAGAAGCATGTAACAGCTTCCTCTGGGCTCCTGCAAGAGCGCAACTGCCCTTCGGGTGTGCGCTGCGGGCAGGTGGCAGCGTTGCTCCCTGCTCTGCCCACACACGCTCCTGGGGTGACTCTGCTGAGCTGGATGCTCTGCTAAGGTGGTCCCCAACTCATCTTGAGCTCGCTTGTCGCCCATGAGCAGCACGTGTGTGTGTTCCAGCACCTGCCTTCCCCGGCCCTCGCGCTGCAAGGGGAGGGTGGTGCGGCGGCGCTGTCTGCTAAAGCTGCAACACACAGCCCCAAATCTGAAATGATGTCGTTGCCGCGGTGCCCAGAGGCCCCTGGGGATCTGGGCTCGTTCTGCTCCTTCCTGCCACAAAGGCGGTGACCCTGGACAGGTGGCTGCTGCTAGCTCGCCTCCTCTGCAGCTCCTTTAGAGGGTGTTAGAGGTGGCTGGAGCTGGTTAACTGCTTGATCCTGCTCCTGTGTAATGGTGCTGCCCTGTCAACATGATTACACCTGCCAAAGCTCCTGTCCCCTGTGACAATATGTGACCGGGGGCTGCTCACATCTGATTTTCATGCAGCATATTGGAGGCTGAGAGCCTGTTTGGGGCCATAAACAGGGTGTAATGGAGGTTTTGGGTGTGATGTGGCAGGTAACGTAGTGACCAAGGGAGGTTTCAGCTGGTAACGGGGCACCAGCAGGGTGTTCCCACGCAGCCTGAGCACACTCACCTGGCAGCAGCCACGTGAGGGGCAAAATGGTTCTTCCCTGTGTCCTGCTGGGGCAGCGATGGGTGGGTGGGTGGGTGGGTGGGCAGCGAGCTGGGGCAGCTCCCCAGGCCCTGAGCACTGCAGGCAACCGGGAACGTGAGCCGCGACCAAGAAACACAGGCTCCTTTTAGGCAGTATACAAGGCTTTAGGCTCAGTTTCACCAGTGCTTAAAGGAGCTTTGTTCTCTGTGCTGGTTAGAGGCCCATTTCCCAGTATCTCAAACAGAAATCTTGTTTTTAGCCTCAAGAAATAAGCTTTTTAATTTACAAAGGCACGGCATTTTTCTTTTTGCTCCTCCCCCTCCCCGCAATGGCTACTGTTCCTTGGACAATGCTGCTCTTTGCTGGGCTCTGCTCTTGAGCTTGTATTTCTTGATTGCTGCTGAAAACAGAGCTTGTCACAATTGCCTTTTTCTCTGGAACTTGCTGTAAAACAGCAGCTATTCTTCACCTCCCACACCGTGATCACACTCATTGGTGCCTGCGAGCTGGGAAGTGCTGGTTAATGTACCGGCCTCCCTCGCCTCTCTGGGGAAATTCCCGCAAGCCCTCCTGACCCCTGGGAAGGGTGACAACGCTTTGGCCGTGGGGCAGCAGGTGCTGGTGCTGTGCGAGGCTCAAGACACAGCTCTTGGGTGATTAGTGAAGAACAGGCTATTGCACTATTGTTTCTTTTTCTTGAAAATGTGCCCTTTCACCACATTGATTTAAAGAGAGTCCCCTTAACCCTTTTCACCTGCCAGCTCTGCTAGCTGCACTAGGACACAGTGGGGATTGCACTGCTGGCAGGGACCCTGCCCACCCCTTTCTTGCTCCCACAGGTACAGAAGGCTCAAATTGCCTTCTGAGGAAGACGCAGCTGGCAGGAGAGCTCAGGAGATGAGGACCAGCACAGGGCAGAGGCAGCTCACAGCCAGGAACTAGTGTCTGCCTGAGCTAAGGCCTGGGGAGGCATCCCGGTCTCCCTTCCTGCCGAAGCGCTGCTGTGAGGCCGGCAGAGCCTCGCCGTGCACTCACAGAAAAGGTGGGATGGTAAGGCTGATCTCGCAGGAAGACAGAATTTGGTTTGTCTGGTTGCATGTTTTTCCATGGCGGCAAAAAGAGAAATCTGGGAGGTCCCCCAAGACAGGAGCCTGGGGGATCCACATCTCCCTGAACATCGGTCCTTGTTGTCCCCGTACAGTTGGCACAGCTTGCTCCCCTCTCCGCTCTCTCCTCCTCACCAGCCAGGGCACCATGGCCTCTCCATCCCAGCAGTTTCTTCCAGCTGCGTTGACATTGTGCTCTAGCACGGTATTGAAGTGAAAGAGTTAAGAAAATGTCCATGCTAAGAGGGTTTCTGTGTTCTATGTACAAGCAATAGTGCTGTTAATCACTTCTGAACATTTCCTATCCTTTTGTGCTCAAAGCCATCTTTAAAGCTTCATGAGAAATTAGTCACTCTTTGCAACTTGCGGCAGGTCCAGGTTTTGCCTTTGGGTTTGATTCTGTGAGCAGCCTGAGCCACCCTCCTCAAAAAGGGTTGATTCAAAAGCCGCTGCTTCCTCTCTGAGCCATATTTCACCACTGGAGTCTGGACTGGGGGTTTTCCCTATTTTATAGCAGCAACTATTGCATCTTTTAGGATTAATGCATAGCTTTCATACAAGAGGAAAAAAAATGCACCGGCTGTGGTGAGCTCTCAGTCTCTCTCCAGCTCTCTGCCCATGATTTCCTCCTCCTGTCACAGGCACCAGCAGCTGATTTACAGCACTGAACGCAAGGAGAGACTGAGGCCGGTATCACTGTGAGCATGAGGAAGGTGAACTCTGTACTGACTATGTAATGAGAGAAAAGACCTCAGCTAAGGGAGAGAACCGAGGCTGGTTCTCCCTTCTCGGCCTGACCCCCGTGATGCCGCATTTCTCTGCCCACCACGCCACCCCAGGCATCAAAACCCCGTGGGGAGCCCAGGGAACTCGTGCTGAGTAAAATAAGCCTGGCTCGCTGCTTTCGCTGCCCGAGCTACACGCAGCGGGGCAGACGGGCTCCCCCCGGCCGGGGCTGGCTGCGGCCGCTGGGACAAGCCTGTCCCGCCCTCGGTGCCGAGCGGGCAGCCCGGGGGCTCAGCCCTGGGCTGTGCCTGTGCCGCGGGGGCAGAGGGACCTGCCGGCACAAGGGGCTTTGAGGGGATTTTCACCACCCCCGGGGGTCCCTGCCCGCCCCCCCGTCCCCCTCCCCGGGCGCTGAGGGCGCGTGAGCCAGGGGCGGGCGGCGATTGGCTGCGAGGCGCACCCCGGGGGCCGCCGGGCCGCGGCCGCCCGCCGAGCGCCATTCACGGCGCTGCCCGCCTGCACGCGCCCAGCCTCATTCACAAAAAAACTTCATTCATAAAAGCGGCGGCGGCGGCGGCTGCAGCGGGGCCGGCGCGGCGGGGGCGGCTCGGGCGCTGCGGGGCCGCTGCCCCCCGGCTCTGCGGGAAGCGGCGCCGGAGGCGCAGGAATATTCACTTGTTTCTGGATTATGGTGCTGAAGGACTTTGCAGCGAGACTGACGCCGGGAGCTGCCGGCGCTGTTCAGTATTTTTCTTAAAATACTGGTTGTGTGCGTGACCGCGGGGCAGGAGCGCTGCAGCGCAGGGATGCTCTTCTCCTTTGGGGCAGCCGACGATGGACATGCAGAGAGCTGGGCACCTGGCGGGGTTCGTGCCGGTCTGAAAATGCGTTTGTGCTTGTAGCTCTCTTGCTCTGCTTTGTCCGGAACATGGGTGAGCTTTCGGTGCAGTCAGGACTCCGCGGCTAACGATGCTACACGGCGAGGCTTTAGGGCTGGGCGGCTTCTGGTGCCTGGCTTGAGGCAAGAATGAAGGCAGGTTTGGGTAGCAGCTCTTCAGCTTAAGCCGCTGTACCACTGATGTGCTTTTCTGTGTGCTGCTTTTATTACTGCTTAAAAATACCAGGTGTCCATGCAGGTTTAAGCTGCGTCCATTGAAGAAAATAAGACACTTGAGAGGGAATCAGCAAAAATATCCAATAGGTTTCTGTTTTTTAAGTTGTTTGACTTGCTTGATTTCCATATACTTTATCTACAAGAGCCAATTTATGCGAGAGTATCCAGTTACGGAACTGCCAAGGCTATGAGAGAACGCAGCCAGCAAAGCCTTGGTGGACACGTCCTGTATGTAGGGTTGTTCAGACATCCAGGAATGCTGCACAGGGCTAAGTACAGCCGGTTCAGGAACGATTCGATAACATCCCTAGATGAAGGTACACAAAGTACGTCTTTAAACATCAAAGGTTCTTCCTCCTCTTCCCATTCTTCAACACCCAACATACTGACGGAAGATGTCTCCTTGGGGCCACAGGACACCTGCAGCACCCTGTGCACGCTGATCCCTCGGATGGCCAACATTAAACTTGCCAACCCGTCAAATCTGCCAGGGCTGAAAAGCTTCTGCCTGGGAATGAAAGAGGTGCCAAGAATTAAACTCATGGAGTGCGTTACCATCCCGAGCAGCCCAACCTCGCCTGAGATCACCTGCCTCTCGGCCTCCTACCCACAGCCTGACGTGGACAGGCTGTCCGTGACCCCAAAGCCGGCGGGTGAGTGCGCCGTGCGGGGAGCCGAGGAGGCCGCTCCTGTGGGCAGGCAGGACAGGAGCCTCGTGCAGAGCGGTGAAAACCTGGGGGAGCCAGGAGCGACCTACAGCGTGCGGGTGAGTACTTCTCACAGGGTGTTCATTCTCTGACAAAACAAACTGTGCAGGTGGCTGTAGGGTGGCCTCTGTGTTCCCACTCCTGGAGCTAGTGCCCCGAACCACTGACTTCCCCCGTATATTTCCTGTCCCCTAATGTACATAGGGCTGTGGTGTCAAACTGACGGAGTTAAAAGGACCACAGCTGCTCCCAGAGGTAACACAGCATCCATTTCCAAAAGCCTATCTTTAGATTCTCTGAGGAGTACAGCTGAGCTGCAATTAAAACAGGAGTTGCTTTGGCCTGAAGTGCATGTTGGAGGAGGAGGAGGCCCATGAAAAGGGCTTCCCGTCCCTCGCAGCACAGCTCCCAGGCACTAGGCTGCATGTTGGCCCACGCTGCTGACACGTTTGTCACAGCGGGTGTGGGAGAGCTGCTGAGAGCGGGGCTGTGGCTGCTGCCCAGAGCACCTCGTGTCTGTGCCTCCTGCCCCGGGCGGGGAGTGGACAGGATGAAACAGCCGCCCTCCTCCTTTGATGGGCTGTGTCTGATTTTTGTGGTGAAGGATGTACAGAAAACCCTGCCTATTTCTTCAGAAGACACCCTGAAATATCCTTCCTGGGAATTTTTCTCTTGTGGACTGGGGTTGGTGGGTATCATCTGCTAATTAGCAGTCAGTGGCCAAGAGGATATCAGGCCTTCTGGGCTTGGTGCTTTCATTCCCGCCACCCCTGCCACACTTGGTGGCTTTCTAGTTTTCTTTTCCTCTCTGGACTTTATATTTCTGTAGCTAGACCTTGCCATTTGCTGGCCATTGTTTCCTTCTTTATGCTCTCAGCCTCTGACCCTGCACGTTTTAGTGCTTACGCTTCAGCTCTCAAAAGCACCCCTGGGCAAAAACTGCCCACGTCTTGCATGGAGGGAGCCAGTACAGACCACAGGGAAAAGGCCAGGAGAGCAGTTTAAACCTGCCTCAGAAATACTCATGTAATGGCTGCACTGGCCAAAAGGGCTTCTGTAGCTCTCACAGCGCTTGTGCCTGTCCCAGACATGCAAGGGGGACCACAGGAACAGGCTGTACAAGGGTGTATTAACCCATGTCTATTCCTCCTGGTGAACTGCAGGCAGGGCGCTGAGAGTGCGTGTGTGAGTTCTCAGTTTCGTGTACAGGAGGTGTCAGAATGTGCCAGAAGGAGTAAAAAAAGCCAGAAGCCACGCAAAATTTGTGTCTCCTGTGTGATGTTTCACAAGCAGAAAACTCTAAAGAATGGTGCAAAGCCAAGAAAAATCAATCAATCCCTTTCCAAATGCAGCAGGAGGACAGGCAGGTCAGAGGCGAGAAGAGCAACAAGGGGAAATAGCCATAGTCACCTTTCCCCAAGCAGGAGCGAGACTCCTGCCTGGTGTCCAGCAGCGGTGACACAGCTGGTTTGATGGGATGTTGGCTGAAAGGTGACAGAGCCCCAGCCTGGCACCCGCTGCTCTGAGTGGAGCCACAGGAGGCCCCGGGACATTCTCCTGGGGTGCAGCAGGTGGAGGGAGCCAATAATGCCATGTTGCTATGTGTTCTTTTATGCTTATTTTTCCTTACATTCTCATAGTAATGATGTCTTGACACCAGCAAGCTGCTAAAATAGGTGAATGAACATGTCGGGTGTGACTTACTGTGACAGTGCAAGGGCCATGGCAGCTCCAGGAGCCGCGCGTTTGGCCGGCCCGCAGACAGGCCTGTGCTTGGGGATGGCATCAAGATGCCCAGCACACAGGACCTGAAATGTTCATGCCAGAGGCACACTCAAAGAGTTCAGTTTCTGACATGGGGAGGAGACCCAGGGAATTCCTTGGGTTTTTGCCGTGTCCCAGGGCTGAGAGCGGCAGCACCGAGGTGGCACCCGCCAGGGAGCACACGAACAAGAAAGGCAGAAGAGTGAGAAGAGAAGGACTTGACGGGAAGGTTGTGTGAAGCAGGGAAGGGCTCGTCCCCTCCTGCTGCTGCTGCCCAGGGTGTATTTCCAGTATGGTTTTCCACTAGTCTTTCTGGAAGTCACCCCATTTCATGGGCAGTGCCTCTGAAGGGTGGCATCGCCTCCCAGCGCAACAGGAAAATGTTGCTTTCCTGCATCTTTCCTACATCTTCCTGCTACTGTTGTTCCCGCAGCTGTGGGCCTGCAGGAGCCAACCCAGGAGAGCTGCAAGAGCATTGCCAATGCTTCTCCTGTGCTTGTAATAATTGTGGTAGTTCAGCTGTAGCCACTTCCCTGATGCGCAGCACCCGGACACCGTGCCTGGAGAGCTGCTCCGTCCCCTGCACCCTGCATCGCTGTCATCAATAAATAACTACAGGCGTACGCACAGCCGGGGCTCTCGCAGGAAGGAGATGGGCGCTGGTGATTCACGGCTGCAGAGCCGCAGCTGTGAGTCGTGAGTGGGGGGCTCAGGCTGCGGGGTGCAGGGTGCAGGGGACAGCACCGCCGCTGAGCACCCCGTCCCACGGGCTGCACCTGCCCCCGCTGGCGCTGCCTCCAGGGCCCGGGGAGCGGCTTCTTAACAGAAACCCGCACCTTTCTGAGCCGTTTGCTTTGTCACAGCTGGGAGCATGGGGACAGGGCAGCGCCAACCAGTTCTGTTGGAGCCCTGGCCTGAGTACAGCACTGCAGAAAGTGGCTTTTCAGCACAACTGAAAAGAAAAGGGAAATGCATGTGTGTGTGTATATATATATATGTATATATATATATACATATATATATATATACCCATTTTCAAACTTTTCCCTAGGTTTTTTCTCCAAATTTATTTTAAAATTGAAAAGGCATGAATGAAAGGGTCAAACTCTTCCAGGAAAACTTCCGTTTAGCAAAAGCCATTCTTCATCAGAGAAAGGCACAGCTTGGTGCCCCTTGGGGCAGAGGCTGCGCCGCGTGGGCAGGAGGAGCTGCACAGACCAAGGGCCTTTCTCTCTGTCCGCCCCGCTGCTGCTACCAGGAGGAAGGTCAGAGCAGGGCACGTCCGTGAGGCAAAGTCCCTTGGCACTTGCCATCCTCAGAGAACAGCAATACAGGGGCTTAGGCTAGCACTGAAGAACCACTAGTGGGTTTTTTGGTGTTCTTTACAGTCTTTAATCCTTTTTTCTCCCACAAAGGTGTCCGGTCTGTTTTCTAGCCTGGTTTGCTTTTCAGCCCCAAAGCCACCACAGGCAGCATCTAAGGAAGGGCTGAGAAAACTCCCACCAAAACTACAGTGATCTGTGCATTGCTCCTTCCCCGCATCCCTGGCTGAGTGAAAATGGGGGGATCTCCAACCAGGTGCTGCAGCACGTAAGAGTGTGTCCCCAAGCCCGGCAGCCAGCTGGGAAAACAAATGCTTCCATTGAGTGGGCTGCCCGCAGTGCTCCTGTGCCACAGCACTGCTGCTCGTGGCCAGTTCCTGCCCAGGCCGCTGTGTTATGTTTCTGCAGGATTTGAACCTAGTCTCACATATGTTTGGACAGAAGCTGTTTAGCAGCAGCACAGTTCCTGACTGCCTCTCTGAGCAAACCCTGTTGCTTGGGTTCATTATTAGTTGGATGTGGGGTCTGTAGGAGCTGCTCATGGCATTATACATGAATTAATGCCTGTTAACTAATATGTAAAATGGCAAGGCTGCAGCTGTGTTGTTTAATTAGGAGCTCCGTGCGCTGCTCCCTGTATCAGTCCTGCGGGTGAATCACTGGCTGTCATTGGAGCTGGAGCCACTAACTGCGTTATAGCAGGGAATGAAATGAGACGTGGGTCTGGATTAGAGTGTGCCTGAAAAGCTTATTCACATGGGCCCTGTCTAGTGCCTTCATACCTCCTCCCACACAGTCCCTGATCCTGTTTGCAATCACTCTCCGTCATCTCTTGTAAATACATGTGAAAGGATGTGTGCATCTTCAGCAACCAGCCTCCCTCCCACGCCTCCCCCCTTCCCGGTGGCGCAGGGGAGCAGCAGCCAGCCCCAGATCGAGCTCTGGGTTCAAACACCGAGAACCAAAGTGCCCCGGTGCTGGTGTTCTCCCCAGCCCTTTGCAGGGAGATGCAGGGACCTCTCACTGTCAGAGGAGCTGTTTTCTTTCCAGTAGGGGCCAGCGAGTCTCTCCTTTCCCTCCCGAGAGCCGTCACCTGTCCTGGCAAGAGCCCTCCATCCTACTGCTGACACATCAGTGGGTACAGCATCTGCTTGCTTTGGTGATGTCAAGTCTTAAGCTCTCAATGTGTTTCAGTGTGGGCATTTTATTTTTCTATAGGTAGCTGAATTATACCTGTGCCCATGGCCCTGGGCGGGTTCCAGCAGCCTCCTGCCTGTGTCCAGCTTCCCCAGTGAAGCTGCACTCCTTCCTCAGACCAACCTGTGCACCCCTGGCACCGCTATTGCCGTGTTCCAAAGCCACCTGGCCGACAGCTTGGGCTCCTTGCAGGGCAGGGGGTCTCATCGCTGTGGCGGTGCAGAGAGCGGCTGTGCGCTGCTGCGCCCGCCTCTCCCGGGGTGCTGTGCGAGGGCACCCGCAGCTCCTGCCCTGCTGATGCTTTGGCTTAACCCCCCTGGAGCAGGAAAACAGGAGCCTCAACCCTGAATCTCCAGATGAGCCCCCTGTTTTTTCATGGGAGCTGCTGTTTGGGTGATCAGGATGGGGAGTAGGGGCACCACCTGAACTGGAGTCCAGGTGCAGGAGAAGTCTCTGACATGGGCACTGTCATTGTCCCCCACCTTCCCCTTTCTCTCATACTCATCACACTCAGCTATGGAGGCATTCTCTTTACTGTGTTTATATGTTAATTGTCTTTTCTTCCTCAGAGAGCATCTTTGGTTTTCTTGACTAGGCTTCTGCTATCCCATTGTCCTTTCTGTGTTCTCCATGGGCTTCTTCCCAGCTCTGTGACCCCAGCTCCCTCTGCCCCAATCCCAGACCCACAGTGTCCCCAGCATGCCCAGGGCTCTGCTGGTTCTATGGAGCCTCCTACTGAGATGTGAAGGTTCAGCCAGTACTGACTGTGTTGGTTTCAATAACCAAGAGCGGCTAAAATAGAGATGCAGTGAGGTGCTATGTTAATGCACTTCCCTACTCAGGCTTTTAAAGAAAAAAAGAAAAAAGGTCTTTTGTGAATCATTGATAAGTTCAGCTTCACTCAGGGTCACTTATGCAAAAACCTAATATTGATTTTTCATCTTTGCTTAGAGTAGCTTCCTACGCATCTGTTCAGGATGCAATGGGGACTCACTTATCAGCATATGACTCACCTACTCCTCTAAATCTTGCTTTTCTCAAGGATAGGGGGGCAGCTCACAGGATGCTTGACCTTATACTGTAGGATCTGAGGTCTCTGCTATGCTACGAGCTGAGGTTCTAGACATATTTTCCACGTTTGCTTTGTTCCCATTAAGCAGGAATATCTTTAACAAGTAAGATAGTTCTCAGCGTCCTTTACAAAGTCATTAAATGTTCATTAGGGAAGCCGTTCTGCTAACCCTTCAGATTCTTATTGATGTCCTTCCAGGGCGCTGACCTAATTCTGGAGTTCTCCCAAGGGTTACATTGCTATCTGGAAAGAAACCAAAATAGGGATAATATAATTGTTGTGGAATCCCTGCCTGACTGCACACATACGTTTCTCTTTTTAACACACACACACACACACACACACACATTCATTTCTGAAAGTCTGCAAAGCTGAATCAGATACCTAAATCCAACCGCCTCTGAATGGCCCAGCAGAAAAATCGATTCAGAGGCAAAGTGACGCAGAGGAGGTCGATACGGTACCTTTCTCTGGACACAGAGCGCTTCCTTCATCCATTCGAAACAAGAGGAGCGAGCATGCGCGTCCCTGCCTGGGGTTTCCAGGGGCTCTGCCTTTCTGCAGGAGGGGTCTGCGTGGGCACCGTGGGAGCACTGCGGGGTGTTCCCAAAAGCCCTTTTCCCTCCCGGAGAATTCGTTGTGGAAGAGAGGGTGCAAACATAGAGACCCAGACCTATGGCAGCCTCGTGAAACAGAGATGTCAGAACACTCCAACAGCAGAGAAATAGATATCAACTGAAATGCTGAAGGAATTAGTAAGATATGTTTTGGAAAAGGTAAACTCAGTGGATAGGCTTAGCCTAGCATGCTCCATTGAGATGAAAATGTTCCATAGGTTTGTACATAACATCAAAGGATTCTGTGGGCTGACATGCCGTCACATTCTTGATGTTTCTGAAATTTAGTCCTATGCAAATCCCAAACAAGTATTAAAAATAGCCCCCAGCTCTGCCCCATACAACAGAAGCGTGGAAATCAGCTGCTAATTTAAAGCAGGTCAGTTTATAGTGCTGGCTCTTAAGAGCTGTTGCAACGAGCTGGAATTGCAGCTCTACGTCCATCTTCTCTAGAGGTTATTTGTCATCAGACGTGCAGCAGCATGGAGCCAGTGGTTTCCTCGTGGCCGGTAACGCTTCCTGCTGCTCTGCAGGGACGTGGAGCTGTCCTGCGTGGGGCTGGGGCGCGTCCGTCGGTGCTGCAGGGCGTGCAGAGCCCTCTGCCCCCGCGGCATTTCCCTCCAGCGTTCCTGCATTTCTCCCAGCTCAGCACCACAGGCTAATCAGTGGGAATAAGCAGAACTGGAAAAAAGGAATGACTGAAATTTTGTGCCTCCAGAGTGCTTTACCTTTTTTTTTTTTTTTTGTACTATCTTATTGAAACCACTGGTATCTTTATTGTTCTTCTCTACCCTTTTCAGTAAAACAAGATCTATTTAAGAAGCAGCTTTAGGATGGCTGATTTGATTTTCCATTTAGACTGTGGTTCTGCATATACTTAGTGGGCTGAAATCACATTTACTTCCTTCTGTGCTCTTCCTCTTACCTGTCTGCTAGATATTAACATAGTCCTCCTTTCCCTCTGTGTTCCCCAGTACATGGGCTGCATTGAAGTGCTGCAGTCGATGAGGTCCCTGGATTTTGGCACACGAACGCAAGTCACCAGGTAGGTGGTATCAAACTGAAATTCAGCCCAGGAATGACAAACCCAAGCAATGATTTCTGTATAAAGCCAAGGGTACATGCCAATCTCTGAGACATTTTTGAATAGGAGTTTGCATGTTTTGTTTTCTCTTTTCCTAAGCGATGATTTGAATTATTTGATCATTACAATAGGCTATTTGCGTTGGAAAATGAATTGTTGCAGCCACAGATTGAGTTTCTCTCCCAATTCTTGTTCTGGATGCAGAGAGCCTCCCCTGCAGCTGCAGCTGCAGCCAGGCCATGCCCATGGGCTCCGTGCTGCCTGCACCGTGCACCGCTCACCCAAAGCTCAGGGTGAACCTGCCTGGGTGTCACAGGTCTCGGCAGCGTTGCTCCACACCTTGTGCAGAAGGTGCCGTCAGTCCCTCAATCTAACAAGGGAATGCATTTTCATCAGATGTATGGCGTTGCTTGACCCCATGTGCTCATTTGGAAGCGGAGTCACAAGGGGAGCTTGCTGAAATACAGCCGTTTCCAACTGTACTGCAGGCTTAAGTTTCCAGGCTGCAAATCAGAAAAAGATGAATATTTTGCTCTCAGATACGACTCAATGTGGTTTAAACATGAAATGTTTTGTGGTCTACTGAGAAGTTTGCAACTTCTGCAGATTGCTGCCAGTTGTTGAGCGTAGATCATTAATATGTCATTAATGCACCCATGAGGCTGTTGAAATGTCCTGTCAGGAGCGGAAAAGCCCGGTTTTATTTTCGCCTTTGTTCTTGTAAGTCTGTCAGTGCAGGAGTGTTTGAGTGTTCGTAATAAGCAGCCTGTTCCCACTCGGAGCACTGCACGCCGCTGGGATGGACTCACGGTCCCGCAGCCGGGACTAGTGCTCTGCTGGCCATCCCAGCACCTCCAGAGGTTTTTTGGAGGGATGGGTGGGTGCAGAGTGTTTTGGCCCCGCCTTAGACATGTTCCCTCCTCCCCTCGGCTATTTTTCTGCCATGGTTCATGCTGAGGATGCCAGGAGTGTGGTTGAGGCTTCCTGCACCTGCCCAGCTCTTCCTTCCTGCTGGTGGATGGTTTACAGATGCTCTTTTTCTTCCTCAAGTGTTCATATCAAAGAAATCCTGGAGAAGGGAAAGGAACATGAAGAGATAAGTGTTACATTTCTACCTATTGGCTCCCAGACTTATCCACTAAAAGGAATAAACTGAAAAACTGGAGTCCTTAACTGCGTATATACCGCACTCGAAAGCTGCCTGATTTGTTTTACATTCAAAATCAGCAGTTGTTGACATTTACAATCAGCAGAAGCACACACTCACCCCGTTCCTGTGTGTGTACATGGAGAAGTGCCTGAGATACAAATGCAGTTCCCTCAGCCTGGTCGGTCACTCATCCCAGGGAGCCAACCCGTAGGCTTAGCCTAAAGCAATGAGCCCGGCACACTCAGGCCAAGCCACTGCATTCAGCAGCCTCGGCCACAGGGAGGTTATCGCCTCCTTGGGGTATGTGTGCTGCTGCACTTACAGAACGGAGATTTGGACAGTTTGTCTGGAAAATAATGAATATGAATTACTGTGCAACTGGAGCTTGCCAACTTAAATTTGGCTCAAATAGTAAGGTTTTGTTAACGAGAGCTATGTGAAAACTTAACAATGGAAATATTTCCATCATCTAAAAAAAATGCCACTGCTGACCTTAATGGGCTCTTTTGTGCATGAGAAATTCAAAACTTAAACTGTTTGCAAACCAAATGCTGAAGTGCTGAGTTCATGCATGCAAACTTTAAAGTTCGATCGATTACAAGCTGACTGGAGCGAAGATAACATTGATTATTCCCCTATTGTTCTTCCAGGGGAGTAAGTTTATAGCCAGCATGCACAATGCACCAACCAAAGAGTTATTGCAAATGGTCCCATTTTAATATTCTCTGTTATTTGTACTGGGGGTTAAAAAATATTTTCACTCTGATGGCATTTCACTAAACAGAGAAGCATCTTTGGTTTTAAAATGATGTAAAAAGGATCTCTAATTATTCCTGCTCTCTGCCTTGCTTTATGTGTATTTGCATCCTTAGTCTCCTCATCTCTAAAATTAGAGGTATTTACGTACCTCACACGAACGCTGGAAAGATCAACAAGCTCATGTTTGCCAGAGTGCTACGAGGAGTCCAAAGAGATGAGCGTGGAGGGTTTATTTTCTAGTTTCTTGCTGGACTTGCATTTTCAGAGTCACTTACCAGGCACAGGATCGAGGAAGTCAGGAGGTGGCCTTTCCGGCACTCTGAGTGACCACGGCCGCAGCACAGCCAGGGAAGGGCTGCCCACCGGGGTGCTCTCTCCCCTCCGTGCCTGGATGGTGAGGTTGCCAGAGGGGGTTTCACTGCCGCAGTTTTCTCTCCCAGCTTTCTGCCCTGCCAGCCTGTGACCCAAGTCTTACGCTTTTCTGACAACCCTCCCATTTTGCGTAAATATATGACCTCAAATTCCATGTAGGTGATAAGTTTAACACCAAGAAATAACAGCAAAGGTAACAAGTTCTTCTGCTTGAGAAGCTTTGCATTTTTTTGAATGGCCCCTTCTTAAATCAAGCGTATTATTAGTCATTATGGTTGGGCATTTGTGGGAGAAGAGATTTCGTATCTCAGATCGGGGTATTAACTTGCAAACTTGAAAATGGTCAGGCAGCAAAGGGCATCTTTAGCGTTCTGCTGGGGAGGGCTGGTGGAAGAAAGCTGACTTTGTTTGGAAGATTAATTTCAACTTTGTTGAGACACACAATCCCTTTCTGTTGGATAGTGTAGGCACAGCCCTAGATGCTTAAAAGCAATTCTTCAACAGCATGCTTACTTGCTTACATCAGCCCATCTCTCGTCTTTGAGTCTCATTTGGGGGAACAATGAACAAAGCGGCTCAGTGTTACTGCCAGCGCGTCGCTCTCCCGCTCGCTCGGGCTCGCGGAGGAGCAGCGAAGAGCATCTGCCGTGGGCTTCACTGCAGAGGTGTAGACCCTGAAAAAACCTGTAGCCTGTACAGCTGAGCTGATCTAAAAGCTTATGGATGCCAAAAATGGGGCTGTCCTTGTTACTCCCTCCTGCCCCAGTGCATGCTGAGCCCTTGCTGATGGCCACAGCGTGGCTGGGTGGCTGCTAACAGGGCAGAGGGAGCAGTGCATGTGGGGGCATGGGGGCGCACCAGATTTTTGGGGGAGAAGGCAAAAATTCCCAGCGCCACCAGTTCCCGCAGCACTCGGCTGCACGGGGACCGTGGCACCATCCCGGTTCGGTCCATCTCAGCCCAGGAGGTGAGGAGCTGCCTACAGCAGCGTGCTCAGCAGCCTTGGTGACCCAGTTGAAGAAGTATGGTCCTGCTTTCCCATCCCACCTCCTGGATCCCGTGGAACTGTGCCAGCCTTGATCCTCGCTGATGGTGCCCAGCAGAATAACCCCTGGGAAGCTCCCCCTGCAATGGATGGGCATCTGCCAGGACCAGGTTTGGGACCTCTGCAGCAGGTCAGCTGCTGGAGATGGGCCAGGTTTGGGACCTCTGCAGCAGCTCAGCTGCTGGAGATGGCCCAGGAGACCAAAGTGATGCAGAATAGTATTTTTCAGGATGGTGAAAAGAGCTGACTAGGGAAAGTGAAAACTGTGTCAATGAAATGATGGCCAGTCTATGTAATTGTGTGCACACTGCAGGACCAACAGACAGTGATTCCACTTCAAGTGGCAGAAGATGCCTGAGGAGTCGAGGAGCAAGATGTTCTTTGCCTTAAACTACAAGAACAATTTAAATTCCTTACAGCTCTCCTGATTTCATTCTGTGGCTCTCAGGGTTGAGAAGAGCTGCTGCAGTGGAGTTATCTCATTCAGAGTGATTTAAAAGAAAAACAAAAAAACATCCCCAAACCAAAGTGTTTTGCTTTGGGATGAGTAACAAGGATGGAAGAAAGAAAAAGCAGCAACATGACTGGAATAACAAGTCCAAGTTTTCTGCTGCTGCCTCAGATTTGGAGGATGTCAGACGGACAAGCAAATGCCAGAACCCATAAGGTTGCACATTTCTCCAGAAGGAAGGCGATGATCTATAGAAGCTATGCACAGGTACATGCCATCCAGCAGATCTGAAAGCAGAGACTGCTTGAACAGCTGTAAGGATGAATTAATAGCAGATTTCCAGAAAGAAAGCACAGATACAGTAAATCCTATTTCAGTTTCTCACGGACATATCGAGAGCTTATTTTCTTCCTATTGTACTGTGCAGTTTCTAGGTCATGTCCGCCTGCCCATTAGAAATGACTGAAGGTTAGAAGTGTTGAGGTGTAGCAGTAAGGTGTTACCCAACTGCTGCTCTTCGCCCCTTTAAAATAATATTTGAGAAGGTTTGTTAGATCACCTGGCAGACCACCCAGAGGTATGCAGCAAGACATGCCTGTGAGAAGATTTCTCCTACCAAAAATAGGTAATAGAAACTATGAAGAAGAAATTATTTGCCTACTTTTTGGCTCCTGTTTGCTGGACAAGTGATCCAGAGCGAGGTGAAGTGGGCAGTCACCACACTGGCTTGGACAAGAACTGGACCTGTTGCTGGTAACTTTGCCTACGACTCCTTATTCCACATGGGCTGCCTCAAGCGTGCAAGAACTCATTTGTCACCAAAATAGATGACTTCCCTACTTTTCCCGCTTGTTCTGTATCTGGTTTTCTTTCTAGGTAGAGCTAGACTTGAAGGCTCCAAGCAGCCCTAATGTCTTGGCTCTGATTTTAATTTCCTTTAATATTGAATGAGAAGATGAGCTCTCATTTTCCAAGCTGATTATTGGAATCTGCAAGATCATCCCGCAGGATGCGTTTCCCATTCATTTTTTTTAGTTTTGGCCTTTCTCCTGGTACACCTAAATAAAACAAGAGCTAAAGAAGAAGGATGTCAGGAATTTGCTTCAAAAGCATATTTTCAGCTGGGCAGGGGAAGTGTTTGCTTTAAAAGGCTAAAAAAAGGCGATGTGTAAAAGGCTCTGTTTCTGACCCATCCTGTGCAGCCCACGATGAGGCTCTTCTTCTTCCCTGCTGTTGTCACTCAGAACATATTCATTACATGTTTATAATTTTGCCATGGGTGAGGGTCCATTCGTTTTGACAGTGTCCAGGTTGAATTTCTCAGGATGTTCTCTGACAGGAATATTCAATGCAGCGTCACTGATTTTCAGTGCTGAAAGATACGAACTGAGACCTCAGATTTGATAAAGAACTGGAGAAGCGGCTTACAGCTCCTTTTTTTCTCCCCACTTAAAAGAAACCCCCAAAACCAAAAGAGAAAGCCCAAAGACCAGAAAGGCAATGAGGGCTCTCAGCTGGGCTCACTCAGTGTGCCCCTGCTGCTCTATATAAGAAGGATTAAGGCAGGGAAGGCTTCCTACCTGCCAAACAAGAGACCTATCAGCCATACTGAGAAAAAGGATTTGGAGGCATAAGGCCTTCTGAGTTTCTTGTGGTTAGTTGACTTAAAACAGCAACAACAAAACAAACCCAACAAACCACATTTTCTTTAGGTGAAACTGGTGTGTTGTATGAAGAAAAAGAATCAACCCAACCCAGGCTGCTGAATCATTGTATTTTGTTAAATAGGTTTGTTGGGGTTTGTGTTGGTTTGTGGGGTTCTTTTGTTGGTTTTTTGTTTTAACAGTGGGAGGAAAGAAGAAAGAAAAGCAACTGTGAAAGACCTTCCGGAAGACTGAAGTGTTTTTAAGTGGGATGATGATGATGAATTTCAGGGTTGCTGGCCCCATTACAGATAATGCATGTGAAATGATCCAACAGTTTGTGCTGTATTTTTTCTATTTGTAGGGAAGCAATAAGCCGACTGTGTGAAGCTGTATCAGGTACAAACGGAGCTATAAAAAAGCGCAAGGTAAATACTTTTTTACCTGAACGATTAATTTTCTATATCTGCTTTAGATAAGCTGGATACATGGTTCCCTAACAGGCTTCAGTCTGTGGTGGAGTTAGTGCACATTAATCCATATTTTTTTAAAACGTTTTTCCCATTATTGCCATAAGCCCCATGTATACACATTGTATTCAAGGTTGATATTTGTTAGAAGATCTCTTTGCATTTGATCAAGCCATTATCCTTATTCCTTTTAAGTTCTCAATAAGATACAGTAAAATCTACTTGACTTTATGTTTCTGCCCCTGACAGAATCAACTGACAGTCTCTTTCTTTTTTTCCTTTGTTCAAAGCCTCCGGTGAAGTTTCTGTCTTCTGTACTTGGCAAAAGTAACCTTCAGTTTTCTGGCATGAACATAAAGCTGACCATTTCAACAAGCAGCCTCACTCTGACTAATGTTGACACGCAGCAGGTGAGAGACACATAAATCAGTGTCCTTTTGTCTATGCTACTGTATTCTCCTCCTTTTGTGGCTTCTGAAGGAAAGGCTGGGTGCTTCAAAGGGCAAGCAGCATCCTTTAGTTTTCTTGTATGTGCCTGGTAAAGCTGAATTACATGATGCCTCTGAATTTAAAAATGAGAGCACTTTGGAGGAATTGGACATGTAGAACATGCCCTTCTTGTTTATGATGGTGTCTTCCATGGGGAGAGATCCTTAAGCACTTGGCAAACCGTTTCTCTGCATGTGTCTCTGCCTGTGTAGTGCCTAATAAGCAAGGCACTAGTCCTGACTGGAGTTTCTGACAAGTCCTAGGGAAAAACACCTGATATAAATAATGAGTCAGATCTTGGCTTTGGTGTCATTCAAAGCTATTTTACAGATGCGAAATATATGTGCATAATCAGTTATACTGTGCAAAGACTCTGGGCTCCATCAAGAGCCTGGATCTGCTCTGGAACTGGGGTGTGCTCCCTTCTTGGCAGATGTGACGAGGAGCTTTGTGTTGCCCTCCTAATTACTCCTTCAAATGTTGGCTTCAGTTCCCAGGATGATCTCGTCCAGGGTCACCAGAGGGTTGCATTCCAAGCTGGAGCAGGGGAGCATCAGGGAGCATCAGTTTTGGCTTCCTGGCTCCGAGGAATCATTGCACTGAGCTGATGCCATGCTGAGCATCACGCAGCTCCCGGGGGTTTGCCTGCAGCACAGAGGTCTCTTTTCGCTTGGATCTCTGTGCTAGGAGGAGTAAGGGTTTATGGCACCAGGTTTCCCTTCTTTTCAGGTGCAGCAGTTGAAACTCTGGGGGTTGGAAGCTAAAGCATGGCCCTTCTGACTTGTTCCTGTTTGTAACTGGACTGAAAGCTGGCTGGACAGATCCGCTTCCAAACGCACTGATGTGCCCGGTCACTGCACACACTGGCATGCAGGGCACTGTCTTGAAACTCTTTCTAGGTCTTTCATTACTAGACCTTTGCAAATGGAAAGTCCTATTTATTCTCTTCTTGCCATTATGTTTCAGTGTGTTCACACCTGTGTAATCTACCTCACTTGATTTTGTAACAAAGAGCAGTTTGTCTCCAGAGATGAGGTAGTGTTTGAAACCAAGAATAGTCAATGCTTGATCTAGCTAGTGAAATTTCCACCAGGTAACAGTTTGATGCTAGTGGTGAGAGAGAATACAATCAGTGTCAGTGGGGTCTGTTTGTAAAAACACCACCATTACATATGGCAGGCGTTTAAATAAAATTGTTGGTAATTTTAAAATGAATGAATATCTCAAGACTTCGTAAATGCATCCAGTGTCTCCAGTTATTCCCCTCATTAGCTTCATAGTCTCATTTAGCTTCATACTGACCAGGTTAGAAGCTGGTGGCTGAATTCATTCTGAAAACCCTTTGAGGAAGATTACGTGGGGATCTAGGTGTTGCTAAGTATGAATGGGTAGTCTCAAACATTAGCATTTTATCTCCTTCCTTCACAAATGATATGTGCATGTATTAATGGCTTGGGTAGACAGGAACTAATTGCTTGCTTTATGAAGATATATGCTCTGCTGTTTCCTAAATATGTTGCACATGAGCATGTTTAACTAGTTTATCATGCTTTTCAGATTATTGCCAACCATCACATGCAGTCCATCTCATTTGCTTCTGGAGGTGACCCAGTAAGTATTGATTTATAAGATATACTTCCACAGGTATAATGAAATTATTATGAGAGGAAGAGTACCTGCAGATACTTTGCTTCCTCCCTTCCTCTCCAAAGCACTGAGTACACCGCACTTCTGGATCATGACCAGTAACACAAGAAGGCTGAGGTGCTGAAACTGAAAAGGAGATATGGAATAAACTCAGTGGATCTTTGATAGCTATGCGTAGTTAACTTTCCTGTTGCCCATCAGTCAGCCTCTGTTCATTCAAAAGCCCTTGGACTTAAGGATCTAAAAATAAGAACACACGAACATAGGAATTGCATCAGATCTGTGGTCCCTGCAATCCAATACCTGTCACAAAAGTGGTCAGCACTGGCACCTCTGAATTTTTAGGCTAATTTTGAGTTAAGGAAACAGCTCCCATGAAGCAGATATGGCATAACCACCTTCTTCCTGCAGACGTGAGTTTTTCGCTTAGTATCATAGTCATGAAGTCACTGATGTTTTCAAGCAAGAGCTTTTCTGTCCTGTTCCAAACCCTTTATTGCAATGATTGTTAGGTGGAGAATTTGTCATCCATGAACATGTCTCGTTCCCTCTTCAAATCTGAGCCAGCTCAGCCCTACCAGTATTCCGAATTTCACACTCCGTGGGGTATGAAAAATGGTATTTTTTTTAATCAGTTTTGAATTTTCTGCCCTTCAGTTTTGTCGAATGTCTCCCTGTTCTTGTGTTATGAAACAGGGAAAAGAGAAGGCTCTGGGTCACGCTTTCGATAACACTGGGGCGGTAGCCAGATCCAGCTTTGACTGGAAAATGACAGATCTGCCTCTTTGGATTTAGGAGCAGGGAAGGGAAAATAGCTGGGAACCAGCCCTGTGTGGCGCTTACGGCATTCTGGGAGTCTGAGAGGTTCACGTTTCACCTTAGGGTGCCTGTGCTGTCCTAATACACCGCACTGTGCAGTACAGTCCTTGGGCTTCGCAGGCTCTTCCTGATGTGGATTTCCAGGTAGCTCCAGCATCGCAGTGCTTCATGTCCAAATACCAGTTTTCTTGATAGATAAAACAATTTAAGTATGTCCTCAAGCTGACTTGCGTTTGGCGTATGTACCATGGCCTAGATGCTGGCTGTCTAGTTTGTCTTTATGTAACATTTCCAGTTTGGAAAATTCAGGGATGTGTTTTCAGACCTCTGCTCAGTGGGTTGGATGAGTAATGCTTCACAGCTTGTTTACCTTTTTTTATTTTTAAATATATATTATTTTCTTGCTTTGGTCTTGCACAGTGATCCTATCAGATCTCACAGGCTACACAGGGCTGGGTTTGGTCAGTGCTTATGGGCAGGAGCGCTGAGAGATGTGCTTGCACACGGATGTGCTGCGGGAAATGGGTTTGCTGGTGCAACTTTTCTTACTGGGAGAATCTGTGAAATGCAAGTCTTGCTCAGCAGTGGTAACTAGAAATCTAGTGGCACTTCGTGTAAGGTGCAATTTTGGTAGCTTGTTCAGATACATTTTCCAAAATCCCCTTTCCATTTAAAATGGGCAATAGTTTCCACAGGACCTGTCTCTCCACCTGCCCCCATGTTTAGTGTCTAAGCCCAGTTCAGTGTTGCTCTGCACTGTTAGGGAATAGCAATATTCTGCCTGAGAATAAAGCCTATTGTGGCTTTATTTTAAATCAAAGTCATCCACGCAAACATTACAAAGACATAAAAATAGTAGGTACTGCTCCAGTTACTTTAGTTGCTCTCTAGATCTGATTTATTTTAGAAGTGTATCCTAAAATATTTATGAAATTCAAGAAAAACCTGGAAGGAAATTCAGTTCACTAAATGCATAAGAAATATTTAGCTTGCTTTATTTTAATGATATTAACTTTGGAGATTTTTTAAAAATGATCTAGGACAAGTTCTGCTGGCCCTAAGACCGGCCTGTCGTGTCATTCATTGTGAATTACTAACTGATTGTTCTTGTGCATATTGCAGAAGGGGGCCTTGTTTCCTGCCAGCTGATTGCATCTTCCCTCAGGAGAGCCATGCCTTTAAGCTGCAAATTGCATTTTCCCCATCACGCCTTAAAGATCCAAAATAACAAAATGCATCTTTAATAATTAAAAGAATGTTATTCATTACCTCACCATCTTTACTATAACGCTGAATTATCAAGTGACTCTTTGCTTTAGCAGTATGACTAGAAATGTTAATTTTTCTATGCCAGTTCACTTTTCGGTTTCACTAGAAAAAAAGTAGAGAGTTATTTCATTGTTGGCTGGAAAGAGAATCTGAAACAGACAACTGGGGTTGTCTGATCTCAGCAGTGGCCTTGAGATCCAAAGTGATTTAACCTGATCGTAGCCAGACTAAAGCCACGCAGCAGCACCTCCTGTATTATGTGATATTTTAGAGCTGAACTTTTCTCTTAAAAGCCTTCAAAACTCAATGTTCATGCAGTAGCACTATTTGATCTTCCACTGCTATTGGTGAGGACTGTTCCAGCTAAAAGCTGCGACTGGCAGTCACGCAGCCCTGATGCCCGATACGGGAGAGGCTTTGGCTGGGTGGGAGCAGGGGAGGAGCAGCATCGCCTGCCGCTGGGGCACCACTTGTGTTTCTACTCCTGTCGCAGTGTTTGGAATTGAAAACCTAAAGAATGCCAAGCGGTCTAGTGCATTTATTTCAAGAAAACCGTTCCAGCACAATTACTGGGTCAGTAGGTCCCAGTGTGTCACTGATCTCTCCCTTAGCCTGCTTTGCTAGCACCTCCAGTTACCTTCCCTGAAAGAAGTACAGCTTTTAAAGGTAAAAATGTATCTCTCTATAGTCAGCTGTTTTGTTAGGGTTGTTTGTGATGACATTTGTCATCTTCTTTCCTATAGGATACAACAGACTACGTTGCATATGTAGCAAAAGATCCTGTTAATCAAAGAGGTATGGAAACAATTTCCAGATTGTTATACATGTTTATATGGTTGCTTTATCCGTACCAAGGAATATTTTTAAGTTTTGAAATAAGAAAGCTACGGAACAGCTCATTATTCTGTACAATTCCTGACTTCCCTGTATGGATATGGGTGACAGTATGCAGGCTGTGGCTTTAAACATCATATTCTTTGTGCAACGAAGCGGGAACGTGCAGGTCAGACTCAAGCTGTACCAGCTGCTGGCTCCATGCAGGCGTAGGAGCCTTCCCGAGCCGTCCCTGCCTGGGGGCAACTTCCAGATGAGGGAGGGCTGTGAATGAGCCTCCTCATCTGACCCAGACTCCTGGGTATGCGGCTGGAAGGCAGAGTGGGGTAAATACTCAGGTGTATGAGACCTTCTTCCCTCCGGAGACTGACCCAGGGGATAAAATCATTTTTGCGTTGCTCGTTATTTGCCTGCAGTATTAGAAAGCTCACCCAGGTTGCTGGAGCCACCCACACTTGTGTTTTCATGCTGTTTTACATCAAAACTGCACACTGGCAGGGCTGGTTCTCTCCCCTGCTTCTGCTTACTGCTGGGCAGGGAGAGAAGATACAGGAGCGCTCCATGCAGGAAGCATAAATAGAGAGTTTATTTTACTAAGGTATAAGTTGATACTATGATTAAAAAGAAATACCTAGGGCAGTTTCCCTAACACATCGAAAATCTTAGTCTGCAAAATGTCCTAAAGCCATCCAGATGCATAACTTCATGCCTAGATTTTCTGCTGTAAGCAATATAGCTTCTGTCACTATTTTCTGGTATAAAGTCCATTTTCTTAATTCAAGTAAGGTGTCTCTTTGCAGCATGCCACATACTGGAATGCCCCAACGGGATGGCGCAGGAGGTGATAAACACCATAGGACAGGCTTTTGAGCTCCGGTTCAAACAGTATCTGAAGAACCCATCCAGCCTGGTTACATCTAATGAAAGGTCAGCACGTTCTCAGTCACTTAATTGGCAGTTTTCTTCTCTTTTGTACATTTCAGGAAAGCAATATATTCCAAAGAATGATCTATAAATAAGATGTTTTGGATATGCTTTCTGGACATATGCTAATTGTAGTGTATTCTGTGTGCACAAAGTACAGACTAAAAAGAGCTTATCCCAGTAAACTCCACTGATTTCAGTGACATTTGTACAGGTGCATAACAGCATAGAATTCAGCCATTTTGTTGCTTCGAAAAATAGCCGTATCTTAAATGATGCAAATAAGTTGAACAGATGTTCGAATTACTCTGCCCAAGAAAGTTCTGCTCTATAAATAGGGCACACACACTGAGCTCAGGCCTGACCTGTGCCAAGTTTAAGCTCGCTGCAGTTGTGGTAAGCGTGTGGTGGGCAAAAAGAGCAATTGTAATTCATCTTTCTGCTGTTCTGCTCACATCCTGCACATTGCTCAAAGTACAGGACCTAGACTAATTTTTGGACCACAATTCTCCATTTCAACTATGCTTTTTCCATTGCCCTGGACACACAATTCTTGCTTTAATTTATAGCTCTCCTCACAGGTTAGCCATGCCCGTTTTTCTCAGTCTTTTCTTTACCATAATGCCAAATTTAATCACTTGCTACCTCCCATGAGTAGGTAAAGGTGTAACACTGCTTAACTGCATCCTGAGCACTGGCAGTTGCTGTTCTGGAACAGAACTAGTTTGATTATGTAACAGCAGCCTCAGCTCCAGTTTATATTTATTTCATTGTATATAGTGGTTCATGCCATTCCACTACTAATACTGGTCTGTTTTCCCTGCGGGGAATAACCAGAGGAAGAGCTTTTCCTGTGAAACTCTGCTAGGTTATGCCACATGTAAATTGGAGCAAGGAGAGATGGAAGAGGCTAATGAGGTTCCGGTCTTGAGCCTAACTAACCCACAGCCAGCCTTGCGGAATGGTCCTCGGGCAGGGAAGTCAGATACTGCTGTGTGAATGAGTCACCCACTTCCAAACTGCTATGAATCACGTAATCAAATACTTGCACTGCATATCACATAATCAGCTACTTGAACTTTATCTCTTTCCTGCTCGAGGCCTTTTATCCAATTATATTCTTGTCAAACAGAGAAGCAAGATTTGAGATCAGCTTTTTATTTCAGGACTGGAGACAGTACAGGAAGCACCTCGTTGTTTTGCAGTGTATCAGCTGTACATTTAAACTATCATCATTCTGGTTTAGCTCAAGAAAAACACTGGGCTCTCTCCTTTGTATCATTCAGTGTTTTCTTCAGGCTGAAACAGAGCATTTATGTTGATTATGGTTATTAAAATCAGGGTACTTGCCACTCAGGAAAACGACTTTTTTTTTTTGGCAATATTTGATCTTTCGAAAGAGTTGCAGGCTTATCTAACTATATGCCATGGGGTTTTGATTTTCTCTTCTAAGTCCCCCTCCCAGCAATCCCTAGATTTATACAGGTGAGACAAGAAGCCAGATGAATCAGCTGGATGGTTCATTTTGGACACCTTAGTTTTAATAGGTGGCTCTGGTATTTTCAAGGCAAAGCAAAGCGATGTGGGATACCTGGTACTAAGAAAATGACTGTACCTCTGTGCACCCTGAACCGCAATGACTTTGTTTTTAATTCAGGAAGAGGTAACTGGAAAAATAAAGAGCTCTGAAAGTTCAGGCCCAAAGCCCTTTACAGCCTCCGTATGGCTAATCTGTGTACTGTGCGAGCATTGGGGACGTTTGCCTGCATTAGAAAGCAGTTGATTACATCAGTTGCTTTTTTTTCCCCATATTTTTTCAGTGAGGCAGCAAATACTAATGGATCAGCTGGGAATTCACAGGAGAGGGAGGATCATGAATATTACAATGAAATCCCAGGGAAAGAGCCTCCCACAGGTGGAGCGTTAGACATGCGAATGAAAGAGCAAACAGACCAAAGGGCGAACTGTCTTATACAGTGCAAAAAGCAGTTTTGCTTGGTAAGTACATCTTCTGTGATAACTATTTGCCTGCCTATTATGGGAATGAATAATAGCGTGTTACTGTGGTGTAAAACATGGCATTAACATCAGAACCAGGTCCTGATTATCCTGGGAAAGCATTTTTTTTAGGCTAGATTTAATGATCATTAGTACATAATTGAATCCCAAAGCACTTTCTGAATATTAACTGGTTTGTCCTTAGAGTACTTTTAGGAGACCAAGTAATACTCCCTTGTTCACTCGTTAGTGGTGAGAAGAAAATAGATACAGATTTAAATGGCTTGTCTGAGAGAACATCTGCAAAATCTGAGACTTCCTGGCTCCTGATTCTGTGATCTGATGAATATTTCATCCCATCCATTATGCTCTAAAACCTATACATACATCACTGCCTGCCTGCAATGTATATACAACATTAATTACCCCTGGAGTGTTTCAAGAGGCTCTGTTAAATCATCTACAGCAGCAAAAGATGCGTGTATCTGTGGCTTCTGTCTGGGAATAAACCCCAACAGTCAGGGAGTAAAACCAGCCGAGTTCAGAGCAGCGGCAGAGACTTGGGCGGCTGCTGGCGAGTTCTGGGGAACACCAGCATTTCCCCACGCAGGGAAACAGGTACCCCCACTTTGCTCGGAGGGAGCACATCGGCCATGCCCGCTGGAATCCAGTTGGTGCTGTCTACAGAGTGTTATTTGTGTCTGGTGGCAACTGCTCCCAGGTTCCTCTGTGTTCCTGTGCTGCTGCTCCATCCATTTCTCACTTTGGTAACCTCAACCATACTTCACATCTTGACTGGGCCTGGTGGTCTCTGCCTCCCCAACCGTTCTCTAAAAAGGTGTTTGACTAAATCCTGGGTTGGCATGTGAAGCTCACCAGAGTTGTTGCAAGGAGTTATCCTGCAATGTGTAAATGCAAATGCTTTTTTTTCCACGAAGTGTCACTTTTTGTTATTTCCTTTTTGTTCGGTTGACCTTCTAATACTGCTCAGACAACTTGGTGACTGTTTCACACCATGATGTCTGTAGCTATTTTTCTTTGTTTTTATTACAAGGAACGTTTATAAGAAAACATGAACTTTATTACCTAGGAGTTATACTGTATATTCTAAACCTTAGATACATAACAGAGTAGTTAACAGCTTCTGTGGGGATTGGCATGACGCCCTGTGGAAAGAACAGTATCAGCATGGAATTATATTTGAAGAGATGGGGAATTTTTGTGAAGATATGTTTAGTTACTTGTATCCCAATTAACTGGTGCATGGATATTGTAAAGTTACCTGAGGTTTCTAAGGGGCTACTTTCCGTGACTGTTTTTACAATTTTTCTACAGACAGGCAGCCCAACTTTCATCAATATATATGAAAATTGCCCCGAGGAAAACAGAACTGTGGGTATGTGCTTGGTTTTCCTTCTCATGCATATGTAGAATTAACCAAGGCAGACTGCCCCGAAGAGCTGCCCTTTGGCTTTCCATACAATGGTGAAAAGTGTTCTACTTAGTGGGTCGTTTCTAGTTCCCTAGATGAAGGGCGGACAAAAAAGCCTTACAGCTTTTCTAAAGGCCACTAATCTATCTTCGTGTCTGCTGGCAGACTTACTCATTTTACTTGTCATGATACTGTACAGTAGCTCTTTGTGGTTTTCTAATTCTCTTTCACGCTCTTTGTTGTTTTATTCCCTTTCATACCCTTTGGAAAGGAAGATACTGCGTTACTTATCAGTCTCTGAAAATGCCCATTCCCTCTAAAAAAGCTTGATGAGACCCAAACTATCAGCATTGGGTGATTGTTCCAACAGACGCTCTGACTTTGGTTCCAGCATCGCTGGCTTCTCTGTGTGACTGTGCCCTTTGCCTGCCTTGGGCAGCTCTGTCCCCCAGATCCATTTGCCTTTAGCAAAACCTGCTCTCTGGGGCCCTGGGAGATCGGCAGCCTCCATCCCTGTGTGGCCTTTCCTTGCCACAGCTGATGCCCTGACCACTTTTCCTCACTCATCTCTTCCCAATTAAGTCTTTTTTGAATTCCCACCTGCACTGCTCTGAAGTGACCCATGGCACTATCTGTGGGGGCTAGTCCAGTTTCTTATGTTATTTCTGATTTAAGGAAAGGATAATCAAATTGTTTCTACAAAGAGAGGGTGAACAAATAAAAGAATGAATGAATAGATCTATGAATAAAACGTTTTCTAAAGAGTAAAAATATGCATGCTATTTGGCTAGCTGAAGTGCTATTATTTTCATATCCTGCAGGGGATATTCTGTTAGCCTGTTCCTAGGCTTGGATCCTAACATGACAGATGTGGCTTTGGCTCTCCAGGCAGAGCCACAAAGTGCCAACCTCCTCCATCTTCCCCGCTCCACCAGAATAGCAAGAGAGAGAATTGTTCAGCTTCCCACAAGCTTTTTTTTGTGGTGCAGAAGGGAAGGAAGGGGTTTTGCGACAAACAATGTATATGGCTTGTTTCTCTGTAGAGTCATGTGTATTAATTTCTCTTCAATCAGTGGGGGGTTTACTGCTGACACTGACTGAAGCAGAACTGAGCCAGTGCAGAATGTTTTTGAAAACTTCATTCTAACTCATTTTGGATAGTGTACCTTGTGCCTTCTAGCCATAAGGAAAAATGAGTTCATCTGCTCATTTTTCTTTCCTTAGGAATGACTTTAGTGGGATATAGAACAACAACAATGTTGCCATTTCAGCTTTTGCCATTGTTTTAACATTAATTAAAAACAAAAGAAAAGGAAGGAAATAATGCAAGCTATATACTAATCGCAGGTAATCCTGGTGAAAGATCACAGAAGACAAAAAAAGAGGGGAAATTATTGAAGCCTGCCTACAGAACAGATCTTTTTGATGATCCGTGTTACATCAACACGCAGACCCTGCAGTCGGCTTTTGGCACAGCCCGCGGTACAGCAGCGACACAGACCCATGGGAGCCCGCTGCGTCAGGCCAGTAGGTTCCATTGCAATGCCATGTCTTTCCGAATGTTGAAAAGAGGGGGCCTTGCCAGCTGTGTACATGGAGAAAGGTTTTAGTTTCCCCATAAGAAATATAGAAAAGGTCGAGGAAGAGAATAACCTGTCATCTTCTGTGGTTGGCTGGTAACAATAAATAGGGTCACATTTTTCCCAGACAATAACAAGAAAGTCTTTAAGATGGTACAAAAGCTTGGGACTGCAATCTCAAGGAAGAGGCTTCCCCTGTATGCTCAAGATCTTAACCATTCTAAGGTAGAAGTGGCCTCAGCTGCCTTTGCTTCACAGGCAGAAGCATGTGAGGTCAAAGTGGGATCATTATGACCATCTTTTCTCAAGTCTTGTGTAAGTGGACATTGAATCTCATCCAATAGTTTCTAAATAAAACTGTTTGATCTGTAGTATCTATTAAACATGTGAAATTAAGTCTTGATTTATAGGCTCAAAGTGGTGGATATCCATTGACAATATAGTTGCTACTGATTGTCCTCATTATTGAAAATCCTTTATTTATTAGCTTTGCCTCTTATGGTTTCCCACTGAGTGTTTGCTCTGTCAGAGATGGCTCCACATAGGAAAGTGGGCAAAGGACTGGACAGAACAACAGTGAAGGAAATCTGGAGATACTTCCAACCCGAGGCTGTAGTATGCTCTAAAAGGAACTGACTATACCCTGAGGAGCCTTGAGTTGCACAATTCCATTGAAGAAGTGGTATCCTCTTATTTTCCTTAGAAAAATCCTGCCTGTGAATCATTTGCAGTTGACTGGCTATATCCCAAACCACCCAGTTTTGTTAGTACATTCAGTAATTGTTCGTTTTTTTCACAGCAGATGCATCATGCTGTAATCCTTCCCCACTGGCTCCGTTGGCCATGTTGTCTTACATTCCTGCACATAGCTGGAGCCACTCAACATGACTCTCCCTATGAGCCGTAACACTCTCTTCAGAGCTTGTTAAGGAAGAAAGAAAAACTACATCTTTAAAAATAAAAAAGTGGCTAAAAAACAACAAAAGTCTTTTTTTTATAGGGAAGATTTGACCTTTTAATACAACCAAAGAAATACAAACCCGAAACAGCAGAGCATCAGAAAAATTCCTGTTTCTAATCCCTGTTGCCTAGCAACCTAAGGCTTTCCCATCACAGGTACAGGAGTAGATGGTATGATAATTTTACCAAATGCACTGGAGGGTTGTCAGCATTCATATGTGCATATAATAATATGCAGTCTGTAAGGTTAGTTTGATCACAGCTTCAAGACTGAGCCATTTGAATTTATTAAAAGCTACAAAAAATTATTGTCTCTCATCCTTTTAGGATGAAGTTCTAGGTGAAGTGTCCAATACATTCCCTTTCATTTAATTTTAGAATTACCAGAAGCTGTTCAGCAGAGTGCCACAAGCAACACAGCTGGTCTCTGTGTTCTGCCACAAATAAAGCAACAGCTAAAGAATGAAGATTGTTACCATGGCAAATTAAACAGGAAAGCAGCAGAGAGCCTCTTAGTCAACGATGGGGACTTTCTGGTGCGAGAGAGCACGACGTCACCTGGTCAGTATGTCCTCAGTGGACTTCAGGGAGGGCAAGCAAAGCATCTGCTCTTGGTGGATCCTGAGGGCAAGGTATGAACATTTCATGCACTGCAATTTCAGGGCTGCTCAGATATTTCAGTCAAAATGCCTGGGTGCATTCCGGGAAGTGGAACTGATCTGATTCCATCCAGGTTCTTTTAAATTTAGCCAGTCAGTTCAGTAGGTTTGAAAGTTCAGCTCAAGAACTTAAAAGCACCACAGTACCATGGAAATAGAAGTGAGGTACTTAAATGTTGTTAGTCCAGGTACTGATAATTAGTGTATACCTTAATATCAGTGTATACCTTAATATTAATGTAACCTTAAATAATTAATTTGATGAGTAACACAATTCTGGATAAAGAAAAGGTAGAGCTGGTTTGTTTGTCATATCAGTTCTACTACTGCTCAGGGCTAGAATAGCAGTCTTGAGTGACACTTCTCAGAGGAGAGAGCAAATCAGAAAGGTAAACCTCAGTGGGATTCAGGGAAAAAAAAATCTTCCTCTGTGGATTAAAAACCACAAAGGTTATTTCATTCCCCTTAGCAGAATCAGCTCAGCTCTACATACGGTCTCTTTAACTTGATCCTCTGCTTTTTGTCTCACCTAATGGTAGATCAAGGACAGGTCTGAATTTCTGCTTGCAGCCTGATCATCCTACTCCAGTGAGTTCAGGGGCTTAAACACCTTTTGACTGTAGTGCACTAGGCTCGTGTCCAGCCAGTTACAAGCACAATCTTACCATAAATATATTCTCTTTCTTCTTTCACTAGGTGAGAACCAAAGACCATATATTTGATAGTGTGGGTCATCTTATTCAGTATCACATGGAAAATAATTTGCCAATCATCTCTTCTGGAAGTGAAGTGAGCTTGAAGCAGCCTGTAAGGAAAGAGAGTAGTGTGGGACACATGGAACATCACAAATAATCGCTTGGATCTCACAAACCCCAAGATGATTCATATCTGAAAACTGTACCAAGAACCTTCTATTATATTATGAAGACAATTCAGAAAAGTATAGACTGCACTGTCTGCTGCTGTTCCAGAAGATACCTTTTTGTGTGTGTATGTATGAATATATGTATATGTGTATATCTATGTAGATCTGTAGAGATCAACAAGCATAGTTATATAGATATATGTAATCTTCTGATGTGAGACTGATTTGTGAGAAGGTATTTTAGACATGCACAAATGTCACTTTCAAGGTCATACTGAATCAGTAACTATTTAAAAGCACAATTAAACCTCTACATGCAAAAGCTCACTTGAACGAACTGCTGGAACATTAGTACGTGCCTTTTAGCATAGACTTATTGGAAACCAATATTATTTATACTGAATTAGTTTTGGGTGGCTAAACAAACATGTCTAGGCTCTTACCTATTTGCCAAAACAAATACAATTTGAGTATTACTAAAACGTCATCTGCTCTCGATAGACACTAACAATTTCATTTTGCTTGTAACAGCACTTTACTAGCAAGTAATGTTTGAAATGAATGGCATTCACGATTCAGAAAGGCTGTCTGGTTTCTTAATAATTTTTTATCACTGTCTGACTACTCAAAGATTTGAGATTATGCAACATTTACAAAGCTGAAATTAATATATGTAATATAATTTTGGAATAGAACTTGTTAAAGGACAAGCATGCTAGATCCTAATATTTTTGTCTTGCATATAACTTTACTATTATTACCAATTAATACTGGAGACATCTCTTTTTAAAGTTAGGCTAAATATATTTTCATTGATTACATAGTTGTTTACCAACTAGAGAAGCTGAACAAAACTAATGATACATTTTGAGAGAAAACTATTTAAAAGACTGTTTGAACTTTGCATGTGCCCTTATTCAGTGTTCTTTCCAAAACAAGCTACTGTTTTCCCTTTCTTCAGTAGAGGCTATTTGTTCCTAAACATGGAAAAAATTCTTTTAAAGGAAACCTATGAATTGTTTCGCCACAATAAATACTCTAAATATGAACAATCCTATATTCAGAGAGAACGGAGATCGGGCTTCCTGTTGAAGAAACAGTGATTTAATAAGTAACTGAAGAAAAGGCGGGGGGATTTGGGGCAGGAACGGGTAGTGTGAGTGAGGGCCTGAGAAAGTGGTGCCTTTAAGATAAGCAAGCGGTGTCCTCTGGCATGAGCAGGGACACTTTCTCCATCTCCCAGCCCAGCGGCTCAGTCCCACGAAGCAGGCGATCTCTGTGGAGTTCAGCAACTGCTGCAAGACTTGACTATAAAAAAACCCCAAACCAAACGACATTCTGTTCTTTTGCTGTGTTCATGTTAAATGGGACACTAAAGAGCTCTTTTCTCTAGAAAACAAGAGGCGTCATGTACACATAAAATTACTGAAGACATAAACTTTCTTGGAGGGGAAAATTTAGTGTGAAGAGCCACACTTTGAGCTGACTAAAAACCATCTTTATTCTTATCCTCAGCTAGTATTCATAAGATATATTTCATTCCTTGATAATAACTTGATTAAAATACTCAATTACATGTATTAAAGCAGTGAGAAGCTTTAAAACATTAGTAGTTTTCCTTGCTGGCATTATTGATACCTCAAGCCTTCAGACTAGAAGCTCAAGCTTACCCCTCTTGTACCCCATGCAAGGTTTTCCGTTGTGAAAAAGGCCCCAGCAAGAGCTCCTGCTCAGGCTTTGTGCCACTGCAAGGATAGTTGGCAAGAAACTGGAATATTAAATCCTTACATAGTATCTTTTCTATTCTTCTATTTTAAAAAGAAATTGTTTCGCACCTGTGAAAATGCTGAGGAAAATTGGTTACTCCCTGTTCTAACGGTTACTGGAAACCCCTGGGAAAAACATCTAATTTTGCCCATCGTGCTGCATGTACAAGGCATAGCGTGTTCATTCTTTTTTCAAAGCTCCTATAAATTTCACTGAAACACATTAGCACACGTATCTGTCCGCTTCCATCAATAAAGCTGTTACAAGTGACCCAAATGTTTCTCTCCTGCTACAGCTTCTATTTTCTGGTGCTGGGGCAGGCAGGCAGCGTTATTACTGCTGCCGTGTCACCAGATGGAGCTCTTACATATCTTCCTCATCGCTGAACAAACGCTCATTGTTCAAAAAACCTGATTTTTTTTTTCTTTTTTCTTTTTTGGATGCTTGCTACAGGCAACTTTGAATTATTTAAACAGATTAAAGCGAGCCCTTGAAGCACAGCGGCTCGCTGAGCACGGGGCACCCCGAGGAAAGCCGCGTGTGTGCGGGCTTGGCGTCCTCCTCGTCCTCTGCTGTTCACCACCCAAAGGGCCAGTCCCCCTGCAGGGTTTCCTTGGGTGCAGCTCAGCCCGGGGCCTCACCCATGGGCACAGCTCCGCCAGCACGGGCGAGGACGAGGGCACAGGCTGTGGGGCGGCTGCTCTGTGAGGCAAGGGGCCATAACTCCTGCCAACCCACCTCAACCACGCAGCTGCTCTAAATGAGAGATGCCCGTGCCGTCCTGCCAGCTTTCATCAGTGCAGAGTCCTGCGTCTGGGCAGGAACAACCCCAGGGTCCAGTATAAGTTGGGGAATGACCTATTAGAGAGCAGCGTAGGGGAAAGGGACCTGGGGGTCCTGGGGACAGCAGGGTGACCATGAGCCAGCACTGGGCCCTTGTGGCCAGGAAGCCAATGGTACCTGGGGTGGGTTAGAAGGGGGTGGTCAGTAGGTCAGAGAGGTTCTCCTGCCCCTCTGCTCTGCCCTGGGGAGACCACACCTGGAATCTTGTGTCCAGTTGTGGCCCCTCAGTTCCAGCAGGACAGGGAACTGCTGGAGAGAGTCCAGCGCAGCCACCAAGATGCTGAAGGGAGTGGAGCATCTCCCGTGTGAGGAAAGGCTGAGGGAGCTGGGGCTCTGGAGCTGGACAAGAGGACACTGAGGGGTGACTCATTCATGTTTACAGATATATAAAGGGTGAGTGTCAGGAGGATGGAGCCAGGCTCTTCTCGGTGACAATCAATGGTAGGACAAGGGGTAATGGGTTCAAACTGAAACACAGGAGGTTCCAATTAAATTTGAGAAGAACCTTCTTCCTGGTGAGGGTGGCAGAGCCTGGCCCAGGCTGCCCAGGGGGGTTGTGGAGTCTCCTTCTGTGCAGACATTCCAACCCGCCTGGACACCTTCCTGTGTAACCTCATCTGGGTGTTCCTGCTCCATGGGGGGATTGCACTGGATGAGCTTTCCAGGTCCCTTCAACCCCTGACATTCTGGGATTCTGTGACCGTGACGCAGACCCGAGAGCCCGGCCGCATGACGTCATCCTGCCGGCTGTCACCTCGCGAGGGGAGATCTCTCCGGCCACGCCTCACGCGTTGCCAGGCAACTGCCACGTTCGCTACAAGATGGCGCCTACGCCACCTGCGCCAAACGTTCCCCCCACCCTCCCTGCGCGCGCACACACTTAACGTCACAAGGAGATCCCGCCCCTCCAGAAAACGGCCACAGCCATTGGTCGTCCGTTTAGCCAATCAGCTAGCCAGGCATGTTCCCGCTGCCATGCGCGCCGGCTTTCAAACAGTCAGCGGGGGTGGTGTTTGCAGCGTAACCAAGCGCGACTGGGGCGGCGCGAGTGCGTCCCGCCCTTCCACCTGCCTACGCGGAGAGGCCCTGCTGCGGCCGCCGGTTGGCAGCCGCTGCTGTCAGTCAAGGCGGCGGGCGCAGAGTTCGGTTGTCACGCGGAAGAGCGGTGGGCGCGCCTTTGTTGTGCCCGGGGGAGGCGGGAGCCGCGGCGCCTGGCGGCTCAGGTGAGTCCCGGCGCTCGGGACCGCGCTCTGTCTCCTCTGCCCCGCAGAGGCCGAGGCGAAGGGGCTCCGGCTGGAGGGGCTTTTCCCGGGTGCTCTGGGGAGCGGCCGCGATTGCTCCGCCAGGTGCAACCCCGCGCTGCCGCTCTGAAAGGGCTGTGGCGGCGGCTCGTGAGCTCGCCCCGGCCTGTTTCCTGCTGGCCCTCGGTGGCTGCCCGCGGCTCCCACGGCCCGGGAGCCGGGGAAACGCGGCTGGGCCCTTTCGTCCTGTTGCCGCAGCTCGGGGGGGTGGGAACGGCGTTGAGAGGGCGGGTGGTTTTTTGCATCTGCTGCGAATTTGGGGGGAGATGGCTGAGCTGCCTCAGCACCATCCCGTGAGAGGTGCTGTGGGCAGTCGCACTGGAACCTGGTGTTTTAGCGGGTGCATAGAGACAGGTATAGGTTCTTGGTAACTGTATTAGAGAGTTTCCTTGAATATCAGTGGGCAAGCAGGTCCTTTAAACAGAAAGTCGAGTGCACCCTCTGCAAGCTTGCAGGCAACACCAAGCTGAGTGGTGCAACTGACACACCTGAGGGACGAGAACCCACCCAGAGGGACCTGGACAAGCTCGAAGGGGGCTCCTGTGAACCTCGTGAGGTTCAACAAGGCCAAGTGCAAGGTCCTGCACCTGGGTTGGGCAGCCCTGGTATCAGCACCGTTTGGGAGATGGAGGGTTTGAGAACAGCCCTGCAGAGAAGGATGTAGGGGTACTGGCAACAAAGATGATGAAGGGAGTGGAGCACCTCCCTTATGAAGAAAGACTGAGGGAGCTGGGACTCTTTAGTTTGGAGGAGACTGAGGGGTGACCTTGTTAATGTTTATAAATATATAAAGGGTGAGTGCCACGAGGATGGAGCCAGGCCCTTCTTGGTGGCAAACAATGATAGGAGAAGGGGTAATGGGATCAAGCTGGAACACAAGAGGTTCCACTTAAATTTGAGAAAAAACTTCTTCTCAGTGAGGGTGACACACACTGGAACAGGCTGCCCAGGGGGGTTGTGGAGTCTCCTTCTCTGCAGGCATTCCAACCCGCCTGGACATGTTCCTGTGCGACCTCACCTGGGCGTTCCTGCTCCAGCAGGGGGATTGCACTGGATGATCTTCCGAGGTCCCTTCCAATCCCAAACATACTGTGATACTGGGGAATGAAAAACTGGACATGAGCTGGCAATGGTGTGCTTGCAGCCCAGAAGGCCAATTGTACCTTGGGCTGCATCAAAAGAAATGTGACCAGCAGGTTGAGGGAGATGATTCTGCCCCTCTGCTCTGCTCTAATGAGGCACCACCTGCAGTGCTGTGTCCAGCTCTGGGATCCTCAGCACAGTAGAGACCTGGACCCGTTGGACTGAGCCTGGAGGAGGTCATGAAAACGATCAGAGGCTGGAACAGCTCTGCTGTGAGGTCAGGCTGAGAGAGTTGGGGTGTTCAGCCTGGAAAAGAGAAGGCTCCAAGGAGACCTTATAGCAGCCTTTCAGTACTTAGAAGAGGCCTATGGGAAAGATGGGGACAGGCTTTTTAGTAGGGCCTGTTGCAATAGGACAAGGGGTAATGGTTTTAAACTAAAAGAGGGGAGATTCAGGCTGGACATAAGGAAGAAATTTTTTTACAATGAGGATGGTAAAACACTGGCCCAGGTTGCCCAGAGAGGTGGTGGCTGAACCATCCCTGGAGACATCCCAGGCCAGGCTGGATGGGGCTCTGAGCAACCTGAGCTGGTGAAGATGTCCCTGCCCATGGCCGGGCAGTTGGATTAGATGAACTTTAAAGGTCCCTTCCAACCCAAGCTATTCTATGATAATGAAGTAAATGACACATTATGTCTTTTAACTTGGGGATAATGCTCTTGTAAAGCTAACTTTATACTGAGTGAAGATTTCAGCATGTGCTACACCTGTATGCTCAAAGAATGTGCCATTCTGTAAAATCTTCATCAGTCATTCTGGTTCATATCTGCCTGTCAGGAATATCCCTTCATCAGGGAATAACTTACCTTGCAACCACGTGTGGGCCAGCACTTGTATACTGTAGCTTACTGTGAACTCATTGCTCAGAGGAGACAAGTCCATGGAGTCTGAGTCTCTTTGTTAAGCAGTTACATTTGGAACTGACGTGATACTTTTCCTAGTTCCATGATAATTTTCTTACTTTTCCTATCAGAGCCATTACCCAAATACGTGAGCAGCAGCATACTTTGAGTATTTAGTACAAAATATAGTTATTTTCTAGAAATAAATTAACCAAGACTTGAAAGTGGACATAACTATTGACATATATTGTAGTGTATGTATTACATACAGTATTAGAACTAGAAGAAACTAATGTCTGGTTTTAAGTGAACTTCAATAATTTCATAATGTCAGCATATGAAAAGCCCAAATAGTCTGTATTAAGTACTAACTTCTTAGAAACAAATAGCATTGGCTATACTGAGCAACAAAAGATCAAGTGAATTATACTGATAATCTGGAATGTTTGTTTCAAAAAACGTATTTTTGTGTGTGTATTTGGCTACTTGACTCAGAAAGTGAGGGTGGTACTTTTTGATTTCCTCCCCCTTTTACTCATGTGTGATGTTTTCCTGTCTTATGATAGGTTTTGCTGAATGCTCAAAAACATTGTTAGACAACAATGTCCCTTGACTTTGATAGTGGAGCTCTACAAACTCAACATGAAGATGAAGACTATGACCAAGAGGATTATGCAAGAGAACAAGAGGTGAAAAAGAGCAAATTATTTCATCTGAAGACTTGTGTATCTACTCTCTTTCACTTAAAAATTTGGTTAGCTTAGAAAAAAAAGAGGAACAATTATACTAATAATTTTAAAATACCGATTATAAGTTACCTATTTAAGTCTCTAGAGAAATACATTCAAACATTTTGGGGTTGGGTTTTTTTTGAGTTGAAATACTTCAGATGTTTCTGTTCTTGTTGTTTCATAATGAAAATTGGTAAAATGTGCAGAAAAATAGCTGTTCAACTTGGAAATATGCTATTGCAAACACTGTAGGAAATCTGATGTGTGTTCCAAAGCTTTCTACCCAGATGAAGAATGTTGTTCTTGTGTAGGATAACAAGTAATGAATTAACTGTGGGGTTATTGCAGTGAGTGAGAGAGCGCATAAACGGCATTTGAAGTTCAGAGTGTGAGGGGAACATCTTGTTAACCCAGAGAAGAGAAGGCTTGGGGGAAATCTCCTAAATGTGTATGAACACCTGAAGGGAGGATGTAGTGGCAATGGAGCCAGGTTCTTTTTAGTGGTGCCCGGTGACAGGACAAGAGGCAACGAGCACGAACAAAGAACAAAGCAGCCTCTTTGGAATAAATTAGTAGTAATCCTTGTAGGTTGTACATGTTTGAACTGGGGCAAGGTGGGATTCACAAAACTGTATGTGGTGTAGATATTTCAGTGGGATGTGACTTTTAGCCTGCTAAAACACAGGCTCTGCTGTGTTCCCTGGTCAAGATAAAATCTAAGACTTCAAAAGTAGTCTGTCCTGGGACATGTCTGTCTGGCAGCATTTCCCTTACTTCTCTTTGGTGCAGCTCTTAGGAATTTTTCTGGCAAACTCTTGTTAGGCTGGTACTCTAGTCTATTAAGCATTCTGTCATGTAAGTTTCTCCGTGAACTCCAGTGTTGTGAATTTTTCAATGGAGGAAGAAAACCAGAATTTTGTGCAAGTGGCCTATTTCACCTGTCTCTTCGGACTGAACTAGTTTGCATTCTTTTGAAAAGCATATAATGAATGTAGTTTATTCTGTTTCAGTTGCAACAGCTATTGACAGACCTTCCCCATGATATGCTGGAGGACAGTGGAGACCAGCTCTCCAGCTCTTCGGACTGTAGCATTCAGGAGACTGAGGAGCAGTAAGGCTTTTTGCATCATTTTTTATGTTGTGCTTTTGAGAAGAGAGCAAAATCCCGGGTGATGAGATGTGTAAAAGCAATCCAAGTAAAAGGGGAGCTCTAGTGCAGTTTGCAGTATGGTTTGTGTTCTATTGGAAACAAACTAGATGTGGCTTGATTTAATTATGAGATCATTTGTTTTATTTACTGAAGTTGTAAGTACATAGTTAAGCTGCTTGTCTTTCTCTAGATCACATGAGCCTGGGAAGCGTGATGGAAGGTGGAACAATCATCCATTGATAAGTGATCCTCAAAATGTAAGCTTATATGAGTATCGATGTAATTAGTAGGAACTGCTTGTTCATAATATCATGCTAAATATTACTGAAATTCCTGAGAGAAATACTTTTCATGTAGGTGACATGTTTTGCTATTCGTTTGAAGTGTTTCTAACTTGAGGGTGGGTAAACACAGAAAAAAGTGGGAGGAAATCTGAGTTTTGAGAGATGACTTTTAAACCTTGTATCAATTCATAGGGCTATGAGCAAGGACAAAATCTGTACCTTGAACAATTCTTATGTGACCAGCAAAATGATCATGTTGAAAAACATGGAAAGAATTGGAATGGCCTACAAGCTGATGAAGAGAAGAAACATTTATATGATGATAAAGATGATTACTGTGGCCAGAATGGTCAAGAGGCTCCTGATGATCTGTATCTTGGTAGAGATGGGTTTAATGCTCCAAGCTGCTACCAACAGAATGTGTATCATCTTCCTGAAAACTTCAGGCCCTACACAAATGCCCATAAACCAGAATTTAACAATCAGCAAAGTAAAATAATAAATTTTCCAGATGCTCCACAGGAACACCTTAAGGTATTTCAGAAGCTGATGCATTTTTCTGTCTCTTTTGGAAAATTTTCACAGGTTTTAACTATTGGTAGTTAAAATTTCTAAATGCTTTCGATCCCTGAAGAGTTTAAACAATGATGGGAGACTTCTGTAGTCTATTTTGTATGTTAAAGCAACAAAGTGTTAAATAACTGGATTTCCATATGTGCATGTTGATGGTGTTTGTGCGGGGGTTTGGTGGTGGTGTGTGATCCCCTCTTTTTTCCTCTTCTCAGCTACATAGAATTCCATGAAGTAGAATGAATGTGATTCACTGAAGTGTGTGCTTACTCTAGTGAAATTGACATTTCACCGCTTTCCTAAAGTGGAAGCTTTCATGAAAATTTCTGTCACACACAAATGGTGTGCTGGGTTGGAGCCTGAAAGTGAATTGCTACTAGAGCTTTTCTTAATGTCAGTCTGTAAAATGAAAAAGATTTTAAGTGAGCAAGACTACAGTTGTAGTTCTAATTTATTTCCTCTTATGTATACGTTGTCACAACAGCAATTTGTTGCATCTGATGCTGTTGGTGGTCAATTACCAGAATCTTACAAAGTGACTTATAAACCATACCAAAATGGCATTCATCAAAAAGTTCCAGTAATGCAAGAAGGAACCAGAAGAAATGAAGTATTTGAAGACGTGCAACGTGAATTCTTGGGCAATGATGAAAGTAAGTGTTTGCTGTTTAGACTTGCAATAAGCTTGTGTGAAAAGTCCGATGGAAATCAGCAACAGAAAACCTGTTGATTTTTAATAAGAGGACAACTAAAAGTAGATATATGATCAGGTAATGTGAATCAAACATGGATTAAAAAATGATGCAATTTTGTGAACCAAGAGTGTGTTTGGCACTGTATGAAAGTAGTATCTTGGGGCAGGAATTGTTTATAGCCATGCCTTCCTTGGTTAGTTGACTGCACTGACTTATCTGTGTGCTATTTGAAATCTGACAGATTCTTCAGAAAATATGCAGATTCTTCAACTTCAAGTTTTAAATAAAGCAAGAGAGAGACAACTGGAAGAACTTAATGAAAAGCTGGAAAAGAGTGCACAGCAGATTAGGTATTTGAATCATCAGCTTTCAATGGTCCAAGGTAAAATGGTTTTGTACGGATCTCTAATTCTTCCATTTTTATTCACATATAGCAAATTTTATTCTGAAACTTTGGTTTAGGTAGTGTCTCTGCAGGTATTGATCATATTTCTAAGTTTGATTTGGGATTATGTGGACCTAACTCTGTCCCTCGATGTTGTTTTAAAGAAAATTCTCTGGATTGGTGCCTCACTGCATAATTGTCTTAACTTTTACTGCATTCTCAAGACCACCGTTGTATTCCAGAGTCCCTGTGTGCCAAGTATTAAAAATGTTCAGAAAAGTGAGAAATTTGCCCAAGTAGTGCACTAAAACTGAAAGAAAAACCAAAAAAAACCCCAAACCAAACCCCAACAGGAGAAACGTACATCTATTACACTTGGGTTTTTTTTTTGTGCTGTCTGGTTTAACATGCTATTTCATGGGCTGTATGTGGAGAGAAGCTCTTCCAAAAAGATCAAAGCTGTAGTGGAGACTGGTGGTTGTTTGGGTCTCCCCTTTCTTATAGGAACACACAAAAAAAAGAGTCATGGGTTTAGAGAATTAGATAATATAATTTTTAGAATTCAAAAGAAGCAAAGGAGAGAAAAAACTTCAGCTGTCAAGCATTTTGCTGTGTCTTGGCTGTTCCTCCAGGGGAAATATTTTGTTTCTCCCTTTAAATGGTATAAGGAATAACGCTAGTTCCTAGTGCTGACAGAATGGGGCTTGTTTCCAGTGGAGTTCTGAAGGTACAGTATCTCAGAGTGCTTCCAGCTACCGGAGGGAGAAAGTTGTTACTGAATAGAGGCTGGTTTTGTTCTGTCTTCTGCTTGTTGTCCACAGTATAAGACAGAGGGCTCCTAGGGAATGGGTCTGTAGAGCAGAGATACTGAACAGTGGTGTACTGTGAAGTTGTTGGGTGGCTGGCCATGTTTCTCACACAAGTATTATGTCTCTCTCTTAAGATGAAAAGGATGGTTTGGCTGTTAGTCTTCGCGAGGCTCAAAAACTCTATCAGAATGGAAAGGAACGGGAAGTGCATCTTGAAGGCCAAATAAAGGCCCTTGAAACTCAAATACAGACTCTTACTACCAATGAGGAGCAGGTACTATAAATATCTTCTTATTGTAGACGAGCTCTGCAGTTCTATTTGTGGTGCATTAGTGTTAAACATAAATGCTAGTGTCTTGAAACACTGTTTGTGATCATTGCAGAAGCTGGATATATGATGAATTAATAGGATGCATTGGTGGAAGGTAGTTTGTATTTAAATCCAGCCATTATCTGAGCACTTTCAGCAAGTCTTGCATAACAAAAACAAAAAACCCAAACAAACAAACCCAAACTGAACTGACATACAGAAAATGGGAGCAAAAGTCAAATATATGTAACTGGGACCTATTCTACTACTGTTCCTACAGATATTGAAGCAATCCAAAGTGGCAGAGGTTGCCATGGAAAGTATGCAGAAGCAGCTGTTAGAACTTCAAAGATCAGATGCCCTTCAGCGAGCCAGGGAACAACACGAGGCCATTATTTCAGCACTCAAGCAGAAGTATGAAAAGCAAATATTATCATTAGAGCAGAAACTTGATACTACAAAATCTGCACTCCGAGAACAGGTGAGGAATTATTTTAGGATGCCGAGTATTGTACTGGAGAGGCTGTAGAGCTCCCCTTGTTTTCTAAACTGTGCTGCTTGACCTATAATTCTAATAACTCCTCCTGCAAGCTACAAAGCAAATGGAAAGGAGATTCTACAGAAGTCTCAGTATTATGAAGCCTATGTGGTATGTTTTTATAAACATCTCCAGGCAGTTGTGAGCTGAAACTGCGAGTTTGTACATAGCAGATGCAGAAGAAGCAGGAACGCATTGCCTTAGTTTTTCTCCTGAGCTTTCATTCTGTGCACAGTCTCTTTTCGAAAGAGCACCAGCAAATAAATCTAAGAACTAATTAATAAATTCTGTGATACTTTTTGATGCAGAAAGCCCCTGTTTGCTAAAGTCTATAATGAAGCTTTAGTCATAAAATGATAAGGATTTGTAACCACTGAACAGTCACTTTATTTCAGAAGTATGGATTTGAAAGGAGAGAGGGAGGGGAAAAAAGGATGGCTTTAAGATGGGGTTTGATATGGGTTGTGTCATATGGTTATAAAGCTTATTAAGATTATTCTACCTGACTTGTCATAAGAGTCCATTACATGATGAGAAATATTCACGCAATGTAGTCTAGGCAGGCCTTAATAAATTGTCCTCTTTTTTCACATAAAGGAAATAGAATTAAATTTCTTTAATTCTAGATCTGTAATTCTTTTCTCAAATAGAAAATAAATGGGTTGTATGTTTGAAAAGGTAACTAGCACTTGCTTGTAAACAAGAGTGCGCTGCGTAATTTGTCTCTTAGTACCACAGCAAAACTTAAACAGCTTTGTCTCTACTGCAAAAGAAGTTTTTGTGGTCGTAAGTTTGGGGTATATAGAGAGAGCTCCTGTTTTTGAGAGAAAATAGAAAAGTCAAAAGGTATAAAGACAAAGTACTGTGCCTCCCAGGTCTGTGTAGGTAAGTGGAAGCAATGGCATATGAAGGTCTCCTTTGTATATCATATGAAAATAAAAAGTACAGTTCCTCTTCTATGAAGCGTTGGAAGTTGCTAGCTTGGCTTAAGCTCAGTTAAAATAAACTAAATTGAGTTACACTCAAGCTTAATATAAATAATGTGGAGGCTTGATTTTTCTGCAGTGGACTACTAGATGAGGCTAATTACAGGGGTTAATCTGACGTACTGAAAACTAACTGCTCTAGGAAATACAGAACAGTTCACATCCACATATGTTTATGTGTGAGCATACTTACTGTCTCCTAGTGCAAACGTGGCTTTGAGGCTGTAAGAGATGACTTGTCAGCCAAGGACAGCGTTTGATCCGTGGTTCATCTAGCTGGCCTTTGCTCCTTTACACCTGATTCTTTTTCTCCTGTGACTTGTATGCATTGACTCTTTCTGTATCTGAAACTGTCCTAGGTGGCTAGATGTTTGTAACATGAATAATCTCTCTTCCTAGAAAGAACTTTGCAAAAATCTAGAAGAGCATGTTAAGCAACTTCAAAAGATGCTGGAAGAAACCAAATGTGAAAAAACTGAAATAATAAATCGGCTGACAAGAAGCCTAGAAGAAAGCCAAAAGCAATGTGCAAATCTACTGCAAACAGGTCAGCCTTATACTCAAATTTATCTTGCCTTGCAGAAGTGGCTCAATTTTTTAGAGTGAAAAAACTGTACACCCTTGTTTCTGTTGAAATGGAATCAATATCAAGCTAAATGTGTACTAGACCATTTCCTATGCTGTGCGTTAGATTTAAGTGAAGTTTAGTCAACTCTAAAGTGGAGTTTAAAAACTAATAAAAATAAAATAAAAAACAAACACCCCAAACCAACAAACCAACCGACCAAAAAAACCCACCAGAATCCCGAACAAAAAATGATTAAACTATTTTTGTATGCATTTTGTGCTGCATATGTGTAAACTCAGTTTTGGATTAAATAATGGCCTTTTGGAGCAAGCTGCTTATTTTTGTGTTAGGCATTTGACTTGAATTGCCATTTCAAATTCAGATCTCAAAGAGAATAGAATTATTTTTGTTGCTGGAGGCTGGTTCTTGGAGAGTTATATCAGTAGGCATTGCATGTGAAATATTCTGCTCTTTGTCTATGTGATTTGTGCCTACCTTTACACGTTGAAGTCTTTTAATAGTAGTGTATGTCTTTTCATAGAATCCAAACTTCTTAACTAAACAAAATGTCTGTCTTCCTGGATCCTGAATTTAAGAGCATGTTCTGTCTGAGAACTGTGGTAGTCTGCAAGAAAAATCTCTTTAAGAGAGTGCTAAATGTCAGGATAGAGGAGAATAAAAACTTTATTGGATCTGTATTATGTGGTAAATAAATAACAATAAATGTGATAAGATATTTAAAGACTACAATTATCAGCTGAAGAAATGCCATGATTTTTCTTAGCTGTATTCATCAAATGCCTTAAAGCGGTAATAAATTGGCAAACTGATAAACCTTTCACGTGGGGATAAGGGAAGGTGCCCTGGTTTCCAAGATGATCCTGTTCCTGCTGAACATCTGGCACAATCACACAATGTCATTTTCTGTTTCTAATGAGCTACAAGGAAAGCGAACATCTGGCACATCTTGCTCCCCGTTGTATTTATTTTAAAGCTATCATTAAGAATTCTCAAAAAACTAAGCCACAGTAATTCCCAAACTTTAAAACATACTGCAGTTTAAATTGGAGACCTGTAGTAACCTCCACCCGCTCAATTCAAGCAGAAATATTCCTGCCTTCGTTATTTGTATCTTTTATTAGTGAGATTGAGGAAATATAGAGAGAGTAATGCCTATTACCAGAATCAACGTGATGATTTTTAACAGTGATTTTTTTCAGATTGCTTAGTCTTTCTTGCATATTTATGACTTGGTCTTTCTCTCCCTTTTCTCCCCGCAATAGGCTCGATGCAGGAGGCAAATCAGTTGCGGTTTCAATTGCAACAAGCTCAGTCTGCGCACATGATAAGCAATAACATGAACAAGGCTTTGCAGGTTAATTAATTTTATTAAATATTTTACCACTTTGATTTTTAGGGGAATGGGCATTATAGCTCAGATGTTAGTTGTTTAAACTCTTTGTTGGGGAAACAAGCATGTTTCTTCAGTAAAGGACTACTTGCTACTTCATTTAGTGTTGCGTGCTTCTTTTTCAATTAAAACAGAGCTGGGCGTATGTATGATATACACTTGTCTAACCTGATAATGGAAAAAGAAGAATGTAAATGCTATGTGTTGGGAATCTCTTAACTTAATTAGGCTATAGGGACAGCTGAAGATAATATGTTCTAAAATTTCCCTTTTGCTCACAAAAGGGAACGCTAGAGAGCCCTCTGCAAAATATGAATGGAAGTCAGTGTTTCCAGTTCAGTTCATATATTGGACTTAAATGATCTTGGAAATCATTAGTCCTAATAAGTAGCACTGTCTTCCCAGCTATGTACTTCTGTTATCATCCATTTTACTATACAAGGGCAGCAGGAAAGAAGTAAGAGCAAAAGAAATAATGCTGAACTTCATATATGAACTGTAATAAGAACAGAATATACTGAACAGCAGAAAATATTCTTTAACTAATTTGTAGTTGTAAGATATGCTTTGCTAGAGGTATCAAAAATTATAGTATAAATAAATCAAATGCTACATGATTCAAGTAAGTACTGCTAAAAACAACTAAATTTAGGAAGAAGAGCTCTGTGTATTTGTGTTCTTTGGAAGAGTTATCATAGGCCTAATGTGCTTGCTTGGAGTTTCCCTGCTCAGTGTAATTTTTTTTTCTGTCAATTAAGGAAGAAGTAATGGAACTGAAGGAAGAAATAGCTTTGTATGAATCTGCTGCCAAGCTTGGAGTGTTTCTGAATTATGCAGGTGGAGAGCTGCATACAAACCCGAGTGATTCCTATGTAGACTTGGGAATTAAAAATATCTCTGGGAAGAAACCAAGGTTCTGCAGGTATTGAGTGATTCTTGTTAAAAGAAAAATCTAAAATCCTCAAGAAATTTAACAAGCGATGTGTAAAACATGGTCTTACTGGATCAACCTTTAGTTTGATAGATATTTGAAATACTGCTTGTATTGTGAGCTAATCTGGGAAACAGGAAGCTGGACTAATGCCATAAATTGGATGCCTAATTGCTGCTTAATAAATCTTCAGATTTTATAGGGTCTGTGTTGCTGTTCCTTGAATTGTATGGATTATATGCATGGATACCATTTTCCTTAAAGATTCCCTTAAACCTGTCTTTTTAAAGCAACCAGTTGAGTTGTCTCAAAATACCTCACATCATGTGAGAATGAAGTTTCGGGGGAAACAGCTGAATGGACGAGTTTTCTGTACATTAATTACAACATAATGAAAAAGCATACGGCATTTGTATTCACGTTCTCTCATTCTTTTTACTCCTTAGACGTGTATTTCTGGTAGCATTGGTTGCTCTTTGCTACTGCTAGCTTTCAGAGAAATGTGATTTGTTGTGTCTTCCTTACTAGTGCGATACAGAACAGAGACATGGAAAAAGAGCTCTCTAAAGATGAAATTATTGTAGAATTAAAAGCTGAGCTGGAACGTTTATTGAGCAGTAATAAAATGAAGAGAAACCAGATTACTCAATTACAAAATGATCTTAAAGATTGCCAGAAGACATCAGAGGAATACAAGCAGTTGTTGAAAGCAGAAAAAGCATCGAAAGAGTCAGAGGTTTGTTCTTTACACTTTTTTAAAAGTAAAGTTACACTGGATTTTAGTGAACCAAATCAACATTTAAACTTTATGAAAACGGATCAAAGTTTTACACACAGCTGAGTGGTCATAGCAACTAAGTAAATCTGTCTTTTGGTCTTAAGGAAAGTATTGTCACTCGATGATACCTTGTTTTGTATCTTTGAAAAAGAAACAAAGGGACTAGCCGAACTTGGGTAGCATGTGCCTTACTAGGCTCACTTACTTAAAAGCACTTAATGGCCACTATGCTTTTCTTCAGAACTAAATTTCACTGAAGAAAGTAGGTTTTCTTTAGCCAAAAAGATCTTGTAATTTCTCTGAGAAAGCTGATAGTATCATTAGGTTATACAAATGGAACATTAAACAGATTGCCTTCAGAGGGCCTTCACTATGTAATTTGATCAACAAGGAATCTCTTTATTGCATCTCTCTTCACCCATTATTAACTTCCCTCTATAAACTGATCAGACTTGTACCATCTGCTCTTGTAATCTTGTGATCTGGTTGTGGGGTAGGAATATAATATCCTTGAGAAGTGTGCGCTCTGTTGGATGATAGTAGCCACTCAGCTTGCAAACACAACATTGAGTGCTGCTGTAAAGCTTGATACTATGAGTTCCAAGAATTCATCTAGAATAACGGTGATACTGTTATATCTTGCACTGCAGCAATTTCCTTTTTTTTTTTCTTTTTTCATTTTTTCTAAGTAAAATTTTTATTTGACAGCTTTAACTTTTTTTTAAAAGAGTCAACTTCTAGGTCATGTATATCGTGAAAGATATCATCTTGATTTTGTTTATTGTTAGCCTGTCACCAATCTGAAGGATGCTTCGGTGGCCAGTCCTTCAGTTTCTGATAATCTTAAGGAAGAAGTTCTAAGGCTCAGAAAGGCTAATGAGACTTTGCTGCACGAAGTTGAGGTGAGACAGAGATGCTGCTTATCCCTACAAAAAAACCCTGTGCTAAAACTTGCAACTAAAACCAGTTCTTTACAACCCACTTACTATAATACTTGACTCATTTGCCCAGAACCATGCTTCCACTATTGAAGAACTGAAGGAAAATGAAGAAAAACTGAAAAGCTTAAATCAAGATCTCTGTTGTCAAATGAGAAAGATGGTTCAGGATTTTGATCAGGATAAACAAGAAGCCATTGACAGGTAAGTCTGTTAACTCCGTCTAGTTCAGTTTGTGAACTTTTAGCCTGAGTGTATGATCTTGTACCAGCTCTCTGGTACAAGGGGAGCTCAACATTAGGAAGCTAGTTTCTTATTTAAAGAAAAGTTGAACCCTGTTTAAAAGGGGGGGGAAAAAAAAACAAACTAGCAAGTTTTTTCCTTTCTTGAAATCATAGGTGGGAAAGAACTTACCAGCAACATCATGAGGATACAAAAGCACATTTTGAGAAAGACCTGATGGAGAGATACGCTGCAGAAAAACAGCAGCTTATTCAAACTTATGAAGAGATGATCTCGCAGTTAAAGTAAGACTTACCTTTTTTTTTTTTCCACTTTTACTGAAACTTTCACATTTCTCGTCTGGCCCTCAGTGCTGGTTACACTTCTCGTAAAACAGACTTGCTGTCCTGGGGGTGTAAAGACTAATTGATTATAAACAATCTGTCCCGTGAAGGGCTAACATAGAGGAGCTGAACAGAGAGATGACTTCAGTGAAGGAATGTTACATTGGAGTCTGTGAGGAGAAGGACACCTTGGAAGCTACTTTGAGGCAGAAATTTGAGCAAGAGCAGCAGCTGAAGGAAGAGAAGGTACTAGTAGAAATACCTATCAACCATATCATTTCGGACTGTTTTCAAGATGTAATATCCATAAGCGTATTTAACTTCGTAATTGTTTGGGAAAGATATTTGGAAGAGATGCAGCTGTATCAGACCTGATAATATACGTGACCTATTGGTTGTTAAATTAACGTGCTGTTGTGTCCTGGGGTTTAAAATATTGTAGAAGTAACCCTTTTCAATAGCTATTAATTTTTACGTAGTCTGCTTTCATTATTTTGACTCTTGAGGACTGCTTGGTCAGCAGTGTGACATCTTACATCCTGGAGAAATTTTCCAAAAACTGAATGACTATACAAGCTTTCTTCTCCCTGTATAAAACTGATTTGAAAACACTGTGTTTTTGTCAGGTCATAATTAATTTACCCTATGTTGCTTAGAATCTTTGCTCCTCTGAAGAAATCTATATGAAATGACTAAATTAGGTGAACTGTCTTGCTAAGGGAGTACAGTAAAGAGGTGCAGCTCAAAGTATGGTCAGAATAAAGCTGCTTGATAAGAAGACTTATTTTGGAGCGATAGCCTATAATAACCTCTGATATCACACCTTAAGACTCCACTCTCAAAAGGAGGTGTTTTATCAGTCAGATCAGTGCACAGGCCCTAGAGAGTTAATCATGCTTCTTATGCATTCTCATCACTTTGTACCAGAGCAATTCAGTATGCCTTGGAGTATACTTTATTTTTTTCTGTTTTTCCTAGCTCAAGAAACAGCTACTAGAAGAAAAAGAAGATTCTCTTAACCTTCTGAGGGCTGAGCTTGAACAGAAACACAGCAGTTCTATGTTAGCAGCAAAGAGAAAGTGGCTGGAAGAAAAAGAACGGCAGGTTGAAGAGGAAGTTGCATTAGCCAAAGTTCACTGGGAAAAGGAGGAAAAAGAGGTGCGGAACTTAGATCGTGGGTTTCTTTTGTTGTTGTTGGTTTGTTTATTTTCGTAAGGAGAATTTGTATGGAGATAGACTAATGCATTTTTAGTCTGCCATTTGAAGTGGCTTTTAAGGATCTATAGTTTTAGCAGCCTCTGAAGAAGTCAATAGGTATTACACATGCTTAAGATTTTGGGGAAAAAAACCTGCCAAAAAACAAACCCACAAACCTAAACCTTGCAAAGTAATGTGCGGAATGTCCTGTATGTCACAGCTGGTAATATGCTGGAGTTTTCCACCCTGATCCCTGGGTGAGTGGTTACACTTCATTGGTTAATTCAGTTATCATATAGAAGTACTTTGTGTGTCTTATTCCATAGAAGAAAACTGTGGTGAGGAAGAAAAACCAGCTCATTCTTTACCAAACTCTATGCTCTCTGACCATGGTTTTGCTTTTCTACTATTAGGGAAGATTATTGGTTTAAACAGCTCTATTTGTTAAATACCAATTAAATTCTAGCTATTTGGACACTGGGAAGATTGTCTTAAAATATTTTGTTCCTTAGAATAAAGAACAAGTCTTTGCAAAAATAGAAAGAGAATGGCAAAGAAGGCTGGAAGAAAGGAGAAGAACTGCAGTTGAGTGTCATGACTGCAGCAGCCAAACGAACCGAGTGACAGTTGTGGATGAAGCTTCAACTAAAGAGTTAGAAGGGGTTGTTGAAGACCAGAGGCTGCAGGTCCAGATGGCTCTGAAAGAAAATCTGACCTCTGAAGAGGCCTTAAAAGAATTTGAAATAGAACTGGAAAATAAATACTGTAAAAATATTTCTAGCCAGGTAACCAATAATTGTTCTGTCTGTCCAGAGCCTGTGAAACTGCTGTGTGCAACTAAGTCACCTAAAAAAGTGTCCCTTCCACTTTCTATTAAACTCAGTAGTTGATATCTGTCATATTAGAAATATATTTAGAAAAAAAGGTTCTGAAGAAGCTATAGCGTGTAGCTTGATTTTTTTTTTTTTTTTAGCTGTTTATTTTTTGCACAGTTGAACAAGTTCTGCAGGACTTTTGAAAATAACTGAGCAAAACTGACTTAAAGTTTATATCATTTTGTTAAGAAAAATAAATTGAATAGTCACCATTTTGGTAACATTTTTTTTTGCATCAAGAAATGCATGAGATGCTGCTGGTCTGATTCTTTCGATTTCTGTAAATATAGGTAATCCAAACTGAAATCTATTCTTTCACGCTTACATGGAAGTAATAATAAAAATGCATTCAGTGGTGGTGACTGAAGTAGGTTGTTTTTATCTGCTTGTAGGTAGAGGCAGCTTTAACCCAAGCTCGTGCCAAGTGGCTCCAAGAATTAACAGACCTCAAAGAGTACAAAGTAAATCTAAAGATAGAACAAGAAAAATGGGAAAAAGAACACAAAGAGACTACAGCAAAGCAGGTAGCCCAAAATACTTGTATATCTGTATAGATAAGCAGTTCAGTCTTCCAAATCGCATATATTACTGAGGAATGAATACAGACATAGGTGGGGAATCATTAAGGAAAGGTGTTTCTAGTGTACTCTGGTTCTGATCCATTTTTTTTACCTATATAGGATTCTATTTAAAATAATTTAAAAATCATCTCCAATAGACTGATAATGACCCAGGGTTATATTTTATGTATGTATATATTTATAATGACTCTTATGTGTTCACCAGTTAGCTCTAGTTCTGTCAGCTGCTGAAGAGAAATGGAAAAAAGAATATGAGAATACAGAGAAATCCGGACCAAGAATGAAAGAACTTGAAGAAAAGGTAATTTCTCTCAAGAAGGAACTGGAGCTGAAGAACGAAGAATTCCCTGCAGCTATCAAAGCAGAACTAGCAAAAGCCCGTGCTCAGTGGAACAAAGAAAAGCAAGAAGAAATCCTGCAGATACAAGAGCAAAACGAGAGAGACTACCGATCGTTCTTAGATGAGCACAGAAACAGAATTAAAGAGGTACTTGCAATAGCAAAGGAGGATCTTGCAAAGCAGAAGAATGACCTCTCCATTCAGAAAGAGGCAGAAATGAAGATGTTACTAGACCAAAAGCAGCGAGAATGGGAGACTCAGGAAAGACAGAAACTGCAGGATGCAATTAGTCAGTATGAGGAGAAGAGCCTGGTTGAGCTTGAGTATTTGTTGAGTGAAATCCATGAGGAACTAGTCAAGGGCGCACATAATAAGCCCTCTTGCAAGGACAAGGGTCTTGATGCTCCTGCTCAATTAAATCGCCAATGCAAAGACAAACTGAAGGCTTACTTACAACAGGCCTACAGAACCACAGTTCACGCCATTCTGGAAAAGGAAGAGCAAGAATGGAAAGAGGTAATATTTCTGTGAATTGTAACTGCCAACCAGAAAAGGGAATTGAGAAGTTGTACTCATACTTGCATTCTCCCAGTATAAAATATCTATGTAATCCTGAAAATCAGAGAAGCCAATATGTGAGTTCATTGATAGGAACAGTGTTTTAAAACTGTAAAAGAGGACTAAGTGTAGCATTAACAAGTGAAAAGGGGAAGGATGGGTGCAGCTTTGACACCCTTGTTCTTTAAAAAAGAGAAAAGCAGGTTAGGAGTGTCACTCTTTAATGCCAAGATTCATAAATTAAGGAGATGAATCCACCATCTGAAGTTTGGGAGCCTGTTGAAAGCTCCTTGTGCCCTCCGAGGTGGGTTCTGTCATTAAGGCTCATCTTAGTTATTTTTGTAGCTGTTTTTGTTCTTTGGGAAATTTAGCAGTTTGCGTTGGTGATTGGACAGTGATCGTGGATCATGTTACTTTTTTTCCCCCCACTTGTGATGCAAATAAAGATGAAAACAGTAAACCCCTTTTGCACATTATCTGTAGTATTTTGTATTGCTTAACTCTATTGTGGCTCTAGGAAATCCTTTTCAACGTGTCTGCCCAAATGAGGAAAGAGATCCTTCCCTCTTCTAGAGGAGTTTGAGGCGAAGTAGAATTCTGCACAAAAGCTTCTGTTTCTCTTCTTCTGGCAGATTTGACTTTGCAATGCTTATGCTTGTAAGTTTTTTATTAAGGGGAGCATCCCAATGGAAATGCCATTTCCAGCCGGCGTTTGGCAGCTGGGGAGTTAGCCAAGAACAGGACAGAGAAAGAAGCTGTCTTGCTTTCAAGAAAAAGCAGGATGTGGGGGGAAATGAGTATGAAGTGATTTCTCATTACAATATTAGCCAGTTTTTAGTGCTAATATGTTTCTATTCAGAAGTGATTTTTTTTCTTATTGTGAGTTATTTTCACAATAGTAAAGAAAATCTAGGTTTTTATCCTATGTCTGATGCATCTTCTGTAACAGATATGTATGCCTCTTGGTGAACCATTTTTAATATGCCTTTGAACTTCAAAACATAGATTGGCTTGCACTACCTTTTGTCTAGTGAAGTCTTTGAATCTCTTAGTAATATCTTATGCTACCATAATAACAATAAAGGAGCTACATCCTTCCAGCTGCCTTTCCCATCCCCTACAACCCACATTTGTGCAGACTCTCTAAAGGCATCTAGTCCCTTTTCTGCTGGGTATGCTTTTTAAAAAACAAGTTAGTTTCAACTATTCAAAGACACTTTATAGTTCTGCAATGTTAAGGACTACTGATGTTTCCAAAATAAAACTCAAGATAATGCTGTTTCAGTGAATTATGCTAAGAAGAAACTTCTATATGCTAGAATACACATTTTCCTCCCAATTTGATTGCTATCAGCAGTTCTACTGCAGGTTTCAAGCACCTGTGTTACAATTACTAAAGCTACTTGGTGGCCAGGGTTGCTTGTTTTTATGCATAAATACTGTTTATCTACATTAAGTGTGGAACGCTTTTTATTGCTAGGTGTTGGGTTTTCAGGAAGTGTTTTTCATTTGCAGAAATATGAAGAACTACTGAATAATGTAAATAAAGCAGCATACTCTTGCCTGCAATGTGGTGAAGGAGTTACTGGGGCCATGGCAAGGCCTCCTCTGTGCACTGTTGGACACCAAGCGGAAGCACAAAGCGGGCTAAGGAGATGGCCACCTTTGCAGGAAACTGGAACAGACAAAGGTATTGGGTTTGTTTTTAATCTGGCAAATTGTGTATCATTAATTTAAACTTGTTAGTAGCAGTCTTTAACAGTCTGTCGTATTGATGACTCTAATGTATAGTTAGTTAACTAGTGAATCCTTGGGTGATAGAGGAAGATGCAGTTCTTCTGACCGTAAGGTTGTTTAATGTTGCAGTAGCTTGTACTATGTTAAAGTCACAAACTGTGTAACAAATGCTACAGGTCTGCAGCTTACTTATTTAGTTCTAGACTTTGAGGTTTAATTTTATTAAATGCTAGTAGCTCTCTGCTCTTTAAAGCTATGCTTCAGGAGTAAAGAAATAGCTGCCATATCTGCTCTAGATGTAAATATTCTTGGGGGGTTGTGCACATATGAACATTAATACTTTAGGCATAGAACAGCTCATAAGCAAGTCCATATTGATCGTGATGAGCAGAGTATGGTCTAAAGTATATATTGTAAAAGGGTAATACTAAACCAGAGCTTTGAAGATGGAATTATACCACTTGCTCTTGACATTAGCTAAAGATGAGAAATTCTACATTCATGTAACAGATATTGTGTCAAGAATTATGCTTCATCTGGCATGGTAGTTTTTCTGATTTTTTTAGATTAAGAATGTAGTTGAAAAAATGCAAATCCTCAGGTGATGTTTTGCTTTTTTTCTTTCCCATTCCTGCCTTCCTTCCCCCCCATGTATAGGTTAGTCCTGTAGCTTGTCCCAAAGCTGTCACATGTACTATGGCAAAGCTGGAGGCAGCGTAGCTGGGGAAAAACTTTATGGGAGGCACAGAAATCTCTCTGGGACTTTCTGTTTAGCTTGAGTTCTTATGCAACCAAAAAATATAAAGGAAGAAAATGCAAGAGAGTTTGGCTTTATGCCTATAGAGTGCCTGGAATTCCTTCAACACCAAAATAACAAGCCATCTATTAAACACAAAACAATACGAGCAGCGCAGCTCTTCTGTCTCTAGAGCTCCCTGCCCTGGCTATAGAGAGGAGCCACTGCTCTCCTGGAAGTAGCCCAGTCTTTGTGAATTTCTTAACTTAACCAGACTCAGCCGCATGTGGAGCTTCCCAGCTGGGAGAGTCTCCTTCAGCTGACTCCAAAGACTCTGCTGCGCTTTGGGCTTTTTTAAAATGATAATAAAAAGATCAACCTACAAGTCTCATATCACTGACTGAAGAATCAAATCATCACTGATGGGAGTGAATTGAGGCTGTGAGGACTCAACAGATGCTGCTGCACCTTCTGTATAAGGGTTCCAGCCTCTTGTGATTATTTTAGGCTAATGTCTTACACGCTTTCCTAAGTAGAACACTGGAAATAGTAAGGTTGGTTAATTCCTTTTTTTAGTCCCATGGTCAATGTGTAACTTCTAGCAATTACCATTGCAGGTCAGAAATGTACAAAAAGGAACCTTGGTTCTCAGGAAGATTTTTGCTGTGCACAGTGCCAGGAGCTTGAAAAAAGAGAGATTGTGTGCCAGAACTTGAAAAGAGAGCTGGAGATAGCCTATAAACATCTTCAGCTTGCTGTGAGGGAACGTGCAGCTAAGTCAGAGCAAAGCCAAGGTTAGGATTGTTAGTCACCTAAAGAAAAGTTTGAATGACTCCGCCTTGCTGGCTGCCTGAGTCTCTTTCATCTGTTGCATCATATAGTTTTCAGTGGATGGAGTGGGTGTGTGTGCACACTTAATATAACAAACCACCCCCCCCCCAACAAAAAAAACACAAACCAACCTCTCCCCCACACTCCTAAGAAACTCCCCTACGCTCTTGGCTTTAAACATTACATATTGCTTTAACACTCATTCGTGTGTGTCGGGAAGAGTAGAGGAGAACTGAATGCTACACGTGCTCTTTGAATATATGTACATGTGGATCCTGTTGCCTATGAGGGTTACACAGATAGTGCACGCGGGTGCATGTACACACACATAAACGTATATAAGTCAAGGAGGTCTTTAGCCCTCTCCTTTGGGGCTGTATTGCTACTTTGCACACACTCATATCTGCATAGTGGGAGTATAGAGACCAGACTGGCCTCGAATGTTACTTGTTTCCTCTTGGCACCAGTAGTAGCAAACCACTGACCAGTTTTCCTGTGCCTTCCTGCATTAATAGCAGTAAACCTTAAAGTAGGATGTAAGTAGGCTTTACTTAGCCTATGCCTTTTAAATCAAGATGTCTTTTTTCCTTTGTGTCACTTTCAAATGAGAAATACAGGACAGATGACTGAGAGAAGGTCTCTAGTTCTTAAATCTTTCTTTCCTGTGTGGTGACGGTCTTTACCAATGACAGATATGAAATATCCACTTTGTTTTTGGAAGAATCACTGAAAGGAAGGCTTCTGCCTGTAGTATGGAAATAAGACTTTTCCGAAGCTATTCCTGACGGAAAAAAAGATGGTGCAAATTAACTTGGTTGAGATTCTGTTGTTGTAAGACACTGCTGCTGATTCAGTAGTGGTGTTATCCAGTACTCTTGTTTAATACACACCCTGCTGGTTGTGGGGTAGTGTTTTGTGATTGCCTTCTTTTTGCTGCCCAACATCTTTATTTTTGGCATTCTTAATATCCTTATCACTTCCTGCGGACAGACTGATAGTGCCTGCTGGTAAAACCTTTCTGAGACTTGGCCGTCTGTTTAGTCAATTGCAATATCATCTGACTTGATATTGATACCTGCATTTATTGTGGAGGCTGTTTTATCATGTACATCTGTTGTTCTTTCAGAATAACGTACTCTGTCCTTTATTACATTATTGAACTTGGTAGAAGTCTCTGGACATAGTACATAGTAAAATCTGGGCTAATGAGGATGAAAAATCTTTGGCATATCAAACCCCTTTGCTATACCTGTAACTACTCCTGCGCTGGGTCTCCCTCTATGGGCCTTGCGTGTAGGCTGTTCACTCAGAGAAAGTTGCATTCATTGATCTGTCTCTGATAGCAACAAGAATTCCTTTTGTCTAGATTTATTTCTGAGAGTATTTGTAGGAGGGATACCTAATCTGCTTTGTTCCTGTGCTCAAGAACGTTTTCTTTCTTACTTGAGCATAATGTTCCATATGGAGCTCAGTTCCCATTCAGTTGTTATCTGAGGAGCTCTATCCCCTTATTCAGCTGTACTGAAGTCAGCAGATCTTTGTTTTAAGGAGCAAAACAAAAAGAATGATGTTTTCTCTGAAGGAAGACAGTGGTGATTTGAATAAGAGGATCGTTCTCCCTGCAGTGTTTTAATCAGCTGAAGCTGCACACGGTAGTGTTCAGGGCATTTATTTTAGGCTTTCCTTAGAGCATGGCAGGAATTGGACTTGCAGAAGGTTCTGGCTAAGGAGAGCTCTCAGACTGCATCCTGAGGGTCAGGAACTCTGCAGGATGGTTTGAGCATGGCTCAGTGGAAGGTCACTGTGGCTAATGTAAGCAGGTTTGGCAAATGGTCAGCTTGGGGAGAGCTGATGTGAGGTGGTAGGTTGTATCCAGTGACTAAATAGTTTTACTTGCCAAAGACAGTGGTTTGTATGTGTTGTGGTGGGTTTTTCACGTGTGTGGTGTTTGGCTTTATTTTGGTTTTGTGTTCTTTTTTAAATGAAGTCTCAATTGCCTGCTCAGTGAGGAGGAATAAAATGCTGTATGTTTTTAAGGGAAAGGTTTTTGCCAGCTTGCAGATATGTGAGCAAGGCCAGGTGGCTTACTTTGCATAATAGCTTTTCTGTGCTCATTTGTTGACAACCATATAGCATGTAAACTTAACTAATAAATAGGTTTTAATGTTCTTTAACTTTCAGGAGGTGGCCCATAGGTGGACTATCTGTATACCATGATCAACAGTCTTGGTTATCAGCTTGAAGTCCTATGCTTTGGGTTTTTTCAGCTCCACTGTCTTCTCATTCTCTGTGGTGGCTTCTCAGTACCATTGAGCAGAGTTCAACGTGGAAGTCCAGCCTTTCTCTGTAATACTGGTTTTTGGTCATTAAAAAAAACTCGCAAACCAAAAATAAAAAAACCAAACCAAACAACAACCAACAAGTTTTATTTTTATTTCTCTGCCCCAAAGAAGGCACAATTGCTAGCCCAATGTTAATAATTCTTTTCCTGTGTTATAACCCTTGTTATTTATTCCCTGCCCCCCGTCCTGAGATACCAGGTGTACATATAGAAAAAGAAGTTTTGCCTCCAGCATAGTGTTAGTAATGGCATATGAAGGCTTTAAGCTTATTTAGTTACTATAGGACATGACTTTTATATTCAGGCTCACTGGAGTGTAGTGTGGTCGATTCCTATGTGCCTGTTAGTGTGACAGCTATACACTTGCTGATGATGCTTTGTGACATTGAGCTCTTATACCAGAGACAGCAGTTTATATGTAATAACTTCTGTTGAACCCAGCTTGAATTTAGAGAAGTGCACTGAATGGTTCATGCTTTTGGTTTTTTTAATAGGAAATGAGAAGGCTTTAGAAGCTCTAATTGCAGAAAGCTCTCAGATGAAGACTAAACTGAAAGACCTGGGAACACCACCAAGGTATTTACAAATTTTAAACAAGGCAATTCTTTTTTTGTAAGATATAAGCTGCTTTTCTGGTTCAGTATGACTTATGTGCATTTCAGGCCACTGTCAAAGGGAGGCGTCTCAAAACCTTGTCCATCCTGTGACTCTGTGAAAGGGCTGGAAGAAATGCGTGCTCAGTACATAAAAGCTGTGAGCAAGATTAAGTGTAAGTACTAAAGTCTTAGCTAAAAAGTTAGGAGAGCAAAATAATTTACTTTGTCACTTCCTTCTCCTTCAGCCAATTTGCACAGGAATCTGACAGCCAAATTGCATGAGAAGCAGATTTTTCCTTCTTACTAGAGTGAATGTGAGAAATTGGAATTGTCACCGTAATCTTAGAGAAGATTAATTGCTTTGTTGCACTCTTTTAAAGTGGTAAAATGTATATTGAGAACTGTTCTTGTTTCTCCAGCAAACAATCCACCTACCCTGCAACTTCTCCTGAGGGAGAATCTGCTTTTCTCTTGTGCTGGATCTTGCCTTCTGGCTTAATCAGCAACTTTCTGGCTGAGGAGAGAGGGTTAATTGTAGCACCATGTTGTCTGGAGTGCAGCAGGTTCTCAAACGCCAGCTGCGCTGCCACAAAGGATTCCTAGACCTGCATTTTACCAGCTAACGTTCCTCCCAAATCCCTGTGCATTGTGTTTTCTATTGCTGAAGATGCAGAATTGGACAATTGAGTTCCTGTATGTTGCTTCATATCAACCTGCTCTGGTCTTGAGGGGCATTTATCCAGTAGGCAACATTTGGCACAAGGATTTGAGTGGAATGTTGACAGGTAAATCCAGGCCTTTGCTGACTTGCTCCAGGTCCGTCAGACATTCCCAGTTTGTGGCGTTGCCTTTTTTTTTCCTTCTGGGGGAAAACTGATACTAATGAAGTGTGTTTGTAGGTGATATGCTGCGTTATATCCGTGAAAGTAAGGAACGAGCCGCTGAAATGATCAAAGCAGAGGTTTTAAAAGAGCGCCAAGAAACTGCACAGAAAATGCGCAAATACTACTTGACATGCCTTCAACAGCTTCTTACTGATAATGGGAAACATGAAGGGTAAGTTCAAGTATGTTTGGAAATTGCTGTTGGTTTTGAAAGAGGCGTGTAGATGTTAATCTGGTGTTTCAGTGTTGGAGCAAATGGTGTATGACCTGAAGCCTTGCGAGTCTGCTCAGGTTGGCACGGGGTCACCACCGAGCAGCCTGGCATACCGTTCTCACTAACATTACCTTGGAGGAAAAGGCAGAGTTGAAAAGGAGCTACTCTTTAACTGTTTTTTTTGTGTGTTCTGCAATTCTTGGCAGAGCTGAAAAGAAAATAATGAATGCTGCCAGTAAGCTTGCTACAATGGCTAAAGGACTAGAAACGCCTCTTCGACACGTTCCCCAAAGCAAATCTACCCACTCAGGTATGTTGGGTTCTATAGTTGTTCTCTTAATGATCATCACTGATGTAATGCATGCAGTAATGAAAATGCTGATGGAAAGTGAAGTTCTATTTATTTACAAGCTCGTTAATGGAGATGTGAATATAAGGTGCTTATTTTGACAATGCTTACAATTCCTTTTTAAAAAAGCAAATAAAACCCCACAACAAACCCACAAACAAAAAACATAAAACAACAAACCAAAACAAACAGAACAACAACAAAAAAAACCAAATGAAAACCCAAAACAACGCCCCAAAAAACCACAAAAGAACCTAGTTTTTCTTCCAGCATTAACATTTCTGTTAATTAATCTATTTCCTTCCCTTCTCTCCTAGCTCTGCTATTAGATTCTGATCTACCATGTGGAGCTGCGTGCTCAAAAAGAGATGGCGTCCTTCAGACTAGGGCAAACCATATGGAAGGCAAAGCATGTGGCAAAAGCGTTATTGAAAAAGCCAATGATAAAGTTGTACAGAAGTGTGTACCACTTGACTTGAGACAGCAGGTTGATGCAGTGCGGGCTGAAACGCGCCATATGCTTCACGAAACACAGACTTCAAATATTCAAAATGGGAATAATTCTAAAAATCTGAATGGTGCTTCAAGAGATGCTCTGTCAGAGTTTTTTCCAAAGGAAGATAGAAGAGGAGAAAAATATGGCCCCACTGTAAATGTAGACAAAGAACTCTTGTGTGCTGCTAGTAATATAGCACCTCAGAATGCTGCTTCATCTGCTTTGCAGGTAACATTAGAAAATGTGCATGCACCCAGCTTTACAAATGGCCACACCACCTCTGGGCCAACTCATCACGTGCTTAAGAGCAAGAACGAAAGAATGGTCCTGAAAGAGGATAAATCTATCCAGTCATGTGGAAAATGGAAAAGTAAATCTAAAAGAGCTCGGGAATTTGGTTTTCAAGAAGCTCCGGAGAAGGATGAAGGGAGCGGCAGTGAATGGAGTTCTGTGAACGGGAGCCTGCACCTGCATGGCAGTGACAGGCCTCTCGTGTACCCTGAGCAAAAGGGCAGCGCTCGCGTGCGGGCGCAGCCTGCGTGCTGTCAAGAGTTTCCTCACATCACGTTACTTTCCCCTGTGGATGAAGATGCTGTTACTTCTTGGACAGACGTTAGTAACGACAAGATTCTCAGCACAAAAAGCAGCACTAAAATGTACAGTAGAGGCCAACTGATGGCAAACCCAGAGGATGCTTCATTCCTTACCTCCAGCAAATCCAACTCGGTCACACAACTTGGTGTAGCACCAGGTTCAAAGGGAGGAAAATGCTGCAACAAATGCTCGGAAAGAAACAACGCGGGAACCCCGGTCTCTTCAGCAAGATAGTGGTTTTGATAGGTTTTTCTAACTTGAACCAATACCAGCGATTCCTCATTTGAAGGAAAAAAAAGACAACTTGATATTTAAATAAAAGCATGAGGATTAGGGAAAACCTGTTCTGCTGTGGCCATTTCATGGTCAACGTGACACAATTTCAGTGTTACGTGAAGAAATCCTATAAAGTTACTTGAAATATATTAATATAGACTTTTGTTTACCTTTGTAATAACTTTCATAATTGTTTATAGTGTATTATATACAAATCTATTAAATAGAACCTATTTTTATATTGTTTAGCTTGCAGTGTGGTGTTTATCTAAAACAAAGCTACTGTAACTTGTCATCTTTTTAAATGATTATGAAAATTCCTTCAGAGCTCAATGAGAGACGTTTTAGGATTTGTTTGAAGTATTTTAATAGACTTTCCCATTTTGAAGGATCCCATTTAAGCCTCTACATGCATCTCCATAATAAAAGCAGAAATACGTGCCTTTTTCATTAAATTATTGTAACAAATCAGATTTCAACTATTCTTCTCTTTGATACAGCAAAAAATAGCTTGTACTGGGCGGGAGAAAGGTATAAATTAGAATAACTGTGTTTTGCAGATGTTCTTTAGCATAGGTTACCAACAGAAATTGAAGATGTAGTAATGTTCCTCCTGATGCTTAGCTGCTATTTTAAAGTCCTGCTCACATTTGGAAGAGAACTAGAAAATGTGGTGGTGTTTGGGTTTGTCTTTTTCCTCTTAATTGCAACCCCATGGAAAGCAAAATGTTAATTTCTAGTGGTACTGTGAGGAAAAGAGGCATTTTGTTGCTTGATTTATTGACTTCTCTGTTGCTTACACAAGATATCACTGAATCATACTCGTTGCCATTAGCAGTGTGGTTATGGGCCAGCAATTTGCATCAACAGTAATATGGAAGGCATAAACAAAAAGGTTTTGCTTGCTGTTATTCTGTGATATTAGAGGAAAAAAGGCCGAATATTCTCTCAAGGATGATGTATGTTCCTTCCACATGTAACAACATTGAACTGCTCTAAGGATGCTCATTCGTTCTTTCAGAGTCAAACAGCACAGTCTAGTCTCGGAATCTTCAGTTTTATGAGGAAAATAGCATAAGATTCAACACAAATCTTCTGTTGAAAAATGTGTTTAACTTCCTTTACAAAAACGCCCTGCCTGTTTACATTTCAGGCCAACTGGCAAGGCAGAACTCATTACAGCTATCGGTACGCAGTGCTGCTTTGGGACTCAAGACTCGGGCAATCTCATGAGAGACTTCTGGATTTCGTGGTGGCCTTTAATATCGCCCATAAAGCCAAGCCCAGTTCCGCTAGCGAAGGTGAGGTTTGCTGGCGGCAGTGGGGGCGAACTGAGGCCACAAGAGCTGCTTGTGCCTAAACAAACATGGGCAGTGGTTAAGTTCAAGGGCCGAATTCCGAGCTCTTAGCTGAGGAAATAGCTGTGGCCTTGTCTGCAGGGGAAAGGTTTTACTGGTTGTCCTATAAGCCCCATGTGGAGGCTTTTTTTTCAGCGATGAGTGGCTTGTTTTGGTTAGCTTAAACGTGTTCCCAATGGCACCAGCTAAAAAAGAAGCACATTTAATCCTGCGTCAGACATACTTGTGATTAAACTGATACATCAGAATTATTAATTCCTTGGGCTAGTCCAGAAACCTTCCCCAGAAGAAGAAAGCCTGTGTCTGTATGAGAAAACATGCGGCTGTCCTGCAGGACATCCCTGACCATTTGGAAAGCAGCTGAGTTGAGCCATCATCTCATTGGTGTGAACCCAATATACTTTTCCAAGTAATCCTTCACCTAAAGTAGATTCAAGAGCTTCTGCGTAGCTGCTTCCCAAAACGACATGCTCAGTGCCGATGTGCAAACTGCTTTTAAAATTCTCCTAAAATGTACCTTTTTACAGTACACTTTATTTATTGCCTTGTTCAATGTTGTTTGTATGCTTAGCTCTTACTTTCACTTCTCTGTAGCTTTTAACAAATCTCCTGTGTTTAAAAGCTCAGTGGTTTCAGCGCAGAACGAAGTACTTAATGATCCTAGTCTTGCTAAAGCAATGAATAGCTGATGATTTTCTCATATTTAATTTAGAAGCTGGGGTCCCACACTAATGAGGGGGGATCTTCTGCATCACTGAGTGCTCTGGAGGAAGCCGAGGGTGCAGCAGGTCCCGCTACCATGAGAAAACCAAGGGAGTTTTCTTCAGCAGGCTCTGTAGCCTCAAGTGAGAAAAGGTTCTCTTGTGGCTGTCTTTCTTATGGAGTGGGAAGATGTTATGCTGATGGTGCAAAAGAGGGGGGAAAACACCTTTCTAATCTCAGCTTGTATAAGGGAGAACATTTAAATATGTGGGCATTATGTGCGCAGCTAGATTTGGTTGCTGTTTCCATCGTGTCATATCACATCACAGTACTGGGCAACTCCAGTGACCAAAACTGCAATGTGTGGGAGAAGGTGGGTGTAGGTGAACGTTTGGTGAAATCCTTGCTCACCTCATGTTTATTGTGTGTCTTGTAGCACTGACAGCTCCAGGGAGCTCCAGAGCTGCTGAGGGGATTGGAAGTTTTCCTTAATGAGAATCAAATGCAGGGGCCTGGAGGGCAAGCAGCAATCATTCCTTGGTGAGTAAATTTTGAGGAACAAGGAGATATTTAGCCCAAGAATCAATAACTCCTAGTCAAAAGCATTCCTCAGCCCTCCTCCTTCTAACGTCAGTAGGAAAGAATGAAGCAATAACAGGCGAGCATAGGGGGTGGCAACTCCTGAAACTAGGCAGCTGACAGCACTCGGAAAGGGGGATGTCATGTTGCAATACATGTGGTTGGACTTGTATAGTTGAGCCAAGATTGTAACAGAGCCACTAAATGAATTTCTTCAAAAAGGTTTGCCATGTATTTGCACCCACTGGGTTATACTGCTGAGAGAACTTGCCTCTTGGAATCAAGAATTAACTACCTTTTTGACTCAGGTGATTCTTTGTTTTAATACTGCGTTTATGCTATAGGAGCCAGATCTAGTTTTATTGTAGTGATGTTGCAGTTTGGCACTATTTAGCTTAAACATTTTTAAACCACATCCTACCCCCATCCCCAAGAGTACTGCTACATTCTGCTACTTTTTCTTGCTGTATTTTTATTATTTGTATTTTCTTTAGCAGGTATAGTATATCTGTGCATTCCTGCTTAGAACAACCTCTTTGTAAAAACGCGTCACTATTTCATACTCACGTATCGATATGATAGAAGCTATTTCCAAGATGACTTTTTCATACTGTGTTTAAGTAGTAGTTAAAATTTGCATTTTGTGTACATCTTAAACATCTTTTATATGGTTAACTACGCATAAGATGCTTATAGGCATACAGAACAGGAATGCACAGGAATTGTCTGTAACTCATGCATGTTTTGAGTAGTTAATACATGAATTATTGGTCTCAGGTTCTAGTGTTTTAGCTTATTCCCTTAGTGGCCTCTTTCAGATGGAATGAGCAACACCCGTAGCTATTGACAAAAAAATTAAGCATAACTATCATAAACTAGATTTAAATTCCCAAATTCTTTATTTTTACTAAACATATATGCGTATCTGAAACCTTGTCGCCTATATCACAGCAAGCTGCTGTTCACAAGAATAGTGAGGTGAATAGCAATTGAGGCCATGAGAGGTTAGGTAGCTCGTTCAGAACGTTAGGAAGCCTGAACAGGGAATTAAGAACCAGGTCTTTTAACTCTTAGGCTAGTACTTTAACCACTAAATTACCTTTTCTTTCTCCTTGATGGCTTTACTGTTCTTTTACACTTCTTAGATTTATCTTTTCTTCTAGTCTGGTTTATCCCCTTGTACTTTTTTTGTAAATTCCCTTTGTGTTTATATTGGTCAGTTTTCTGTTCTTTGCACGTAGCCTCTCTTTCTTTTTCCTTTACCTAATTTTAATCTCAGGCTTTTCACTTGACTTTGCCTGGACTCTCTTTTTTTCACTTTGTTTGAGCTTCGTGTTGTTTCAAGAGCTGTGTGTGGCTCCCCTGTCTTGTTGAGCATTTGCTAGTGGGAAATAGATTCTTCTTTATGAATTTCTTCTCCAGAGTGACAGGTACCATTTTTATTGTGTTATCTGCTTCATGATATTACATAATATTAATTATAATTTGCATAATATGTCAGGTCTTCTCCACCTTTACTCTTCCAAAAAGGTCATGCAGTCCTTTTTCCTGCTGCGAGGCAGAATAAGCTGTGCTGATGTTGGTCCTAAGGGATGTTTGTCCGTTGTCTTCTGAAAGATCTCCAATAACAGAGTATCTACAACCATCCAGACAAATCCTTTCCAGTATTATCCTTACTGCTGGAAGGCTGCCTCCCCATTCCCTTTCTTTCTTACCTGAACGTTTTTGCTGCAGTTTAAGCTCATCACTGCTTCTCCAATGTACCAAGGACATGGAATACGGCCTTTTTTTAATGTCATGCTTAAAAACTACTATTTTCCTCCTCAGTTTTCTTTCGCTTAAGTAACACCACTTCTTTCAACCTTTTTTGCATAAATCAGCTTTTAAGATGTATAGATGTGTTACATGCAAGCATGGAGAGAGTCCAAAGGACAAAAAATGGTCAACAGAAAAGAAATTAAACCAGAGTCTTGGCCCTGCCATGCTTGATGGTTTTCAGACTCGTTGCACTGGTTGTCTGTTCTGCAGAATGACGACATTCTTTGCAAAAACACCCTGTCTGTGATTGAGAAAGCCTTTCGAGACTGCTGTGATTAAATCCACCTTCAGTAAGTGTAAGCTGTGGATATGCAACCAAGGAGAGCTCTGGCTTGTCGGCATTCCCCGGCTTTCCTTAACACCTTTAGAATTTCATATCTTGTTATCCCATTACCTTTTATTTTACTTTGTAGTTGGTACTTTCCACTGGAGTTAGATCTACTTACTACTGTATAGTGTCACTTTTCCCATAAAATCTCAAGCTGGGTATACTTCCCAGAAGTATTGAGATACACAGTCACATATATATATTTCAGTCATTCATCCTTAAAATTTGCTGTCAAAGCCATTCTTCTGCTGTTGGAACTCTGTTCTCATGTTTCCCTTTGTTCTGTGGGAGTTGCTAAGATTTCCCATTGAAATTTATTTTAAACGTTTGCTCTTTTGTGCAGATTCACTGCACAGTCTTGTCTCCCACAGTGTAGATGGGTTACAATGGAGACGATGGCAACCTGGCAGTGATACAGGAGCACATTACTTGCAGCTGTAGTGAGATTTCACCCAGCATTCTGATGCAGAATACTTCGCACTTGCAAATTAATCATGCTTCTGTCTCTGTTCTTGTTGCTCGGGTAAATATTTCGCTGTTGGTTAGATTTGGGCAGTGATCTATGTGAGAACCGAGGTTCTTGTTTTCCTGCCTGTTGTACATGCTCACCTATCGGGCAAGCTTTCAAGCCTGGTGCCTCTTTCACACTTGATAAAATGAGTCTGTTTCTATCATGTAGCGTTGCTGCTTTGTAAATCTGAATACAAGTAAAGAAATTCATGTCTATTGCCAAATGTTCTGGCTCAATGCCATCCCTGGTGTTCTGGCTTCATCCAGATGACGAATGTTCCCTGTCAGCCTGCAGCCTAGTGAGAGGGGACAATGGCACAGAAATACTGTAATTATTTAATCAACTTTGCTTAGAATGTTAAGCAAATGCAATTCTTTAATACTCTGGCTTTACTATAGCTGTTAATTAACGTGCAAATGCAATTTGTACAGCAAAACCAAGTAGAGGAAACATTCACTTTTAAGTTACTTTACTCCCCTCTAGTGGTCTTATACCATATATACTTTATATAACACTTTTCATCACGATAGATTTAAGGAGAGTGTTAATATTGTGTAAAAAAACCAAACCAAACCAACAAAACCAACAAGTCTACTGGTAACTTCTCCTCCTTTCTGCTCATCTTCTCTTTCTATAGGGAAACTAGTTCAGTGACTTGGATTCTTGCCAATGCAACTCTAAATGGAACTGTTCTTTATATGTTGACTTTAATTAAAAGTCAAACCGAACCCATAGCTTTAAAATCAGCATGTACAGAAAAATCTTGGAGTTGTGTGCGAAGCATTTATGTGCCCTCAAACCTGTTTACAAGGGATGTTTGTGTCAACGTCGCGGTGACTCAGCCTGCAGCCCAGGCTGCAGGAACACCAGCAGAACCCGGTCACATCTGTGTGTTTGTTCTGTGGGACGTGCCAGTTTCGGTGCGTGTCTAAGGCTCTTTGGGCCTGTGCAAGTTGTGGGACATATGGAGACTGTCATATGACTGGGTTCCTCCTTTAAGCTTGCCAGTTGGCCATTTTGTGTAGGATGTGGCTTCCACTAGCTGGAAAACAGATGAGGACCTACAGGATCAGAATGGAAACTTCTACTTTTCCAGTAATCCCCTGGTTCTTTGCTCAAGTTACGGATGTTGTAATCAACACTATACAGGTGTGCTGCACAGGCTTAATTTAGCAGTAGTTAATGGGTAAGTTCTTGGCTAAATTTTTCTTTGCTTCCTGGAGTCTGTACTTTAAAGGCTGTGAAATGTCCTTGGAGAAGATTGGGTACCTCATAAGACACTGGTCTCCTCTCAATTTTCTGCTCAGAGAGTATATTAAGAAAAACGTAGACAGAGGATTCACTTTTCAAACTACCCACTTGTAAATTTTCAGATTTCCTCTAGAATGCCTTGGACCAATATTTGGAATAAAATAATGGGGAATAAGACGGGTATAGAGACAATAAAGAAAATGTTGACAATTTTCCATTTGAAAATACAGTTCTCTTAAAATACTTCGCAAAATTTTGTTTGCCTTCATATTTAGTTATGGAAGAAAAATGGAGACATTCCAAGAATCAAACCAGTTTAACACTATTTTGAGTGGAACCTTTTGTTTTAAAATGAGTCTTCATTTGTAAACTTTTGCAACTCTAAAAAGTCAAAATTGAAATGAAACAGTTTAGGAGATCCAATCCTGGCCTTTTTGCTGCATGATTTTTCTTTTGTGGAAAACTTAAGTATCCCAGTTTCCTTCCAAGCTGGAAGGAAACCAAATGTGAAAAGTAAAATCCTTCATAAAACGTAACTCCTGTCTTCCTGCAGTGCTCTTACAAGGGATTATTTGCCTGTGTCAGCGATGCGTGTTATAATAACCAATAGCTGGGGAAACTATTTCCTACGTTTCTCAAGATTGTTCCCTTTAGGTCATTAGCAGATAGTTCTAATAAACATGAGCTGAGCCAGTGGAGGTTTTGACTCTATTTATCACTGCGGATGTCTGAGCAGTCCCTGTGGGAAGTTGTGACCAATTCATCAGCCGGGGAGTTTGACTTTTTCTTAACTCTTCTCTTCAACAGCAGTGTCAGCGGTCAAACTAAATCAAAATCACTCACATGAACACGTGTAGGAAGCAGGTAAAGTACGTAATGTTGAAATAAAATTGTCTGTACAGCTGCAAAAAGCACACGAGCAGGCAGCGGGTACGGAAGTTTCTTTACTCAGAGGAGCTGGCCCTGGGCAGGGAAGGATCTGAGGATGCTTGGGGTGTCCTGCCTGACACCTGGCAGCTCCGCAGGTGGACCTGCCTGCTCCCCCTTATTATCATTCTCATCCCTTTTTGTAGTTTTGGAAGAATGAGACTGTTGACAATGAAAATGGATCTTAAAAATGACTGTGCAAGTGCTTATATCCAAAAGCTGTAAAATCTAGTTCTGGTAAATGGAAGTTCTGGAGTCATGCTAGAGATGTACTTACTGCACATGTTTCTGCCTTGCTGTCAGAGTGTTTTCAGCACTGCCACGGTTTGCCTGGACCTGGTGTCGAATGGCAATCGTTAATTGTCTGGAGCTTGCTTTCTGTGCTCCTAATGTAGTGCAGTCTCAGTTGGGGGTTCTGAGAGCTTCTGGAGTATGAACAATCCTATAAATTAAATCACCACACTGTCTGCTGAATGCTTTCTTGCAGAAGTGCTGGCAACTGTGCAACATATTTTGCTGATCATCTGAAAAACAGCAACTTCTACACCTGGCAGCTGTCAGACTGTTTTCCTGAAACAAGGCGGTGAGCTCTCGCTCAGGAGTAGGATTGAACCGTGCAGACTCGGGTTTATAGCTGGGATTTACAGATTAACACACTGTTGTACATCCCAGCATCTTCCTGGGCTCAGTCCCTCCTGCATTCTGCATGAGTGGAAGAAGTTCCTCAGATTTTCTTTCTACCCTGGTCCTTCAGTCCCACTTAACAGAACACAGAATTTGCTTCCAAATGTGTTAGAAGAGCTTTCTTCTCCGGGATAGGATTTTGATTAAGCACAGGGCTAACCCTTCTCATATCATGGGGTTTAGCCAGTGGCATAAATTACAATGTTTTCTTAAGTATTTCATTTTAATTTTTCCATTTTTTTCCCTTGCAACTGGTATCATACAGTTTTTGATCACAGGAAGAGCAGCTTGTGAAATAAACCCTTCAAAGCAGAGTAAGTAGTTACCAGGGTTGCTTAAGTCAATTTAACCCTAAAATACAGTTTATGATACCATTGGAGGGAGGAGGGAGAGGTGAAAACCAAAACCAAAACAGCCCCACAGGAAACACTGTAAGATTTCAAATGCTGGGATGCCCTAGTAAAATCAACTTTTTCCAGGATTCCACGGGGAACGACCGTTGTCAACACGTGCATATCAGTGATTCACTGAATTGATACAATGGTGTAGTTGTTTTCATAACACATTTAGGTCTTAATTTGTCACTATTTAACATGTGTATTAGAGCATGATACACATGCGAATTCTAAAGACTTATTTTTTACAAGTTGGAGTAAATTCAAAAGCATTAATTTCTTGTTTTAGACAACACTGCCAAGATTTCTCTTTGTATTTTCACTGTGCAGGACCCTGAATATTCAGCAAGACTGCACAGACTTGTTGCTGTTTGTGACAAAACCTCAGGTAAGTAGCGAGCCGTGTGCATGGAGCAAGGAATGCAGAGGACTGCATGTTTTGAAAAGGAGAAAAGATTTTGTAGCCAATTGTATGGAAGGAATTATTTCCATTTCTCCATAATGAATCAGAATCCATGGTACGTTCTGTTTGCAGAAACTCCACCGCTCTAGCTTAGCTTAACTGATGGGATGGCATTCATCACACTGAAGTCAGGCCATGCTCTCAAGTCCACTGCAATAAGTGGAGGGGGGAAAAGAATTCTCTCAGGCTTTGGACTAGGCTTGTAGTGCCAAAGGAAGTTTCTCCAGATCACTGCAGTGCAGGGAAACTCTGTTTTCCCAATAGTTTATCATAAAATGCGTCCAGACTGGAGCCTCTGAAAGATTTCCTTATCTTGAAAAGGCAGCATGAATCTGCTTATTTACATCACCCACTGTTTCATCTATAAAATTAGACTTCCTCCTTCTTACTGATGAACAGGAGTGGGAAAAGTCAGCCTTATTATATATCCATCTATCTATTGATAGCTATAGATGTCCTTTTTCCCAAGCATCTCCTGCCCATGAGTATTTTTCCTTGGCTCTCCTTGCGGCTGTCAGATGACATTTCCTCTGCTGTTCAACCTCTGTTCTTATTTATCTGAAGTTGGGGGGCTTTTCATTTGTTTGTTTGTTTTATTGAAAGGAGTTCACAAAGCTAAAAACGTTTTTCAACATTCTTATTTAAAATGTGTAAAGTGTCAAAACCTGTCCCTTTAAAAAAGAAATGTAGCAGACCGATCTCTTCTGAACTCCACCCCGTAATAGAAATTTTGGGTGGATCTGGCATTGATAATTTGCGAACCACTTGGGATGTTCTAGACGCAGTATTTTTTTAAGCTTTTTTTTTTAATGTTAGCATTGCTTCCCCCATTTAAATTGAGCCACAGTATTTGGAACCTATTGGAACTTCTTACTCAACAAGCTTCCTTAACTTCACTTGGTTACTTGTAAAATGAATATATTTTTGAATTAGCTGCAATTATTATTTCCTGTTTCCTTATAAAGAAGGGCAACCTGATTATTTGCATTATTTATATGCTTTATAGCTATTTGTTTTAGGACACAATCAGCTTGATGGGAGTTGAGCCAATACATAAATGAGAAGGGGTTAATAACGAAACAAAATAATCTTAAAGCTAATAGGAGTTTCCTGTTGACTTCTGGGGGCTGAATATACCCAAGTAACAATATTGGAAGTGCAAGATGCAATATATTAAAGATATATGCATTATGAAATGGATCATGTTCTGTCTAGTGTTGTGTATAAAAGACCTTGCATGTGAGGGGCATTTTGAGGTGATGAAGACTGGCTGCTGAAACTTATCAAGCTGATAGAACAACCCTCCAGTGATCCTCAGGAAGTCAATTTTAATACTTTCAGCAGACGGGGGGGGAAGGAAATGAAAAATCCCCAAATGAGAAGAGGGTTCATTCAGCCTTAAGAAGCAACAGTTAAGGAGGATCTTACTGTTCTCTTTGGGATACTGAGGTTATAGAGCCTGACTCTTTGGGGTGAGCAGTGGCAGGGGGACAGGCAACAGGCACATGTTCCAACAAAAGAAATTCCTACTAAGTATGAAGAAAAACTGAATTGCAATGAGGGTTGTAAAACCACTGACTGGGTTACCCTGGAAACATGAGTGTCTGTCCTTGGGGATATTCAGAACTCAGCTGGGTAGGACCTGAACAGGGTGCTGGGCAGGGTACTAGACCAAATGACCTCCACAAGTCCCTTCCGACCTAAATTCATCATTGATTCTATGAGAGATGTATGCAATGCTCTCATAATGTTATTTCTCAAAGGAAGGGCCTTGCGAATGGAATGTAGTGGGTTCAGAGTCTAATCCCCGGTCTCTTATTACCTATTTTATTATTTTAACTGCATCATGGGGCAACTCCCTATCAACCAAGACATCTCATAGCTAGAGGAATACTGGGATGGAAAACAGAGGCAGAGCCACCCAATCCCTTGCTGACACAACGTTTGAAGGAATGTGGGGCCTGATTCAGCTGTCTTTGTTCGAGTCAGTAGGGAGTTCTGCATAAATGAGAGCTACAACAAGAGGCTCCTAGTTACTGATTTCCACCCACTTGGAACACACTCATTCTAATAAAAACTTGTATCCGTTTTGCTCAACGTCTTAGACTCAAAGTTCACCCAGCAGTTGGCATTTCAGGCTAAGCCATGAAATTTATTTTACTTTGCTACTGAGCTTACAGGTGGGATTTAAGAGGTCATCGGAGAGAAATGTAAGATTGATGAAATGAGGCTTGCAACTGTTAATCTGGCAAAGCTCCCATTAAAGTTGACAGTATTATAGCTGACAGAAAGTAGTGTATGTATTTCCTTTTCTTGCACTAGATTTAATATTTAAATCAAATAAACAATTGCTATTGTTAAACTTCAGGTTTTCTACCTGTACACATAGAATTAAATGTCAATGTATGTATTATATTAGACTGGGACTTTATAAATTATTATTTTCCATTCCACTGTATTTTATTTGTATTTCTATTCAACACTGGTCTTGCAAAAGATGGGTTGTGCTTCCCCTTCCTGGAGGACAGAATAGAAGTCACAGGTTTTCTTATGCTTTAGTTATCTTTCATTTAGTACCCCCATAATTAACTCTGGTTAATGTAATCTCATATGTCTTCAGTAATTAGAGATGTAGTATAACAGTTTCACTCTTCTTAGATAAGGATTGATTGAAAATGAGACCTGGTTTTAGAAAAGTAAATAGCTATGAATGCGGTACAGAACTTTCCTAAAGTTGTACTGAAAAGGGGTATCTGAATTAGGGCATCTCTTGAGTTTCCTTCTGCTTTCTTTGGCACTGATACTGAAGAATACAGGTGTTTTAGAGGAGTAGGAACATCTGTTTCGTGCAGATCTTAGTAAGGACAAATCCCATTATTGGTGGGGTGATATCAAAATGTGCCTTGTTCTTGTAAATTAAAGGGATCGTTTGGTTTAAACCAACATAAATTCTGTGCTAAAACTATTCCATAGAGGCATAAACAGGAGAGATGTGTTCTGAATCTGTATAAAATGTGATAGATTTATGGTCATTTGGATACAACTGAGATAAAATGCTGGAATTTCCCCAGAAGCCCATAGGCCCCTAATGTTTCAACCAAGAAAGACTCTCTTTTAATTCTTATAATATTACAGAATTATTACTCCAGCACTTGGCACAGTATCACAAATTATGGTGTTAAATGCTAATGCAGGTTGGATTTCCTCCTCTATCATTAGAAACTCAGCTGACAGATGAAAACTTCAAACAAAACCATTTGTAAAAAGGAAGTAAAAATCTGAAGTGAAATTTGTTCCCCAAAAGCTATAATTAATGGATCTCATAGCTAGTTAGCATAGTTTGTCTGACCAAACTGCATTAAGAAAAATGGGTGATAGCTTGGTTTATTTTGAGTTGCCTAATATTTTTTTCTTTAAAAGATTTAAACCAATTAATTGGTTGTCTGGATGTAATTACTGTTTGTGCTTGTAGTTTACTTAAAAAAAAATACACACACTAAAACTTTCCCACACTATTTGTTTTCATTGGCATAATCAAGGCTTGCTTTATTAAGAAATATGTAAGACAGACATACTTATTTTAGCTCACTTGGGTCGGAGTAAATTCACAGATCAAAAAGTGCAATGACTGTGAAAGTTCACATAAATTGAAATGAAGAAAACCTGATTGAAACGAATTCCCAACTCTATCACAGTACTTCCCTGTGGTAAGATGTTTGTGTTCTGTTTGCAGCCGTTCAAAACAATGTAACTGTCTGAAGTATGAAAATTCTGATAAACATCCTATAGGAGGAGAGGGAAGAATGTGTAAGATGAAGAGGACCAGCTTGGTAAAGGCCAGGAAGGAGGGAGACTGGTACTCGGCATCATTGCTGCTGAAGATAAAGATCATCGGCACTGAAAACTTCAGTTCAATGTCTTTATGCAAATCAAATAGCAGGACAAACAGGTATTTCTCTGACAATCAGTTAAATGTTAATAATCTAGTCACTGTATCAAATGCTCCATGTACAGGATGTTGATGAGCACAGGGAGGCGCACTAAGGCCCGGCCAGCCAGCTGTCTTGGTTTAAAGTGTATGTGTGTGTTGTGTTGTAAATATTTAGGATCATTGTTTCCAAGCTGATACCTAGCTGCAAAAGCTCATCTACTCTATAATTCCTGATATAATTAATTTACCTGTAATTATCCTCCCCTGCTTTTGGGCCCTGCCACCACAGTCCACACCATCTGCATTGGCATCTATAAGATCCTCAAAATCATCTGGAAGAATCAACATTGTGGAAAAATAGTTGCTTATGTGTTCCGCCAAATCCCTCTATGCATGTAGCGTTGATATTTTATGTCTTTTTTTGGTGACTTTTATTTCTGGGTTTGATCAAGGAGCTTCATCACTGAGCTTCTGGATTTTGGTTAATGTAAGAGTTGAACTTCTCGTTTGCCATGGGAGAGACAGTGATCAACTGGATCATTAGAATTGCTTCTTTATTTTTTTGTGAGTGAAACTTTTGAGCGGATGGCAAGTGTTCTGGAGGCTGTATGGGAATCTGTTTGTCTAGGTGTTCTTCAGAGTCCAGGTGTTTGCAAAGGCTCTAGTGGCTGTGGCAAAGTGTGTGGATGAGCCTTATTCGAAGCTCTATTTAAGTCTTTTGCTTGTGACTGTGGTTTCTAGTGGTTTGAGAACCCAGGTGGGCACTATTTTAAAGTTGTCAACAACTTAAGTACCTCTAATACATAAGCATATTCTTCAAAATGCCACACCAGAAGTTGATGATGTGCTACATATTTCACTAGATTAATTAACGGACAGCCCACATATCATGTAACATGACTTCATATAGTGTAATCCACATTTCTGCAGCCATGCGAGATACCAAATAATACATCATGAAATGTCCTAGAAGATAGGAGAAAATAATCCTATTAGCCTGTGACACAGACTAGATATTTTTCTGGTAGCTCATCAGAAAATTAAAGCAGTTGAAACAGAAAATGTTGAAACTGAAAGAATGTTTGAGTAAATAGTAACCCAGAATTCCTTTCATAACTCCCTTTTGTTTACTGGTAAATCCTATCTTTGCGTTATAAACATAATTAGTACATATCTGACAGCATTTTTTGTAGTGGTTTGGTTTAAACATATTTACCTTCTATATTCACTGAATACATGTTTTGATTTTGCTGTACATATAGATGAAAGTGGAGGAAGAGAACTGCACAGCAATGCACTGCATGTCCTGGATTTCTTAACAGCAGGAATGGTTACTGGCACCTTTATCCTGGTCTCTTTTTCTGAGCAAATTTTCATTTGCCCCTCCAAAAGAAATGCAAAATCCATTACACAATTCTGGGTTGTATTTTCAACAAGCATAGGCATTAAAAAGAAAATCTTTACCTGCTTATGTGGCTGACAAACAAGAAAAAACGAAACAATCCAATTCCTGCAACAATCCAGATAGATCGATACAAAATGTTGATTTTGTATTTCTCTCAAAACCCTTCATTTCTTTTGCATTTATCAAACCCCTTAATTTCTAATTTTTATTATCAAACCCCTAATTTCTGCAAATCTGTAATGGCCTGCATGCAGAATTGAAGTTGAATCCCTGGATTCGTTTTGCACAAGTTACTAGTGGTATAAGGTTTGTGTTGCTACTGTCTTGGGCCTTATTCAGATACTCTGAAGAGCCACACTCTGAATCCCATACTTGTTTCTTGTGCCAATATACCATAGTATTTCACGGCACATCTACATTTTCCCTGTATTTGAAGTGTCCATCTGAAAGCTTTAATGTTAAACTGCTCAACAGTGACCTTGGAATGGCCAAAATCAAATGACTGTTGGTAGGCTACCGATGCTTGCAGAATCCACCACTTTCTTTGACGATAAAAACAACCAAAATGCTTAGAATGCTGTTATTGTGGCGAGCACACACAAATAGAGCATTTCCTGTAACCGTTTAGATACATCTATCTACGTTTGTATCTTTGTGTGTGTTGAAATGGGATAAGCCTGGTACCCAGCTACTTGACTGGAGTGTATAATCTTGAGCTCTGACTATTAACTGTCATCTTCTGCCTCTAATTATTTCAGTATTTGAAAGACAAGAAGTTTTAAGACTGGTAGTAGTTTGCTCTTCTGCAGGATTTGTAAATTAGTGGAGAAGGTAATGGAGAAAACCCCAAGGCATAAGTAAAAACGGCAGGGCTTTTCCTTTTCCTTTCCGGGGTAAGGACAAGACATGTGTTTGTTCTGGAGTTGGCTGTAGAGATTTAGGAGTGTGTACAGTAGAGCTCGGTGTGGCTAATTGCTAGAAAGTGCAGAACTCATTCTGCAGAAGCCTCTAAGGTAAAGCCACCATCCTTGCTCTTTTACCTTATAAGGTTTCCTTATAATGCTCTTTTTCCTTTTTTTTCCTTAAGCTACTCCACAGATGTAAAATGCTGCACCTCTAGGACAGACGCCTTTTTAGACGGAGGGATAGGTATCCACTTCCTTCAGTTCCCCCCGAGTCCTGTGTTCCACACTTGCTGCGCTGCTCAGCATTAAGCCCGGCCCAGCCCCTAACGCTTCTGCCTCCGTGCGAGCCGCGGACCCGCCGGGTAACCTGAGCAGGCGGCCGCGGAGGCGGCGGAGCCCCGGCCGGCAGGACCGCCCGCTGCCTGCGCTCCGGGAGCCTGGGGCCGAGCATCCCGGCGGCCCGGGCCGGCAGCCTGCGCAGGTGACCCGCCGGGCTCGCCGAGGGCCTCTCGCTTCGGCGGCCGCCCCGGCTCTGCTGGGCGCCCCCGGGGTGGCGGGTCGGGGGTGGGGGGACATTTTTATTCACCTCTCTCTCGCGAGAAAGTGCTGCGCGGGCGATACTTGAAGGGGGGGGAGAGAGGAGGGGAAAAAGGAGGAGGAGGGAGGGGGCAGCTGGAGCCGCAGCTGGAGCAGCGGTGGGTGCAGCGGTCGCAGCTGGAACAGCAGCGGGAACGGCAGCCGGCGGCGGCGGCTCCAGCGGGTGCGCGCCCCTCGCAGCGGGTTCTCCCGGGGCGGGCGGGCTGGGCAGGGGGCTCCCTGCGCGCGGCGCTCCCCGGCCGGGCACCGCGCTCCAGCCGCCGCATTTCGCCGCGGTGCCCGGCTCGGGGAGCCGGGGAGGGCTCATGCCCGGGAGACGCTTCCAGTCCGGGAGCGGTGGCGTCGGCCACGGGCTGTCCGCGGCGGGAGCGGGAGCCCCCGCGGATGCTGTTGGAGGGAAGGTAGAGTCCGGGCAGCCTTTCGCCATCCCCCGCAGCCGCCGCCTCCCGCGGCCGGGCGAGCGGCCGGGCTGGCCGGGGGCCGACGCCGCCGGGGCGCGGGGGCAGGCGGTGGGGGGCGCGGGGCGGCCGCGCCAGCTTTTCCTCGGTCCCTAACTCCCCTGCCTTCTCTCTTCTCCCCTCGCAGCTCGCCTTGGAGAGGCTGGTCGGAGAGCGGGTGGCGGCGACCGGCGGACTTCGGCGGCGGAGAGGAGGCGGCGGCCGCTCGCAGCCCGGGGGCTCGGGGGACGCGATGTGGCGGGGGCGGCTGCTGGGGATCGCCCTGGGAGTTGCCGTGCTGTGGGCGTCCCAGGCGGGCGCCGCCGCCGCCGGGCACGCCGGGGGGGTGAGCGCCAAGGAGAGCCGGGCCAGCCGGGCCAAGAGGCGAGGGCAGGGCGGCGGAGGGCACGACGCGCTCAAAGGGTAGGTGCGGGGCCGGGGTGCCGCGGTGCGGGGAGCGGGCGTGGGTCTGTCTGTATTTGTGTGTATGCATCTATTGCTCCTTTGCAGTGGGAGCTGGCGGGGGTGGGAGAGTTCCCCGAGTCCCCTTGGGGCTCCCCCTGCCGAGGGGCAGGTTGGGCTGGGGGCGCCGGGGTCCCGCAGCATCCCGGGCTGGCTCCGGGCAGGGGCCGCGGGGTCCCACCGCCCTCCCGGGACTCCCCCGGCTGCCCGTGGGGCAGGGAACTGGGTCCCTTGCGTGCTGCAGCCTTGCTGTGCTTTTGGGTGGATGATGCTTTGTGAGGATGAGCCTCTAGCTCGGAGGTTGCTAATTCAGGTTCTAGGGAGGATATAGATAAAGGTAAACTGAGGGCTTGTGCATTCCTGCCGCGTCCCGTACTGCTGCTTTGCATAAAACAGAACAGTGGTGGGATCCAGAGACCACAGCATGCACTTTCAATTAGTTGTCCTCTCTCATCTCCACCTTAAACCTTTTGCAATATGTATGTTCTCTTTCACTCAAACGGACTGTCTTTACTTATCTGGTGTTTCTTGGGACCTGGGGACAGCAGGGGGAGAAGAATAGGGACCATTTTTTGGTATCAGAGCTGTCTGGTACTATTATGAGTAAGCCCAAACATACAAGAGTTTACCGTCATTATGAAACATTGTGATACATGCTTAGGAGGGTGTTTTTTTTAGAGTAAATCAGTGTCAGACAAACTATTTTCTCATTTCTCGTGGAACACCTTTTCAGTGCAAAAATAATTGTAAAGTCAGCTGAAAGGCATTGCACGTGTGTGCCGTGGAAAACGTTGTTCCCTGGAAAGGTGGAAAGCTTGCAATATTGGAAGAAGAAGAGGTTCCTTTTTCAGGTGTTCCAATGCACCTTTTCAGCCACAGCCAGATTTTTCATTTATTGTGCAGAGGGCAAATGTGGCACAAATTACATGGACATAGTTATCCTTCGGTAAGGGATGCAACGTATTTTCTTTCTTTTCCTGGCTTCCTTAACAAAGAGATATTACTACTTAATTTTTAGAGGCCTTGATAAATATATTTAATTTCTTGCTAACTTTCTCATAATTATATAGTACTTTTTTTTTTTTTTATATTCAGATTTGCAATCTTGGCGCTTTCTTGTGCTTGTGTGATTGGAAAAAGGTTTATGTTTTCACGTCCCTATGCCGCAGAAATGGATGCAGGCTATCAGCATTGCTTTTAAATGATCTGATTTTGTAGGGTCAGACTATTATTTCATTTCCTGATACCTTGTCACAAGAGAAATAGTTGCCCAAAGTAGATCCCTTCCTGTGACAAAAGCTATTCCAGGAGGTGCGGAGGACAGATAACAAAGTGTGTAGTACTAATTGCAAGCAAGAAAAGAAGTTAAGGAAAGCTATTTATCAGAAATAGCCTTTATTCTTCAGGATGTTTTAACAAACTTTCTCATTGTAGAACTCTGAGTTAACATCAAACTGACAGACAGAGTTTTCTGATCAGAATATGCCATCGAGCACACGTGTGCTGACTGGATGGACTTGGGAGTTAGAGGCACTTTAGCTGAGGATTAGATTTATTTGGTGACTGTAACTGTTGCCCTAAAATTGTGTTGTTTAGGCAGTAATAGTAGTGCATCATATTTCAAGCATTAATTATTTTTGGAATCTAAAATGGCTTAGGGTAAGTATTTAGTTTTATGAGTTGATTCTTATGTTTAACTGAAGCTTTCAATTTCTTTTCGTGCTTTGCAATGATCGTGTATCACCTGTCAGTCACATATCTATTTAGTAATTTGCGAATCTAGAGATAATGACAATATCCATTTTAGGTATTTTATATCTTGGTCAGTCATTTGGTATATTACAAATCTGAATGTGTGCCCTTGGGAAGCAGGTTCTCAACAAGAATATAGTAACTTGCCAGCTGATCTTAGATACAGTAAAGACAAACCAAATCATTAGTTTGGCTGCTGCTTAGACCTTTTTCTGTAACTCTCATTTGAGGCTGAGTGTGGAGTTCTCGGATTGCTTGGAGCAGATTGTTAACACACGGTCATCTTGGTCACTGGTGGGTGAATCCTGCTGGATATTTCCAGTTTAGCAATGATGAGCACTTCCTTAGGTGTGGTACCGTACAGTATGAATCAAAAGAATTGTCATTTTAACAGGCGAGGTTGGAACTAATTCTTTGGAAAGCCAGATGGAAAACATATTTTTAATGTACAGGAACTGCATATACATTAAACAAGGAGAATTCACTGTTACTGAAGGACTAAAACAGTAAAAATACGATTTTACAAGATGACATACTATTTTTTAGCTTGTTCCTTAGTACAAATACATTTGGGAATCTGAGAGTTGTAATACAAATCATAACAGATGCTGGGAAACTTTATTTTTATGTTATTGTAGTTGACTAAGACTCTTTTTTCCTTCCTCTTGCTCTGATCGCAGGAGCATGGGGAGACATTTTTAGAGAAAACCCTTTACTTTTCTACTTTTTATGTGTTTGATTATAATGACTATTGAAAGTGTTTTAGCACTTGCAAGTATTGAGGTCCGTCTCTGTGTGCATACTGGTCTTGTACGGTGAAATGAAGAAGCCCCAGATCTCTTTCAATTCTCATGATTTTTCCCACTTAACATTCTTTACTGCAAGCTGTTGATTGCAGATGTTTGCGTTTGTCCTCCTGCCCTTTGCCTCATTGTTTATACCAGTGAGCTGTCTGAACATATACAGTGATTCTAGAAGTATATTTGAACTTTGATAATTTAAAAGCATTTGGAAACGTCTCCTATGTGCTCATTTTAAGACTTTCAGCTTGCTGCTCATGTAGTTTGAATCGATCCAGCTATGAAGGCATCAGCAATGAAGCCCTTGTAGTGCCATCTGTGTTTGGTCTAAGGCAACGTGTGGTTATGTGCTGGTGTTTGGTGCCTCTAGGTGATCAGAAAGCAATCAGAATAAAGGCAGGAATTATCTCAAAACATAACCAGGTTCCCTCTTCATGGAAAGGTTGCTGGAATCCATTATGATTCAGCAAGTTAAACTAATAAGCTGCTACCGAGACACTTTTATCCTCTGGAACCCCTAAACTTGAACACAAATGTTAATGTGTTGAATTATAAGGCATCAAGCCATTATCCTGCTACCCCTTAAACACTTAAGAATGCAGTGTCAACTTCTGAAGAAATAAAACCTACAGAACTGGCCACGCATGGGAAGTTCTTTCTAAACAACATATACTTGAAGTCAACAATTTATATATGTTTCAGTCGTTTGAATATAAAGTAAAAAAAAATTGCTGTTGATTTGATTGATGATTGAATACAAGAAGTGTTGTGCTTAAGGATCTTAGAATTAATCAGAATTTCCTATTTTCCGATGATGCCAGACAAAGACCTCAGACTCTACAGAGGATCAGTCAATCTCTTCACAGCATAGTGGCCAAATCAAGCAATTATTTGCCTAACAAATAACTCTGCAGAAATTTTAAAAGAACTAACATTTCTTCAAGATAGCTGACTTGTGACATGACTCTAATTAACACACTAATTAATACATTTATGCAAGAATTCTTTTAATGTCTTTGTTTTTCTTAAATTGAAATGATAGTGAATATTGCAGGACAGGATAGTTGGCTCCAAAATTATTCATAAAACTTGGATCAAAGCTATTCAACAGGGGATTGAGGTGTTTTGGACTAATTTCCTTTGGTCATCCCAAATGAAGTCCGCAGGTTTACTGATATGCTTACTTGAGTAAACTCAGTTGGATTTGACCCTTTTCATGCATCACTGCTCCCCGAAATAAAACCAGTCTTATAATCTATAACATAATTCCAGTATTCAACTATATAATTAAGGCTTCTGGTTTTCGTTTTAAACCAATATTTACCACTAAGAGCCTGCTGAAGAAAAGCAGACTTTCCATACTGGTAAATATTGGTTTATGCTGAAAAACCTCAAGGATTTTTGTGACCACGTTTGGCGTGCGCGCCTCGGCTGCCGCTGCCGCGCTCGTCGTGCCGCTCCGAGCGGGAGGCAGAGACTCGGGAATAAACATCTTAATTGAAAATGCATGCAAGTGGCTGTGATACCTGATGTGCTGGAGCACTCGCCAGGCGTCCCGGCAGCCCGACCAACCTCCCGGCACCCTCTGCCCTTACAGGGTAGAGCCTGTATGGAGGGTAAAGAGCTTTTGCGCCAGTGCATCCTAATGCAAAACCTAAAGTGCCTGGCAACTACACGTAGCGTTATTCTGCACCTCTATGAAGTTGTTTGCCAATGGCTGTGATACTTTTTTTTTGCCGTTGTTATGATATTATCCTTGGAAATCTAGTTCTAGAGTGAAATGAGTTCATAGGTCTTGGCACTGCGTCTCATGTACATGTTTCCTTTCAGCGGGGCTGTATGATGCGATTTGGTGTAGGTGTGACTTTCTCTGGGGAGCAGGATGTGTGGATGAGGAGCAGGGAAAGCAGACAGAACCAAGTGAGGAGCCAGCACAGAGTCTGTTATTTGTCCGGCAATAGCTGTTATTAACACTTGCTGAAGCACTAATATTGAAAGAAGGAATAACATTATTTTCAGTTCTGGTCATATACATGTCTTTACCTGGCTACCACAATAGGTTTTAGTTACATTTTGGATATACTGGTTTAGATACTACATGTAACTTCTTAAATGCATATAATGAAAGCTGTCTGACAATAGTCTGCACTGGATTGCTTTATCCAGAGCCAGTAGCAATGCAAAGCTATGCTGTTTGAAATTTGAATTAGACCGCCACCCTCCCTAAAATACATCAGAGAAATACTCTTTTCCTGTTTGATGGTAGTAAGTCACAAATAGAGCAAATAGAGGAAAAAGGCTGCAATAAGCAGTATAGCAGTATTCTTGGCACACTGTATGAAACACGGTTGTGTTGGAAATACTGTAAAATTGGCTTGTCAGGTTTCCCGTCACCAAGTACCACTTTGCCAGGGTGACACCTTGAAGATCAGGAGGGCAGAGTTGGATGTAGTTTTTTCTTCCTCTCTTTTGTTTCTGTGTTTGTGTTGGTGTGCATAGCCCGTAGCTGTATCAGGCTGGGCTGCGGTGCTGCCCCAGGTGCTGCAGGATGGGTCACAGCTGGGCTGAGTGCAGAATTTCACACTGGGTTTGCCCATCATAGGAAGGTACGTTGCTGCCCTCCACCCTGAGGGCTCCTGTGTAAGGCTGATCGTGGTTATGACTGGATGTCATGGATTGCACTTTGTTTCTTTTCTTGTGTTCCAGGTAATCATTTTCTTCCATTGATACATGACGGAACAATTTTAATATTTTGTGTGGTGTTTCTGGAGACTTTCTGATCTCTGTTAGCGTTTAGTTGAACTTCTATTGAGGGGGAACAGGTGGTGTTAAGTCTTTAGAAACTGGGGGCATGAAGCGTTGGGGGAAGAACAGCAAGCTGCACCTGGTTGAGTAGCTCGCAGGTTACAGTGCAGGTTTCCAGAGGGAATGGTTTGGAGGAGGCAGGAGGCGGCTCCGCACGTGGCTGGGATGCTGCCCACAGCTGCGCTCGCCTCAACCAAGAGCCCACGTAAGGTTTCTAAAGCAGACCTCTCCCCTCTTGTTAGCCAGCACAGGATACATTTTGTGTTCAGTGGTGGTTCCCCAAGTTTTTCCCCAGATTCAGGCTGATCTTGGTATGTTTGCCTTGTTAACTGGATAAGCTGCTCTATGTGCAACTCCACACTGCTGTGCCAGAACCTTGGGGGTTATGCTGGGCTTGAGGATACAGACTTGCAGTGAGCATAGGGCTGCTCTCGGTTTATTTGGTAGCAATGGGAGGATCAGTGGGTTAGGGTTTGGCAAGGACAGTCCATCTGTCTGCTTCATTTACAGTGATCCTTATTGAATAAAATTGCAGCTTCTGTTTTCCCGCATGCTTATTTTCCTCTCCTGCGCTGTGTTGTTCAGCAGTGCTGCTCACTTTGGACAGTCTTTCCCATTGTTGTTCATCTTCCATCCTGCAAACTGGATTGTTTTATATATGAACTTCAATACAAGTTTTGACAAGGGTCACTTTAAATGTGTCAATGGACCCAGCGGCTTGTGGTTGTTAGAACAGCACTACCTAAAATGCAAGACCCAAACTATCTGGTGACATGGATCACCAGGAAGGTTTCCTCTTGATAGAAGTGGCGCACATTGGCTAAAAGGAGGCCATCTCTACTTAAACAAGTCTTTAGGAGCTTGTGTACATATGGATATAGTAAGAAATTAATCATTAGCTTTGTTGGTTTGCAGTAAGATCACCTTCCATCTTGTTCCTCTTCTTCATCCCCCTGCTGAACCCTGAAGACGAAGAGGATATAGATGCGTGTGTATCACTTCGGTCTTACTCCCCAGCCTCAGTAAATATTTTGGTAGAATGGAACAATTGTGACGTGGACTGTTTCTGATTAACCATCGCACTGTGCCGGAAAATACATTTGCAGCTCTTCAATGTCGTGTTGCGGATGTCTCCTTTGGTTGTTTTCTCATCCGTTCTGACTCTCCCACTTCGGTTTTATTTATTTATTTGCTTATTTATTTTTAAAGGATTTCGGACGTACCGAACAGCCTCATTTATGCTGAGGTTGATGTGCAGATAGAGGCATGAGAAGAATCATTTTACTTTTTGGTGGCAGTTCAGTGAAGTTGGGTTCTTCTTTGGGAGGTACCTTGGGAGGTAAAACATAGCCTGTTAAATTAAAACCTGTGCCTTCTGGTTTTGCTTATAGATCTTCACTGAAGTATGAAGGACTTCTAGCTTTTATCTGCAAGAATATTTTGAATGTTGACTTGCTGGAGAATCTGTTGTTTTCCTTTCTGCTCATTTAAAGAAATGATTCATGACCATTACAGCCTCAGAAATACCAAATGAAAGCCTCAGTTCTTTTGTCTACAGACTTAATCATTTTCATCCTCTTTTTCAAGCTTCCCCCTCTCTCGTTTTTTGCTGGAGGATATCAGAATATCCCGTGATGCTCAGCTGAGGTTTCAAACTAAAATTTCTTTCCTTTCAGGAAGATTTTTTTTCCTATCTCTTTTATTCTTCTTTGTTTTTTCCCTCTGATATTTCACCTTTTTCTCTTCCCTGTACACAGAGTTTATTCCCAGTGCCTGCTAGGGACAGGGTGAACTGCAACAGTGGGAGCCGTATCAGCCGAGTTTTCATGTTGCCTTATGATGGACGTGCAGTTAATTGGTCTTTGGAAAACACAGTTTCGCTATCCCAGCAAGGAGTGACAGAGGGTGGGACACGGTGTGTTGTGAAGGGGAGAGGAGAAATGCTGCGCTCTCACCTAAAATAAATCTTCCAATAGCCTAAGGGAGAACACTTTAAACACAAGTTAATGGCATTGCTTAACACATAGGGGCATTAACTGAAAACTGTTGATATAAGTGGCAGGTTTGTGAGACTCCCTAAGGTTGCGTTTGCTCTCGGGTGGGGATGGTGGATGGCACCGGCCTCTGGGGGAGCCATGCCAAGGGGGTGGCCAGCTGTGGGGCTGGGCTGCCCAGCTGTGGGGCTGGGCTGCCCAGCTGTGGGGTTTGGCTGCCCAGCTGTGGTGTTTGGATGCCCAGCTGTGGGATTTGGCTGCCCAGCTGTGGGGCTGGGGTGCCCAGCTGTGGTGTTTGGATGCCCAGCTGTGGGGCTGGGCTGCCCAGCTGTGGTGTTTGGATGCCCAGCTGTGGGGCTGGGCTGGCCAGCTGTGGGGCTGGGCTGCCCAGCTGTGGCGTTTGGCTGCCCAGCTGTGGTGTTTGGATGCCCAGCTGTGGGGCTGGGCTGCCCAGCTGTGGCGTTTGGCTGCCCAGCTGTGGGGCTGTGTTGGCCATCACGCCCAAGCCAGTCCTTGCTCTGCCGCTCAGCCCGGCACACAGCACACGCTGGCCAAGGGTCTGAAGTTGCCTGTCTGCTTTCTTTTGGGACAGTGTCACAGGCCTCTGCCCCACTGATGGCAGGTACATGGTGCGTGTGGGCAGAGGTGTGGGAGGTGTAACCTGGTCTTTTCCCATTGCCCTGTTGGAAGTGATGTCTGGACAGCTACATGTTGCCCATGCCCACAGTTACACATCTGTTTAGGGCTACCAGGATAGACAGGCTATGAGCTTTTGTCCCTTGAATGCACCTTTCCACTTTTTTTTTTAAATTATTTTAAATAAAGTACCTGCTGGATCCCTTTGCTTCCCCAGCTGTGCTCGTCTGGCCCAGCAGATAGTTTTTGTGGTGGCTCACATGTACTTTATGTGTCTTGTACAGCCAAGGAGACTGGGTGTCACACTGGACCCACTGACGTTCTCAAGTGGAACAGTGAGTGGAACACATGCTAGAAATGCATCTGTCCCTGGCTGTAAGTGAGAACAATGCCTGGCTGTCAGGTTACATGAGTCTGTCCCTGCAAAAGACACCGTCAGATTTTCAGAGCGAGTGCGGAAGAATTCACTTAATGTCAAATGCTGTTCTTGGATTGCTGTACTCAGCTGTCACAGTGTGATGGAGGTTAGGGTTAGAAAAGTGTTCAGTGGTGCTGCAGGAAACTTGCATGTCGTTTTGAACTCTTGACTTGCACACAGGCCGTAGCCAAAGACACCCGTAGAGCTGCTCGGCATGTTATTTTCTTAGTTGAACTGAGCCAGGATTCTGGGACAGCGGTATCCTTACTGTCAGAGTGAGAAATAGTTATCATATTAGGCTCTCTGCATGGCACAAACATCCAGGCTCACTTATTGCATTGTAGAAGTGACGACATCAGATGCAGTCCTTTGTATGTAACAAACATATTTTGCTTAAAAATGCATGCTTATCCATTGTATGATAATAAAAACTAAATTTTGTTTTTGCTCTTAGAGTCTAGCATTGCTTCCCAGATTGTCCTTTTATACCATTAAAATAAACAGCTTCAAGAGTCCTCTTCAGTGAAAGATGGAAAAGGGCGCAGTGACTAAAATATCCAATTTTCTAATATTTAGTTAAACAACAGAGAAGCAATCTGCATTTAAAGTATTTGACGTACCTGGAAATGAGGCTTATACATGTTAACCTCTGCTCAGAGCAGGGTCAACTTAAATCAGGTTGCTCGTGGCCATATCCCCTCAGGTCTGGAGTATCTCTAACAATGGAAATTCTTGATTCAGTGGGAAATTGATTGAAATCTTGATTCAGTGAAGCTCCAGGGCAGTCAGCAGAGCTGGGCTGCTCCATGCTTTTAGCATTTACTCTGAGATGCTGAGAATTTGAGAGGGGCACGTAAAGCTGTTTTACAGCAAAATGTATAGGTCTGATTATGTGTCTCTGGAAAATGACTAATAAAGGCTATTCCTCTTCACGTTCTGGAGCCTTAGCTACTATTTCTTAGTATATTGGTTATATTCAGACTTAGACAACCACATTTTTTAAGACCAGCCTACCATTTTTTCAGATGCAGCTGATCATCCTTTTTAACTGCCAGTGCAAGCATGGCAGCACCGCTCCAATTCTATATGGAAATGATGAGCAAATAATTCTGGGTACAGTTTTAGCAGGTACCAGTGTTACCCAGGTAAGAAGAAAATAGGCAAAGGCTTCTCTAAAAATAACTGTTGGCTGATCATGCTGCTTTCAATTGTATCTCTTCTGCCAGACAATCGGGTCTCTACATTAGGTTAAACATCTGCTAGTTGCTGCAACCAGATAGTTAAAAGAAGTCCTTCATTAAACGTTCCCTTGCAAGGAAGAATCCCTTGTGTTTTCCTAGGGAGAGGAAAAGTGAGTTGCGGGAGCGATGACAAACCCTCCCCGGTATCCCTGCATCTCATTCAGCTGGTGCTGGTGCTGAGCTGTCTCTCTCAGCCGCTCTCTGCCCACTCTGTCTGGTCTCTCCGTCTAATTCATTCAAGACCCACGCTGTGGGTTTGGTTCAGCCCGGGTTACACGAGCATTGGCCGGTGCGTGGCGGTGCTGCTGACAAAATTTCCTCCCGAGGCCTTACTCACAGCAATGCCAGCAACTCTTCCTCCCGTGGGAGCTGCAGATGGGCAGTACTTTCTTCGGGAGAGGGCTGTAATTTCCTCGAGGGGTCGCGGGCAGGGCAGAGCGGGATGTACAGAACTAGCACACCCCCGGGCAGGCTGCAGCATGGGGCTCCGGCTGTGTCGCTGCTGGGGTGCTGGAGAGATCAGCCACAATGCTGGAGGTCCCCCCGTTCCTGGGCTGGGTGATGTTCCCCACTACCAGCTTCACAAAGGGCTTTTGAACACCTCGCTCGTGTCTCTGGCTGCCCGGTACCCTCGCTGCCTGGTTTTATCAGATAAGAAGGCACTACCAAGCTTAGCGTGATTTGCTTCCCATCATTTTATGTTTGCGTGCCTGCTCCACAGGTCTGTCCCCAGTTGCTGTGTAATCGCATGCAATTCGAGAGAGCCAGGCAGCCAGTTCTTGCTGAGACGGGGCAGTGGAAGCAAGAGTAGCAAGGGAGGGCTGGACCAGTTGGTCGTTTCCGTGGGGCGATGTGGTACGGCCCGGTGGAGAAGGGAGAGCTTTCCTTTGGGATCGTGTGCTGCAGCCACGGCCCAGGTGGCGCAGCACGGAGCGGGGCAGGACCACGTCTGCCCATCCGAAGGAGCTCTTGCTGCAGCCCTGCTCAGCTCCATCCCCACGTGCGTGGGAAGGACAGACAAAGCTTTACTTCATCATGAGGGTGAAGGTTCCCCATGGCTGTTCCTGAGGATTATCTTCTAGTTTGGTACATGCAGGTGCTGTCAGCCAGACCTGTCGCTCTCGGGCATTAGCTATCAGAATTTCCAGATGAACTTTTTTCTTTCTACTGTTCTAAGACTTTTCTAGTTGATGACTAACTTCTTTTTATGATTATTCAACTCATTTTGCTACTGAATTTGTACTTGCATATCATTAATCACAGACATAATTTGTTTATTTTGGACATCTTTGATGAAACTCTGGGCATCAGTCATACTGTCTCTCAGCACCATACTATTACAGGAATACTTTTATACTATACAGTTCATAAGTGACTCTAAAATTAAGTGAAAGGCTTGTGTGTTTTAAATCGCAATGGGAATAGCTTTGTTCCCGAGATGCTCTTTCCTTCCTCTGGGCTTTGGAGTGAAAGGAAGGTGCTGTGGGCACCACAACTTGCTTGGGCTGTACAGAGGCATTTTTGCTTATTTTACCGTTACAAATTAGGTTTTATAACTGAACTCTGTTTGTAATGCTGTTCAGGAAAACAGTTTTATAAGAATATAAAATGCTTCTTTAGTATTCATAGCCTATAATATCAGCAGGAAAATATGCTCTATTAAACATAACAGTGGGTAGCAGTTTTAAGTACCGCGGTAGAGGCTTTACAATTTGATTGATGGTTTCTACGATTTTACATGAGGTAAATTGTTATTCCTTGAATACACTCTTTATTTATTTATTTATTTATTTGTTGGGATTTTTTTGCTGTATCGTTAGGTCACTTCCTAAATATCAATTAATTCGACCTTCAAAATTAATTATTTGAAGAGAAATTTTACAAATAGGCACAGGAACACTGCCTCCCCCCCAAAGAAGTAGCATTCAAACTTTGTTATAGGTTTCTTTTATAAGCTAGACTGCAGCTCTCTGGTGACGAAGTGTTCCACTGGAATATGCACTTGTCAGGCTCAGACTGTTCCATAGAAGTACAGTTTGATGACTTTTTCTTTTTTATTTTTTTTAAAAGGCTAAGCGTGCTGCATCTGAGTTATTAATAGAACTTATTGGGTGTAGAGCTGAGCCTACCCCGTGCGCAGCCTCAAGGCTTCCAGGGTCTCTCTGACTTCATGGTTGCTGGCACATCTACATTTTCCAGAGCCCCATTTTGGAAACAGATTCTTAAAATCGGGTTTCCCCATGGCACAAAAATCTGCTCCTGACTCTTAACTTGGACCAGATGGTCCCCAAAGCCGTGTACTTGCTGAGACTGAAATTCGTCAGAGCACCTAAACATCGCTTTATCGTCAGCCATTTATAGATTCTGACCAGCTCGGATCGGAAATGGTTGGTTTATGCCTGTAGGTTGTAACAGGTAGCAACAAACTCCTTCTGTCTGTCTTAATAAGTTCCATTATTTCCTCTGACTGGAGAAGGTGAAAAGCAATCTCACTTGTCTGCTTGCCAGTCTGACTTGGCAGATGATCGCGGAGCAACATTTGGCATTGATGAACGGGGAACTCGAGGAAAGTTACATGGATATAGCCCTGCAGGGAAGTAGCTGACATTACTAAAACTGAATACGTTGGAATTATATGAATAAGACTTTGAGTCTGTAACAGCAGTTGCAGGAAGGGAAAAGGGCCCTGCAACAAGTCCAATTGTGTTGCTCACATTCACCTCAGTTCCTACTTTGTAATTACCCAGAACCAGTGGAAGGCTGTGGCAGTGTTTGCTCTGACTTAACTAGTTTCTAGCCAAGCTTTTAATGAGAAGATGAGTTATCACTGAAGTTGGTGTCATCAGAATACTTGAAATTGCGTTAACAATGCAGATCCCTACATAAATACAGTATAGAAGTCTTGTTAGTTAGAAAGTATTCATAAAGAAATGTTTATGTATATCAAGATTGTTTGTCCTAAGTTGCCTCAGCATATGAGGTAACTGTTGTTTACTTAGACATTGCAATACTAGGGATGAAGAACTTCATGAAAGACCAAGGACAAAATAATAATAGAAAACCCTTCCTAAAACAATAAACACTTTAAATCTGTTTCTAATCTGTATACAGTATTTTAATAAAGCAGTTTCTAGGATGTACTAGTTTATAGATAGCTCTAGTTGCATTTATCTATTGAGTAATTGCTCACAATATTAATAGAGGCTGTAAAATTTTCCTCTGAAAAAGTTATGAAACCTAAACCAAAAGGAGGCACATATTCCCATTTTTGAAGCTATTCTTACTACCTTTCGTGCATGGATAGATGCATTAAATCAATAGGACAAGTTAGATTTAAAAAAAATATATCTGGGAGGGGCGTAGAACCATTTCAACTTTACCAACAGAATCATGATAGGAAAAGTGTCATGTCCTGTCAGCTTTCGTTGTAAACTCTAATGATAAAGTTATTTGAAAGGGTCAATATGGATGAGAGAAATTGGTTGGAAAGAAAAATTCCTACAGATCAATCATTTTAAGAAGTGCAGCAGGCCCTTTCTAATCATTTCACAGGGCCCTGTCTCTCCACATGCACCCACATCCATGATTTTTTTCATAGTAAGTCATTTTTGCTAATGAAGCGTTCACTTTTTTGGCTCATGTATTTGGCTAATGTCACGTTTGGCATGTTTCACTCCTACATACATGATTTTGCTCATGGACAATACAGGAGAGCAGTACTAGTGCTTTAGTGTAAAGAAGAGAAAGCAACACAAAGCTTAAACTGATCATGTAAAGAGCACTGAATTTCTTCTGTGTTTGCTAGTGATGATGGGTGGGATTTTGTATTTAAATGGGAGTTTTGCTCCAAGACCCTGTGTGCTCCTTTTCCAGATATGGAGTGATATGGGACAAGGTTTGCCCATTCTGTTCCTGTTGTTCAGATCGCACTGATTTGATTTCGTATTTATAATGTAATCTTCAGTTTCTAAAAGTGAATGTTACCTAAAAACCCCAACAACGGTTCTGCTAAAAACATACAACAATTCTAGGTTTAATTATCGAAATGTATATTGCAATGATTTACTTTTTCCGTTTTTATGCTTCTACTTTTAAAACATATTTCTGAGTAAAAATAAGCATTCATCCTGTTTTTTTCCAGGCCAAATGTGTGTGGATCACGTTACAATGCTTACTGCTGCCCTGGATGGAAAACTTTACCTGGTGGAAACCAATGCATAGTCCGTAAGTTAATCCAGTTGTGTGTTATGACTGAGGTTTATCTATGTCAGGCTATTTTTAATTGTGTACAAGAACCGAAATGTGTTTCTGTATGGTTTCAATAGCAGCTGTACATAATTTCTTTACCATTTTAAATACATTAAGCTAATATGCAAAGTTTTGTGGGCTACAATACAGTGATGTGATACCAGCATTTAACAAAGGATTAATCCCGTCCACATGTTGTGTTTAAGTCTGTGGTAAAGGGATCCAAGGGGTGTGTGGACTTTCGGGAGCGAGTAGCTGTGGAATATGTTCATCTATTTAAGTAAATGGAAGGAGGCAACAGCATCGGGCCAGCAAGTACATTTTCTCTGCCTGTTTGGACCACATCCCTGAAATATGTATGTAGGGATATAAATATATACATATATACATCATAGTGCTGTATGCATATTCATGTGTAATGGTACAATGTACCAGAAATAGTTATTAAAGGCACTTCGCTTCAGTCTGGTGAGACCCTCTGCAGAGATACTGAGGCAGAGCGTGGTCAGATGGGAGTTGTTAGGCTTGTGTGTCTGGTGGAGAAATAAAGGGAGCATTGTCATGGTGCCTCAGTGCCATCCTCCCTCCAAGAGCGGGCTGGCAACCATGGACCACAGGTTCACTTTTGCAAGGAAATCTCCCTACATCTAGTGTGGCCTGTGCATCTTCCCAGACCTTTCCACAGCAGCCTCTGAAGGGTTTTAGCTGTCCCCTATAGAGGTGTGGGTCAACAGGAGAGGAACTGCTTTGGAATCTGTTGTGTGCTCTTGAAGGAGTTTGGAGGTATTTGTTATGGTATTAATATTTAGTATGAATGCATATTTTCTATCAGGTGTTTTTTATGTGTTTGAGGTTTTTGAAGCATTTTTAAAGGCATTTATGTTTTCTTGACAGCAATCTGCAGACATTCCTGTGGGGATGGATTTTGCTCTAGACCAAACATGTGCACGTGCCCAAATGGTCAGATAGCCCCCTCCTGTGGTTCAAAATCAAGTAAGTATTTCTTCTGTGTCTCTGATACTACTCTTTTGAGTCTGTGAAGCTACTAAGGTACGTAAGATTGTTCAGTGGTCAATATTTAAGACAAATAACCTCTGAGTCACCAGATGTACTTTTAGCACAGGAAAGAAAGCGCAGTGTCCTATGATGAAAGTGAAGAATGACTCAGAGACTAGCTATTGGGGACACTCTTTTTTTGCCAAATTAAAAGCAAATTGGTTTTATCGGAAGCTATATTCACTTGCCAGTTTGTAAAACTAATTCCAGTCTTCCTTGCTTTCTGGAAAATGCCTTATCTCTATTCAATGCTAGACATGCACACATATACAGCACAAAAGTTGCGATGATAGAGAGACAACTGTTAACAATTGGCTGAATTTGACTTCCTTTGTAATTCTGCTCTCATTTTGGAGCCAGACACTGCTGTATTTTACATACATAGGCCTACAAGTATTAGGGCATTTCCTTGCCAGGCTCAGTACATATCTTCTGAATTTAATATCTGTGACCTTATTCAAGTGATACTTCTGTAGGTGCTAGAGGTACAGAGCTGGTCCAGGTTTTTCAGTGGAGGAGCTTTTCATCAGAAAAAAACCCAGATGCTTTGGAAATGAAACTTTACAGAGTTGACTTTTCCTAGAAATGTTGGATTTCAGGTTTTTGAGCAAGGTTCCCCAGATCCAGAAAAAAAATAAGTAAAATTAAATTCATTCAGTGAACCAGATGGCTCAATGGCTAATCATGGCCAGAGCATCTGATAAGAAGTAGGATTTTTCTTTGGATGGTAGCTCAGTTCACATCTGAAATGCCAGCTGTAATTCCACTGTAGCCTCATTTGAGTATGGTGCTTGTCTCTTAGAATGTAGATTATCTTGATTTTTGTATAAAACGTGAAGTTTCTGGGAAGAATTTTGAGGGAGATTTGTTCCCACAAATGCCCATAACTATCTGAACAACATCTTAACTGAAGTCAGTGGGGGATGCGCTCGGCTGAGGTCTGTAATATTGTGCAAAATGGTCACCCTTTTGATGCTGAGTATCTTTTCAGACTCAGTGTGTGGTCTGCTGTGCCCCTGTGTTTTTACCTTGCCATTTTTCTGCTTTCCTAGTTGATAACAGTGTTCCCACATAACTGACCACTTACAGTTTGTGGCTTTAGCATCCTTTTTGTGCAATAACTGTGGAAAAACAATAACAACTCTGGAATGTAGTGGAATGGCATGTACTAAAATGGTAAATATTGTTCTTTGTAGTTCAACCCCCTTCTCAGGCTCCTGTGATGACTGTTAAGGAGAGGTCAGTGTGAGGAGGGTATGGAGCTCCCAGAGAGCGCTGGGAGGAGGAAGGGTACAAAATGCTGCACAAATGTGTGTGTTGTGTTCCTGCCTCGGTTTGCAGCTACTGTTTTACCAGGTGCATACGCCTTAATCCTGTAAGCCAGTAAAGGAAAGTATGACCTTCTCCCAAGTCCCCTTCAGGGTACAGAGGAGAGATATGTCCCTACATCTGTTAGATGTTTTGGCACCTTTGTAAAAGGCAGGAACGAGTGGGCCTTAGTATTACCTCATTTTTTTTCTGAGGCCACACTGAAGTATTTTATGAGTCAAGACTTGAAAGAAAAACAGAGTATGAGTAACGTTACAGTTCTTCTTGTGGTTCTTTTTTTGAAACATTCCGCCATTGATCTCTGGAGTTTTAGCTGTTACTGGAGCCGCACAGATAAATGGCAGCGGAAGGACTTTACTACAGTTTTTAGTCAAGCAGCTTCTAAAGCCTAAATGACATCACTATTTTGGTTGTGGACAATTAGTTCTTCTGGGCATGAATATTCTACTAATCATAATCTTTAATTGGCGCTGACATTATTTTCCTTACATTGCTACGTAGGTTTACCCACTATTAAATGTTGCTTTTCTATATACAGTATAAGTATTAACACTTTACAAATAGACTTAGCAGCTGCTTAGAGAAAGATATTGTTTATAGTTTGTTTAATCAGTGCAATAATTTAAGATACATTTTGTGTGAGCGGTCACATCACCTTTATTTATAGAAACAAACCAATTCTAAAAGCGAAAGTGTCTTGAGTTGTAGAGAGAAAGGACTCCATTGCCTCTGTGCGCTCTTGTGTAATAATGTTTATGACCCAGCACCTCATTAGGATGCACAGAACATACACTTTCTGTAAGTCATTTGCTCTGTTGGCACTGTAGACGAAATCCATGAATACATATTTACACAGCAGACCACAATGACTCAGATCTGCTATTTAGGAAACAAAGTAAACATAAACAATGGTGTTCGACATCAAAGGGTTACTGTCATCTCCCACTGGTAACAGTTAATATTTTGTCAGAATATCATTCATGAAACCTTATTTTAATTATAAGTTTTAACAAATAAGAAAAACTCTTATTAGAACAATTTAAAAAATCAAAAGTAGATGATGCAAGTTTGTCACGTGGGAAATACAAATAACCAATATGAGTGAAAATACCATGATTTCTCAGGATTAAATATATGCCTTTTGATATATGAGAGTGTTGTCTTTTGGATATTTTAAGCTATGTGTGTCTTCGGTACTTACAGAGTCGGTAGCGGGCACAGGTTTTATAGCACATACAACCATAGGCAGGAACCGAATTCACGGTGGCTCTTATTTACTAGTTGTCTGCTGGAATTAGATAATTAATGCAAATTGGAAAGCAAGTGGATCGGAAAGCAAAACAAAGCCTTCAAGTTTGATTCTTATGCAGGTCAGTTTGGGGACGCTTCTGGTTACGAGTCAGCTTTAGGAATCTGATTTGTGGTTGAAAAGAGCAACCGGTGGTTTTCTCAGCAGGGTTTTTCGTGACATCGGTGAACTTGCTGGTTATTTCTATGTAATCAGTGGATTTTGGGGTATGCTTACAGTAGTCTTGCAGATAAGATTGCCGCATATGGAGGCCTCCCCCCGCTGGCTCTGGTGTGTGAGTGGCTCTGACATTACAGGTGCATGTGTGGGAACATGTCCCACACCCAGTGCTGCGCCAGCTCTGCGGTGGCTGCTCCACTGCTGCCTCCAAACCCGCTGGGCCGTGCCTTGGCCCTTGTCTGGTGGTGGTGCAGCCGTGCCCGGTTTGTGCTGCAGCCGTTCCCTGCGATCCTGCCGTGTTGGAGCTGCTGCTCTGCCCTGTGGGAGCAGGGGGTGAGTGAGGAGGAGGAGGGTCCCTCCTTACGCACGGAGCACCCTGTGCTGCCCTGAGGGTTATGGATCTGGTGTGTTTCTGAGCTCAGCCACTTGGCTTTGTGTCCAGCCTGTTTTAGTCAGAATGGCTTGGGCTGGCCTAAACAGGGAATCACAGAACCACAGAGTGTCAGGGGTTGACGGGCCCTGGGAAGCTCATCCAGTGCAATCCCCCCATGGAGCAGGAACACCCAGCTGAGGTTACACAGGAAGGTGTCCAGGCGGGTTGGAATGTCTGCACAGAAGGAGACTCCACAACCTCCCTGGGCAGCCTGGGCCAGGCTCTGCCACCCTCACTGGGAAGAAGTTTCTTCTCATATTTAAGTGGAACCTCCTGTGTTCCAGTTTGAACCCATTGCCCCTTGTCCTACCATTGGTTGTCACCGAGAAGAGCCTGGCTCCATCCTCCTGACACTCACCCTTTAGATATCTGTAAACATGAATGAGTCCCCCCTCAGTGTCCTCTTGTCCAGCTCCAGAGCCCCAGCTCCCTCAGCCTTTCCTCACCCGGGAGATGCTCCACTCCCTTCAGCATCTTGGTGGCTGCGCTGGACTCTCTCCAGCAGTTCCCTGTCCTGCTGGAACTGAGGGGCCACAACTGGACACAAGATTCCAGGTGTGGTCTCCCCAGGGCAGAGAAGGCGTTTGCTGAGGGGCTGTCTCTGGAGGAACGGAGCTGCAGAGAGGCAGCGAGAGCTGTGAGGGCGCTGGGGGCGGCAGCTGCAGGGACGGGTGTCTGTGCCCCCGGCAGGCTGGTGGCACCGCCTGGGCGGACAGTGGGCAGTGCTGCGCTCCGCTGCCAGCAGCCGAGGTCTGGGGTGTTCCCAGGGACCGCGGTGCTTGGGGGGGGAGGGCTGGAGCCGGGGCCCTTGGCTTTGCGCCCGGGATCCCTCTCCTCGGGCTGCTGTGGGAGGTGTCTGTTCAACGGCAGGAAAACCTGGAGCTCAGGCCCTTCCCTTACGTTCTGCTGCTCGCAGAGGTGATAAAAGGTCTTGAATTTTAAATGTTTCCAGAGTTTTCAAGGCTGCTGTGGGACTTCTCAGCACCCCGTTCAGGGCTGCAGGCTGGAGTCCCATCCCAGCGCTAGCTGCCATCTCTCTCCTGAGTCAGTCACTCGACAGAGAAAGCACGCTGAGCATCTGGGGCGTGATGAGCCCGTCATTCCTTGTTTACAGCTCCTGGCAGGCAAAGCCCTGCGTCATGCACGGCGGGCTGGGAGCGTTTCCTCGGCAGCGGCAGGGACAGGCGAGAGGCCCCGGCGGCCCCGGTGCCCGCGGCCGGCCCTGCGCAGCCCTCGGCCCGAGGCGCTGGCTGAGCGGCTCCCCCGGCTTTCCCACCTGCGGGCTGCAGGCTCTTTACATTCTTTAGTTTGGGACTGCACGGTACATGGCATGCGTGTTACTTTTTGGCTGCTCAGTGAGGCCCTGAATGTTTTGTGAGTGGTTTTGGTGTGATTAGTGCTCATGGTGTGAAGCCTTTTGCTCGGTTTTGCTAAGAATTAAGAAAGCTGGGAACTGTTACGCTGAAGCTTGCAGCTTGTTGTTTCACTTTGATAAACAATGTGAATGTTGCCCACACACAAAGCGTGTGTGGATGTGTCTGGTCTCGCTGGCTCTTTTGCAGGTTTATAAAGCTGGAGTTATTCCTGTTTTGACTTCAGAAGTTTCCAGTGCAGACTGTTTACAAATTGGACCCAAAAGAGAACAATAATTGATTGAAAGTAATGATTTATTAATGTTGTTAACATTTCCTGTGCATGCTGAGGTAAGGCAAAGCTGTATGCGCTGATTTACCAGCATTATGGTAATTCCCGTGCTTTTTCCTTGAGTCTCTGTCAGTGTCATACCTTGGAACAGGTTATTTCATTTACTGGAATATTCCTGCTAACATTAATGGAATTGTTGATATAGCTGAGAAAAGAGACTCTGGACCTGCATTACTGTGCTACTTTTCAAAAATGCAGTTTTGAAACCATCATCTGAGCTCCAGACAGCCTTTGTATGTTTTTCTATAAACTTTTGGAAGACTAATATTTCAGAATAGTCTGTATGATTTTGGAAATAGTATTTTCAACATTCCCTCAAAAGAGGGGAGAAAATAAATAACTGGTTTACTGACTGTGTGTCACTGATCTTCTTGCATGGCAAAAAGGGAGGAAGCTCGCTGATTTGAATGGCTCATTTAATAAAGATGACTGGGTGTCCCAGCAGTCTTCCGTAATGTTTTTAGTTTAAAAAAGAGGAAGAAATATTTTACCTTGGAAAAGTTCCTTTAGGAAGCAATGAGACAAATTATGGAAACTTTGTGTGTGTTTTGTGTAAAACCACTCCTTTTCCCAAAATGGGGAAATATACTTTACTTTTACTTGAACAAATAATATGAGAATCATCATATAAGCTACTGTTAACCTTTTTATCTCAACTGCAGTTCAAACTATTTAAATGGCTTTGGTCTTCATGTGGGAATGGAAATTAGCTCTTGGCATAGCTTGCTCTAATTGAAATCAGTTTGTGGTTTTTAAGTTCCTTCCCTGCTTGACAGATGATATCATTTCCTATGCTTTTTGTAATCCCCTCTGTTTTTCTAAGATTGTATAAAGCTAAGTTGAGCTACGCATTTTAAAGTAACTACACACCTTTTTCTGACCTACTTAGGACATTGTCCAAAAATCTTCACCAGATATTCACTCTGTATTTGCAGACAATTTTACTTTTTGTTGAGGAATGTTAGTATATTTTTGTTGCCTGAAGTACATCCAAAGTAGAACAAAGATGTATCGTAACCATTAGACACATTAGAAATGTAAGATACAGTCTTTACTTGCCTAATTTAAGAATTAAGAGTACCAGTGCTTTCAATGCTAGATGTTTTTAAACCCTTTCTCCAACTGCATGTTTAACTTCTGTTCTGTGGATTCATGTTGCTATAGAAGGCAAGCCAGTTGAAGTTAGTATTTCTGCTTGAAAACAAAAGTAAAATTCCATTCACATACTTGTGAATGGTAAAAAGCCAAATGATGCCTAGGGGCTTTGTGCAACTGGAGGAATTCCCTGGTTGGCACGGCACCTGTTAGCAACAGGCTTTGGCGGGAGGTTTTTCAGTCCTGAGCATTTCAGATGTTGTAGGTATCCAGTGCTCCCAATCTACTAAAATGCTGATCTGATCGTAATCGTGTCTGGGGAGGAGCCTTTCATGTGGTTCTTATTAAGAGAGGAGCCGGTTCCCAGCTGCTCAGTGTCAGGCAGCAGGACCTGTAAGGGCGACTTCAGTTTGCTGGGAGGCCTGCCTGCTTCTCTGTGCCTGCGGAAGAGCTTGATATACTTTAAGTTGTTCCTAATCTCTAGTTAAAAATATATAATGATACTTATTACTAGACAAATACTTTGGATTTATGCTCATATGTAATGCTTTTGATTTCAGTGAATAAGGGTGGTATCAAATCCTTGCACCGTGTCCTATATTCCTTAAGAACCATCATATTGTTTTCCGTATTGCCATTTTAAGCATCTGTCCTAAAATATGCATCCTTGGTTTCTAATAGTGCTTTCTAGTTCATAGAATCATCCCTAAACAAAGAAAAAACAATTAAATGTTTCTGCCTGGTTTGGTTTAACTGAGGAAAACCTTTTCTCCTTTGCAGTACAACACTGTAACATCCGGTGCATGAATGGAGGGAGCTGCAGTGACGACCATTGCCTCTGTCAAAAGGGATATACAGGAACACACTGTGGACAGCGTAAGTACACTTTTATTAATATAGAGACCATAATTCTGGGCTGTGTGGGTTGGGCAGCCTTCAGCACTAAATTTCAACTGATGTTCAGATTGGTTTTGATCAGGTACAGTGGAATTTTACAGGAAAACACATGACTTTGTAATGAATGCCGAGTGAATTCTTTCTGATGAGGACTATTAAAATAAACATCATGTGAATTCATAATAATTGGGTATAACCTGATCCTGTAGTTCTCACACTACCATAATTCCCGTGGACCTCCAGGGCTTTCCACTCACCAGAGCAATAGGCCATACATTTAGAATTTACATGGGATTCAGTTTTCATCTTTATAGACAAAATTAAGCTTTTTAATACAAAGCCTTGTTTTAATTTCAGGGGTTTGCTTCAGCTAGTATGTTTTAGGAATTTGGGTCATTTTGATGTTGTCGGTCGGCATTTTTTTATTTCCTCAAGCAATTCTGAGCCAACAGCATTCCTGGATCCACTGCTTGAAATCTCTCCCAAAGTGACTCTGGTGATCTCTTGCTCTTCTTGGCTGGGATGCTGTGAAGAAACTCAAATAAGGAAGTAGACAGTGCCTTTTAACCAGGCCTGTCATGTTGCTATCTAGTGAACTATTAGTCTGACAGAGAAAATGTGTTTAGCTCGTTTAATGAAAACCTTTTGTGCTCTGTCAAAATCAATGGCACACTTTACATGAACTTCAGTGGGACCAGGAATTTACCCTAATAATCTGGAAGAGGATCACATGGTGAAAGGATTAAGAATTGTACTTCTGCCTTCTCTGTGAAATATCAACTGGATAAAAGAGGATAAATGGAAACCTCCTTTGTACTGAAGTGAATGTGAAATGGAGCAAAGAATAACATTACTCGACGAGCATCAAATTGTATTTAACAGCCCCCTTTTCATGTGAATGCTATATTTGCTGATTATTTTTGAGCACAACTGCTTTTGGAGTATATTATGAGGAAAACTGGGTTCTGAATCTAGTGATAGCATTGTACAGGGGAGGAATATCTTGGATTAACTTAAAATAGATGTTGATTACGTTTTGCCATCCTAGTTGATAGCATGACATATTTAATATCAGCATACAGCCTTTTAATGCTGGATTGTTTTTCTGTTATGGGAGGGAAACCAAATACATTTTAAAATGTGCTTCTGAATAGGGAACAACTTTGAGGATTTTGAGGTGAAATTTTCTTCTGCACCTTCTACCTTCAGTCTCTAGTATTTCCGTGTTTGTTTGTTGACAGTTTGAAAGAGATGTTATTTTGAAGCTATGGAATTGTCTAGCAACCCCAAAGAGAGAAGCTGAGATTGTTACTGTGTTTATATTATGATCCCTTGAAAAGATGAAGTCGTGATACTAATGAGGCCGAGATGTAGGAGGTAGATTCTGGAAAATAAAGCATCCTGTTCTGTTATGTTTACTATTTTTACCAATTTACCTGAGCTTGTCAAGTACATACCTTCATGCCTTTCTGGAAATAGCTCAATAAAGATTATTTTCCTTCCCTCTGATACAGCTGTCTGTGAAAATGGATGTCTGAATGGAGGGAGATGCGTGGCTCCGAACCGGTGCGCCTGCACATACGGCTTTACTGGCCCCCAGTGTGAAAGAGGTATGTGCCCTAACACAGTGGGGAAAAGTGACGTTCCAATTTGCTTCATAGTAACTTTAAAATATGTAATATTTTAATACTTTAAATACTTTAAATACTTTAAGAAGTAATATGAAAGAAAATATTTTAAAAGTAATATTTTATTGCTGTCTATGAATAAGGTAAAATAGAATTAACGTCCTTGTAGAATGCAATGGAAGGAAGCTTTACCGAAATGAAAACTCCAGTCTAAGAAAATGGTGGAGTTATTAGTTATCAAATAACACAAATTAAAATGATAACTTCCTAAATGCCATTTTTAATGAGAAAGAAAACTTTGACATTGGATTTTTTTTTTAATATGTGCCAGGTGTTGATTGATATGATTTTAATGCTTAGTTCTTCAGTTCACAGTAGGTTTAACCAAGTGTCGTTTTCTTTTGCCGGGGCAACCCCCCCATTTTTTTACTAAAAGAGGAGAGTTGCTCTTACTTATTCTAATCTATTAGAATCTATTCTATTCCAATCTATCAACTGGATTCTATTCCAATTTGTCAATTGGATTAGGTTTTGTTAGTCCGAAGACTGAAAATAAATTTTAAATAGCATTTTTAGCAGTATTTGAGGTTCGTAGGGATAGAGGCCAGGATGAAACACACATGCAACTGATTAAGGCCTTTCTTTTGCTATGAAAACAATCCAGTGAAAGAGGTGGCAAATCAAAAATATTGATAAGTCTCTTAATTCAAACTTCGATTCAGTTTCTTAAGTCATCAGAAAAGCTCCGTGTATCTCCAATGCATTCACTTACCAATGATAAGCAGCATCTTGCCTTTGCCTTTGTTGTGTTCTGTTTTGGCAGAGTTTATTCAATTCTTCTTTCCATTTTGTACAGATTTATTGTTATCAATTTTAGCTTTTTATTTGTGTATCCATAGAGATAATCAGAGTTGTTTCCAGATGAAAACACAGCTATACCAACTGTCTTATCTGATATATGGATTTTTTTTCAGGGTCATTAAACCAATTTTATGGTTCATTTGAGAGAGATTTAGTGAACAATGTTTAGGTATAATCCTTCTGTTGAATTTTGTAATTTTAAAAATAAAACGTTGTCATTTGTTAGAGCTATCGGTTGATCTGTTTAGTTGGACGTTCATACGTGCGACTCATACAATAGACTGCATTATGTATCTCTGAACCTGGGACAGAATAGAGATTAAAATCTGATTTTGGGCTTGCAGGTATGGGAGGTGCTTAGCACATGCAGTTTCTGTCTGTGAGTGTGCCGGGTGTTCTCTGCTGGCGGTGCTGCACCTGGATTGATGCTTGGTTGGCTGTTTTTTTCATATGGGCAGCATAGGTGGGTGATGCAGAATGACGCATCCTAGGGGACTAAAGCCAGAGCGGACAGTAGGATGAAGCGGGTATTGCCTGCACTTTGTACAGCAGAAAAAAATTGCGGTGTTAGTGCTGTGTGGAGTCTTGCCAGTTGTCCACTCAGATGTTGTAGAAGTAGTTCAAACTGATGGTGAAGTTATTCTGAAGATTAAAAAGTAGCTCAGTTCTGAATCTTGGGATCTCACTGCTGGAGAGGAGTGAGAGGAACGGAAAATTAGGTTAAAAATCACAAGTTTTAAGAGAATAAAGGCTTTACAGGTAAAGAATGTACTGAACATTACTGCAAAGGCTTTGAATTTCAAGCTGTGACTGCTCGTTCTCCATGGGTGAAGGGTTTGGGTCTTCAGTCTGGTGAAGTGCAAGTTCAGAAGAAGGTTGTTCAATGCTGCTTTTATGTTGCCTGTTCTGGGAGCAGTTTGACTCCAGCTCATTAGGGCAAGTTTCAAGGCTGAAGGCTGCTAACAGCTTCAGTCCTGTCTCTCGGGGCTCCTGCCTTGTGGTGGGTGGAGTGAGAAACTGGTGACACAGAGCCATGTGAGCCAAATGGTGCTGTCATGAAACCCCGTGCATGTTACCGAGCACAACTGAGGTGGAAATCTGGAACTTATATGCCTCGTCCATAGGCACTTTTTACTTAGAACACGCGTTTGGTTCTATGGTTATCAATAAAAGAGAAAATAGACATTAATGAGCTGTAGTATTTCTGGCTAATGCTCACTGCAGTATCAAGGCCAAAGGATAGTCATATCTTCCTAGAAAACCTCTGAAATCTGGCTTCTTTCACAGAGATTTCCTGTAGCCTCTCTACCTAGCTGAGCTAATATGTTCCCCTCCTCTACAAAGGGTGTGGTGGTTTTTGGTCCCAGAATCACATTATGCCATCAGAAAAACTTTTTCTGAAGATAATGTTTCAAGTCTAAGCTAATGTTGGTCTCCGGCAGAATAAATTGCATTGTTCAGCACATGCACCTGTGTGGTCATTAGGGAGTTGGCTGGCTGCGTATGATTTTACACATCTGTCAACTAAGTAAGAGGTCCATATTTTGAATCTAGCTTTGGAAAGTTATGTGGATTTGTGACACTCCCTGGTGGGCTTCTGATGTATATGTGGATGGATATTATCCAGTAAATGGACGAGATTCATGCCTTGTGGAGTAAAGCTATGTCTTTATTAGAAAGAAAAAGAAAAGTGAACAAAACAAAACCAAAGCATCCCTATGCATGGAGAGGGAGCAAAAGGAAATTACTGAAGAGAAATAGTCTGTTTAAAGTATCCCATTTCTGGGGAAAGCAGGAGAGGCAGATTGTTTTGAAAACACCATTTCTGGGTATAAATGTAATGTGAAGTGATATGGTTTTGTGGCCTGCACATTCTCCATCTGTTTGGCTGTGGTTTGACTTCTAGGATATGCCATGCCACAAGCTAACAGTCATGTCAGTAATTTACTGCTGCGTTTCACGCAGTGCTTTTCTCTGCGAGCATCGACTAATAGTAACAGTCACAGAGTGTTTGTGGCACGTATGTCACAGACCAAAGAATATTCCAGCTTTTGCTGCATATGTCATAGCTTAAACTGTCTTGAGTAAAACAATGTTGAGGCAACAAAATTCATGGGGGTTATTCCAACGATCTGATAGGGAAGACAATTAAAATGTTGCAGGTGGTTGTAGCAAAGTTAGAGCCAGTTTCTTACGTCCAGAGGCAAGTTGTGTACTTCTGTTTCTACTGTTTTAAATAGTTCTTCTATACAGTTGGTCCATATTTGTAATACACATTAGCCTGATCGCTATTACCTCAGTAAATGCTGACCATATGGTTGTTAATGAAAATCTACAAGACTTCTGTGTAGGTCATTAACTTTATATACATCTGCAATTGAAGGGCTTTATCTGCTGAAAGACCTGCTGCTTCCACAGTGCAGCAAACTCCATCAAATTAATGGCATGTGTATTTTTATATATTTATTCAGTCATTCTTGGGGAGGGTAGCAGCCCTGGACTGTTTTGGCACACAAATTGCTTTTTGTGTGTCTTACGAATGTTAATGGTAGTATAAAATGCTATGAACATGAGCGGAAGGCATTTTTAGGTTCATTATTATCAATGGAGTGCCTCTTCATCTTCTGGGAGTATGTGCCACGTCACTGGTGAGATGCGCTTTGTCAGAGCTGGGTTGGTAACTGCAGCATGGTCAGAGTGGTGTCGGTGTCTCGTTAGTCCCTAAGCCGTTGTGTATCGTGTTTGGCAGCTTCCCGGGGCAGGGGAAGCCTCCTGGGTGTACCGGCCAGTACACGCAGGTGTATCCTCAGTACAACAGACCTGACTTTTTGGTGGGATAACGTTCATCAAAAAGGTGAACTTGACATAAGCTAAACAGTAAAAGTGTAGCAGAGTTGGAAATGCTTCCTACAGCAATTTTAGACACTTTAAAAATACATAGTCCAGAAAGGAAAATATTTCATGGATATTGGCTCGGTTAAAATTTGAACTTCAGGGATTCCTTCTGGAAGGTGCTGAGTGCTCTGGCTGCAGCCCAGTGATGGGCTTCGACATGCGTTTCAATTCAAAGCTGAGATGTCAATATGCTTAAAGTTATTCAAGTGCTTAAGGGCCTTCCTGGATTTTGGCCCAAGCTTTCAGAATCAGTTAAGATCTGAGAGGTGCACTCAGCTTTTAGCGTATCATTTAGTCGTATTGTTAGTGAAAAGAAATTGCAAGTAACAGAAAAAGAAGATGCAAGCAAAGCCATGGATGCCATCTTTACACAGTCTGACTTTTAATACTGAATAACTTGAGTGGGTTACAGATTCTGCAGTTTCTTTTAGAGACTGAGAGCAGAGACCTAGCTTATGTTCCCCTGGGGATGATTCAGAACATCGACAGCTCTTTTTATTGTCTGTAAAAGAGCCTAGAGGATTTAGCTGGCTATATGAGGTGTCCGTGTTTGACTCATGTGAAAACATCCCTATGTCATACACGTTAGGAGAGTTCAGAGGAAAAAGTGGTGTTAGAAGCTCCGAGAGATCAGACAGGCCGATCAGATTGGGTAGAACTGTGTCCTCCAAACTTGTGCATAAAAGCTTTCTTCACTCTTTGTTTCTCTTCGGACATTTGGATGATTATACTTTAAGAGGGTGAATTGTATAGAATATAAAATCGTACATTGTTGTTATCATTGTATTGCAAAAATGCAATGAAATGTGCTTTTCTTTTGCTGTCTGGATCCGTTTAGAGGAACACAGTGGAAGCTCAGAATGTGTTACAGCCCTGTTTGTTTATTTGAATGCTTGTGACAACATCAGGGGCTCAATTCTGCCGCCTTTTGGAGTTTTGCCACTCGCTTCGCATAGGAGCAGAATTGGGCCTGATGTAGTTCAAATATTCAAAGCGTACCATGTGTGTTTTGGGTTTTTTTCTCTGCACTCAAAATATGAGCGAATGATTGCTTTTTCTTCAAACAGAGTCCTTTCTGTACTGCTCTCTCCATGGCAGGAATTTTTGCATGATTTTTAATTATATTTGGCCATTATTAAAAGTTCCCAGAATTAATGCCATATGTAAAAATATCTTTCCCAGAGCCTCCCTCTGAAAGTGCAGCCGCTCAAAGTGGTCGAGAGTAGCGTAGCGCTGTGTATATTTTTTTCTTTCGAAATATCACAACGGGTAGAATATTTTCACAAAGAGGACAGTGCACCCCTTAGTGTGCCCCGTCTCTGGTATTTAGTCTAAATGGAAAGTAAATAACAAAGTGTAGATAGCAGTAAAAGTATGTTCCCAAAGCCTTATGTTGCATTTAAAGTAGTATTGCAGCATATGGTAGCTGGCAAACATTAGAATAAACTTGATTTCTGTAGCTGTCTTCCAAGAAACACATCTGTTGACATAGACATGTAGTTTCTGCAGCCCTGTAACATGAATGCATGTACAGTATTATAGCAGCAAACTGAATGATGGCTGAGCTTGAAGACCTGGAGTAAGGATTCTTGCACACCATTTCTTCCCTGAAAAACTACAAAAAATGGCTTTGGGCTGAAGATAAATGTATTCAGTCATAGCGTGACATTTAAATTTAATACATATTGCTACCCTTGACATCTTTCAGTTAAAAAAAATAAATTCAGTATTGGTGTCTTGGATTATCTTTTCTATAAGAGAGATTGAGATAAATGGATGAGGAGGGTTTTTTTGTTTTTAAAACTGAAGCTGCAGCTCAATGGTCAAGTCAGTCTCTGCAGAATTACTGTGTGTGATTTAGGGTAGTTTAGAATACTTAGCAATATAATCAGCGGATCTCTGTATCAGAACTCATTACTAAGCTCAATCTGTTATTTAATGCCAAAAAGCATTTTTAGGATCTTGTGTATGTGAAGGCTTTTATCCGTTGTTCTACTCCTTGCAAATACACCCCATAGCTGGTCCTATGTTGCTTGCTCTATGCTTTGTGCATCTCAAAATATCACACAGCAAGTTTTAAAATGTTTCTTCAGATATACGCTTAAAGCTTAGTCAAGATCCATAAATGATTCAGTACATATGGGCTTAGGTCTCTTGTGAGATGTGCGGGCTCCAACTTTTGTACATGAAGCTGAACATTTACATTTTGTTCCAAATTGAGTTTTGATTTCAGTCAAACAAATCCAAATCCAAAGTTTTCATTCAGCTACTTGGCAGCCCTTTCTGTATTTCCATGCCTTCTTGATTGGCTGCTGAGGGCACTGACCTTGAGATGTGCAGTAAGGTATTATTTGGACTTGTTTGGTATTGATTCGATTTTAGTTGTAGCGGTGGAGGTGCATACAAATTTAATCACATATTGAGGAGCCCGTATTTTGGTATAAATGATAATACAAACATTTGAATGGCATGGCTGCCTTGTTCTAATCTGTAAGATTAGGGCCTCACGTGAGAATCCCGGAGGTCGGTGTCCTGGTACTGCAGGCAGGTTCGGTGTTGAACCCGGTGCCGTGTCCAGGTGTGTTGGCAGCCTGGGCACGTGTTCGCCGGGCAGGAGATTCAGTCTGCTCCCATTGCACATGGACTGAATTTGCGCTGGCTTTGCTTGCTCCCGGTGCTTGCCATCTGCCTTGTCGTGTCTCAGAAATGAAGGGTGGAGGCTTGTGCTTTCATCAAGAGGTTCTGTTGAAGTTATATACACAAAGAGATGTCTCTGTTTGTTTGGTTCTGTGATATTACATTAATACAGATAGGACTTTTATATACACAGTACAGGCAGTTGAAAGATCTAACTTCCCCGAATGGCCTGTACTGCCAGATCTGTGCTCTGTGGAGCTCCAGGGAGAACTGGGAAGAATCTGCCTGATGTGTTGGATCACCAAAGTCAGATTTTTTTATGTGCGGAAAGACTGAGTCAGCTTTTCTAGATTTTGGTTGTCATTGCAGCACAGCGTTGCATTTAAGGCGTTCAGAATGAGAGTCTGCAAGCCACTGTTGCTCTCCTAGTACCACTGTAACATACCCATTTTCCTAATTTCCGCCATCTCCCAGCTCCTGGGTCACCACAAAATGCATAGAACACAAAACACCTGAGCACAACTCATTTCTCATGGAACTTTCCATAGAAAAGGTGCTTTCAAAATGGTGAGTCCTGGAGTTGAACGTGATATAAGGAACGTGTAAATGCAGCTCAGAACTTACCTAGCAGAGCCCACTTAGCCATTTATGGAGAAACATGTTCCTTCTTCTCTGGGCTGTGATATATTTTGATATATAAGCAAGCATAGCTACCTGAAATTCTTCCATCTGTTACAGTGATAATGAATGTTTTCCATGTGAATCACCCTGAAATTTTACATGAATATTTTCCATTTAACCTTTTATTTTTTTTTCTTATTGAGCTGGTAAGCTGAAAAATTTTGTTACAGTTACAACAGAAAAAATTAAACTACCAGTATGTATGATACCTCAGTCACATTTGTGTTAGGGACTTCATTTTGTCTTTGTTTTTGTAAAGTGATCTAAGGCTTTCATGATGGTCAGTTGTGACAAAGAAAAGAGAACCCCTTTTAAAACATCAGAGATCATACCTAACACAAGGACAAACTGACACGCATTTCCAAGTAAAACAATTCTTTTATGTGGGTCAGCTGCAAAATGCTGATGAAAATGCATCCTAAGCAGAGGTGCTCAAAATGGTCAGGGCAGCTGTGTTCTCACATGTAAGTCTCCTTGTGGCGTATTTGTAACAGACTTGATGAAATTTCTGTAAAATTTAAAGCTTTCCTAAAGTAAGCTGTTACATTTAGAAAGATATCACATATGCTATCTCAGTATGAAAGATACAAAAAATTGTAGGAAACAACTACCTAGGAGGAGCTGTAAGGACAGTCCCATTCACACTTCCAGCTGGCCTGGAGAAGTTTGTGAATAATGGCTGAGTGGTTTGGTTTGGTGTTTGGTTTGGTTTGTTTGCTTTGTTTGGTTGGTGTTTGTTTTTGGTGACAGATTGTACAGTTTGGCACTCGGTAGGAAAAGGAAAGAGGCCTAATAAGGTCAGAAAGGAAAGGAAGAGAAAGATAACTCTCCAAATTGTGCTGTGCTGTAAAGCAGCACCTAGCTTTGTACTCCTTATCCAGAAAAATATCAAGGGTGTACTCAATCCCACCATCTATGTCATTGATAAAGATATTAAACAGTACTGGTCCCAGTACAGACCCCTGAGGGACACCACACTAGTCTCTATGCTGGCATAATATGTCCAGACATCTTAGTTCAGTTGAGCAGTACAGTGACAGAATACTACTTGAGCTTGAAATGTTTGTAAGAGGTAATAGTAAAACCAGTGAGCACTGAATTCTAATTGTCCTGCTGGGACATGATGAAACCTTTATGAGAATCTCCATGTCCTGGTGGGACGGCATGGGTGGGAACTTGGAGAGAGACATCAAATGGTCGTATGACAGCTTTACAGGCAGATTAATACGGGCTTCAAAAAAACCACAGGGTGAAAAATGACTGCCAGACTGCAGACTTTCAAGGCTAAAAGATCTACCATTGAAACGGACAGTTAAAGAAGAGGTAGGTGATACACAGCCATGAAAGGAGAGCCAGTGTTAGATTACTTGGGCTCTGATAACTTTTAAGATAAGATATCATTTAGTGATGCAGATACTATCTCTGGAACTCAATTGCACCACACAGTGTGAATTATTCCAGTTACTTGATTCTTGAGGTGAATAGTAAAGGAGTAATAGGAGGAGAATTTGAAGAACTGAAATGAGGAGGGGGTCATGTTTTAATACTCTGGAATTGGGTAGATGTTTAGGGGCTTATAAAGAAAAAGCAAAAGAAGCAGGTGAGAGGGGAAGATAGGCAAGAAGCTGGCAGAGGGGACTTGGCCAAATAGCCTTCAGGCATCACAGGGAGGGAGCGTTGAAGGTGGTTGAAGTTCAGACTGCTGCTTGGGCAGGGGAGACCCAGCGGAGATGTGCATTCCATTCATCTGAATGGCTCTTCTAGTAAAAACATTGCTAGACACAAGCGCAGGCCAGGAATGGCAAATGATGAATGACTTAGCAAGCTATCTTGCTGGGTACTTAATCTGGGTGGTTATCTAAATAATTTGAAATGCTTCTCTTGGCCTGCGCCAGGCTGGGCAAAATGAAGTGCCATGCATTAAACCTTGTGCTATTTCAGCTCTCAGGTCCCAGCAGGAGCCCAACAAGATATGGCTCCGTGAAAGGTGATACTATGTTAAACTAACAGTACAAGTTGTATCAAACTCGGTTCCAAATTAAATAAAAGATGTCGTGTTTTTAGAAGGCATTTTAAATCTAGCACTAGCACTTCAGTCACTTGCTGATGTCAGTACAAAAAAAATGCTTTGTACAGCTGCTGACTGCAAGGAAGATGAGAGGTTAAACTGGGTTAGCGGAAATGAACGACGTGCGGTGGGAGAAGTATTGGTATCAGAATGTTTACAGAATTTGTCATTAAATAACAGAAGTGTTTGAATTGGAGGGCAAATTAAAGTGTTCCTTTTTATAACTTTTCCCCATTTATGTGAAATTCAAATTATTTACAAAGGTGTACAAGGAAATACTGATTTTTACCCTCTGGAAAAAAAAAAAAGATGATGTCAAATCCATCTTAGTCTCTGAGTGTTCAAGCCTTCTTAAGCTAGGGCCTGAGCCACCAGCGTGTATTAGAATAATTCTGCTATTCTTACTCCAGTTGATTACAGTGCTCTGTTATAAAGGGTGGAGGCATTTGGTTGTTCTCCAAAGAAAGTGAGTAATAATTGACCTAATGTACAGAGCACATGAATAACATATTCTTTTGGTAAGAAATTTATGTTTTACAGGGTGTGCTAGAGTTCACATCCCTTTTTCACATCTTCCAAAAGATTTTAAAATACTCAGCTGCTCTATTAAATTTGTAATTCAACAAATACTCAAATACAAAGTATGCATTAGATAAAGCTCTTGAGTTGAATCCAAACATTGAAAAATCTTTTAATCTGCCTTGAAAACAGCTGTTTAGAATTTTGAGTAGAAATAACAACTTCCTTCAGCCTATGTTGTTGGTGTCTGCCTCAGTCTCAAGCTGGGAGGAATTTCTCTTTGTTACTCTGATGCAAAGTCTTGCTGCTGTTGCAATGATTTGGCTATTCCCAAAATATACCAGGAGTGGTATCCTGGTCCTGGTTGAAATAAATGGTAACGCTTTGTTCGAATTCAGTATAATGGAAGAGAGACTTACTCAGAAGACTTGAGACAGTTTTCACAGCTACAGGAGCTCTTCTGGACATCTCCCGTGACTGAAAGACCACCACAGTTCTTCCTGCTTGTCTGCTGAAGGAATTCTTGATGTGAGAATGGTGATTTTTACTGTCTGAAATAATCTAAACAAATTAGATGAGGTTTGTGCATATGCACATGCAACTTCTATTCCTCGTTCATAAATACGTGGGTGATCTCATAAAATGTTATGTAGTGACTCTGCATTAAATGCCACAAATGAAATTTCTAGGCAACTGCCCATTGCGTCCAAGGAAATGCCAAAAGAGTTCAAGATGGCTAACATAACATACAACAAACATCAAAAGCAGTAACGATTTGCCGCTTATTGTCAACTATTGCCAAAACCCTGCAGGGCATGGCTTACATTTATTCTCCAACTCTTCGTTTTGCTGTGTCCAGAGGGGAGATTACACATGCATTGCACACACATGCACGCATATTGGTTGTGTATTCAAACATTTGGGCTGTGTTTTAAACTCGGAGGCAGAATTCTGACATTGTTAGAGAAGCGAAGCCAGAATGAAACTCCTCAGTAACTGTGGAATTGATCCCAAGCCTGCTCGTGTCAAAGGAAGGGATGCCCAAAGACGTGAGTGGCCTTTGAAGCTGCAGTCAGAGTTGACATGGTCAGATGTTGTCAGCCAGGTTTCAAGGTGTGCAAGGTCACACAATGCTGTTGATCAGTAATTTTGGATAAAAGTAAGAAGTGCTCAGAGGCACAAGCTACAATTATGAACCTGTTTTAGTAAAGACTGTTGTCTGTGGCTGTAGGGTATGGAAAATACCATTATATGGAATTGTGTGTATTTAACAGCAATTTGGGATTTTGAGGTGCTGAGTAGGAAATATGCTAGTAAAGTAAATAGCAAACGACACACAAATTGTTTCAGTTGTGTGATGTAATATGCTTTTTCTTTTGGGCTTATGTGATGAACACGCAATCTTTCATGCAATATTCTAATTTCTGATGTGTTTCTTGAATGCAAGTGTGTTGATGGACATTAGTTAACAAACAGAGAAGTTTGTGTGTGTGTCCTTCAATGGTCTCTGATGAAATATAAGTAGCCCTTTTAAATCCAAAGGAGATCTTTGCATTCATTTCAGCTGGATTTAAGTTATGCTCAAATTTAACCAGATGTGGAGAAGCTTTGTGCCTTAGTTTTTCCATGAGATGTCGTCTTTGTGCTGGGTGTTTTTGGCTGTGGTTTTTGTTGTTTGTTTGATTTTATTTTTCAAGTTATCAGTACTGTGTGTGGGTTGCCGCGGTGCGATGCTGATGCACAGGTGCCCTGTGCACATGGAGTACCCGGGATGCCAGGGACTGTCTGCATCTCCTTCCGAGCAGAAGGATGTTGCAGGATTGCAGCCTGATGCTCACATGAAGAATAAGCAAGATCACTTTTGTGAACAGGGCTTGTGATCAGCTGTTTAAAAGCTGCTGATCCAATTTCAAGCTCTTAATGAAACGGAATGGTGTAAAGAAAGAGATCGGCACGCTGCCAGGCATGAGTTCCAATCCAGCAGTTATCTCATTTCAAACGGGTGGGCTAAATTATATTATCTTTATAATTTAGGCTTATAATATATTCACACACTAATAAAAAGTTGGTATGTAAAGGAAGTTTAACCACTGCAAGATTGTTTTATAAGACTAAACCATTTGATGCTCTAAAAATATTTTTCTAATGTGAGTGTTATTTATCACGAGTATAGTTGAAACCTGAAGCTTAATTATTAAAATAGATGTTCAGGCACTTTCCTGTCAAGAGTGATGTGGATAAAAGACATTCTTTCTGGGAGAAATCTTATTTACCTTTTGGATATAGCACAAAATGCCTCTGATAATCAGGAGGAAGTGTTCTGTTCCACTGCTGTCTTAAACTGTGAGCTTTCTACTGTTCTATGAGAATTTTTTTTAAAGCCACCTCGAAGTTTTCCCACAGTGCTGGTTTACAAGCCACTGAAACTTTAGACATCCCCCAGAACAGTCTGTTGTTCCATTGGCATTGCTGAGTGTGCTGCTCGTGTGTGTGGGTGACCACCTAGATTCCTAAATGTACCCATTCTATTAAAATGAAAAGAAAATATTTCGTGAATGTTTAAGTACAAGTTTAAATTGGCACTGTAATTGCCAAGCCTTGCAGGTTAGACAGGTGTCGGAGCTCCCGAGGAGGAACTTTAAACTGCAGGATGCCGTACTCTACACACATACCCCTCTGAACTTTTGGCTGCTCCTCAGCAGTTGGTGGGAGCTCCTTCCTACATCCCTTCCTCTCTCTTACCAGCTGCAGGAACCCCAAAGTGCTGCCTGTCTTGTACCATCCTCTTGCACTCAGTCACAAGCAGATGTTGACTTTTAATACCTAAAGTATCCTCTGTCTCAGCTGCAAATCTGCTTTTGGCTTGAGGAGGCTGGGGGAGTTGAGTTGGACGAGTCGCTTCCAAACGCCTTAATACTTCATTCGAAACCCAGTGAAGTTAAAAGGAAAAAGATACTCAAAGGTTTCAGTGGCGTGGATCAGATCCTATATCCAGAGGGGTAAGGTGAGTATTGAGACCTTGCTTACACATGAATTACCTCACTCCTGTCCTTTCTGTGAGTCCTGATTCCCTGACAGGACCCCCTCTTAACCTCAGCACCTGCTTCGTGTGATGCTGAGTTGCCCCAGGAAGTCTTGTTGGGGAGATAAAAATGAACAAGATGGGTTAACAATCCGGTGACTCGGGAGCTTGTTCTTCTCAGAAATAATTTAAATCTCTTCTTTTGCTGCTCATTTATTTTGGTTTTTTTTTTGGAAATATGAATTTCACATCTAAAGATGGGAACACAGTAGGGCCATGCCATTCTCCTCTAATCAATTGTTCAATTGTTCTTGCAGCATGAAAATACTTCAGAAGACAGCAAAAGTGTTTACTATCTATTAGAAATCCGTTAGCTACAGTTTAAAATTTTTCCTTATTCACTACACTTAGTTTTATTTCTTTTAGATAGATAGACAGGAGCTTCCTCATTTAATAGACAAGCAATATGTTGTCAGAGCTGGATTAGGCCATTCTTCTTGTGGTTTGTAACTCCCTTTTATCTCATAGCCTCATTTATCACTGGCCTGGTATTTGGTTTTCCTGATTTAGGATTATGACATTGAACTATACAAATAGTATCGGGGTACATAACTTGTACCTAATAAGCTTGAAAATATCAAAGTAGAAAAAGAAATCAACTCTACAGATGGCAGGAAAATGCCTTTTGGGAAAAGTGATGGTTAATATATGCAATTTGTGTAATCATTGTTTATTCCTACTTGGTCACTCAGTGCTAGCTAGTGGCTGATATTTCAGAGTGCATAGCCGGCTGGGATGCTGTGGTCTGCTGTCAGTGAGGTGCTCATCGCATTGCTGTGACATTCTTGGGCACCTTCTTGCTCTCGGCGCGTGAAGGTGAGCGCTGCTGATGGCCGATCCCTGCAGAGCGCGGCGGTGCCGCAGGTCACCCCGCTGCCGCTGCAGCCGGGGCTGCTCCCGCTCTGCTCCGAGCGTGGATTCCGCTCCTGGATGGCTTGGCCTGTCTGGCTGCTCTCTGCTAGTTGGCTCTCTGGACCTCCTTTGTAACTAGTGAGTTGGCTGGACTGTCCTGGCAACCCTCCCTCCCCTGGTTGGCTGGCGAAGCTCTCGGGCTGGCCGGCCTTTTCCTTTCCTTCCCTTCCTTTCCCTTCCCCTCCTTTTCTCCCCTTTTCACACGTGGTGTCTGCTGGCTCCCACTGTTTATCTCTCCGTGTCTCTGGGCCTCCCACTCGTTTGTTAGATTTGCTTTGATCCATCCCGTCTTTGCTGCCTTCCTGTTTTTCTTCCCTCTGCTCTTTTGCTGTTTTGCTTCTTTGTATCGTTGTTTCCTTCACACTTGCTCCCTGAAGGCTTTCTGCTCTGGCTTTCCCCTACCTACAGGCAGCATTGCATCTTTTCCAGAGCTTGCTGTCTCACTTTTGTCCTTCATCTGATATAGCAACCACAATATTTGAAATAGTTCCTAACAGAACATGATTAGTGTTATAGGTTGGAGAAACGGTTATGTTTATCACTTTTTTATTTCGTATGGGCATTTCGTAGCTCCTTTGTAAATCTAGTCTGTGCTTACGTAGAAATGTCTGTGATAAAATCCCAACTTTGTCACGCTTCTGTCTCATCTTTCCCATAATTGTGGATCATCAAGTGTCTGCGTATTCTCTATAACTCGCTGTCATCTCCCTTAGGACTCTTAGAAATGTCACAACTCGCTGTTTTAATCCAGGCGTCGCAATTATAACTATAGTCTCACAAACACTTAATTACGTTACAGTGGAATAAGTACTTTTGGGTGATCACAATGATGGGAAAGGAAGCGCAGGGAAAATTCATGGCAGTTGCAAATTTGCTGCTGAAGAGCCTGTGAGAGAAGGCAGAACATTCTGTGGCCATTCTCCCGCTTGTCTCAGTGTTTGTTCCAGAGTCCTATTCAGACACAGTTCCTGCTGATGGTAGCTGAAGTTTTGTCTCAGAAGTAGAGAAACAGATCTCAGTCGTTAGATGCTATAGTATACCTCATGTCATCTATAGTTAAAAACCCCATGAATATCTACACTTTCTGTCCCTTTTTTGTTCAAACCTATTTTCTGAGCACTTCTTTTGCTCTTTCCACATGGCAAATCTTTTCATTCTCCCTAATTATGGGGTACTGACTTGTTAATCAGTATTTAGAATATTAGGTACCCCATATATTTAGGGAGACCTTATTGCGGCCTTTCAGTACATAAAGGGGCCTATTCGAAAGATGGGGGGAGAGACTTTTTAGCAGGACCTGTTGTGACAGGACAAGGGCTAATTATTTTTAAACTCAGAGAGGATATATTTAGACTAGATATAAGGAAGAAGTTTTTTACAATGAGGATGGTAAAACACTGGCCCAGGTTGCCCGGAGAGGTGGTGGATGAACCATCCCTGGAGACATCCCAGGCCAGGCTGGACGGGGCTCTGAGCACCCTGAGCTGGTGCAGATGTCCCTGCTCACAGACAGGGGTTGGACTAGATGAGCTTTGAGGGTCCCTTCAACCCAAACTATTCAGTGATTCTGTAATCTGTCCTTCTCTTAAGATTTTAAAAGTTTTTGGATTGCTTTTATACATGTATCCAGCATAGATCCATTTCTGCATAAAAATAGTTCATAGCATCTATTGAGTTGGAAAATTAATTAGGCAACCTAATTGATTGTGCATGAGTTCCTCTGTGGAATGTGCTCTGCTGCTGTTGTACTCGCCCAGCACAGAAAATCTCAGGAGATAATTCCTCTGGTCTTTTACTAGAAACTGACAGTTAATTGAACATTAAGAGAAAGAAAAAAACAAACCAAACAACAACACCCCCCCGCCCCAGCAAAAAACCCAACAAAACCAAACTACCACAACTTGAAGGGTTTTAACACAAAAAACATTACATGAAAGATCTTTTATAACTTATTACAGTAATGCCAAGAGGCCTGAACTCAGCTTGAGGCTCTCTTTATCATTCGCAAAACACACAGGTCTGTGTCCCAAAGGCTGTGCAGTCTGAAGAGGAAAAAACCCCAACAGCATCCAGAAGTATTGGCAGCCCCATGTTACATGTGGGGAGCTCATATACAGGGAGATTAAGTCACTTGTGTAAGGGCGTACAGGGAGTCTGTAGCGGAGTCTGAAACTGAACCCAGGTCATCTCAGTCCCAGCCAAGTGTCTCAACCACAAGACTATCCCTCCTCTTCAGTATGTCAGTGTAGAAAGTAGGCCAAAAAGCACTTTCCATCCTTTTACACACAGCTTTTTGTAAGGCTATGAAGTATTATGTACTAGACAGGCATCTGGATCAACAGCAGTTCCTGCAGATACTTTTATCTGTAAACAGAGGCAAAGCCTGAGAAGGCTTTGTAAATTGTACATAAATTGCTCTTTTATCTATAAGTAGCATAGTTAAATCTATAAATACTGTGCTTAATTACAAGGCATTTGAATTATTTTTAAGAATGGAAAAAGTATTTAAAGGATTTCTGTGTTCTGTGGCTCTCTAATAAGTTTTAGGTTCTGGTACTACTGGTGTCTCATGGTGCGTTAGCAGTGATGTGTAGCTATGCCAGGCTACGTAGTGTGTTACACCAGGTGGTGCCACCTGAGAAAGGGAGGCTCAGGTTGTGTGCCAGGCTCCTGCACCTGTGTTACTCAAAGGTGAAATACTCCTGCGGTGAGACTTAGTGAGGCTTGCAGTCTGCTGACCTACATCTCAGTGATTCCTAATATGCTGAGTATTTACTTATCTTTTGGAGAATCTCTGTATAGCCAGATCATAACACAAATTCTGCTTTCATCTTTTGTGCCCCAAATGGAAGACAAACAAAAAAGTGCAAGTATGGGCAGATATATGTGCATGTGCATCCATCATCCTCCTTCAGCTGAGATCTCCCATTTTTGTGTGAAATCAGCATTGCTTGGTTAAAGTGTACAAAGAGCAGGCCTGAGCTGTTTGTTCCCCTCAGTGCCCTAGGTTAGCTGTGTACAGACACCTGTTGCTGAACCCCTGATTCCTTTCTCCCACATCCCCCAAATAAAAATTACCTATCTGGTTCTCATTAACTTATGTTCTGGAGCATCACTTTTATGAACTCCATTAATTGAAACCATTAATTCCAGATGTTCTGGGCCTATACGCAGATAGGTTTCAGTGATTCTCAGGGCAAAAATAAACAACCCACCTTTGAAGGACCACTGGGATTTATGCAGCATGAAGGTGAGAGAAACCTTGTTTTTCAACCCAGAATCTCTAAAATAAGTAGTGAGAAATCATTCAAAACTGTGCGGTGATCAGTGTAATGAACTGTTCAGTACAGACTACGCTTTCCAAGACTCTGATGCTATTCCCTGTGAGTACACACTTAGTAAAATACGATGGGAGTGTGTCACTTTTGGTTGAGCCAGTATGGCCTTGCTTTTGGAAAGAGGCCTGTGAAGCTGGGGGGATCTCTTTCTTCCCCTCGTCCCCCAGTGCTGGCTGGATTCTGCATGTGGGTGTGTGCACGCAAAGTCACAGCAGTGGGATTCCCCCACTGAATTGTCATTTTCTCATCATAGTCAATGAGCCTTCACTTGTAACTGAGATCTGGACTTCATGCTGGATGTCCATGTCTGGTCACCTACAAAACCAAGTCCTGTCTAATAGGGAGGAAGCGGAGACCTGTTATGAGTTCAGTCTTGGAGCTTGAATGTTCATGTGCAAAGCACTCGGGCTGGTGACTTTCCCAAGTTTTAATGATTTGCCCCGTGTGTGGATGCAAATGACACCTTAGGACTTGACATCCCCATCAACAAGTAGAAGAGATGCCAGTTTCCAGTACTGAGGTAAAAATAGATCTGCAACACCTGTTGCACTAAAATAATGTATCCACAGCAAGTGTGATGAATAACAAAGGCCAAAGGCATCAGCACAGATGCAGTTGAAAACTTGAGAAATGTTCAACAATATGCAGAGAATCTGAAGTTGCTCGCATTTTTAGCAAAAGCACAAAAAGTTTCCCGTGTTTGCCTGGAGTATTCATAGTAATTCAAAGACTTTCAGAAAGACTTGCAATTGTGTCAACCAATATCTTAAGTTAAAAAATAAAATAAAATGTGCTCTTCATTGCATCACTAATGGGAGAGTCAGTAAAGACCTTTCACTCTTGCCTGCAGCTTGGAAGTGAGAACTTGACCCTGTGTTTGATAACTGTCTCTGGTTTCATATATTTTTATTTTTCTGTTTTAAGATAATTATAATTAGTTCTGTACTCTCGCACTACTTGGGAAAATGAGGCTTTTTATGTGGTTTTAACAGAGAGTATTGAATTGACAATTGTCTTAAATAGTTTCCATAATCCTTAAAGATATGATAGAGGCAGAGGGTTGAATTAAATACTAATGTGTCTGATATTCATTGGCTCTTTCTGATAAATATAGGAGTCTAGAATCTCTGTGAGCATCTTAGATTTTCTGAAGATGAGTCACAGTCAGGAACAGAGCAATTTAATGCTTTAGTGAACATTGCAGGAGAGTGTTCAAGAGAGAACCCTGGACCTGCTAAAACTTGTAAAAACCAAAGATGACCAGAAGAATAATAACTGAGAGGTAGGGTCCATAGTAACATCTCCAGAACTGCACAAAAAAGTAAGAGTAATGAAACACACACGTGTTAGCATCTCCTGTGCTTCGTATTGGGGGGTATAGTATATATATTTAATAAAATTATACTTGCTTAATTGGAAACATTTGTGAGTCATGGTTAGTTCATTTGCATTCTTGGAAAGAGGTGATTCCTACTTGTAGCAATAGGTATTGAATACATGAGACAATGCCAGAATTACAGCATGTATTCTGTGATAAGTCAACATGAGATACCACCAGACTTATTCAGAGTTAAGTAGTGCATGCTATTACCATGTTTGTTTTTGGACCACAGTCTTAATGTAAATCCCATATACGTGGTTATGCACACTGAGTCAGATTCTGGTCATGATTACACTGGTGCACACACAGAGTGATGCCACAGATTCACTGAGGAAGGAATGTGATCCTGTAACACACAGGGTTGCATGGTATTTCAATTAAGTAGTTGATGTTTTCCATTATGCAGTTAGGGGTGAGATATTAGGGTCTGAAGCAATTTTTGCACGTTATTGACTTAAATTTTTAACCCCTTTTGAGTTAGGTTGTTTTTTTTTTGGGGGGGGGACGGAGGTTATTGTGCAATCACAAAATTAAATAATTGTTAAAGTATTTATGTGAAAATCAAAATACCGTATGATGTCATTGTTTTTCAGGTTTTTTTGTGTGTCTTTTTAGCTGGCTATTTACAACATAAAATTGTTACAGCCTTGCTCCAAAGGAACAGTATTAATTATTACAAAGTCTTCAGGCCAGTAGAAAAAAAACAATCAGTATGTACATCGTACCAAATCTGTCATCACTAAAATCATATCACTAAAAATACGTCTATGAGAAGTATTGTTGATTACCCTAATTACCTTGTGAAAATCATATCACTAAAAATACATGTCTATGCGAAGTATTGTTGATTGCCCTAATTACCTTGTTAAAGACCTGCCAGGACTTCAGAAGTTCTGCGTTCTGTTAGAAGCACAAAAGTTCTTTGGCTGTGTGTCATTGATAAGGTAGACTTACTGACACCCAAAACATCATTACTACATTTACTTCCCTTTAAGTGATCCCCACTGGAGGCAAGCGGACGTCTCCCCATTCCTGCTGGATGTTCACTCTTTGGATTTCACTGGGCTGGAGCGGTGGAACTGGCTCCCTTCCTCCCTCTCACCTCCCCTTTTTATTTATAACCCGGCTGAGTTTCGTTCCAGTGCTCTGCAGTTGTATTGGGTTTCATGACGCTGCACAGGAACATTTATATTTTAGAAAAGAAAAAAAAAAAGAAGGTTATTTCTAATGTGTTGTACCATTCCCTCTCCTTTTCCAATGTGAGCGCTCTGTCTTTAAATCCTGTGCGTTGCCTTGTCTGAAAGCATTTTCCATTTCTTTGGATGTTGGTCTGTTTAATATAGTGTAAGTCATTGGGATCTATTTTGCTTACACAGTTTGCAGTACTTTTGGATAGTCTCAGTTATTTTATAGTCAGTGTCTTCTGGAGCCAAAGAGTAGAAATATACAGTGCTGGTCTACTAGCTTTGTCTTTACCTTGCTGTTTAATAGTTAATACTTTGTGGTATGTTAAGAGAGTTTCTATAACGTGGCACTTCTTTAAAAGTAGTAATAAACTTCAGCCAACTTGTTCTTTTTGAGTGAAACTTCCAGAGTTCTTCAATTGAATCCATTCTCCTTAATAATCATCTGGTCTTGACAATAAATATGTCACCAAAGTTAGTTACTTTTTTGCAAAATGAGAGATGGAAATCAACCCAGAATTTGATTTCCTTGTTGCTAGCCTAGGAAAGAAATTGGAAAATCTGCAAAGAAATGTTCCTTTGTAGCTTATGCAGCAAAGTAGGGTGGGTTAGAGTTTGTCAGGTAACTGATTATTCAGAGATGATAAGTTATTCTGCACTTCGCTGCATTGCTTACTGTTTTCTTCATCATGGAAAAGAATAAAATGTGGTAACAATTTTCTGTGTTTGGACTGCTGCCGCACATAATTGGGAACAACAGAGCTAAAGCATTGATTTTGGTGAAATGCTTAGTCTGCGTGTTGGATTAAAATGTGTGCAACAAATCACTCCAATTCTATAATAATTTTTGAACTTTTTTTTTAAATTTTATTACTGTAATGTTATTACTTTTCAGTTACAGACTTCAAGAACTGGGTCAGTTGCAAGGACAAAATTGGCATGAAAATAGTTGTATATTTATTCTTGAAAATGGGTTGCCAAAATACTTCTGAAAATGGTCAGCCTGGATTGTTCTGTATGTTAAACGCAACTGATCATGTTAGTCTCACATGGTTAGTAAGCTGTTATTTAAAAGTCCTGTTCTTTAACCAGTATCCTAGGAAGACTAGATAATATTTGCTATAGATAGACATGTTAAACAGATCATCTGTGCAGAAATGGATTTGTGAAACAGCTTACGGAATGGAAAATAAATTTAGGCTGAAGCGTGCCAGCAAGTCAATATATGAGAACAATTTGCAACAAGCAAAGGTGAGGAAGACATGCAGAAATGGGGTCATCAGAATCGCGAATTGGAGGATAATATTCCTGGGGCTGGAATATATGAGGCAGTAACTCACTTTTGTGGCTGACGAATGCAGAATAAAGAGTTGTGATACCAGTGGAAGTGATTTATTGCGAGTGTTAGATATGCTTCCGTGGATGTTTTTTACTCTTGTTAAAATAACGAGAGGCAACTTGGAGCTGTAACCTGTGCGCAGCACAGCTGTGGTATTTTGAAAGTGCTGCTGCCAGGTTCGTACCCCTGCCAGGAGCAGCGCCTGGATGGGTGCGCTCAGTCCCGGCTTCCAGTGACATCTTAGCACCAGCCGCTGTTAAATCTCAGCAGCTGGAGCTCGCGGCTGCACCGTGTGCTGAGGCAGCTGGGAAAGGCTCTTGTTAGCTCGTCGAGCCATCCCCAGCGCTGCAAGGGAGCAGACAGAAGTGCCATGGTGATAATTTCTTCCCATACCACAGCTAAACCTCCCAAACCTCATTAGTAAGAAGCGTTAGACATCGTAGGAAGCTTTAAAATATTTACAAGGTTTTGTTTTCTTTCCTCCTGAATACCCTCTGATATCTTTGCCATGTACTTTCCAATGATGACACACTGGGACCTGACTGGGCTGAGTAATGGTGTCTGGCTGGGGGAGGAGAGGACAGCGAGTGCTTAACAGTGAGGAATTATTTAAGGAAACGGCCCATGTGGAAAAGAGTGTTGTGATTGGATGCATTTATCAACTGGCGTTTTAGTGTCACCTGTGCATGGAGAATTATTGTGTCTGACTTTCTAAATGGTTGGAAGTCAGTTCATTGAGCTAACACGGAAATGTTGTGCTGTGTGTCTGGTCTCGATTCAGTCCATGGAGTGAGATGTGTGGCAGGGCTGTTAGAAAAGATGGAGGCCAATAATAGTTATCCCATGGCTTCCTGAGCATGGGCATTCACTTTTCGCACTTAAAAGCCACAAAGTCATGTGTGCAAAACATGGGTTTGTGATGATAACCTACAAGCAACTAAAAGGGCCATTTTGCAAGTGAAGGTGGAGTTACAAGGACATTGCCCATCACTGTTACACTGGTACAGTGACACACACCAGTTTGCATGAGTCTTTTGGGAAGCATATGTGTGTAGAGCATTCCGTTTGTTCTTTCTGTCCTTTTCAGGAGATTTTAGTATGTCTGACAATACCTAGAATCACTTTAAAGGCCATTCGGACGTTGAGCCTTTAATGCTAAACCTTTGTATTCCGCGGCTCTGTGTGCTGTGGTGGTGCTTGGCCATGCTGTGCTCTTGTGTTCTGGAACTCTCTGTCATTCATGGAATTTTACTGCGAAAATTCTCATTTCAGGTACAGCAGATCCTACCTCTTAAAATGAAGCACATGGTGTTTTTCTCCGCCATCTGTAAATGTATTGCTACCTTCTCTGAAGAGAGTGAAATAATGGAAGTGCAGTGAAACACATAGTGCTGGAAGCTGTGGTTTTCCAGTAACAGTGTAGTTGTTGGTATAGTGAGAGGTATTGCATAGTTTCCAATTCTGGCAAGAAACGTGGCTTTCTTGAAAGAACTAAGTGGTTTATGTCAGATCCGTGCTGCCATTGTGTCACCATTTTAGATCAGGATATCTGATACACATTTCTTCCATTCCTGGTTTTTAAAATTAGGAGGAGTGATAGGAGTTTTGTATAAGCACACCTGAATCAGCTTAGGTAAATGTTATTATATGTGAATATTTTTACAATTAATTTAAGGTTCTTCATTCATGGCTCAGCGAAAGCTCATTTTTAAAAACACTGTATTTATCTCTGTTCCAAACCCATAATTTGCTTGGTGTCATTCTCATATCATACTTACTGGTGACATTTGAGTTGATACGTACAGAGTTTCCTTCTCCCCCATTAACTTTTCCCATATGTAAGTGTCCAGTCACTGGACATTTTTGGAAACTCCTTTGGAAATCCCATCATCTGTTTTTCTAATCCTGAGCCTACTTTTTCTAATGTGAAAGTTGTGTTTAAAGCAAAATTTCCCCCTCTATAACAGAGATGTGATCTCTTTTCTTACATATAGCATTCTCAGCTTCTGCTATTCCAGGCCAGGGAGAGCTGAAAGCTCCATTTCTTGTACTGTTCCTTCACCTGACTGCATTTTAATTACCCAGCATTTTTTTTCTGCTTGTAATTGCATAGTTACTAGTTCTTTCATTTAAAATTCCCGTCTGTATATTAAGAATGCCATTGAAAACCAGAATTGCTTCAATTGTTTTGCCATTAGAAACACTCATTTTGAGAAAAAAGAGTTGAAATTTGCGCGAAGTCATGTACCATCTTAAAATGATTCTGCTACTTGAAACTCAGACCCCCAGCCTTTTAGCCAGCGTTATTCTTTGGGTGTGTGAGAGCATCTACAACGGGTGGCGATTCTCTTTTCCAGGGCTGGTGGGTCACACATGAGCAGCACTGAGATAAGATAACTCAAATTAGTTCTGAGCTTTGCAGAGACGAGACTTTCTGCCTCGTGCAGTCTCACTTCCAGTGTTCCTGCTGCCAACAAACAACACTCAACCCATCAAACAGCAGAAACAAAAACGCTGCTGAGCAGGAAATTAGGTTGTAATAAAGATCAACTTCAAGGTACTTCACTTGCCTTAGAGCCCTTTCTGACCTTTCTTTATTTCTTTGTATGATAGTGGAACATTCCGTTCTTTCCCTTTTCCCCTGTGCTGAAGAAAGGGAGAGTCGGCAGTTGGTGTTGCGGAGGGTGTTTTGGTTGCCCAGCGCTCTGGGTGGCTCTGGGGGTCCATGCAGGATTTCCTCTGCACGGTGCTGACGGGCGGGAGGAATTTTGCCCCCTTCCAACACCCTTTTGGGTTTGCTGCTCGGCCCGTGTGCAGCACGAGGCGCTGTGGGAGCTGTGCGTGCTGTGTGCTGGACGCTGGAACAGCAGCGCTTGGTTTATCATTATCCACTTCTTTATGATGGCAAGAGATGGCATTTTCCTCTTGATCACGGTAAGAAAAATGCTAAGGTCTTATCCTTTGACCTTTGCACCCATTCAGTTTCCATTTATTTTAACAAGGGTGTAAAAGTCTGTGAACCTCCCTAACAGGTGCTTATCAGTTTGTAAAATCATGCTGTTCATTTGAAAATTCTCTTTACAGGAGATGTATAAGGAATGGATCTTGGAGGAAAAAGTGAGCAGAATTACATTCAGCATTCTTGCACTAGTTCCATTAGTTAAAATTTATTTTAAAACTGTATTTTTACATTAAAAACAATATTGTGCTTGAAAACAAACGAAGGTTAACATGCACCGAGGGCTCAAGTTGTGCGTCTGGTGTCAAAAGTCTTGCACTACCCTGGTGCTCGGAGTCTTTTTGGTGCTGTCCAGCATTACTTGGAGCAATTGTCATTATTCTTTGCTGTGCTTGGTTTTGATCAAAACCCACCAGTAGTACATGTTTCAGCAGCCTCTCTTGTGCTTTTATGAACACAAAGGATCCTTTGAGAAGATAACTCAAATTATTTGTGGCTGAAATAGGAGCAAGTTCTAGAACAAAATGCAGCTTGGTTCCTCCCTGCAGACGTGATAAGCTGGATTCTTGCATGGTGTAAACCAGCCTCATTTTATTACCCACGATATATGAGCTTAGTACAGTTCTACAGTTTCTGCCATCTTCTCAGCTGTCTGATGCTCCCTGTGGAATCATTCCTTATCAAAATAGCTAAGAAGTATGTGAAGAAGCAGATGAAGTTGTTAGGTAACCGTGACAAATGCTTCATTGAAGGTTGTATGCACACGCTGAAATTTGCATTAGAAGTGACTTAAAACATTTGAGTTAACATCTGCATATCTTTAAAAAACCATTTCACTAAACCCATTTCAACATTTTCAGTTCAAATGAAGTTACCTCTGGGGAAAACAAACAAACAAAACCCAGCCAACCAAAAAAAAAAACCCAAACTAACTGTGTAATAGCTTTTCTGGCTATATTTTCCCCCTTCTTCTCTTTTCAGCTCCTGGCTGATCACTTGGGACCTTGTATTTGAGCTTTACTCATTGAAGTAGGTAGAGTAATCACAAATGACACTAGTGTGTAAGGAAACTTCGTTGTTACAGGAGAAAGGTTGGAGTTTCAAGCTCGTATCCCAAGTCTGTGCCTTGTAGAGTTGACTTTAGGGTTTAGCGCATCGTCTGAACTCAGCAGAATTTGTAAAACCAAACACCTTCCGGGAAAACGGTGCAACTCAAGGACATCTCTCTACTTGTGATACCTTTCTGCTTTCGTTTCACCATTGTGTTGGTGGAATCTCATTCCCTTTTCCGTCTCGTAGGCCTGCGTCTTGTGTCAAAACCTCTTAAACTCACTATTGAAATGCTTGAAGTTTAGGGCTCTTTTTATTAAGCCTCTGTATTAAAAAAAAAGGACTTGAAGTGTGGAATTCTGCGTGGCCATAGTTGGGTGTGTACACCCAAATGATCATTTTCTTAGGCATTTTCTGACCTTTAGAATTTTCCATTAAAAATGCGCAAGAAAATCTTACCTGTAAAAAGGTCAAAGATGGTATTTGAGAAAATCAAAGGAAAGCTGTGCTCAGCAGAAAACTCAGTGTTTAGAATAAAATTCATCAAGGCAAAGGATTAGGGGAAAATAAACTCTAGAGTTCTCCATACTAAAGTGCTGTGGACTTGGAGAATAACAAATAGGAGCTGGATTTTCTTGAGCTTGAGTGCATAGTTAACCTACATCTTAGTGAAACCTTGTGGAAAGATTTGCATGATTAGAAAGTTAACTTCTTTGGGTTCACCATATTTCTAGGTCATATTAGCCACTGCTAAGTCATTTATAGCTTGAAAGCAAACAATTGTAAATGCTGACCCATTCATTTTCTACCATAAAATACAAGATGGGTAATTGGCTGCTGTCTGACGCCGCGTCCCGCTGCGACATGGAACAAAATGAGTCCTTTTAAAACCGTCTATATATAAACGCCATAGGGACATTCTACAATGAGGGGTTTCATTCTGAGGAGATACACTGGAGACTTCCTGTTGCTGACACAAAAATTGTGGTGTTTCTAAAGGAACTGCCATCCGTTGGTGTAATATTGGGAGTTTTGTATCCAGTAGATAGCTCTCTTAGACCTCACTTTGTTCAAGGATGAAAAATCAGTCTTGGAACTAGATTTTTTTAATTGATAGGTATAATTGATCATGGCTTACTCGTATTCATTTGTGTGCTGAAGGAATAAGATCAAGCTGGTAATATTTGGTTTTGTACTCCGTGCTTCCAAAGCAGCTTTTCTACAATGGGAAATGAGAAAAACAACATTACAAAAATGCTTTAAAATGGCAAAAGAAATTGATAGTAGCTGTAGCGTAGAAAATTAATGTGGGAAGTAAAGGGACACAATGAGAAAGAGCAAGCCAAAAATAGTTACAATAATGAAAAGGAATTAAGTAACCAAGAGTAAGAGAGATGTTATCAGAGATTCTGACCCGTTTCATGCTGGGGAAGAGGTGGGACAAGGGCTCAGTAAATGCAGCTGTATTGTGTGGAGGGGATAGAAGAAAATTATTGCATTTCTAATATTTTAAATGGAAAAGAGGTGGTCTGGCTGATTATAGGCCTGTTAAACAGGCAAAAGATAGAGCAGCAATTATAAGGTATAGTACATAGTTAATGAAGCTTCAATAGTATTTAGTGTCATTTATTACAGGTTTATGGGAAATAGGCTTTCAAATTAATTTGATATCCTTTCTGAGAAGATCACAATTGATGAAGATAATAGTAACAATATAGCACTATCGTACAGCTTACATTAATTCTGTGAGCCATTTTATTTATTATATCAACAAGTGACTTGATTAATCAGGATTATAGTATATGGACATAACATCCCTAGATTGGAATGAAAATTAGTTAAATGATAGATTTCAAGGTGCACCTGCTGTGGGGAAATGGGGCAGATTAGAACTGCATCTGTTCTTACTTCTGCCTTATTTAACACAATTTATCAATGATTTAGTGGAAATGTAATTGTTAACAAAGTTTGGAAACGGCTCGAAAATTGGAGGAGTTGATAATGTCAGGACTCTAAGTGTGGGTTATGTAGTGACCTGGGCTGATGAACCTGGTCGCCTTTTCGGTTCAGACAAATATCAGGTTCATGATTTGCTGGCTCTTCTTACAGGATGCTGGACTCTGTCCTGCTGCCCCATAACACAAAACCACTTAGAGAATGAAGCGGAGTGCGCACCCCGGATGCGCAGGAGACAGCAGGAGTCGGCAGGACAGCTGTTTAGTTGTTGCCCTTGGAGAGTGGAACAAAATAAAGCCTACTAGTGTTTTATTCACATCTTAGTTTAATTGTGTCTGTTGGCTAAGTGGCCTGTCCTACCATGAACAAGTCGAAGCAGATGTGCCACACATGCCCTGCGTTCAGCCGTACCCACAGATCTGGTATAGCGTGTGCCTGAGTAACAGCAAAAACTGTCCTCAGAAAACTTCCTGCAGTCTGTATTCTTTTCCCTTGAGGCTCATTTGAGAACAACACTTGTGGGAATAAACATCCTAACTCTTTTATCAGGATTATTTTAATTAATGCACTGAATATTTAAAACAAACTGATGAAAAGACCTCCCAAGCAGCAAAGGGGACCTGCAGAATCTTAAGTATATAATACTCGTGGTAAAATAGTCACAATGTATTTATGGAGCTGCTTATTTTCAGTGGATTTGAATAAGAAGAAAACTTGAGAAAAATGGCCTGCAGAACACGGCTGAGTAAAATTGTTGGGCTGCTGGGCATTTCACTTGCAGCAGACTTGCCTAAATGTGCTGTTGTTTTGCTTTATTATGATTGTTGTGCATTTTTATTGTGGTGCTGATTAGGTTTCCTGTCTTTGGCGCAGATTACAGAACCGGCCCTTGCTTTGCTTTGATAACCAACCAGATGTGCCAGGGCCAGCTCAGTGGAATAGTCTGCACAAAAACCCTCTGCTGCGCAACAGTTGGGAGAGCGTGGGGCCACCCCTGCGAGATGTGTCCTGCCCAGCCGCATCCCTGCCGCCGGGGCTTCATTCCCAACCATCGGACGGGCGCCTGTCAAGGTGAGTTAGCAGCAAAGCTTCCCCGAAAGCTGCTGAAATTGTTACTGGATTATTCTTAATTGAGTTATGCTGCTGTGAATAACCTGTCCTAAGCCATTCTCAGCTATATGTGTGAAGAATGGAAAAACATTGTCAGATGCATTACTTCATGATTCAGTGAGTGCCTGATGTTCGAGTGAGTACATTAGTAACTTAGGTCATGTGAGAGCAGTCAGCATCTTAATGAATTTCTTACTGCCAGAGCCCTTTCCCTTGGTTCTGTAACGGTGTTTTTCGGAGTGAACCGCTCGGTCGTTCCACGAAGGAATTGATGATGTTTCAAAAAGCACTCAAAACACTCAAAAATCAGTCTGTGGCAATACCGTTCCATTTATCTGGTGTGGGACTTTTTAGCTAAAATTTGTTGACTTTGGGTTCAACTTGGGTGTCTTATCTCTTGAGCTACACTGCATCGACCTGGAGAAAACTGTATTGTGCCATTTGAAATGCCCTATTATTTATTTTATATAATTTTGGAAGTGAATTTGCATTTGTTTCAAATCGTAAAATCCACCCAGATGTTGCTTACTTCTTTTTGAGCATGCCTTACCATAGAAAGTCCTTACACTGCTTTTGGCTTTTATTCTAATACTTCCAGCTGTATAAATTCTTTTATTGTCTGGATGTCTGGCAGGAAACAGGAGAAAGTTAACAGGGGCAGCTATGTATTAAACTGATGTGGATTATAAATTCCCAGGACCATATCTTTTGGGCTAGTTTATTTCAATCTGTCTAACGTTTTCTAATAAGTTACAATATTTTTGAAAATAGGGGAGATAAAGATTACAAATCTACGAGTAATTTTATTTAAACATGAAATTCCTGCGAAGGACTTCAAGGCATTCCATTGCATTAAGACATGGAGATATCCTCTGTCAGAGGCCAAATCTTGGTTGGTGCCTGCAGACAGGCACGATGAACTTTGAGATGGGCATGTTTGTGTATGTTGCATAATATGCGCATATTTTGACCTCGAGCATTCTGTTCCCCCCTCTCACTGTAAAGGTCAGAACTAAACTGTACAAAATCTGTGAATTGAGGGTTCGGGACATTTCTGAAATCTTATGTGCATAAATATGTGGCCCACACCCCTGAACTCACGCCCCACCTAGTTATATTGTTTATGGGACAGAAAAGCTGCAGTGACCTCTCCAATGGGTTTGTGCGCTTCGGAATAAAGCTGCTTCTGCTCACTGCACATTTCATAGCATGCAGCTTCATTTTCACTGGTCTGTATGTGGTGCCAGCACAGTTTTGGCCCTGTATGTTTGACTTGTACTTTCCAGTTTTCCCTTCTCTTGTAATGTGTTCATAATCTCAACAGATCTGCCATGGAACCGCATATTAGCTTTATTTTTCGTGCAATTGTACTGAATCCAGTCCTTTTGAAATCAGATAACATCCATTCAGACTGAAGACATTTCAGGGATTTCACATCCATATTCAATCTCAATAAAGGAAAGCAGGTTAAATAAAATCCAGGTTCTCTGAAGAGAAAAAGGAACCGTTATTATTGTGTGGAGAAGTCAGAAAAAATAAAACAGAGGGGAGGGCAAGTTTATTTTAAAAAGTAAATACAATATCGCTGCCCACAGTTTGACTTTGTCTGTCTGGCCGAAAGAGAAATTAATATCACAGCTGAAGTTTTTAAAGGTACAAAGTCGGAAAGTGAAAGCCAGAAGGTGGGATTGTGAAACAGACGTCGTGACCAGGAGAACCACTTCTATTTTTTTAGTTATTTTTAAGGTCAGTACAGTGCCGTGGAGTCTGGCTGGTGGCTGTTAGTCCAGCACAGCATGTTGCTGTAGCTCTGCTCCCAGCGGCGGTGCCGAGGGCGCTGGCCTTGGGGTATTTCTCTGTGCCCCCCCAGCATTAGCTCAGGCGCAGCCCCGCTCTGCCTCTCTGCTGCCCCCCGGCCCGGGGGTGCCATTGGGCCAAACCACCGTGCGATGGGGTGCACGTCTGCCCCTTGGCCTTGCTCAGCCTTCCTACTTGTGGCTCCCAGGGAAATTGCCTCTTGGCCTTTTGTACAGACATAATACTTCGCTTTTCAGAGTCCAAGACACATTACAGCTGGCTCTCTGCAATTTATAAAGGGAGATTTGAAGGCGTCATCTCCTTCAGCTTGTGTCCGTCCCTGTGTTGAAACTGATCCTAGTGCGAAGCCCAAGAATTCAAGAAATGGGGTTTTACCAGCAGGAGCTGGTACTCCGTGGGGAAACGGGGGAAGCGCAGGCGTTTGGGGTGGAGAGTGGCGAGGTCTCTGTTTGCTCCCAAAGGACCGGGAGCAGCAGACACGGGGCAGCCCTGGGGATGCTGAGCCAGACCTCCACTGGCTCCTATTGCAATGCCACTCCTCCTCCTTAAGTCTCTTTTCTCTAGCTGTTACTAAGCTGTAGCAACACTTCTGCAGCTAAGTGATGACACACATGTTGTGCTAAAATAGCTGTGAGGCCAAAAACTGGGGGCTCTTGAAAATGTTTGTCTTGAGCTTCCTACCTAGCCTGCGACATTGCCTTTGTTGTTTCATTTTCCTGAGTGAAAAAATCAAAAGCAAAGAGAGAAATAAAGGGGAAAAAAAACTTTCCAAGTTTACCAGTGTCTAAGCAGGTCATTAATAATTCTTCCTGAGACATTAATTATGGCTATGAAACTCCTTGAATCAAATCCTAAGCACGGCTTACAGTCGTTGGTGCTGATCTGCCTGCCTCCCCGTGAGATCCCGCATCTCTTGCCAATGGGCTCTGCACTGTATGGACTTGTCAAGGTTTTCAGAGAGGGAAGTGGTTCTGGGTGCCCAGCTTCAGATACTGCAGAGGAACCTGGGTCTTGGCAGGTTGTGTTCCCTCCACACCATTCCCCAGATGTTTTGGAAAAACAAAGCAATAGCAGTAGGATGTTTAATGTCTGTAACAATAATAACCATGTGATTTCTTGCAGAAAATGTTTAGAGTAGTGTACTTAATCATACTTTGCACGGAGTAATTACAAAATTAGTGTCTGTCTTCGCAAGCAAGTATCATAATATTATGATGGGTGAAGAATGGTTTTAGGCATATTTACTTTAATTTCTGTGTAGACAAATTATTATGGCTGTTCTTGAGAAATGAATTAAAAGTGGCTGTTTTTTCCTTTTTGTATGATAGATGTGGATGAATGCCAAGGCATCCCTGGGATCTGTCAAGGGGGAAATTGCATTAATACTGTTGGATCTTTTGAGTGCAAATGCCCAGCTGGACACAAGTTTAATGAAGTGACACAAAAATGTGATGGTAAGAACTTTTAGAACTTTCTTCCGAAAACGAAGAGGGAAAAGTCTTCATTTTGGGGCCAGCTTTGTTTAGAGCTTTGTAACAAACTTTCCAGTTTCTTTTGCCTTGCATATGCAAATAGCATTCTTCACAATAAATACAAATAACGGTCTTTCTTCTTCTAAACCAGAGATCCTTAAATATTGACCCTGCAGTTTTTTCCAGCCTTTTATTCATGTAACATTTTACAGACATAAAGGTACATCTGAAACAAATTAAACAGTAAAACTAAAAATATTTTTAACCAATATGTTGCTTTAGAAATGCTTGAGGCACATGTTTCTATGTGGATCTTTTAACAAAAACGTGTATATGACTGGGAGGTTCAGCACATTTCCACCTACTCAGGCAAACGGTATTTAACACTAATGGGAGTTCAGCACTCTGAATGAAGATCGCAGGACTATGCTCTAAACTCATCCTTACAGCTGCAGATGTTAGAGAAGGACAAACATTTTACCTTTCGGTATTGATCATCTGATTTTGGAAGTCAAACAGGTGCTAGATATTAGTGTGGAAATTTGCAGTGCATCATGATGGAATCTTGCTATCTTTTAACTGCGATTTGCTAGTGTTTTTTCTCTACAGTGTAATATTCAGGCATAGATGTCTCCTCTGCTCTAAGAGAATTTTGGATACATGAGGAACATAGTACCAAAATGTGTCAGTTCCACAGTTTTGGTTGATTTTCTTTACTGTGAAGTCCAGATAATTTTCAAACTCTGACAACTGATTCTCAGTCGTTAGACAAAAATTAAATGAAGCAGCAAAGTTGGATAAGTGGTTAGTGATTTGGGAGTGCAGCTTTCAATATCATAAAGGTGTGAGACTGCGAGAGTAAGCTGTTCATGCACCACCCTGTTTTGCATCAGGTACCTTTAAGGAAGCACTCAAATTTTTTTAGTCATTTTGAAAGAATTATGACTTATTCTTTCAAAAGAAAAATCCCTATTTCAAGCAAGACTTGATAATTTAATCACAGGTCAGGAAAGGCGATTTCAGAAGAGTTTGTACACATCATGTTTTCATGTTGACTGACAATGGTTTTGGCAGAAAGTGACCCAACTTTGGGGTAGAACAACATTGCAAGTGTTTCCTTGTGTGGATGAAGGACCAAGAACGTGGTGAATAGGAAAGACCAAACTTGTGCCTTGTTAAGAATTAGTACTTGAAAGACTGAGAACTGTAGGCTTGCATAGGCTGCATTGTATAAACATTCCTGTGGTATTTTTGATTGCTGAATCATGTAAAAACAAACAAACCAAACACAAAAAAACCCCACAAAGAACAAAAAAAACCCAAACAACCACCACATTCAGAGCCTGCACTTGGTAATAGTTGAGGAACTGGACCCAAAAACCTGCGATAACTTGGTTCTTTCCCAAATCCTGCCACAAATTTCCTGCCCCATCTTGTGGAATCTCTTTGGATTTATTGCCTGGCTGCAAGATAAGATGAAGTTTCCTTTCCTCCGTTCCATACCTATACATTTTTGAACCTCAACAGACAGAGACTTACTTTCAGTACATCTTCGTATTGCCTGTACGAAGCAATTTTAGTTAAAGATGTGTAGGCGTGAACACAATTCGAGGAATTAAAAGTAGCATGTTTATACCAGTGGCATGAAATAGGTTAGTGATTCGACTGTTAAGAGCATAGTCACATAACAACAGAAAATCCTTTCTGCTTTTTTGAATTATGCCTTCAGGTTTTAAGTTCAAACCTCCAGTATATGACAACGTATTTGCCTTACAGTAATTAACTAGGATTAATTGTAATAGATAATAATTGACATCTGATCAAGTGCTCGGTTTAAGTTCCTATCCAGCTAGCAGAACATCTGGCAGCTGTAATGTGTCCATGGTCACTGATTTAGTAGAACTGGGAGGTGCCTGCTGAACTACCAGTACTGTTTGTTCAGTGGGTCCCCATTAAACTAAGATTATGATTGAACTAATCAGGTGCAATTAGACAATGCAACAAGATGGGAAATGAGGTGTGTTGGCCTAAGTTCTCTTTACATGAGCATAGCTGGTGGCAAACTGTATTTTAAGTGTTACATTATTTCACTGCTTCATATGACCGTTCCTCTTCCAGTTGCATTAATGCTGAGGTAAATAGTTTTTTGTGGTGATTGGGGGGAGTAATTTTTCCTGCAGTGACATTTACATCTGCGAGGATGGTTACCTTTATTAAACTCGCATACTTAACAATGACAATGTTGCTTATATGAATGTCAACACTAATATAAATAGTGAAATACTGTTTGTGTTAAGCTCAACCCTAAAATAAAGTGATGATTTTGCTTTTAAAAAGGTCGGTCTCTATATAAACAGTGGCAATACTGACTTTAAGATAAACATTGGTGAATTTGAGTCAGAAAAATGTTTGAATCTGATCCATTTCCAATTGCATTTTTCTCTGTTAATTAAGGGCTCTATTCAGACCAAAATTCAATTTCCACATTTTTTGTCACTGAGACTTTTGCGACTCCTGTGGAGCATAATCCTGGAGCAGCAGCCAGCAGTCCCTTAGCAGTGCTCCCCGGGCACTGGGACCGGAGGCTTTGGCAACACCCTTGAAGTAGCACTGCACAAAAAGTCACTCCCCTCTCCCACACCCAGGCGAGGAATGTGACCCACATCACGACAGCTGGCAGGATGCTGGGAGGAATGTGTGCGCGGGGGCCCGGGGCCCCGTGCCACTTGGGGTGGGTTAGCCATGAGGTCTGGTTATCTTATGCCATCCCGGTCCCGCCACTCCTTTCCTGCCAAGGCGAGGGGTCACAAAGGCGCCAGATCACCCAGTGCTTGAGCTAGGGGGAGAGGACTTGATCATTTTTATATTATTTAATTTTTATATTGCTGTCTTCACAGGAGAAGTAGAACAGAGATCCTCTCTACTTGCTAAAATGCTCATTAACAGTCCTGTGGGACTTTGGGTGTTCCCCCATCTGTTGGGGCCAAGTTCCAGTTTAGGCGTTACATTTAAATTCCTCCGATCATTTTTAATGACTACGATATTATTCACTCCTTGCCTTGGCGTGTTGGGTGGTGTTGCAGTATTTTGTCTCAGAAATTCTTGTGGTTGGTGAAATCATTATTCCAGCCATGTGTCTAACTGTTTGTAGATCTCTAGAGGAGAGCTTGCATAGAGTCCTGTGGTGCCGGGATTTCTGGCTCCATTCTCCCTGTTGGGCGAGCAACTGGTTGATTGTAGGTGGATGCGACAGGCGGTTGTCATTGATCACTCTAGACCAGGGGTGTCAAACTCATGTTCACTGGGGGTCACATCGGGAGGAGTAATTACATTCATACAGTCCTAAAACTACATTTGGCCCTTTGAAGGCAACCGCGAGGCTGACATGGGCCGCAGTGAACATGAGTTTGACTCCCCTGCTCTATAGCATAACCTCCCTTTGTGTTCTGCTTGGCTGATTCTTCTGGTAGGTACCATGGTAAAAAGCGAGCTGTTCTTAAGCTCCAGGTTCCTAGAAGGTGAGAGCAGTGCTAAGTTGATACATCTGCATTGTTAAGAGAGCCACTGGAAACCAGGGGAGAGGTAACTGCACATCTCAGGCGGGCTACTGATGGTAATTAAGGAGCAGCTGGGGCTGGCATAGGTTGTTATTCACACGACTGCAGATAATACAAACTCCCAGCTGAGGAAGAAACCATTCGAGGTCCCCCTGTTCATGGATGCAGCTATGGTCAGGTACAAGAAGCTATTTGTTAGGGTTTTTTCTGCAGACTTTGAAAATTTTTCTGCATTGGATCTATGATGATGATTTAGTAGGTGGATTGAGATTCGTTATCAAAGAAAATAATGATATAGACTTTTATTTTAAAATCGCTGACAAAAATCTACAGGGAATTATGGACGTTGCCTGACTCCTGCAGTAGATGTTTCGGTTTCTGTCTAGAAATCTGTTGAAACTTCAGAATGTTCCCTTGGTGGAGAAAGCCAGGAAAGGTCATTTTTGTTCCCTGCAGTCATCCTGCTTTAGCTGTAATCCTGTCAGATTGCATTAGTTCAGCAGTGCCTATCTGCTCAGAGCTTTTTTATGCGGGATTTCTAGAAAACCCCAAATGCAGCAAGAAGGATGGGCAATTCAGTAGGTGCTGCAGTTCCCTTGGAGTCCGTATTGAACCCTTGCATCAGTGTGGTGCCAGGAGATGCTGGAAATACCACGAGATATAACAATTCAGCTCCTGATCACTATGGTCATTACAGGCCCTATGCCAGTTCTCTTAGCTCTGGTGTGCAGAATTCAAACTGGAGGGGTTATGGTTTACTTACAGTTAGTAAATCTCTGCATTTCAGGATTTGCATCTGTCATTATTAAGCAGTAAACCAAACTCTCTGGCTTTTTGCACTTTACAGATGCAATATTCTCTTAGGTTCTGTTTCACTGGTGTTTATAAGATGCCTGACAAAAGGTCCTGATTCAAACCTGCTGATTATGGCCCTAGTACCTACGTTAGGAGGGGTCTCCGACCACACTGAATTTGATCATTAATACTAATTATAAAACGCCTGTTCTTGTGCCAGAACTGAGCTAACCCGCCCCTGCTTCTCTTTTTGCCTTGAAGATATTGATGAATGCAGCACTATTCCTGGAATCTGCGACGGAGGAGAGTGTTCAAACACAGTGAGCAGTTACTTCTGCAAGTGTCCTCCTGGCTTTTATACAGCTCCCGATGGCTTAAAGTGCATAGGTGAGTAGAATCCTGTGAATAATAGGACGGTAGGTGTCATGAATGTTCATGAATATCCAAAATGGGTAACAGTGTCCCAGAAATGTATTTCAGCTTGTTATCTTGAACTCCTTCTTTTATATAGAAGTACACCATGTGCCTATATATGTATGTATGTTTCCTCTTTCCCTCTTCATTGTGACTTTTCCTTTTATTTTTCTTATTACAGATTTACTGTTATGCCTTAAAATAGGCAGAGTTTTTTTAATAGATCTTGATAGTCTTGCTTTCATTTGTCTTTGATTTAGTCCTTGTTCTATTCAGCAGCCATTTAGGAAAGTAAATATACTTGATAAAGAAGACAATCACCTCAAACAACTTTTTTTTTTTTCCCTTGATTTCAAGTGTTATGACCCTAAATGCAGATATTTTTCATTAAAGGAAGCAGTGCGATAAGCTGTGTGACATTTGTACCCAGTTTCATCACGATGATGCTTTGGCAGGGCTGTTCTTTCAGCCTTTCACTGTGCCAGTGCAGAACCTGCTTTCCAAAGGCCAGAACAGGCACCAAAGGACTGTGGTCATTAAATGACTGCAACTGCGGTGCCCAAGCCATGAAAAACTGCTGGTATCACATATTGCCTCTGGGAAGCGTTCAGCCTGCTCTGAGGCAGCTCAAGTATTCCATTCATTTTTGTTTCCTAATTTTTTACAAGTAATTTCTTTTTTCACTTGCAGTGCTGAATTTTGAGCAATTATTGCCATCTGAGAATCAAGTGGAAGGTTTATTTGCTCGATTTTGGCTTTTTTATTTAAAAGCTCATACCTAGTGCCAGGACTTGGGTTCAAGAGAGCACCTTGTGTTTAACACCTTTGGGAGAAAATCATTTGGGAAAAGAAAACCAACTTCACAACGAAAGTACCAAATAATATGAACTTCCCCAAGAGATCTGGAAGTAGTTTGGGTTAGGGTTAATTTTGAGTGGTGCCATTCTATTTCTGCAGGTTGTGAGAAATAAACTATATTTCTTCCATTGTCAAGAATAGCATTTTGGGAGATTTGATCCATACTGTACACTTAAAATGCCAGGGGGAGTTGCTTTTATAGCTTCAGATAAATATGTCCTAAATGATTGTGGATCGTGAAATAATTGGTGGCTGTTTGTACTTACTATTTATGAAGGAGATTCACCTTTCTGTTCTCAAAAAAGTTCTAGAGATGCACAACATGCTTTAAACTTTTTATAGCCACTGCTCACTCAGGGCTGCCCAACATTCACACCCAGCTTATATTCCTGTGTTTTTCCAGCCTTTTTTGTCCACTGTATTTGTAGGCTGAAATAGTGCAGCTAAAGAATGGGGTATTTAAATGATGACAGGCAGTGTTAAGTAATACACCAGACTGTGAGCCATCATTAAAATATTGGCTTTATGTCCAAAGCAGAACGTGCTAAATGGGAAGCGCTATGAATTATCAGCAGATATTTCAGATTCGTGTCTAATATGGAGACTATGTACTTGCTGTAGTACCCAGAACAGAGCCCAAATCTGTATTTGAGCTGGGCAAAACGTGTAATCTTGATTTAATCACAACATGCTTGTCTTAAGTGAAAAGTGTTAGCTGAACGTGTCTATTCTGTTAGACATGAGGAAGCGCTTCTGAGAAATGTATCCCCCATGGGACGGGAACTGAGCAGCCCTGGGCCAAGCACCCAAAGAACCACGACTTCCATTATTACAAACCGTGAAAACTGGAATAGGCAGAGCAAAGATAATATCTCCTAGAGCTAAAGAGCAGAAACAAGAGCAGGACATCTCAAGCCAACTATGTGAAGAGTGCTATGAAGAAAGGTGCTAGCCTGTAATTCCAGCTGACATCAATTTGTTAGATCCTTTCCTTCCCTTCCTTCCCTTCCTTCCCTTCCTTCCCTTCCTTCCCTTCCTTCCCTTCCTTCCCTTCCTTCCCTTCCTTCCCTTCCTTCCCTTCCTTCCCTTCCTTCCCTTCCTTCCCTTCCTTCCCTTCCTTCCCTTCCTTCCCTTCCTTCCCTTCCTTCCCTTCCTTCCCTCTTTCTCAGCACATTTTTCTTGAAAGTTATTTTCATAGCGATTTTTCGCCCCTTTAAAATACTATATCTTTAACTGAAAAATATTAAAATCTTAAAATCTGAGGCAGTAAAAAAGTTGTTTCCTGCTGGTTCTGCTGGTTTGCTGTGGAACAGAAAATGACAGAAGAAATAATAAAGAAAAAAACAATCAGTTGGTTAGGAATGTGGCAAATCTGGCATTTTTCTCAGAAACTTCCAGGCTTTCTCTGCAAATGATGTGGCTTTTGGGTCAGCTCTTATACCTTGAGGTAGACAAAGATGTTTGCTGTGTCTTTACCTCTTTATGGCACATTGTGTGCTTGCATGGATCCCATGGAGATGCTTTTTCCACTTCTGCCCATTAGTGCTTTTAAGTGTTTCAAAATGGGATACTGACCAAAACGGAGAAGGCTGAGTTGCAGAGGATGACCACAGGGTTGTTAGGGGACTTCCTTCCTCATCATCCTCCCACCATCACACCAGCCATCTGAATATCTCTCCCCTTCACACGAGGACCAAAATTATAACAGATGCCGCAGGGAACAGTTTGTATCAGAGCTTTATTTCATTTTTTAAATGATAGATTAAGGACTGTATGTGTTTGGCAGTTTAGTTGGGTACCAGGAGAAAATGGAGAACCACTAATAGAATTGAAGAGATTATTTTTTTCCCTGTTTCAGATTTCTATTATATGATAACATGAGCGAACTAACTAAATTTTGGAAGCAAAGGCCAACTGCTTCTTTTAGCTGTACTGCCAGTAATATCCGTGGTCAGGGTTCCAGCTAATAAAAGGCAGAACCATCACAGACTCTCCCAACATATCACTAGATATCAATTTCCTCAAAATAATAAGAAACTTCCCTGCTTTATTTAATATCCACTAGAATAGCCAGTAAACTCAGGCAAGCACTGTTACTAGACAGATGAGTCCACCATGCCCTGGATAACAGAGATGCTGTTTCTTTAGGGAATGGTGTCTGCTGTTGTAAGGTTATATCTGCAACCTTTTCCTCTACATTTTGACAGCAACCGTTTGTGTACTTTAGAAACAAACTTGGTCTGGTGTGTTGTGCAGCATCAAATTACACCGCAGCTTACGTTGAGTTTGCCGTGATGTGACATATTGTGAAACAATTGTTCGGATTGTATCACAGGATTTTTATTTTTTTTTTTGAATTTTTGCTCTCGTCCACATTTTCTCTCCCATCTCTAAGCTGGGGGATCTCTGGGCGATGTTGTGAGCGCTGAGTGTATGAAATCTGGGTACAGGACGTTCTTTGTACGGCACGTGCTCGCCCTTTGGAGACAGGAGGCCGGCACATCTCCATAAACAACGCGGCGGCACCAGTCAAAGCTGTGTTGCTATTTCTTGCCTGCAAGCCTATATCTTGTCAAATCACTACATGCTTCAGCTGGGGAAGCCGTGACTAATGAAAAATGAATTAATGCTTTGAGAGCTGCAGTGCTGTGAGTTTATTACTCTACATCAGTGGCTTCCAAATCAAAGGTTCAATAGAATTCATCTGGTACTGTCTTTAATAGTATGGCACCGCAATTTTTCTTTGGGGGCACAGAAGCATATTTTATTATATACTGAATACACGTTTCTGTTCTATTTTTGCCTTCATTAATTCATTGCTGTTTCATGTTTCACTTCAGTTTTCTCACAGGAGCTGTTACACCCAAATATTATCTAGATTATTCTGTTTTTCTGCCTTTTGTTTTCTGATTGTTGTAATGTCGCAAGTGCCATGCCTTTGATGATGTAGTCATCCAAGAAAAACGGGACCTTTCCCTTTGGTGAAAGTCACATTTCTCACTGGCCTGATGACGACATATCCATTTCTTTCTCTCGGCAGATGTGCGTCCTGGATACTGCTTCTCTACTCTGACCAACGGGCGCTGTGGCAGTCAGCTCCCGCAGCCTCTGTCCAAGATGCAGTGTTGCTGCGACAGCGGCCGGTGCTGGTCGGCAGGTGCAGCCGCCGCTCCTGAAATGTGCCCCATCAGATCCACCGGTATGAACCCACCTGGATTCTTAAGAGCGTGGTTGAGCACTGAGTTAGGCAGCTATTTTCTTTTATCAGTAATGTTTTCATTAAAGAACTACAGAGAATGCTTGAGGCTGGAGGGCACCTTGGGGTATCATGTAGTCCAACCCTCTTGCTGAAAGCAGAGCCTCCTATGGCAGGTTGCTCCGGACCCCCAGGGGGCTAGGGCATGCAGACATAAAGAAAGCATTTTATCTGTTGCTGATTAATGTTTAGTAGCGTGCTTATTCCGACCTTACCTGATTCAGGTTTTGTTTGCAACACCCTCTTCAGGCTCAAGTGTCTTCCTCCAGAGCCTTCTAATGGATCCCTGTTCCCTCTGCAGTTTCATTCTCATTGCACAACTGGGGTTTCCTTCCCCATAGGTCTAGCTTTCTGAGGTGCCATTTATTTCCTAAATTTTGGCCCAGAACATATCTGCCTGCTACCAAAATGTGCTGTACTTTATCGCCTCCCTGTGTATTGAGACCCCAGATAATGTGAGATTTGAGTTTAGAGAGGATGGTGAGCAGATTGTGAAACTAAGAGTGAGGGAGTGGAGGGAAGATGTTTTTGAGATTCTTTAATACCGGAGACCTAATGAAATGCTTTAGAAAGAAAGAATAAAAGAAGCTTAAGGATTGATGGGAGGAGCTCAGGGGAGCAGAGGAGCTCAGGGGAGGTGCAGGGTTTAGGGAGGAATGGGGCTTGTAGCACTATAGCAGTGTAACTCCAAAGAAATTGTCAGAGGTCATGGATGGGAGGGCTTTATTATTCTTGTTTTTAATCCTTTGAGTGAAACTGCGTAATACTGGAGCAGAGATCTATGATCAGAATTCTTGGAAGACTCTTCCTGGTTCTGTCACTATCTCATTAATAATATTTAAAGATGTTATGTGTCCAAGACTGGCTTGAACAATGCTAACAAAGTAGTATAATCTATTGGTGCTCATCTGAAATAGGAAGACAAGGAGAAAGCTTTCAATCTTAACACAGTCCCTGTTTTCTTTACATAGTTTCTAATTATTCATATCTAACTGGTGAATAAACTGGGTGGAAAAGTGAAGTAATTTGGCCAAGGCCGCAGACTGAGACGTGGTAGAGAAGGAGCTAAAACCAGGACTTCCTGAATCATAAATCCATGCAAGGTCTTTCAGATCATGGTTACATGCCACTTTTTCTTTTCTTCTTTTTAGAATGAGCATATAAATTGTGACTATAAATTACGCTTTTCAAAAGTGCTTTGAAATTCTTTAAAAGGCCTTACATGTATGTGAGGTATTGCTGTTGTTATTTAATCGAGTTCAGTTATTCCTTAATGTATCCTGAGAAAGCAAGATGAGGAATTTAGAGCTGTCAGTGGCCCAAAGTCTCTCTAACTTTGAAATGGAAATTTACTGCAATATAAAGTGGAGCACTAGATGCATAATGTAACTAAGCGCTTGCATTTTCAATGTGGGCAGCAGATCCAGATGTTTCTATAAACCAGGCTGTTTATTGCTAGAAATTATACATGGAGATTAAAGTTGCAATAAAAAAAAAGAAAGACTTGCACTCTATTTCTTTTCATAACATGGCAATAATCATTTATGTGGAATGACAGGGTTTACCATTGACACTATAAATCCTTTAAAAGTGGTATCTCAGGCATCCAGCCATGTGTGCATTCAGTTCTCACCTCAGCGGTCTCTTCACGCGTGCTAATTCCATTCAACCGATGGGCAGCCCCAAGGCTGGGGCTTCTTTTGGCTTTGGGTAATTGGGTATTGCCAACAGAGAGTAAAAAAGAAATACTGTTTCTTTCACAAAGACTAATCGGTGGGTTGTAGAGAATGTGTGATTGGAGAATTGACTGTTAAAACATTTGCATATTGGAATTTGTATGTGTACGTACACAGACGCTGTTTCTTCTGCATGTCCCTGTTTTCTCACAGGTAGAACACTGAGCGTAGATTCGGTTTACGTAGGAACAGGCAAACCAGAAAGCTAGAGGAAAAAAATAAGCAGAATACAAGATATAATACGATAAAATCTTCTTGGGAATGATTTAAAGGAACAATAGAGGGAAATGCGGTGGCGCATGAAACAAACAGATCACCTAAGAGCATTAAAATAAATGCAAATCTCATAATCAGGAAAGGCAGAACTTCAGGCTACCACATTTATTTAACAAATCCTCTGTCGTTTGGGAAGAGCTTCTAATGTGTTTTACAGGTGGAAATAGAAGTGAGATTAAAGTGTTGAAGGCTCAAATATCCAGCTTAGTTCTCCCAACACCGAATTTATTTTTCAGTTCTCATTTTTTATATTGTTTCAGGAATTCATGCATCTCGAGCATTTTGTTTTCGTTATATAATTCCTCTTCTCTGTTGTGCCACGAAGTTTCAAATTTTCAACTTCAAAAATATTGTCTGCACAAATAGTTATTTGTACATCCACCAATTGTGGACATGAATTAGGTCAGCTGGAAATGTGGTCTTTAATTGTGATACTCCGCGTGCATTCTTTGCATCGCAAGTTCCAAACCCGCACTTCCCAAAGACAAAAGATTCGGGGGCAGGAGGAAAAGTGGGGCAGTAGGGCAGATGCCACTAATAGAGATAAACAATAGGAGAATGCAAAATAGACCATTTTTCCATCGCCTCGGGGAGGATGCACTCGGTGTGGATCGGAGTGGGTTTCTCTTTGTCTATACTCTGCAGACTGCACCTCATTTGGTTTCTGCTTTTATTGGCTAACTTCATTTTCACAGGGAAACAGCGTTAGTGTATTCTTTCTCTAATTGGTTTTGCCTCATTGCTTATATTTATATTTCTTTGTTTTGGGAGGTTAACATTTAAGAAATCCAGTTGGAACTGGGCTTTTTTCCCTGTTCAGTATTTTTCTAACTCTGTGGCAAGCTTTGTATTAAATTAACTTGGGATCAAGTCCAAAGGTCCTTCTCTAGGTAAACTTCTCACTGTGTTCATTAAAGATTTTGACTGAAAGAACACTAAGTAGGTTAAGATCAGGTCCCGGCCTCACTGTTCAGTTTTGTAGCCAGAATGTCAGTTATGTTGTCTTTTTACTAACAGTTTTCCGATAAGTAGTATTGATATCCTCCTATGGATTAATGACTCGATTCATAGAACAAAGCTTTTTACTATGAAGGAAATATATAGGCACAGATTTTCCGGATTATTTAGAGTTTGTTATTGCTAATCTGAAACACTGCAAAAATGAGGAGAGTTGGATTGAATGGGAAGTGTAAACCAGCATTCATGTTCTCGTGTTTCAGACGAGTATCGCAAATTGTGCACAGTGGCTGCTCTGCTGCCTGCAAGACCCGACCTTCCTCCCGGCCGTCCTGACCTTCCTCCGGGTCGCCCCGACGTCGTCCCTCCACCGCTCCTTCCCGGGGTTTACCCTCCCCAACAGCCAGAAATCGTCTATCCATCTCGGGTTCCACCGCCTCATGGTAAAAACCAAATAAATAATAAGCTTTCCCTGCACCATTTGTGTTTGTCTCCTTTCAAAACGTGGTTCTCAGGAGCAGTGTGCTCACTTCAGCTCTTGGTAGCTTTTGCTTACTTTATGTTGACCTATAGTCTCTGGATACCCTTCTAATCACGGCCTGGTTACCGTGTATCTTACAGCAAGCATACCTCCTTGGTAGTGTTTTCCCTGCTAAGACAGGATTAAAAATTGACATCGTCACTGTCTGTACTGAGGCCTGTGTGTAGTAGCATTACACTCCTGTTATTTTAAGGCTGTTGTGAGCTTTGCTGCATGTCAACATTGAGGAACGTGAATAGCTCTTTGACTAGGTTGTGATAGCGATTTGAAGAGCCTGGCTGGGAGAAAGCAGCTTCTTTCAGGTTGTTTCAGGTTGTAGGAATTGCCCCGATAAAAGTACGAGTCTGCTGGACACTGAGGCTGACCCAATGTGAAGAAAGAACTTTTCCAGTGAAGCACACGGATAGGTTAGGTTTCTCTAGAGCAAGGAGGCTGCCAGAGCAGAATACCCATCTATTCCTTATTCTGTTGCTTGCTGAGGGAATTTATTACATGCTCATCTAGCCTGCAGTAGTTAAGTGCCACCTGAAATCGTTTGGCACAGCCACATACTGTTCTGCAAGTAAACATAGGCTCATTTTGTCCACGCTGTGTGCAGATGCAAGCAGGCTCTGCTTGCACTGGCACCAGCTGAAACTATTTAGTCTTGATTCAGCACCAAGCTGAGCTAATAAGCCTAAGAGGCAAAGTATGTTAACTGGGGCCTGACACTGCACTGACGTAGCTGTAGAGCTTCTGGTCAGCTGGGAGCACAGGCAGAGCCAGCTCACGTCTGCCTGCCAAAGACCGTATAGGCATATACCTTCCAAGGGGATCCCTGCCCTCCTCTTGCTCTTTTATCTATGGAAACACTGATAACAAGCGGGCTGCCCACTCTTTGCTGCTCTGGGCTTTTAGCAGAGTCCTTGCAGCACCACGTTCCCGGTTTACCACTAGGTATGAGCAGGCTCTGGCCTCCTTTGTCCCGCAAAAGACCAAAACAGGATCAGACTTGCCACAATGAAAAAATCAGTGGTTGCCAACTGTGTTCCAACAAATCTCTAAGAGTGTAAGTGCTGTCTTGCTCTCCCAATTCTGATTTTACTATGTAATTTACATTGTGATGCAAGGTAAACATTTACTTTTAATGGAAAATGCTGTACAAGTTGCAGATCACCAAAAATGATGATGATGAGCTATTAAAATCTTTTTCCAACTCTTTTATTTCAGTGATCTTGCCGGTGAACTTCACCGACTATTGCCAACTGTTCCGACATCTCTGCCTTAATGGGCGCTGTATTCCCACTCCTGGGAGCTACCGCTGCGAGTGCAACAAAGGATTCCAGCTGGATGTTAGGGGAGAATGCATTGGTATGTGGTTTTCTGCTGTAAATCACAGAGGGGAATTTTGTTTTAAAGGAAAAAAAATTGTTTTCCACACAATGTAATAACTCAGCGTTCTTAAGTAAAATAACCCCCCTCCAAAAGAAATCACCCAGTAAACAGACTTCCAAGAACTAATTGCTTTCAACTGCAAGCTTATTTTTATAGCAGTTTTGCCTTTAAGACAGTATTTAACAAAGCTTGTACTTACCACAAAAATTATACAGAAGTAAGGATTTCTTCTTTTACTAACCTGTGCCTATAATGTGTTTATTAGTGATTGAAAAGAACCTCTTTAAAATGCTACCAGCTCTTTGAGTATGCAAAGGACCTATTGTAAAAAACAAAAAAGCCAAACACAAACTGCAAAACAACAACCAACCAAACCCAAACAACAAACGACACCAAAAACCCCACCAAAAAAACCCAGACCACAAAAAACCCATCAGCAGTCATGATCTCTGTCTTAGGAAGATTTACAAGTCCTCTTTCAGCTCATCAGGAGTATCTTGTTGGGCTCTTGAGCCCTTTCATATTAGAACTCAGCCAGAACTTGATAATAGGATCAAGGATTAGGTGTCACTTACATGCAAGATTTTGCTTCTGTCAAAATCTATGAGCCCATTAGGGCTGGGAATTAAGGCCTTTACCTCTCACATGTGCAACACCCTGTCTGGTTGAGTGCTCCTTTCTTCCAGCTCCTGCTTAGCCCAGAACATCCGATCCTTTTATTGGGAATTTAGTGGGGTCTCCTTTCAGACTGAAGCGCACTATTTCTCCAGCTACACAACAATAAATAACACTACGGACCTGAATACCTTTCAACCGATGTCTTCATAAAATATATTGTCTGTGTTTTGCAGATGTTGATGAATGCGAGAAGAATCCGTGCATCAGCGGAGACTGTGTGAACACTCAGGGATCCTACATATGCCAGTGTCGTGTAGGATATCAGAGCACGCCAACTAGAACAGAGTGCCGAGGTAAATTACGGTTTTACAGCCATATCTGTACTGTTGTATACATACCAGGAGGGAAAATAGTTTTTAAGCAAAATTTAACAGATGTGTTAAATATGAGGGTTTTTTAAAAAAATAAATCAGCTATGGCAGTAAAAGTGATTAACCCTCCTGAGCGCTCTGTTCACAGACTGGGTGGTGAACAAAGATATTTTGTCTTGTGTTGAAAGTATCTTGGCACCATTTGTGGCTTTGAAGTGGAAGAGACTTTTTTTTTTTCCTTTTTAATTATTGAGACACTTTCTCTTTTGTTTGTTGAAATTCTCAAGAACAATGAAATATCCCTTTTTTGGAGCAACTCTTTACCTATAAAAGACTGTTAAAAGACTAAGAGAGGTGGCAGGAAAGATAAGCCTTCCAGTGAGTAAATACCGAGCGCAGTGCCCGTGTTGGCCCTGCTGCCTGTCAGAGAAAAAAATCAACACAAATTACAGAAATGAAAACTGAAATAAGGCAAGGAAAAGTAATGAAGCACTGGAAGAATCCAAGTGGGGAAGCTGTAGAATCCCCATCATTGGTATTTTGAAGACCAGACTCAACAATAGTCCTGATGGTCTTCATCCTTTCTTCCTATGGGAGTGGAGAACAGGCAGCTCCTCAACGGTTGGCCCTCTCTCAGGGTTCTGTGGCTCCCAGCCCCTCCTGGGCTGGCAATTTGGCTGTAAAGGTGGACACAGTCCTGTACAGTTTAGCCAGAATGAGAGAAGAATGAATGACCACTTTGATATTCCATAAGAAATGAAGCTTCTAAATGAAACAGGATGTTGAATGCTGAGTCCCAGCTTGTCTTCATGTTCTCTGCACTAAGATGAGGGTTTCTTAAGCATGCACTCATTCTGAAGCAGAATTTCTAAAAAAAAAAAAAGGAAGAAAACTATATTAGTGTGTGAGGTTTTTTTATTTTAATTTTTTAATTTTATTTTTAACTTCCCTTTGAGAATCAGAAAGGTATTTGTGGTACAGAAGCTTACTCCAGTCCAGGAGGACACGCAGAGCCAGCGCTGCACTGCATGTTGCTGGGAGTATTGGACCTAAGTGCTGCCAAACAGCCATGTTGTGGAAGCATCTTCATAGCTGAGCTGACTAGTGGTGAAGGAGTGCTGAAGTGGAGGCTCAGCGGTGATGAATTTACTCATGAGTCATTTTTGTCACACGCTTTTAATTTGACTGATTCATTACACAAACACATGGTTGTCAGAAGCCCAGTAGCTTAATGGCATTAAAGTGTGGTCACTTAGCAGTTCCCTTGCAGTCTATGGGAACTGTGCTGGCTTGATAGGCAGTTGAGAAAACGCTACAATGTGCAGAATCTTTGTTTTCTGAAGGAATTTTTATGACCGGTTTAGGGAAAAGAAAAAGGCTAGTGGGGTGCATTTGGCAAAATATGCCTATAGCACTGGTGCCTGCCAAAATCAGCATTTGCTGTAAAATTCCTTCGCATGACTACTTTGTATGTTGAGGTTTTATGTTTTACATACACGAATGTGCCTGTGCTGCTATGCTTTTGCAAATGTATTCCTTACATCCATTCTTGAAGAATGAAGTCTCTGTAATGACCAGATGTTTGTCTGTGCCTTGTTCTGACAGTCCAAGAGAGGGTTTTTTCCTGTATGATGAGTCTGATGGGTGACATTGAGCATCGCAAGTCTGTATTGCAAGCTACTGATTCAACTGGTATTAGAATCGCTTAAAATTCTAGTAGGAGTTTAGCTGAATTAATATGTTAATTGAATGTATAGATGAATAAGGTCACATGATTAGTGATCATAACAAAAAAGGGCTGTTGAATTGCAGAAGAAGGGATGTAAAATGGACCTCAAAAAAAGGTGAAATTTTATGATGATGAGCTATGAATGTGTTGGAGTCAAAGCTCTGATAGTTACGTGCTTACTATAATCTACCTGATATTTCTGAGAGGGGGAGGTCAGCAATTGTGGACATTTCAGGGAGAGGGGAGCTTTGATTTTTGCAAGTTTCTCTGAAGGAGGGGCAGGGAAATCAACAATGAAAGTTCATAATTTGACAATTAGAAATGTAACGGCAACTAGCGGCGGGGCTCTGGTCACTTGCATGTATGTAAAGAAAACCAAGATTCTGTGTTCATTTTTTGCACCATGCTTTAGATAACATCAGGTGCATAAAAATACAAATCCTAACAAACTCTAAAAACTAAAAGGCCGGAGAAATCTTGAGATGCTGTAGCATTTCTGCCTGTCCTAAGGAAGAAAGCTGGCATAGCAGCTGAAACCAGGCTCAGGTGCAACCGTGTGCCGCAAAATTGGGGGGGAAAAGGACCAAGCAGAGAGAAAACTCACTGTTACGTGTTGCTGATGCTGGTTTATCAGTTGAGGGCAGGTTTCTCAAGCCTGCATGCTTTGGCTGAAGTCCAGAGGGCTGCAAGGTGCTGCTGCAGCGAGCTCTGGCTTGAGCAGCTCTTGCCTCTGCGGGCCTGGCTGCTTGATGGCAAACCAGTTCTTTTCAAGGATTTCTTCTCAGCCTCCCAGTACCATGCTGCTAAGAGGCAAATATCGGTTCCCAATTTCAAGGTGCATCAGTTCCCCCTCAGATAGGTGTCTAGAGAGCAGGGGCATTCGGGAGGACGCGCTGTGCTCTGCTTTGCTGCAAGCCCAGCAATGCAGCGCTGCAGGGAGGGCTGGGGAAGGGCACCCCCGGGACACTGGGGGAGACGGTGTGGTTGCACCATAGGCAGGTCTGCACGGGCCGGTTGAGATCGCAGTGAGCACAGTCCCCTGTGTGCAGGAATCTCTGGGAGATGGTCCAGGCCTTGATGGAGAACACTGAGCAATCTGAAAAATGTCTAGACAGTCTGTCTCAGCATCTCCTCTCCCCTCGTTTGGAGGAGAGGGAGAGCTGCCAGCCTCCTATGATATCACTATTCAGGTCCTCCAGAGCACTTGCCAAGCACCTCCTGCAGAGAGAGGGAAATGAGGAGCTGTTTCAAACATAAAATAAGCAGGAGAAATATCTTCTGAGGTGGGAAAGTCTTGAACTTGCCTGTTATCTTACAAAGCAGCAGCAAAAGACAAGCTTCCCCCATCTTTCCTTCACTACTTAGCTATTGTTAAGTTAAACTTCAGTAAAAATATTTTCACGATGAACAAAAATGAAAGAAAAACCCAACCCAACAATTGAAAGGGTCTGATTCTTGTCTGAGCAAGCTGCAGGGTTATGCTCACTGAAATGCTTTCACGGCAACTTGAAATTTCAAGCTGATGAACTTTTTCCACCCCCCATAACGTTTGGTTATGGAAACCAAAATAAATCATTTCTCAGGTGAATATGGTTTCCATGCAGGGTTAAAAACCCAGGGAAGGGGAAATGGGAAAAATTCCTCTGGACTATAACAAAGAAAAAAAACCCAAATGTGATTTTTCTTTTTGGTTGGCTTTCAGACATTGACGAATGTTTACAGAACGGTCGTATCTGTAATAACGGACGGTGCATAAATACAGATGGCAGTTTTCACTGTGTGTGTAATGCTGGCTTCCAAGTGGCAGCTGATGGGAAAAACTGTGAAGGTAAGACTTTTCTGAATTTACTCCGCAATTACAGTCGCAAGAGGTTATTCATGGCGGTGACAAAGAAAAGGATCCCTGGTGGGGGGGAAGGAGCAAGGAATCAAATTGCTAAATACCTTTTGCTGTGTATGGGAGGGCAAGTAAAGTGTCTTTTGCAGCCAGTTGTGGAGCCTTGGCTTGGCAATCCTCAACGGGCTGTCTGTCCAGCAGGAGAAATAGCACATAGCACTATCGCAAAAGGCACTTTCTTTGATGGGAGCGGTAGGGTTTAAAACAGAGCACGAGTCACATGCTGCCTATTTTACTGTGTGTTTAACAGCATGCTTTATGGTATCTTACTAAGTGACTAGCAATGTGTTTTATGTAGATGCAGTCTGGTCTGACCCATAAAAACTGTTTTAAGAAAAATTTGTAAACATAATTGATGTGTTCCTACCTCCCAGACCTTTAGTAAAGGGGGGAAAAAGAAGAATGTTCTTTATCATGCTTCCCAAGGTCCTTGGGAGGGTTCCCAATGATCTATTAATACGTTAAAGGAATTTCAAGCACTGTTCTTAGAAACATTTTTGGCAGAATATTATCTCAGTGATTCAGCTCAAAGACTTAAAGCCAAAATTCCTGGTTGGGATAGATACACGATTTTTTTTTTCAATCATAAATTATTTGAGTCTGACTTAGCCTGTAAGTAAAAAGAAAACACACCATGTCTAGAAGTGTAATTTCTCTCCAAGACAGCTACAATATTAAGGAAAATAGCATGATTCTGAATATATTGTAATGTCATTACGATCCAGTGATTTTATGTGCTAGTAGTGATTCTGTTAATCCTTGGTAGAGACAGACATTTTAAGACTGGTTTTCCTGACTCTTTTTTAGATACAGTTTAGCACTATAAGCTGCTTTTAAAATATCTAATTATGGAACTATATTGACTAAATATATTTGGAAATGAATATATTTTGGAAAAAAAACCCTCAATTCTGATTTCTTCCTTTCCCACCAAATACCATGTGCTTATAGTAATAAGAACCAGGACATCGACAGTCTGGTAAAACATTTTTAATTCCATTGCATATGCTGCCAGAATGTCTGTTGCATTCACTTATGAAACCTTTTCATCTCTGGCGCTGTAATGCATTGAGTTCTGTTCTTAGGAATACATGTGCACACACACTAATCAGTGGAGACCATGGCATTGTGCCATAACTTAATGTAACTACATATAGACCTTTAGATGAAACTGGTAAATAGTGCTGATTTTTTTGGATCTAACATCCAAAAGTGGTTGCGTTTGCACCAGGACAAAATAATGACTAAGATGATCTAAAAGCTTATTCAAATCAAGCACAGAATCCTCTGCGCTTGCCCTTTTTATTTTTGTGTAACTGTGCAGGGTTCAGAATAGTAGTGTCTGGGACCTCTATCTTTTCTCCTCTTGAAATCATTCATCCTATGCCATTAGGTCAGAGGGTGAATAACGCAAGTATGAAGCAAGTATGGAGTTTTCACTCCAAATGCAGATGCCCACTTGTCTCCTTTCAGGTGTCCTTAGTAACGTAAACTTGTGTTTACCATTCCAAATGGGAGGCTGGTTCTAAGCCAGCTTCTATTTACATTGATTGCAAACACTCTTCAACTACATACCTTTCTCACTTTTTTTAGGGTTGTTACCAACTCGCAGTTTTTAAGCTGTCCAGTTTCTCACCTGTTTTTCATTCTCTTTGCTCTTTTTGGATGCATACCTTTATATCTTAATGATTCTTTATGAAAAAATGGAGTCATTGCTTTGACACATCATCTCGGACGGTGCAGTATGTCCCGTTGTATACTTCTGATTATCATATACCTCTGATAACAAATAAAGAACTAGGGCTTATCTTTTGGATATAACCAATTAGAGTTCTTTAACTTAAACATTATGAGCTTTACATCTATTATGTACATTTTCAGATATGGATGAATGCAGCATAAGGAACATGTGCCTCAATGGGATGTGCATCAATGAAGATGGCAGTTTTAAATGCATTTGCAAACCAGGGTTCCAGTTGGCATCTGATGGACGCTATTGCAGAGGTGAGCACAATAAATCACAGGTTCCCAAAGCCTGTGAGTCATGTCCCTCCGGTAGCTTCAGGAATTGTCTGATTTCCTTTCAGTGGTCCTTGGGGACGAGAAATACTGGGCAGAGTTCTCGTCAGATATGCTTTTTTAATCAGCTAGAATGATTTGTCGTTGTGCAAGACCGTACTCGGTCCTCCCCAGTGTTGAGCAACTGCCCTAAGTAGCCAGTGGGAAATACTCTTTGTGCAAGGACTCTGTGGTCTGACCTAGTTAAACTCCAGGATTTTGTCTGTGAGGTCTTCTGCAGTTTGGCTGCGGTATATCTCACTTTTTGTGTTTGACCTTTTGAAGTGTTGTGCCTTTGGCCATCCAAACATCCTGGCTTATTTCCTTTGGGTTTCTCCCATTCCTGCTTGGGATGGTGTTCCCACAGCACCTCCGAGGAGTGCCCAGCACCCTGTGTGACCTGGGTGCAGACATGAGCCCCACAGCAAGCTTGTCTTTTCCATTGGCTGCACTAGCTCAGCAATACCCACTGTGGGAGACACTGCAGCGTTCCGGTTGCTAGTTATGGCACTGGAGTTTCCATTCAGTCCTGTCAGGAACTGGAAGTTTTGTCTGTATAAATCTTCATGTTTCAACAAGTTTTATAGGCACAAAGTAGAAGTCGAAATAAGGAATAAACAAATGCTTGGCCAAGTTACTTAGAGTTTTGCTTTTGAAAAATTTAAAATCTTGGAATCAAGGCAGAAAAAGTGCTTGCTTACACTTCGGCAAATTTCAAAACATGTCACACTGGATTACACAGCAGCATCTTGATGTGGACCAATAACAAAACTAAATGTTTGAGAGTTACTGACGTGAAAGGTGAATTAATTTGGATCCTGTTTCTTCTTGAACACTGTATCAGTCTTAGATCTGAACTGCGTGGTGTCTAAACTTAGATTTTTAGATCCAAACCAGGCCAATAAATTCAATAAAACATCCAAAATTTCTCTCGCATTAGACAACTTTTGCACTGGGTATGCAGGACATTGCTATCCAGCCTTCAGGTGGGAGAATCATGCATTTCTAATGAGAGATGACCCCATTCTTGTTTTGTAATAGGGCTGTTTTGATTGGGAGAATGAATTGTTCTTTAGTCTCTCAAATGAACCAATGTGGAGATCCATGCAAATGTCTCCTTAGCTCAACAGCCACTGGCTGTGTTTGCAGCCTTCACACACTTAGAGCAATCAGCTTTATTTCCATTCTTACCTATTTTCCAAGCGGTAGGTGTGTGTCTGTGCTCTGCCAAAGCTGATTTGTCAGCTGGTGGGTGTGTGGGATGGCAGTGAGACTTGGCCTCAGACCACAGAGTCATTGCTTTGACACATCATCTGGGACGGTGTGGTATGTCCCGTTGTATATTTCTGATTATCATATACCTCTGATAACAAATAAAGAACGAGGGCAGAACCTGGTGCCCATCTGGCCTTGGCACATCAGCCAGTCGTGTTTGCAAAGGCCAGCGGCTGCCGTGTCCGTCGCAGGGATGTGACTCACTGATGCAAGCTCAGCCCAAATGCTTGTCTTGATTTTTGCCTTAAGCATCTTTTTGTTTGGTTGCTTGCTTGGTTTTATTTGTTTGTTCGTTTTGTTTTGGGTTTTTGTTTTGTTTCGTTGGTTTGGTTTTTTTTACAGCAGTCTGTGCACTGAAATACCATCCAAGAAGATGGTATGTAAATTGCTTCAGACTACTGAAAAACCAATGATACTCAACTTCACAGCCTCTGTTACATGTCTCCTGGCTAAACAGGAGTATGGATACAGCCAAAAAGGGGTTTCTGGCCCTAGAGAAACGTTACTTCTGTGCATCAAAGGGAGGATGTTTGAAAATTATCCAAAATTGCAGGCAACTCAACTGATTCCTACTGAAAGTTGGAACAGATCTTACAGTAAAATGAAGGATTTCTCCCACTGCTTTTCAACACTTACAGTAAGCCTTGTGCTCTATGAATGAGCATGCAAACATTCATTATGTGTTAAAATTGCTGTTGGGTTGAAATCAAACCAGATTTTGAGACCTTGACACCCAAATTACACTTTTTCCCAACTTCATATTTCTCTCCTTTCTTCCACTTGCCCAAAGTATCATGAAATAATTCCCAGGAATGTCGTGGCTAAAGAGAGCACGACTTTCTGGTAAATGTCTTTAGACACATGAGTAAAAGTTTGAAAGGTTGATCTTTAATAAGGTCTTTTCCTGTACATTTTAATGTTAATCTGTATTGAGTCCTTTCTGTAGACACCACACGTGCAGGGGAAAGAACTGCTGTCCTACAGAATGGTTGGCCTTCGAAACACTCATTGTTCACACTGCATATCCTGACTTTGTCTGTGAAGGTGAATGCATTGAGACCTTACACAAGTTCAAACTCCAAGCTCATGCTTGCAAATGCTGTCAGTGCTCACGCACGTGGGGAACGTGGGTATGTACCAACTGACATTTCTGCGGCAAATTGGCGACCTGCCTAAACCATTTTGGTACAGAATTGAACACGTGTTCTTGCCAAACTCTTTAGGGGATCAACAAAGGAATATAAGAATTGCAGTGTGCAACGTTGCTCCTGGAAACATCTCATTCGATGCACTCTAAGATGCATTTGGAGCTATGAAGAAGAATTTCTAACCCAAAGTTTGGGATACTGTAAATGATACTTAGTTCCATAAAACTGGAGTTTAAGTATAAGTAAAGGGCATATGCTTGGCTGTCTGGTAAAAAATTCCACTCAGGCCGTATGAAGTAACATGCCAAAAAAGAATGTTACACCATAGTCTTATGTATTCCCTGTAATACAAGACATTCTAAACTTATTCACCATTAGATTCTTTTGCTGATGATTTTTCAGATATACTTCCATCAGGCAGGCAGAGGATTCAACTGTGATTCCTGTTCCATACATTTTCATCTATAGACCAAACGGGAATTCCCCAAATTGAAAGCTACAAGGCAACCAAAAGTGGCAGCTCAGGAGCCTGAGCAAATTTTTCCTGGGTAAAATTAGAGGACTTAATGTACCCAGCTGACACTACTGAGCAAGCTAAGTAGAAAAGGCAAAAACTCATTGGACATGGAGAATGAGCCCACTGTGTGGTTTTCCAGAACCAGGTGGAGGTATTCTGGCAAAAGACAGAAAAATGAGCATTTTTGAAGTTGTCCAAATGGTGATTTTGCCACGGAAGACAACAGAGTCTTGTCAAGGTTAGAAATGGACTTAAGGCCTGCACGTGCAGATGATTTACCGGGTGGAATCTCAGCCCTGGGAAGAGCAGAGGAGTTTTGCCCCATCTTTACTGGAGCCACGTTCTCAGCTGATCGGTGCAATTCTGTGTGACCCACTTCACCTTTCTGTAGAACATCTACAACACTATTTTCAAAGCATTTGTAAGTAAGTCGATGCAAAAGAAAATGGATTGCACATTTCACCTCTCGTTAGCTTACAAAATAGTTTTTAAAATTTACAGGAAAAGGAAACAAAAAGTAACTTTGCCTTTCTGTTTCTATAAGGAACCTTAAGAAAGGAAAGTTGTGGGGTTTGTTTTTGTTTTTAGGAGAGCTTGTATCTATCAAAGGAATACAGTGTTGTCTCACAAAGTAACTGCCTACACTGTTCAATAGTATGGGCGTATTTTGAAGTCCCAACTCTGTTTTTACTTACACTGAGTAAGGGCTAAAAGTAGGAAAAGCGTTTAAGGTTTCTGAAACAGAACAAAAGATTGCAGGATGAAGTAGAAAGGAATCAAGCCTATATACTTAAATATAACTTCTATTTTAAAATGCAGCTTGAAAAAGGAATCTTGGATCATACAAGCCATGTGCTATGCCAAACAACACAAACTAAGTAAAACACAGAGGTGTTTCACTCTCAATTTGCCCTTTTAAGGTCAAAAAAAGGAAGTTGTCACACACACTGTCTCTTGGATATATTATGGAGAGTTGTTACGATGCAATTGTTTTATAAAGGTTGTACATACATCCAAACAATATTCTAAACTCTACTTTTCTTAATCACTTATAAAACAACGGCATGCTCTCTGTCTCTAGAGAATGATCTTACTATTGACAGGATACGCAGCCTTTAGAATTTAGTACTAATTTGACGTCCCTTTGTGATAGTCTAATATTATAAGGCTTCACTCAGTATTTCTTTGCTAAGGGCCTTATTGTTCAACGCACTATTGTTGGGCAAAGGTGGGAGCTTGTGCTCAGGGCTCAAATCATTAACAAGTTCCTGTCAGGGCTGGAGTGCAGTCTGTCCATTTAAAGTTTATAAAATGGGCTGTAATGAGCCTCTGATAGGAAAAGCCGATTGTCATGCAGATCAGCGGAAAGACACGAGGTGGGGCAGGGGCTGCGGACGGGCCGATGGGCGTCCAGAATCTGAACCCACAGCAGGCGGAAGGGAGATTCCTTGATGGCCCCGTGAAGGGACCTCGTGTGGGGGTGAAAGATTCAATTTGCTATCTGGACTCATTTCTTACAGGATAATCTGTTACCACAGAAAGGGGATGTGCTCTTAAACACCGCAGAAGTCCTTTGTCTCAGCAGTCACCATTTCGTCCTTCCTCTGATTGTGTTTTTGCCTGAATGACCTGTAAATCAGAATATCACAGTATCACAGTATGTTCCTCGTGGGAACAAGTTAGGAGAATGTAGCCCCTTTTTGCTTTCCAAGGACTGTGAAATTATTTTGTTCTGTTTATTTCTCCCGAATTGTGCATTTTCTTCCAGAATGAATTAATCGTTATTCTTAATAAAACCTTTACTTGAACTAGTTTCCATTTACACTTGATATTTTTCTATAGGATACATTGAAAATAAGCTGCACAAGTTTCAGCCAGCCATTGAACACTGTGTAATTTAGTTCCTAATAAAGCTCATTCTGTTCTCCAACAGACATTGATGAGTGTGAGACAGCTGGAATATGCATGAACGGGCGCTGTGTGAACACTGATGGCTCTTTCAGATGTGAATGCTTCCCTGGCCTTGCAGTAGGACTGGACGGACGCGTGTGTGTCGGTAAGACAAGCTCCATGTGTGGCGAGTCACAATTAGCCAATGTTAAGGCACTAACGCTAGACGGATGGACAGACCAAGTGTAAATGTAGACTTTACCATTTTTATCATGGATTGGTGGGTGCTAGTTATGGTGGATACTAACAGCTCAGGGATATTTACCGCAGTAGCCCGGTTTGCTCTTCTATCTTTTCCTTTGCATTTAAAGAGAAAAAAAGTGTGTGTCAAATCACAAGGTCAGGTAGACAGTACAGCATAGTGCTGCTGAGTAGCTGAGAATTTGCCCTATTTCTGTCAATGTAAAATTCTTCATTTGTCACTGAGCTTGAAGATGTAATTACTCTTTCCCCTCCATTTAAAGTGGGGTGTATCAATTTTTCCACTTCTGCTGGTTTCTCTACGAGTGAAACACGTTTGAGATCTTTGATTTTCAAATTCAAATGTGTCCGACAGCACTTATGGGCTCGTATTTAAAAACTGAGAAATGTCACCCCAGGACCTGAAAACATCATCATTTTAAACCTTATCACTGCAATATCATTACTGACTTTTTTTTTGTTTTTTCAAAAAAAAAAAGGATTTTTTAAAATGACAGCATATTTTTTGATCTCTTCCTGATGCAAGTTTTTCTTTCCTCCCATTCTGGCTTTTTTCAGGTATAAAACGAAAAGAAAAGCTTTAGGGTCACCTTAGTGGGCCTAATCCAGGGTATTTGTACCAGTGGTGATTTCAGCCTGGATGAAACAGAGACAACTAACAAGGTTGGGAGGGGGAGAATATACTTCTTGTTAAAATCAAACGAGTTCTCTGAGTCTGAGAGTAAAGTAAACAGTGCTGAGGTTTGTTGGATGTTTTGATATATACTTGGTTCTCGCTCCTGGCACTGTTGCTGTCAGGTTACAAGTGAATAATGTCCCTGTCATATGACAGAGACTTTGTCCCTTTTCCCAATGGTGTCTTGCTAGTTCAAGGTAAAGTATTTGTTGTTCCCCTAGTACTTCACTAATGCACGTTAAGCCATTAAATGCAGGAACTCGTTTGTATGTCTGAACGCTTAGGAGCGTGAGGAAAAAGTATTTCCCGTGCTGAGCAGAGCGAGGGTATGGCTGGGTGAAAAGCATAAGGAAATGGTGAAAGATGTTTTGTTTTGACAGCTATTTTACAGTGTTTATCACACCCGAGCTACGTTTAATACTGGTTGTAATTTATGACAGTTGGCTATGGCAGGATGAACAGCGATTTCTTTCCTCAGATACACATATGCGCAGCACATGCTATGGTGGCTACAAGAGAGGACAATGCGTGAGACCGTTAACCGGTGCCGTTACAAAGTCAGAGTGCTGCTGTGCCAGCACTGACTATGCCTTTGGGGAGCCCTGCCAGCCCTGCCCAGCGCAGAATTCAGGTACAGCATATTTACTGGTACATATTCAAGTCTAAGCTTTATGTTGATAAACGATTTTTAGAAAGGTAAAGTAGAGTTTAGTATAAACATTGCACCCTGAATCAGAAGGGTTAAATTGTCATATAACATTTGATATATTTTGAGCAATCTGCTGTTTTGCATGTTGGAAGAGTAAAGGAGAGAATTTTTTAAAGCAACAGTAAATGCCAATATCTGAGTCCAGAGTTGTTACATGCGTTAAACCAGATTTTCAAACAACAAACTCTATTTTGATAGATGTGGATAACAAAAAATACCATTTTGACCTCAAGTTATTAATGGAAACATCTTGAGTAATTCATGTATTCAAATCCTTATGTACACCTGTCAGTCAGATGTTTGCTGCCTGAATTCTAGAGCCTTCAAGGGATCTGGAATTGTTTGTAGACTAAGTAGCTTTTGGATAGTCGATGCAAAAACAAACATGCAGTGAAGCTGTTTGAGAATACCTGTTCATCTGCTGGTTATGATAACAGTGGAAGATGTGTTGCATGTGATTTTCCTTAAAGATGGCTAAATCCATAAATATTTATAATATTTATTATTTTTAGCAGTCTGATTATTTGGGCTGTTATTAAAGTGCAAATATATTGGAAGATGCTGATCTACATGGCAACAATTAATGCTGATCTGACTGTCAGTTTATTCTTTTGATTATTCTGACCTCAAAAGAAGAACTTGAACCCAGCAGTAATTGAGATACGTTGATACTGTTGTGTTTTTTTTTAAAAAGGCTCAGAGATTGTCGATCTGCTCTGAACTCCTGCAGACAGTCCTGCTAAAAGTTAAATATGGGGTAGATTTATAGCAAAACCTTTTCTGGTTCCTGGTCACTTTGAACGTGCACCTTGCACAGGCACTTGGGCAAATGAGTTCTGGAGAATCTTGCTGTGAATATGTTACGGTTCGTTTGTGTAGGAGGGCCAGCGTGAAGTTTATGTCTATTCCTAAATGCCTCAGTTCTGCATGGGAAGCTTTTCCTCATCCATCTTCGTGAGCAGATGCAGAGCCTGAATCTGCTAAAACGTTTCACAGCTTCACAACACTGTGAGGCTATTAATGGTTTTGAATAATTGCAGGGTATGTTATTTCATTTGAATAATTAATTGACATATTATATATGATGATACTGAGAGCAATGAGGTAAGAAAGAATATTCCAGTAAGTACTTTAATATTTTTTCAGCTGAATACCAGGCCCTGTGCAGCAGCGGAACTGGCATGACGGCAGGAGGAAACGGTAAGATCACCTAATGTCATTAAACTATAGCAGCTCTGGCTAAAAGCTTGGATTTGTTAGACATGCCAGTGGGATGACAGCAGGAAAGAATGGGAGGAAGGCTTATTGACATGACACATAAGAATAATTTAGGATTAAATCAGCATTCAGAAAGGAAGAGTGTTCATTCTTTGGAGAACGATGCCATCAGGAGATGCAGGGGGTTATTAGTACATGTGCATCTCTAAATTAAGACCTCAGTTTAATATCCCAGTTCTTATCTACAGTTGCAAGTCTCTTAAATGTCTGTGCTCTAGAGATGGTCAAAATCAGTGTGAAAGGGATGCTTTTTTCTCTTGAGTGTGAATATTTATGTGTGAATTCCCTCATCAGAACTACGTGGAGCAGCTATTGTTAGTGATATTGGAAATCTATAATTTTCTAGTTTGGAGAATTAAGCCCCACAACCCCTCAACAACTGACTCTGTTTTCTTCGTTTTGTTTCTGTTTTTTATCTTTGTGTAGATATTAATGAGTGCTTACTGGATACTGATCTCTGTCCAAATGGAAGGTGTGAGAATCTGCATGGAACATACAAATGTATTTGTAACCCTGGATATGAAGTGGATTCAACTGGGAAAAACTGCATTGGTATAAAACGTCCCATTTTTATTTTTGAAGTTTGATGCTTGTTTTTATCCGCTTTTGCCTTTTTTTTTTTTCTCCCAGTGTTTCATCAGATCCACTACCTGCTTTTCTGATACTTCTGGATGTTTCTGCTGAGCTCTTGTTTTAATTTCAGTGCTTTGCAATGCTCATAAAATCCTCCACTGTGAGGGACCGTTGCCATCAGTGACTTAAATCACTGGCAACCAGGCAATAAATATCCAGTTCAGTTAAGTCTGGTGAACATGTACTCTGCAGTACCAGTGTTTCTGAAAATGAAAAGAATTCAGATCCAACAATTGCAGAGCACCACAGGGGGGGTCTGGGATCACTGCTGTGCTGGGTGCCTCCAAGAGCAGCAGATTTAAGTAAAACTCCCAACTGATCATAAGAAGATAAGCATCCCATGTGCTACAGAAGGCTTACATGCTTTCTCCCAGCTCTTGCTTTGGGGATGATTGCCTTTCAAGTTTCAGACAGGGCTACTGTTTTAACTGTGTTAAGTGTACTGGCCAGACACAGGAGAATTTCCTGTCATTGGAAGCAGCAGCGGAATCTGATGGCACGTGTGGCTCAGGGTAGGGCTGGTTTCCTGTGCTGTAAAAGCGAAAAAAACCTAAAGCCAAATTCTTCATCACAGAGAAGGTGATACAAGTTGTTCTTGCTCCTTAGAGGTGTCCAGTGGGAGCACTGTAGCATGGGATGAAAAGAATTCAAATCAGTAGCAGTCCAGTGTCTTCTCACACATCTTGGATGTTAAATAAGGCATCAGATGCCTACAAACTCCTGTTGCAAATTTTAATTCTGACAATTTTCTTGTTCTATTACATGATCTCATTGAAAGCCCATAACTTAAAACCCTTTAGATCCCTTTCTTCCACTCCTTCATTGGTGCATTGTTCCAAACCTCCTTTGCACAACTCATTAGAAATTTCTTCTGGTTTCCTGTTAAAATTTGTTTGTGACCCTTCTATCACTACTTGATGCTGTACTAACATTATCCTTTGACTTAGCACCCTGTCAGCACTTATCCCCAAAGTATTTATAGAGAATTATCATATCCTTTCTCAAGTTGGTGGGCTAAACTATCCAAATCCGCACTTAAGAGAGCCTTCAGCCTCGTGTTGAGCACGACTGATCTGCCCAGTGGATGCAGCGTTCTGAGGAGGTCTGACTAGTGCCTTGTATAGTGGTGCCAGTAATTCTCCATTGCCCCTAGGAAAAGCCTGCCTAAACTGACTCTAGAGTGCATTAGTCGTTTCTTAAATACATATCATCCTTTGGGATCAAAGTCAGTCTCTAACTGGGAGTTACATCCAGAGTTTCCATAGCCTTCAACTGATGTGTTCTGGTTTATAACATGTTGTTGTTATTGGTCCCTAATTGCGAGGTTTTGAATGCTGGGGATTATATTTAATCCTATTTCTCTCATTCACATAGTCAAGATTAATTTAGTCTTGCATGATTATTGGAATTAACTTCCAGCTTAGTGTTGTCCACAGTTTTTGATCCCATTCAATTTTTATTTCTACATTGCAATGCATTGCAATGATTATTTTATAGGATCCCTGAGAGGCATGGCTAATATCCTCTTTCCATCGTGATTACTCTGCTTTTTAATATACCCTACTGCAATCTCCCCTTCAGCCAGCTCTGGAGCCACCTCAAACTTCTTAAATTCCTTCCTGTTATGTCCAGCTTACATAATAATTTTATTTGGGTTCTGTATTCTCTACTTAAAGGTAAATAGCTTAAGTCATCTGTGATATCCCAGTCTAAACTATCCACTATCTTCTTTTTGAAAAAAAATAAGAGTCGATCTGTCTTTGATAAAATTCATGCTGTAATTCATCCCATTTTCCCATTTGTTTCTTTGGCTTTAATTATCCACGTCCCATTTCAGTGTCTGCCCGTAGCTCATGGCATCCCTTCTCTTCTCTCCATCCATCTGCGCGTTTCCCAGCTGCTCCCCAGCCCACCCTGGTGCAGCCCACGTCCATGCTCCATCACAGCTGTTTCCCATTCTTCCATAATGTTCCACCTGGCCCTCTCTCAATTTTTCTGAACTCCTGTGAAGCTTCCCACACGGTCTGTTTTATTCTGCAAATCTCCCTGCTTTTCGTAGGCCTTTGGCTGTTCCCAGCTGCTGCGCTTGACCCTCGAGTCTTCCTAACTTCTCTCAACACTTTCCGAGGCCTCTCTGATTTAGCCAGTTGTTCCTGTCTGCCCTTGGGGTCTCCTGCTCTTCACCTGCCACCTATGGCCCATTGCCACCTTCTTGCAACTTCTCTCTAATGACCACAGCTCTTCCAATGATTTCCTAAGGGCTCTTGAAATGTAGCGCTAGCATTTCTATTTAAATTTTTCACCTCTGAAGCAAGTGTAGACTCACATTGGCCTTGTTAACCATAACATCTAAGACAGTTCAGAGCCAGCTTGGAAAAAGTGGTGATTAAAAGACCAGGATGACCAGCAAAGCTTTCCAAACCAATCCTCTCCTCATTTCTTGTATGACTGTGGGGCTGCTGTGCATGGAAACAGAGACTGCATAGACCTATTCCACAGTATAAGCAAGATGAAAGTGTGATTCCCAACTTTATTTTGAACCATGGTGTGGCTGTCACAAATGATGGATATGTGTAGAAAGGAAGTACAAGCTCTTATACAAGCAAACCAACCCACTGGAGAATAAAGCTCAGGAAAAAGTCAACAAAAATATATAGAGAAAGTTTTTTATTTTTACCTATTTAAAAAACAAAATTAAAATACTATTTTTTTTTCTCTAGGTAATATTTGTGTGGTTTGAATGAATATCATTATTATTGTTTCCATTGTTTTAATGATAGTTTTCATGAAGAAGGAAGGTGCAGTAAGTAGGATCTTTACTGTTAGTCATTTGGAATGGTCATTTCCATTTGAAATCATTCCAAGCCTGTTGTCTACTAAATGAATCTAGAAATCTTTTTAGTGTCTTTAAAAACCAGTGCAAGTCTTGTGTGAGTATTTTCTCTCTTTTTCTGCTCCCTTTGTCTCCTCTCTCCACATACACAAAATCTAATTAAATGTGGCTGTTGGGAAGCAAATTCTGTCTTGGCTTCTATTTCAGGAATGTTTTCTTTCTTAAAGAGTTCTTGATTTTCATTATAGACATTGATGAATGTGCGCTGAACATGCTGCTTTGTGACAACGGGCAATGCAGAAATACCCCTGGAAGTTTCACCTGCACCTGTCCGAAGGGATTTGTATACACTCCTGACCTAAAGACGTGTGAAGGTAACTGGTAACGCTCCATTTCACCCCAGTTTCATTCATTTGGATTGTTCTCAGATTGTTCCAGGAATACTTTGAACCTTGATAAGGATATAATGTATAGAACTAAAAAAAAAACAAAAACAAATCCAAAAACCAAAAAGAAACCCAACAAACCAAACCAAAAGAAATTATATGGGGAGGAGAAGGAATGAGGAGAGACAAGGCCAAAATGGAATAATGAGATAACCTCATGGAACAGCCTGTATTAGATCTGTAGTAGCACTCTCCACAGTCACTACTAACAGTGGGCCCACACTGTGAGAAGAACCAAGTTTCACACATTTGTTATCTGTGTGGGGGACAGAGCCAGACGGCTCCTAGTTTGGACTCTTTTTGAGCCACAGACAGGACGTGTATCAGATCGTTTAAACAACACAGTCTATCCCCACAAAGCAGAGCAATAGCTGGATATCACTGAAAAATGAGATGCTGCTTCCAAGTTCAGTGTGTTAATGTTCCGATGTTTGGGTCTGTCTTTAGGACACAAGCGCCATTAGTCTGCTGTGAAGAGTTTCATAACACAAAAGCAGAATATCAGGAAAAGTGGTCATGAGGAAAGCTGCTTCCTTGGTTTCCTGAGCTGAAAAAGGCCAGGTGTAATGTTTTTACTGCTTCCCAGCACTAACAGCAGTGTGTTTCTCTTCTAGATATTGATGAGTGTGAATCTAACCCCTGTGTTAATGGGGTGTGCAAAAACACACCAGGCTCTTTTGCTTGTGAATGTTCTCCTGAAAGCACTTTGGATACAACCAGAACCATCTGCATAGGTATTTATTCTTCTGAAGTCTTTACATTTGCTGGTGGAAAATGTCTAGTGACCTACAAATGTTGTATTATAAGCCATGTTTAGAAAATAATTAACTTGTGTAGATAAATTCAGTGGAAAACGTTACAGAAATGATGTTAAGAAAATGTTTGTTTTCACCATTACTGTGTGTACATGAAGTGTGACCAGCACTAGGGAGCCTGGTGTGCTTCCATGGCAAATTTGAAAGATAGATGACATATTTTTTTGGTAACAAGTATAGAAATGCTATGACTACTTCTTCAGGACTATGCTCAGCCACTTAATTCCCCCTGCAAGAGGGACAGACGTGTTCTTGGTAAGCTCTGTGCTCTGGAAAGGCCAGTTTTCTATTGGAGATGGAGCATGCGTAAGCTGTGTGCGGTCCAGAGCAGCTTCAGAGCAGCCCCAGACAATGCTGTGACTCACATACTCTATGGACTCACAATTCCTTCCCTTACCTGTTCTGGAGAGACAGTAGTTTATAGCTGTTGCCTCGTCAGTGAGGAAAACTGCGGAACCATAGCTCTGTCTGATCCTTGGGTATCTCCTGCCACTCCCTATGTGGGAAGATCAGACATCCAGACTGAGGGATCTAATAAATTAATGGAAGAGCTAGAAGGGGTTCATGTCCACCCTGTTCTTCTGCATGTGCCTCTAGTCTGAGTCATAACAAATACAACGACTCAGACCTTGAATGGTGTTGAGATATTCCCTGTTACGGTTAATAAGCATAAACTTGGATTTGCAAGGGCTCTGTGCTGGGAAGGTTTCAGGCTATAGTCCAGCGTAGAGAAGGATAAATTAAAAGCTTTTAAAATAAATACAGATCTAATGTGGTAAGTTATACCGAAAGGCTGATTTTTTTCACGGTTAAATTCAAGCGTGTTTGCGGATACATTGATGTATAATGCTAAACAATCTGCATGACAATACATTGATTTTTTTTTTTATCAAACAGAAACTGTTAAGGGTACCTGTTGGCAGAACATAGTGGATGGAAGGTGTGAAATAAATATCAACGGAGCAACTCTGAAGTCGCAGTGCTGTTCCTCGCTGGGGGCTGCGTGGGGAAGCCCGTGTACGCCGTGTGAACGAGGTAACGCTCTTGGCTTTTCTCAGGAATCTCGAGTTTTTCCTATTCTGAGATCGGTCTGGATTATTGGCATAGAAGTCTGGGCACAGGCTGGACAAATAACGTTTTCTCTTATCAAGGATTCGTTCCTTATTTGGTCTGAAAATGAGAAATCTGAGGCAGCATGTAGCTATAGAAGGTTCGAACTTTGGATTTTATAGTAAACAAGTTTAAATTCTGAAGGGAAGGGACCACACCTACAGTCTGTAACTTGCAGCATTACTTTAGCATGGTTTGTCATAATTAGTGATCGAGAGTTCCTAATGATGTAGCAATAGATACACGTTCCCCAGAGCTCCTAAGAAAATGTTTGCAACAAATGTATCTTTGGTGTGGTAATGGAGGGAGGAGAGGGAGTAGCCCTTGTTACTATACTCTGTAGATTAACTGATGACCTAAAGAATCATAGAGCTGATGGGTTGAGATCTCTACATATTCACTTGATAATTAGACTGAACTGTGGGACGAGCTGGGAACCCAAGGATGAGCTGATGAATGCAGAAATGTGTGTGGGTTGTTATTTCTAGATGCTGAAAGCTGCTCATTTGCTCAAATCTTTAGTTAAATTCCTCCTGTATATCTTAGCAGAATTCATCCTCATCCATCTGTGGTAAATAGGGCTGTAATGTGCTAGGATCAACTTAAATGAATTAATTGATTTGAATGAACCAGGAATCGTAAAACCACTTTTGGATTAGCTAGCTAAAACACATGGGAAGCAAAAGAGGATAATGGCTGGCACTCTGTATAGTTTATGTAGGTGCCCCATGTTATCTCTTTATTATTTCAGCAAATACTGAGATGCTGTCTAAATACTCAGACTTCTCATAGCAATAAACTCCAGACAATATTTCACATGATCAGTTTTGCACAATAAGTTAATAGTGAGTTTTGGACTGTAGCATTCTAAAAGTTCACTTTTGTTTGTTTTACAGACCCAATATGTCAAAAGGGATATTCAAGAATAAGAGGAACATTGTGTGAAGGTATTTATTGTTGCCTTAACATAAATCAGAGCTTGAATGAAGAAATGCCAGTGTTTTAAGTGGTTAATTTAACACAGAGGAACACTATGCCAGATTCCTGCCTCGTGTAGTTCCATTGACTTCATTACAGTTATGTCAGAGATGAATTTGGTTTCAGGTTGTTTAACATTCCTACATATTTACAGTTTATCTCAAAGTACACACTTGCAATTATAGTGTCTATCAGTATAAGAAGATGGTTCTCCTTATTATATATATATTATATATACTGTTAACTGGGTAACCTATTTGGGCAAATTATGCATCTTATATATGTTATGAACCATGGCATTATTGATACGATGGATACAAGCCATGGCTATGCTTTAGAAAAAGAATGTTTAAAGACTATATTTCACATGATAGTGGTTTGTGGTTTTGTTTGTTTGTTTGTTTTTAACCTTGACTTTCTTCCATGTGGCATTATTTGAAATCAGACACATTCCAAAGCATTGTTTCATTGTCTTATTTTAAATAAAAAAAGCATCAGGACACAGTTAAGGTTGAAGATTTAAAAAATGTGTAGCTTTCTGCCTGGTGTGAGAATTGAAGGTCCCACCCTATTTCATCTTTATTTGAATTGATTTGAACCCCTGGCAAAGTGCTGCATATTTCCATAATATGCAGAAGCTCCGAGAGTCTCAAACTGCTGTGGGTCATCCTGACTGACAACATCTGACATGACACTGCGGTTAAAATATTCTTTAAAAATTACTCCCATATGTAGCTTCCATAAAGAAACATTGTTTTTTCCCTTAATAAAAAATAAAATAAAACAAAAAAAAAAAAAAGAGGAACACCCTCACACATATTCTTTGCTTTCCAAATGATGACTGAATATCTTGGCACGTCTGTGCTGCAGACCCACTGTACATAACTTATCTGACCTCAGCAACACTTTCTGGAGTGTGTAAGTGAAAGAAAAGGGGAAAGAAAAAAAAGTGGCCCCACCTATCTGTCTTCACAAGGAAAGTCTTAGAACATTTCAACACTGCTAGGATGGAAAGTTTATCCTTCCAAGATGTAGACATAACTGTTTTCAGCATTTCCTTTACCAGCGCTTTGGAGTACATCTATTACATGCTTTAAACTTGCTCATTTCAGTGGGACCTGGAGAGCCCCAGATTTTTCAGAGCAGTTTCCCCTGCTTTTAGTGTCCTGAAGCTGTATTTGGGTTTCAACCAACGTAAGCATTTTTCAAGACAGGGAAAGATCTCTAGGAAATTTACTGGCGAGTGAGAGACAGGACAAGGAAGTTTAGTTCCCAAAAGGTGATACTCAGTTCTCCCACACGCAGCCAATGTCAAATGAGTAATGGACCTTGTGCAAGCAAACAAACCGAGTTGGCAGCGTCATTCCTCGAGTCTACGGGTGAGCCCTGGAGCTGTCAGCTGGAATACGGCTCACGGGCCATGACCTGTGTTTCAGTGGTTTCTAATAGTCCACTGATTTTACTTTCAGTCAGGGTGGGCCTTTTATTTATAATGTCCCCCCCACGTTCATTCTCCACCCTGCTCCATGTGGTCTGAGAGCTGCAGAATCTCTCCACACCAGGAGTTGTGTGTGGAAGTCCAGCAGGTCCAGCCTACTCGCTTCTTTATTATACATGAGTGTTCAGCTACAGAATATCAGAGTGATTCGTTTCTCATTTCTTGTCCTTATCCCTTCTTGCCTTAAAAATTGCCATCCTTCATCTTCAGCCATATTAATGCTGGTGACTTTTCCTAAAGGCGGTTGTGAAGGACAAAGGGCACTGGTGGGAGGACCCCACACCCAGATTACTAAACGTTATTACTAAACATTTATTTATGATCAGGCCAAGTTAACACAGCTAATCAAGTTATCCTTAACCAAAAGTGCTAAATTTGCCACTTAAATATAGAAATATAATCTTTACTTAATGAAGTCAAACTCTGTGTGGAGTCATAAGGAGTTTGTTTTCATCTATATAAAGTTACTAATTGCTGACAAGGGGCCAGATTTCATAGGGTCAGATTTCAACCAATGTTATAGTTTCCAGACATGCAGACATATGCCTGATAAGACACAAACATCAAAAATACAAACATTTTTTTTAAAGTGTCAAAATAGAGCATAACTTAATCTGGTTGGAATAATGCATAATCTCGTTATGCACTTACCTTTTCCTTTCTTTGCCCATTTGCTTCAAAAATCTGGCCCACAGTGAGTATGAAAATTGATTATGCACTTCCTTTTTTTGTTACTTTTCAGGTTAATTTCAATATGTATGCAAATGGCATATAGCATCATCTATTATTTCTAATCACAGCATTTTTCTGTAATTAATTGGTTCTGGCTGACTTGCATAGGAAATCCTAAATATTTGGAATTTTGTCAGGCCATACAAACTGCTGTGGTTTTACATTTTACCCTAAAAACCAAATATTAGAATGTTTGTATTTTTTTCTGATGTGTTCATGTTTAGCATGCTAGTGATTCCTTTTATTCACATTTTGTTTGGAAATAGATGTAAACGAATGTGAGGTGTTTCCTGGAGTCTGTACCAATGGGCAGTGTGTCAATACCTTGGGATCGTTTGTTTGCCAGTGCCCCAATGGAATGACTTTAGATGCTTCTGGACGAACATGTCTTGGTAGGTATTAATTCCATTTACAGGTCTTCTAGTCAAGAGCAAATCTATGTGGTGAGCAATGTTTGCACTGCATGTTTTCTTACAAGTAAGGCAAATTATTTCTGGCCACATAAGCAATTTTCAAATGGAATCAATCAGGGACATGAACTTGGTTCAACTGGAATATGAACAGATTCCAATGGTAGTAGCTAAAGCCCATCGCCATCTGCAAGCTGTTGAATATCATCGATTTAATTCCTTACAGATCATCTGTGCTCTTAGCACTCTCCACCAGCAGCTCCACTGAAATCACCGAGGTGGAAGAATGGTGGGGAGACCATTGTGGGCCAGGACTTGGTCATCCGGGGAGGGATGTGGTGTTGCTAGCACACCATACACCTTAATGGAGGGAGCAACACAATATCCACCTTTTGTACGCTGTCCATCCAAAGCACCTTGGTCCCTTTGTGATAATAAATTCCCAAGATTTGTCTGAGAACAAGGTGTAGCTCGTAGTAAATAAAAGTTCTTATGTAGTTATGGTAAGCTGGAATACTTAAAATCCTCTCCGATCCAAAATTTACTACAAGCGTTGAGCACCATTTTTCAGAAAGGCATTTTAAGCTTACTCAACTCTTACCTGTGGGGAACTAAACTTTCTCTTTCTCTCTCAACATGTTGTTCAATTGCCCAACAGACATTCGTTTGGAGAGTTGCTACCTGCAGCATGAAGACGAGCAATGCACGGCCCAGATCCCAGGCCGGCACCGCATGGACGCTTGCTGCTGCTCCGTGGGGGCGGCGTGGGGCTTCGACTGCGAGGAGTGTCCTCTGAAGGGATCACCTGAATATGAAGCTCTTTGCCCAAGAGGATCTGGGTTCTCTACAAAGATAGAGATAACTGGCAAACCTTTCTCTAAAGGTATGTGATCCATTTGTGATTTGTTGCCAGAAAATCCTGCTGGCTCTTCCTTTTACTCTGCCCTTGGACAATTCGTGTGAGTTTGAAGATTTCAGTGGCAGTCAGTCACTCCACTCACCTTAAGGCACATTTGTAAATCTGATTAGATTTCATGGAAATGAAAGCCAGAATAAAACACAAGATAATATGATCTGTGTCACAGGCCATTAAATCCATGTAATACTGCAGGTTCGAAATGCTAAATTTGTGTCTCTAGTAGAGAGGTTAAATTGTGCCTGATTTTGCCTCCTGCGTGGCATCTAATGGCACATCTGGCTGATGGAATAGCTTTGAAAAGCTGGCACCTCATAGCGCAGGAACTGGAACAAACTGAGCAGTCAGCTTTGGAGGCAGTGAAACAGCAATCCTTACCTGTACAGGGTGCAACAATTTCACTTCTACTCTGGAGCCAGCAAGGGAGGGTGAATAATTTTGGGAATTTCTTGTGGAACCACTTGGAGAAGTAGAGAAAAAATGTTTCTGGGGGGACAGCTCAAATCAGCAGAATTTAATTTACTGTAAACCAACTCTTGTTTATGACTATTGTTGGTAAACTTCCAGCATTAAATTAAATTCCACACAGTGACACCCTAGCATCATGTGCTGAAAGCCATCTTTCCAGGGTTACCAGTGAGGTTAAGCTGGACGATGTCAGAAGCACAAATGATATTAATATATTTATAAAGAAAGCCAGTTACCCCAAACCTAAAGATTTTGTCTGAAAGGAGGGGAAAATGTATATGAATGACAATTACTGTTGTTAGTTTCAGCCTTAGTTTTACAAACAGTTACTAAGCCATTAATTATCCATAAAGAAAAGTGACATGTGCTTTTACTTATGCTCGTTATATTTTCTGTGACTCATGTAAGTCACATTTTCTTCTCAGAAACCCGAAGACAGAGTGGTTCTTTTGGAAGCACCCTTTGCCCTTGTGGGTTGATCCTCTGGCCGCTGAAATCTTACTGTTGACTTCTGTGAGCTGCAGATCAGATCCTGCAGGAAAAAGGGGAGAGTAACAGCATTTTGTGGCAGAAAGTGCTCTTGAGAGTTGCAGCACAGGCTGTCTCCATTGTCGTTTAGGTGGAAGCCAGTATCAGTTTATGTAGTGTGGTCCAGGATGAGCGCTGAAGTCGGCATTATTCTTCTATGAGCTGTTTTGACATGAAGTGATAACATCATATGTCCTTACTGTTTCATTTTTAGATATCAATGAATGCAAAATGGTCCCCAGTCTTTGTACTCATGGAAAATGCAGAAATACCATCGGTAGTTTTAAGTGTAGATGTGACAGTGGATTTGCCCTGGATTCTGAAGAGAGGAATTGCACAGGTAAATTGCATGGATGTATCTCTCAGAACTTTGGTTTGCAAAGGAAAAACTGGACTCCTCTGAAAATACTGTGAATGTGTTTTGTGTTACAGATATTGATGAATGCCGCATCTCTCCTGACCTTTGTGGCCAAGGCATCTGTGTCAATACTCCTGGAGACTTTGAATGTGAATGTTTTGAAGGCTATGAAAGTGGATTTATGATGATGAAAAACTGCATGGGTATGTTTTTTATAGGCCATAGATGTGCAATAGTATGCTGTGTGCTGCTAGTGTGCTATTCATGGGTTTGGTTTGGTTTTCCAAGGTTTCATTGTGTCTGGGTTTAAGTCTCTCCCATTTTGTGAGTCTTACTAAAGCTCACTTTAACTTGATTTCCACCCCAAATGTGACTTCGCTGCTTTTGCAAGATGCCAAAGCATAAATGAGCAAGTGTCAAGTTGTAGGATGTTCATTTATCCCCACAATCTCCATTTTACTAAGTGGGATATTGTCTTGAACTTTGAAGTTAGAGTAGATGAAAATTTAGAAGCAGCCTTTCTTGATTTATTCATTTAAAAAGAATTGTTTTAACTGCACTGTGGTGTGAGGGATAACTCACTGCACTGTGGTGGGAGGGATAACTCACTGCACTGTGGTGGGAGGGATAACTCACTGCACTGTGGTGGGAGGGATAACTCACTGCACTGTGGTGGGAGGGATAACTCCAGAGCCGATGTAGCGATGGTGCTGTGATGGGTGGCAGATAATGGTGATGGACAGGCTGCCGCCGTGGTGGTGCTGACCCCACACTGATATGAATTCCCTTGTCTCTGCAGACATCGATGAGTGTCAGCGCAATCCCCTTCTCTGCCGAGGTGGCACCTGCATCAACACAGAGGGAAGCTTTCGCTGCGACTGCCCTCCAGGCCATCAGATATCACCAAATATCTCTGCTTGTATAGGTGAGACATGCAGGCAAATTCACTGTTGTGCGCAGCTTTTGATACCGCTCTTGTGCTGCACATGCATTTACAATGTTTGCTTTAGTGTCATTTTAATTCAGACTTCAAACACACTCATTTTCTTTTGCAACAGACATTAATGAATGTGACCTAAGCACCAACCTGTGCCGAAATGGACATTGTGTCAACCTGATTGGAAAGTATCAGTGTGCTTGCAACCCTGGATATCAGTCCACGCCTGACAAGTTGTACTGTGTTGGTAAGGACAAAATCTACAGGGGATCTCTAGTGAATAGAGAAGATAAAACACGAAGAATTGTTTCATTTTTAGTAGTTCTATAAAGGCATTTTAACTGTGATTCAAAAATCTGGTACAGCCTGTCAAAATAGTAGGCAAAAAACTCAAAATGTGCATATCCATTACTTGCCATGAATGAATGAACTTATGGCAGCGTTACAGTTAACTGGGTAATAGCTTATTTTTTCTAGTAAATCAATCATGATGCACAAAATAGCATAGTATTTGAAATAGCCTAAGCCTACAGGCTTCAGTCATTAAAAGGGAATAGCTTGTTAAATCCTGACTCCTATATTTGATTAAAAATTGTCATTCCTGGCAGACCATGGAGTAGAATCATGTGGTTCAATTTAATTTGATATGCAGTTGTCTCAAATGTAGGGCTTTTCCTGTAACTGTTTCCTAAAGCCCCATTTTATAAATGACACTTAGCTTAAATCATGTATTGTGTGCTCGTTTATATGCATACATTTTATTGTGCCATGGAAAAATCCACTGGTTTTATTGTGCATCCTTTTATATGCATTTTATTGTGCCACAGGAGTTCAGGAAGAAGCCACTGGCTTTAATTTTGCCTGGTAGATAATTTTTTCCCTTGATCTTTACAAAAACATTATTACCTTCGTGATACCGGGGTAGCCCAACAGTGGTATTTTTACATGTAGAAAAAGAACTGTATTCCTGTATTTGCAAACACTTGAATGTTCAAGGAGAGTGCAAATATCAGGCGTAGATTCTGGATTGATGCTATTCTGGAAAGGTGGCTCCAAGTATGTCCTTGAAAGGTGCTTTAAAGTAAAAGGTATTGTGGGTTTTAACTGTAGTTTTCTCCTTTTTAGATATCGATGAGTGCAGTATAATGAATGGTGGCTGTGAGAACTTCTGTACCAACTCGGAGGGCAGCTATGAATGTAGCTGTCAACAAGGCTTTGCACTCATGCCAGACCACAGGACATGCACTGGTGAGGGAGATTTTGGGAACATTTCTGCTGGAAGGGTTTATTTCAGTAGTTTAAAAAGGAACGTTCTTTTTAAGGTGAAAGCTATCATAACAAATGCCTTGTAAAAACAAAAACAATACAATTAGTGCATGGAAAGCGAAGTTCTTTTTCTAAAGTAGACATCTCCAGAGTATCAGTATTGGACAACTGCAGACTGTATGACTTTGAAGGGAATCGATTCTTCAGGATTTCAGGAAGTGATTCTGAGTTTGGTAACAAAAAGCTGTAATGTTTTCAGTAGGTGATACATCTTCTCCCTTTAAATATTGTATTAGATCCAAATCCAAAATGTGTTGAAGTCAATGGAAAGAATCATTATAAACATAAGCCAAAATGCTCTTTATGGTTATATTGGAGAGATAATAGACAGAAATGCTAGAAAAGGAGCTGATCACCCTGTTCTGTGGTTGTGTGGGATCTACTCCTAAGCAAGCAAGAAAATTCCTATTTTTAATTCTTTGTTTAGTCAAACGCATGTGTGCTGTACTACTTCAAAACCGAATGACTTTCAGACAAATTGGAATGTGAATAGTGTGAATCTTTCTTAGGAAACAGTCCTCTTGCCCTCTAAATGGGGTTTGTGAGAAAATTTTCAGAGCTCTAACAGCTGAGTGTTCTCCTTTGGGAGTCTGGGAGTCATAATCCCATTAAGTGAATTGTACTGGGTGATTTCCACATAGGTTACTGGAAAGATAATTAGACCCTACTCCTCTCTTACTTCTTGCTGCACAACCACTGGCCGCTGAGGCGTGTGAATGTTTGCCAGCTGTTTGCCAGTTCCATCCAAGAGTCCCTTGAAGAGCATGAGAAATACAACAGGGTTAATCCCTTGGAATAGAATTGCCTTTATAGTTGAACAAATAGGGAGTTTTCTATACTGAATTAATAGAGAAAGCTCACATTTAGAATTTGTAAATATTTATAGACCTCTGACCAGGGTCTCAATTACCCTGAGGCCACTCGCTACCATTCCAAAAGATAGAAGAGCCTTAAAGCGTAGTTACACACAGTTTGCACGCCCATCGCATCGTACACTGTCAGAAAGATGTAAAGTAGCCAGTCTTCAGCAAGCATCAGTTCTAGAAAAGGCATGTTTGTACAGAAACTTGCCCAAACATTGGTGTTTGGGGCACTTTTTCAATGCAAAAATAAAACCAGTTGATCAAAATTGTGCCTCAGCCAAAATCTAAGCCTGAGTGAGAGGATTAGAGGGACACGAGAGGGAAGGGAAGATGGTGGGAGTAGAAGTCTCTGAGCCACTTTTCTGTTTTCATCTTCTTGGCTTGACTGGGGACCTTGGGGCCAAATGACCCCAGTGTGTACTTGGCCAGTCTTGGGGATCTCAAGTCTACTGGTTAGAAACAGTTCTGTGCTTTACTCCTGCTTGCCCTTAATCACTCAAAGACATCTCTAAATCCGAAACCAAAGCGGATTATTTAGAGCACCTTCCTGTCTATTAAACTAAAAAAATTGGAATAGAAAACTATCATCTTGCCCTTCTCCAAATGAAAAAGGCAGGAAGCAATTGCCTTTGCTGTGGGGAGGGGATGGTTTCTTGGTGGTTTTGTCCACACGTTCACTTGACCATAAACATATCTGTAGAAGTTTGTAGTCAGGTCTTATCTGGGTGACGAAAAAAAACTCCATCTGATCTTAGTTGTGAATTTTTGCATATACATATCCAGCCTGGATCTGAAAAATAGCATTTCATTCGTAGGCCAGCCACCAAGAGCTATTAGCTATTCATTTTCATACTATCCTCTAAGAAAGACTTGAATGTGATAGTGAACACATAAAAAGGTTTAAATAGCAGAAACACCAGACACCTTTGGATGTCAAGTCAAATTCCACTCGAGAAAATACCCAGAGATGTGAGGGGTCACCTTCACCACCCTTTAGTATCTAAAAATACTACTTCCTTCCCTTGAATAGACATTAATCACGTCTATAAATATGTGGTGAATATTCAAAATCTGCCAGCTGAAATTTTGCCTCTGCCCAAACTGAGTGAAAAATAAGAGAAAATATGTTTTGTGACATTTTTTCCTCATTGCACTGAGTATCTCCTTTTGCTATGTTAGGTGTTTGTGCATGGTACAAGACTTAGTAGAACTGTGACCTGAGTTTGTGAAACACCTATTTTACATTTTCAGTTTGCTCTCTGTGTGAACATGTCTTTTATCTTTAACATCACACAAAGCTAGAAGCCATTACTGAATATATTTCTTGATAATTGAGCTGGTAAGAATGCTGTTCAGTTCAGTAGCAGGTCAGGTTTGAATTGGTGAGGTTATGCATCAATAATCAGCTCAATTAGGAGAAACAACAGGTTCTTTGTCAGCTGATTTTCCCCCAACTGTGAAATCAGTACAGTGACAGGTTAGTAAATAAAGTTCTTTATTTCTGTCACTATTATCCCCATCTCTAGAGCTTAATTTTGCATGTTAATTCAAATTCCACTCCAAATTAACATTTCCAGGCTAATGTCCATGCCAACATTATTTGCTTGTTAAGATGAACAGGAACTGGTCAGCCTTCTTCCTTGCAGAACTTGTGCATCCACACAAGCACTAGCTGCTGGAAATACAGAAGAATAATGAACATAATATTTTAAGTTAAAGTGAGTCCATTTTCTGCAGCTGCATAATTACTGCAATCCACAATAGACTGGCCTGATAATGAGTTACACCCTTTCTCTTGGAGGGGGTTCCCGAATCTTGTCCTTTTTGTGCTGATTTTTTTCCCATGGTGTCACTCGGCAGAGTTTCTGATTTTTGCTCTCACTGGTCTCTGTTGGTGCTGACACAGGGAGATTCTGGGGATTTTTACAAGAAACACTAATATAACCCCAGGGACTCTGAAAGATTCCAGATCTTAGCATGGCTGCATTAATATAATAAAGCGTCTGCTTCTGCAGCTTGGCCCCAGTCAATGATGGCCAATTTCATTAATTGAGAAAACAACTTAACATGTTAAAGAATGTAACTATAGGGGCTGGCCTGGCCAGTCAGCTGAAACGCTGAAAAAACCCATAAAATCGCTTAGCGTAATAAATGTACGTAGTGTAATTATTCCCGTCCTGAGTCCGACTCTGTGTTTCCAGGTTGTCACCACCCATGAGACCTGTAGAGATATTCTGCATGTGCAATGGCTTTTTTAAGCTCGGTAAAGTCTGGTGTTTTTGTCACTGAATTTGACTTCAGAGCTTCCATTGATTTCAACCGTGATGGATTGTATCCAAGAATCTCCAGTTGTATGTGGCCCTGTGGTGTGATAAAGGTTCTGTGTATTTGTTTCATGTCAATGACTTTTCTACCTACAAAGTTGGTTCCTGTTCCCTTGGGAGTCAGACAGGAATATTTGCCTCTGACTTCAGCTGGAGACAAAGAGGTTCCACATCAGGACAATGTACAGTTTAGTTATTTGCAAGGATTCAATCTTCATCATGTTTACCAAGGCATTAAAATGCTTTGCTTGCCATGATTATGGTGAGTTGCATTCCATAAAGGTAGCATATTTTAATGTAATTTTTCCCTGTAGACATCGATGAGTGTGAAGACAATCCTAACATCTGTGATGGAGGCCAGTGCACAAACATCCCAGGAGAATACAGGTGTCTTTGCTATGATGGATTCATGGCATCTGAAGACATGAAGACTTGCATAGGTGAGTGAAAGTACATATTTTCCAATCTGCATTAACTAGGGAAAAATGGTTTATTAAGGCATTAGTGTTAGTAAGCGAACCGGTTTTACAAAATGTTCCTGGAAGGATGAATCAGTTTTGTAAACTGTCCCTGAGAGGATGTTCAAGCATATCGTGTTCAAGTATACTTTATCTTAACAACCTAGCTTTTATCTTAGCCTAAATACGTATAGAGTGAGGACACTGCACATGATCAAAATAGTTCCAAGATGTAGCAATCGATGTTGTAATCAATATTGAGTAACCGTTACGTATCTTAATGAATATATGAATATGTATGTGAATGGACTGTATAAATACTGTGTAACTTAAACTGACCAGCAAAGCTTTGGGTGCGAACCCCTGGTTTCCCAGCGCTGAAATAAAGCACCGCATATAACTACGCCCGTGGTTATGTGTCCTGATTGCTAACATTAGTACTTCCAAGTAGACAGACAACAACATTTAAAGAGTATTGATTTTACACCCTAATTTTGGCCACCTGGCCATAGGACAAGCCCCATTACACAAGCTATGTTTATCAAATGCAGATGTAATCTCTGTATATCACTGTAGATTGGGATGCAAACATGAAGATCTATAGCATCATATCTTTGCATCCTCTTCCAGTGAGTTTTTTGAGCAGCTCAGATGAGAGTGCTCGTGGAAAGGAACTGCTGGTGGGTGACACCACAGAGAGTTTGTAGAAAGATAAATCACTAGTGCTGGTTTAAACTTGTCTCTGAGACAAAACCATGTGCAAGTGCTGTACCTTGGTAGAACAGTCGTGAAACAATGTATTTCCAAAACCAAATTTTCACGTTTAAATTAAAAATCTGGAGTGTATTTGAGGAGAAACGTTTGTACAAAACTAGATAACATATGTAGGCATGTGTGAATGTATGTACAAACACACACATACGTATACATTGAAAGCATCAGTAAATAGTCATTCCTTGGATAATGTGCTGAATCTTACTCTCTGTCTTTAAGGAAAGTTGGAATTAAAGGTATGTTAATACAGATACGGTAATATAGCAGTGTTAAACCAGATCTCAAAATGTACGCTAGCTCAGGAATAGCTAATCTGAGCAGTTTTCTCTTTGCATGTGTAGGCCCAGTTTTGCATCAAAACATCATAACTCGAGAGATTTTCCCAGTTACTTTCTAAGAATTTTATTGAATAAATCTTATTTTTTTTTAGATGTTAATGAGTGTGATCTGCATCCAAACATCTGTCTGAGTGGAACCTGTGAGAATACAAAAGGCTCTTTTATCTGTCATTGTGATATGGGATATTCAGGCAAGAAAGGCTCAACTGGTTGCACGGGTATGTTTTAAGGTTCAATTCTTCACTTTTAGTTAAACTTCCGAGTCTGCCTGCCCTCTTCTCTAGTGTTCGAAACCTCCTCTCACTGTGATTCTTTTCACTTATTTGTGCTAAATATTGTGTCTCTTGTGTTCTGCTCAAGTTTGGTGGCACAGCGTTCAGCTTGATGCTGCTTCTGCTGAAACGAGTGACAAAATGTCCACTGGGAACAAAATTTGGCTTATTACTGCATGGCTGTTAGTCTAAGAGAACAGAAAATGCCCTTACTTGTAACGTGATGGACTCCTGAGGACCTCAGTGCCTTTGGATTAGATAATTGTGTACTGTGCATCCAAATAAACAGGTATCTGTCCCAGGCATTATTTTGGCAAACATAGACGGCTTGAAATACGTCCTAAAATAATTCTTCAGTTCTTACAAAGTGACAACAATACAGCTACTCAACTACATTATATCAGCAAAATCAAAATTTGCATTATTTTGTGTATTGCCAACAAACAGAAAGGAGATTCAAATATACAGGCTTTGAGGGCATGATATTAATAATCCTAGTGCTCGTGTCTCAAGCCAAGGTGTGGAGAGTCTTAGGCTTTGCCCAAATATAAATGCAAACATATGTTTAATATAATTTTTAATGTCGACTTAGTGTAAACACATTTCTGGCAATGTCTTTGAGACAAACTTTTATTCTTAGTCTGCCCTTATGGTATAGAGTTAATAATATACTTCTGGAAGTGACCTGAATATATGAAGCTGTATTTTTTTACAGCTTGCATAGAACAATCTGAGAGCTGGAGTTGTACTTTGCGTATTGGACCATGGACGAATAGTTGTGCATTAGTAACAGCTGCCTTTGACTTACATATGAACTGATCTGAATCCAAGAAATCCCTAATTGTACCCCGTAGACCAACAGTTCAATGTTCTTTGTTTCTGTGCTAAATTATATGAAGATCTTCAGTGCTCTAGACCTGAAAAACCCTCGTGCTGATCAGTTACACATGGTGCAGCGATCACTCCCAGCGTAATGAGGGCTGGTCAGGAGCAGTCAGGGAAGATGAAACAAAACTGATGACACAAAACTGGGAGGAGTGGCTGACACGCCAGAGGCTGTGCTGCCATCCAAAGACCTGGACAGGCTGCAGAGTTGGGCAGGGAAATATTTGATGAAATATAACAAGGGCAAGTATAGAGTCTTGGATCTGGGTAGGAACAACCCCAGGTTCCAGTATAAGTTGGGGAATGACCTGTTAGTGAGCAGTGTAGGGGAAAGGGACCTGGGGGTCCTGGGGACAGCAGGGTGACCATGAGCCAGCACTGGGCCCTTGTGGCCAGGAAGGCCAATGGTACCTGGGGTGGGTTAGAAGGGGGTGGTCAGTAGGTCAGAGAGGTTCTCCTGCCCCTCTGCTCTGCCCTGGGGAGACCACACCTGGAATCTTGTGTCCAGTTGTGGCCCCTCAGTTCCAGCAGGACAGGGAACTGCTGGAGAGAGTCCAGCGCAGCCACCAAGATGCTGCAGGGAGTGGAGCATCTCCCGTGTGAGGAAAGGCTGAGGGAGCTGGGGCTCTGGAGCTGGACAAGAGGACACTGAGGGGGGACTCATTCGTGCGGATCAATATGGAAAGGGGGAGTGTCAGGAGGATGGAGCCAGGCTCTTCTTGGTCACAACCAATGGTAGGACAAGGGATAATGGGTTCAAACTGGAACACAGGAGGTTCCACTTAAATATGAGAAGAAACTTCTTCCCGGTGAGGGTGGCAGAGCCTGGCCCAGGCTGCCCAGGGGGGTTGTGGAGTCTCCTTCTGTGCAGACATTCCAACCCGCCTGGACACCTTCCTGTGTAACCTCATCTGGGTGTTCCTGCTCCATGGGGGGATTGCACTGGATGAGCTTTCCAGGGCCCTTCCAACCCCTGACATTCTGGGATTCTGTGAAACAACCAGCGGAAGGCAAAAGACAGAGAAAGGTCATGGAGGCAGGGGAGGAATCTGAGGTATGCCTTCTGGGCAAGTGCCTGGAAATAGCCACCATTTTGGCATCATGTGACACAGGGTAATGGCAAATGTCCCAAGCAATACATTTTGTTAATAGAGATGCAGGGAAATCCCTCCCTCCTGGTCCGGCCAAGTCCAGCCCTTTGGATGGACACTGTCTGCCATGTGGGCTCTTCCCACTGCCTCGCACATCTTTCCTGTTCCCTTAGCCCGTCCTCTGCTGCTTTGGACTGTGCGCCCGTGTCCCAGGGAGGGTGACGCTCACCAGGAAAAGCACCAGGACGCCTTAATTACAACAGATGCTGTTGAGGAGCTCAGCAATTTGAAAGAGGACAGTGGTCTTAGAAAAAAAAAAACACGTTAAGTATCAATTATGCTGATACAGCTGAGATGGGATGGTAATCAAGATTTAAATAAGAAAAGGGAGGAAGCAGAGCAGGAGCTTTCTAGGTTGGTTTAATGCTGAAGAAACTGTGTGGATATCTGTCCTGTTGTGACCACAGGGTGCAGATTCTCACATCCTGGTTTTTAAAAAGTCTGATTTACTGGTGGAAGCCTTTGGATTTCCCACCTCATGTTTGCACAGTTTTAGAGGAGAGTTGAAGTTCCCAGGCTCGGGTACTGTAGACCATGAGAGTATCCATCAGGGCTTCTTCTGGAGGGACCTTGCCAATAGCACCTTCAAGTCAGGATTCAGCTCTTGTCTTAGAGACAGATCAAAAGCATCTACAGTTTTTAGGAACTCCCATGCAAAAAAATTAGAAAAATGTGTACAATGCTTTGAATGGGAGGTTCTCTGTTTCATGAGAACAACTAAATAACGTCCTCTGGGTTCCATTAAAATTTGTCTAAATATTTCAGTTCCCTTGTCATTACTGATTGTTTCCATTTTAACAAATAAACATGTTTTTTTTCTCTAATCATTTAACGGTATTCGGAATCCACCCACTGACTTACATTCCCATCCCACACAGATGTTAGTTCCCCCTCTCCTTGGTTCTCAGTAAGAATGTGGACAGAGTTTAGTAGCAAAAATATAATTAAAAAAAAATGCAAACATATACATTGCAGATGCAGGTTTCCTAGGCAGAGTGCAATGAATGGTTTAATTTCAATTCACAAGGCAAATTGTGGCAAGACAGAGCAGTTCATTTTAGATTCTTCTAGGCAGGCAATGGTATGTAGCCACTAGAGAGAAGATTGCACATTTTCCCCTGTCCCAGTTCCAGCTTGCCTAGCTTTATGACAGATCTCTTGTCTCAGCATTTTCTGGCAATAAAGTATACATGTCCTTGTGCAGAGACGAAATCCTGTATTGGCACTTGCATTTGTATTTCGTGATACATCACCACTCTGGAGCGCTGCCTGTAAATTTGCAATATTTCACTGTTGATGTAGAGCCATAGATTTACTCGCTCTGATATTTTCACAGAGGAACAAGTTCTTCTCTGACTCTCTTCCATCCATCCTTGGCAGCTGGGGCTGTGTGGACAAGACCTCCCGTTGGCTCCTGGTAGAGCTGCGCTTGCAGGGGCGTAGGGCACTGCTAATGATGTTCAGCCTTGGTGTGGGGTGAGGTTAGAGAGCTGCTCTTGAGCATTACTTGCTATCACCCAGTAATGATGATGCTAGTGGATAGAGTGCATACTGCATACTTGCATGACTGGCAATAAGTTATCAAGAGAAGGATGCCTGATATGCTGAAAAAAAGAGGTGAGCCCTGTCATTTGCCCTCAGAAATAGGTCCATAATGGTTTGTGACTTGTACAACGTGCTTGCCTCTCTTCCCTGCCTTTGGCCTCTGGCCATTAATAATACATTGTGGTTCAGTTTTGATGGCAAAAGAGAGTTCTGGTATCATTGAAACAAATACATTTCCCCTTATGAATCTGGGAGCTGGCTGTGTCAGGCCAAATACCAGAAGATAATAATATTAAGATGCTGGCCACCAAATGGGGGTATTACAGAAGGAGTATACTGTGAGTAGGCGTCTGTCCAGCAATAACATGCTGCGCCCCAGGCTGATGATGTAAGGATGGATAACAGGCAAGAACCAAGCTGCCCCATGTGAAACTCCAAAGGTGCAGAGTGCTCAATAAAACCCCAAAGATAAAACAATCTTACAGGTATAGAGATGAGAATAGGGGAATTTTCCGTATATTTTTCTACTTGTGTAAGTGCTAAGTTGAAATTCAGTCCACTGCCCCTGGAAAGCATGCCCTGTTACCTGCCTGGTGGCATGGGCAGTGACCCAGGAGGACATGCCTTGTGACGTCCACCAGACGACTGACCCTGTGGGAATTGGGCCCAAGCTTGAAATACCGGTGAAACGTCAGTGCGATAAAACGCACAGATATGCAGAGAGCGCCGAAACAATTAAAGCGCCAGAAAATGCTTAAGTGATTTGCATAATTTCTGACAAACAGTATTGACTTATAGGTGGAGACTGAACTAGGAATTCTCATAGACTATTGAAACCACAATGAAACCTAACAGAAAGCGTAAATGGCACACAGTATCTTGAGGATTGCACGTCCTGTGATGAATGTGTGAGGTTTTGTGGTTACTGTTTACCCTCATTCTGTTCAAACGCAGGGGAATGACTTGGGTGTTTCCAGAGTATAGGTGACAATACAGTGACTTATCCCCATGCTCCTCTCTGGCCGAGTTGAATGATCGGCTTCCAGACTGCACAGAAATGTGCTGTGCACATACTGGCTAGTCATTTCTTTCCTTTGGTTGCCACATTGTAAGCATAGCGCCAACACAACAGGTAAATATGACGCGTCTTTTTGCTGCATATCCACAGCCCTAAACATTTGTGCCTCTGTGATTAATGGGAGAGATGCTTTATTAATTGCCAAAGGCTTGAGAGAAAAAATATTTGTGCAGAGAAGAGAACTGAAGGAGCCAACAAAGCAGGGTGACTGACAGTTTTTTTCCCGAGAGTACTCGGGATTGTTATGATGTCAGATCTGCATATTATTTCTCATGCGTATTCTCATCTGTTGTAGGCAGACAACTCCCTTAGTATTAATGGGAGTTGTGCAATTACGAAGCTGAGAACATGTGTGCAGCAGGACTGGGGCACAGTGGGACTGGCTGAGGATGCAGTGTCAGTCTTGGATTGGAATGTCTTTATTTTCCTTGGCTTGTCACGGCCTCGTACTGGAGGCAGGAGGAGAAGGTCGATATAAATCAGTGACTCACCCCTTTACTCTTCAGTGAAAATCCCCCTGAAGTCAGTGGGAATGGGCCATCACTGTGTGAGACCCCGACTTGAGCAGTGTCCTCCTGTGTGCTCTTCGGGTCACGACACCTTTACTCAGCCTGAGTAATGCCTTTCTCTTCAAACAATTATATGAAAATAGTGGGAGTATTTGAAGACTGTAGTACTGTTTGTACTGCCATGCAGACAGCACAATCTGCAATCTTGCTCTTATTATTTATATTGAGTTAATTTTTCCCCTACAGAGCTCAACTTCTCCTTTTTGTTTCGTTCTGTGAAGCCATAATTCAATACTTATGGCAACATAAATCCAGATTAAGCTCCAGTATAAGCAGACATAAATTCCATTGATTTCACTGCCCCATTTACACAGGACCGTGTTTGGTCTGAGATCTCTTTTGCCTTGGAAATAATTGCAATGCAATAAATTCAGGCTTATGACTCAGCTGTGCAATGAAAGAAGAGAATAGGGATTATAGCAAACCAACATGAGTTAAATGCAGATAGCTTTGAAAATAAGTAAAACGTGTGATGAAGCCAGTGATGGTATTTTATACGCCTCAATCAGCTTTCATTTAAGTATCTGAAAACCTTTCCATACGTCAATGAAATAAGCTCTGCAGTGTCCCCTGTTAAGGTAGATGGTAGAAAAGATATTTTGCATTCCCTATTTGATCTTTACTCTAGCGAAAAGCATTGAAATCTATTGAATTTTTTTCCTGTAAAAAAAAGCTGAAAAGGATTTGGGGATTTTGTTCAAAGCGAGTGGAATGGCATTGCAGTGCATGATCTCTCAGAAAGTTGATCCCATTCTAAATACCCGCATTTGGGTACAGATTTGTGCTCCCAACTTTCAGCCCTTGGGATTCCAGGCTTCTTAGTGTGTGTGTGTGTCAAACAGCTGCTGGAGGAGCAAGTGTCCAGTATCGCGGTGCTGCTGAGAGATGCCAACGCGTCGGCGGGTCAGCGCGGCACACGATGGAGCCCACAGCCACTTTATGTCGAGCTGAAAATTTGCTTTAGATTGCCTTAAATTTGAGCCTGAGCATGACTTCATTGCAGTGTGGCTGTTGCATGCAAGTTTCTGTTTGTGTTTGCTGGTGGTTTAAAAAAACTCTTGGCAGAAGCATCTCCAGTGATGATGTTTCTTGTGTTGTTTTGCTGTGCTCGGCAGGGTATAAGGAAGCGTGTTGTTTTTTTGTATGTTCTAAAGTACCAAATAATCAAATACAGCGCAATTTTAATGTTAGCAGTGGTTTAACGGTTTGGATTTTAAAATCATGTAAAGGTTAAAATATAGAGTGTTTGCCCGAGTTTTTTTATGTCAATATATACTGTAGCTGACCTCTCCAAATTCCGCCGAGTCTTTCCCTTCTGTCCAAGCCAAAATGAGTTGTTTTTTCTGACCACCCTTAAGATATTTGACAGACACTAGTTTCCTGTTTAGGGTGATGTTATCTCTATATGAGCTTTTGCACATGCTAAAGACAAATATACTTTGAGATTATCTGCTCCTGACCTTTTTTTTCAGTTTTAAAAAGTAAGTGTCCCCATTTGCATGTTTTCAGGCTTGTTGGTACAGTCAACATTCATTAATATTAGATTCCTCTCCAGCTGCTAGATTTAGATCTATATCTGGACTTTAGCATTCAGATTGTGGGAATACTCATGGCTGGGGTTTTGATTCAGAACAATGCGTCATTTAGAGAGAAACCCAGAACAGCGAGATTGGAGGCAGTTCCACTACACAGACTTAAAGAAAACAAGAACAAACCCAACAACAACAACAACAACAAAACACCCCCCCAAACAAACAAACCACCAACCAACCAACAAAACCCCAAACCAACGAGTGCTATCTCTGGACTTGAGTATTTAATTGTAGGGTGACAAACATAAGTTGTCTGCTTCTCAGAGTTACATGTAGCCCTTGTGAAAAGGCAAACCACATGTACAGGGCATAGAGGAAGGACACAGAGCCCTTTGTCTAAAGAAGAGTGAGTAGAAAAACCTAAGAATGGGTTATGAAGAAAACGATTAAGATGGTACGTGGACACTTCCCCACTGGCGCCACTCTCTTGCCCTTTTTGAAAAGCTCATTGGTTTTAGAGACAACGGTTGGGAAACTGAGGGCTGGTTTGAGGGCTGAGAACCCCGAAGGTTGATGCTTTTTCTTAAACATCTTCTCGAGATGGGTCTGAGCTGAATTTGTGTGTGTGGAATCACGCAGAGTTTGTGGGCTCTTTTCCCCTCCCATCCGCTATTGTACAGAATGAATTATTTGGTTACCACGACAGCAAAGGCACCTGTGCAGGCTGAACAAGTCGATATAAATATTAAACAGCTTGATTTGAATTCTAGATAATTTACATCCCACATGGAAGTAAAGCACAGTTAGAGAGAGCTTGGTTACACAAAGCACTATAAAATCCGTACCTCGGATGTGTAAGAAAATTCCTGCCAGTTTTGTTTTAGTTACCAGTAGTAATTTCTGAAAACTTTGCCTGTGAGTTTATACATTCTCCAAGTACTTACGTGGGGCATTAATTTTGTTTTATGACAAGGAAGAATGGAGGTTGGTTCGTTTTATTTCTGTCTATATACTTTGACACTGCCAGAGAATGCCCAAGAATGAAAATAAGGTGAAAATAGCAAGTACTGAAGTAGAATGTGCTGGCATAAACGCATATGTTGAAGATTGGATGACTTGCTGCCTGGTGTCTCCAAGGATGCTGACTTTTTTCCACTGTGTTAGGTTTCCTGAGTTCTTAATAAAGTGCGTGCTTGGGAACCTTTGTGTCCATCAGCTATCACGTCAGATACAGTGATACAGCTCATCCTCCACCTCCCACGCAGTCTCTGGCAAAGCAGAACCCGTTGTCAGGGTAGCACAGGTCGCACTGGTCTTCATACCAGCTCTTAGTCATCAAATTGGATCTGCAACCTGTTGTAAAGCTGCTTGACAAACATATATCCCAGGATGCTGACCACTTGCAGTCTTAGTCTCTACAGACGCTAGTCCTCTTCTCCCCAAGGGCCTGCGCTCTTTCTGAGTGCAACAGTTGGAAAAAGAAGGAACTGGGGTGAGCTGCAGAAGCACAGCTTTGTGTGCCTATCAGAAAGAGAGACAGTCGGGCAGCACGTCTGAAATATGCTACATGCTTCTTTGCTTTCCTTTGTCGTGATTTTACTTCTCTTCTGCTTCATTTTGAAATGTCGCTTGATAAAGAAATGCGGGTTTGCTTTCATGTTCACATTGTCTTTCTTGAGAAATTCCAGTGTCACTTGTCTGGGTATGAGAAAGTTTGATCCATGAGCTCTTCAAACATCTCTGTGTTTTTGCAGATATCAATGAGTGTGAGATTGGAGCCCATAACTGCGACCGGCACGCCGAATGTATCAACACGGCAGGAAGTTTCAAATGTAGCTGCAGAACAGGCTGGATTGGAGATGGTATCAAGTGCACAGGTGAGGGTCATATGCATTTCTGTTTATTTGTAAAATCAGACCAAATCTGGGTGATATGTGTGGGTTTTATTGTGGAAGATTATTTAAAATAGAGCTTCTGTGCACCATACACTATTTATATTCATGGTGCGTTTTTTTAACTATTTTTTTCTATTTTTTTTTCTTTTTTTTCTTATTTTAAAGATCTGGATGAGTGCTCCAATGGAACCCACAAGTGTAGCCCACATGCTGACTGCAAGAACACGATGGGCTCTTACCGCTGCCTGTGTAAAGAAGGTTATACTGGGGATGGCTTCACTTGCACAGGTGAGCGACAGTGCTGGGTGACCTCCTGTGGTCCTTTACAACCTAAGCTGCAAATCAAGACAATTAAGTCAAACAGTGCTCCCTGAAAATAAAACAAACAGTTTCAGAACAAATATGAGGCCTTGGTACTTATTTTAAAAATGTTCTTTAAGCTTTAATGATCATTTGCTGCTACCCTTATCTACAGTCGTGCTGAATAAAGCTATAGCCAAATGGAAAGTTAAATGTATTCACGAGGTGTTCATGTCTACGTCTATGATTCAATACACAAAACCAGCTTTTAAACATTTGAAATTATTCTCTATTATGTCATCTTCCATTGCCTTCTACTTCACCTAAGTTGCCGTAGCTTGAAAGCAATACTGTGTATTATACTTAGTCTAAAGCAGTCACTTTTTCCACTTGAAAAAATGCAACTTTTCATTGAGCTTTTCTTGTTTGTTGGAGTGAGTGGCAAAGTTATCAAAAAAATGCTTGATCAGATAGCTTGTCTAGTTAGTAAACCCGTCCATTGGCTACCCACCTTGGTATTTAAATGATGGGGCACATGCATTAAAATTGCTTCATAAAATTGGCTAAAAACCTTTGTTCTTTCCACAAGTGGATGCTGTCTGTCCCCTTCACTGCATCGTCCCGCGAGATGCTGTGAGGACGCAGTGCTGACATGTAGAATGATGGAAGTAGCTGCTTCTGAAACCTCATTTTATAAACTGTAAATGTGATTATAAAACACTGCTAGAGAGATGTTTCCCACCCACACTTCAGTCTTGTGCTTTGGAGAACACATTAACTCATGTAAGCTTAGTCACCAGGAGCCCTGCCATTGCACTAAGGGCTTCAGTGTTGCTGCTGATGCTACATGGAGGGGGTGACCCTGTTGGAAGTAAAGCCGTGTGACAAACAACTGGTACGCCGGCTGTTCAGCTGGTGCGAATCAACAGCGCTCTATCAACTCCAGCAGGTTTTTACGGCATCGGAGAATCTGGCTCAGCAGCTTTAAGGCTGAATTTGAATCATTCCAAATTATAAATGGACCCTGGGATTCTGTTTAATTCTCTCCATATAATTTACTCTTGAATCTGATTCAGCTTCCTTAGTGGCCTTCATAACACAGTGCTTTTTCTTAATTTCCCATATGGTGATTTCCAGGAGGCTGTAAACTACATTTTTCAAATGGAGCACTTAGGGAGTTTCTGCATTTGGTAGAATTTTGGTGTTTTGTTTTAAATTTTGATGCTTTATTATTCACGGGTTCAGGAGGTGGCTGGGACTCAGACTAGGGCCCGCAAGCCCTCTGCAAGCCCTCTGCCAAAGCAGCGCTCACTCTGGTCGGTGCTGCCTTTGGTTTGCCAGCCGTGGGCTTTCACAAGCTCCCACTGCCAGCCAGACTCTGTTGCAAGAAGGAGGGTGTTTTTGTGCCATAGAAAACTTCAGCTGGAGAATAAGGGCCACAATCTATCTGCAGGGCAGCGTAGTCCAGTACAAGGCTGTTTTTCTCATCAGCTGTTAATAGCTTGATCAACACTAAACTGCAAGTTAATATTTTCACCTCAGTGCCACTTTTTGCCAGTGTTCCGTATGTTTGGCTGGAGACTGCCTATTACCAGATGTTTGCTCATTGCACAGTAAACCTCTTTTTTCAATTGCTGCCTCTAGGCTTTGCTGTAATAGAAACAATAACTATAATAAAATTCACGTGCTCATTCTGAGTCTAAATTTGACCCTGCGTACTGCATCCAGTTGTTATTCACTGTAGTTACTTTAGGAGTCCGTACCTTTTTCTGACTTCCCTTTTGATTAGAAGCTGTATTTTCAATGTGTAGGAAATACACTGAGCTGTTATATGTAATAGCCTCTGCACATATCTAGATTGCAGTTTATTCAGCAAGTGTCCGGGGCTAATAAAATAATTAAAATCCTTAGAACACTGCGTGCTTCAGCTGAAACAAATGTTAGTGAGAAAACCGTGTTTACAGCAAACCTGCAATTTCTCTTCCTTTTACAGACCTCGATGAATGCTCAGAAAACTTGAATCTCTGTGAAAACGGTCAGTGCCTCAATGCCCCTGGAGGGTATCGCTGTGAATGTGATATGGGATTTTTGCCAAGTCCAGATGGGAAAGCGTGTGAAGGTAATTCTCCGTAAGCTTTAAACAGCACTCAGCAAATTCTGCCTCAACAATTTGACGTTTGCAAAATGTTAGATTGGGTTGCAGTTGGTTGTATTGAGAACTGCATGAAGATGGCCAATAGGTGCCTTTTTTTCAGTTTACACATTTATTACGGGCCTCTTGGTGTTTGTCTACCTGTGGTACATAGAATAGTTTTTTGGAGCTTATGACATATTTATTGTGGGTCTTATTGATGACCCAGGCGGCACTGTCAGCTGCCATTTCATCTGGGGCAGTTTGGACCCAGTTCTTCATTTTATTCATAATAGCCAAACAGAAAAAGTTACTTTGCTTTTGTGTATATGAAGCTGAAAACCACTGATTTGGTAGCTAATACATTTGAAATCCTCAGTTAATGTAATGCTGATCAGTTCAGTCAAAAAGAAGCGGCCGTATCATCTGACATAGTAATAACTCATAGTAACTGGTATGTGATGGAGTTCATAAGTACAATACTATAAATAGATTTTTTTCCCCTGAGAAGTGTTCTGTGTATTTTTTTTACTAATCTACCAAAAGAAATAATTTGAGAGTGAATTTTTCTGTAAACTAAAACAATATTAGGTTTCGTAATGTTTCATGAAACAATTTACTTTCAAATCTTTTAACTAACTTTAAATAGCTTATATGTAGAGCCTGGCTCCTGTTGCTAAAACAGACTTTCCTCGGTGTCTCAGATGTGTACACTGAAAGCAGTGTTTTAAGGTCCTTTGTAAACGGACACTTTTAAATTGTATCAAATTGGTTGTTCTTCGTGCAGCGCATACGGCTTTCAGTAAATACTGAATCGGACAGAATGATTTGGACAAAAGGCATAAAAGTGAACACCGCTTGCCAAACTTGAGATCTGTCAAATGCAGAAACCTGAAGATGAACGTCGTGTTCACCTTTGGGCACCAACCTTCCCCTTGCTGGTGTCCAGCTTGCTGCAGACGGCTGCTCATTCTGAGTCACCTGCAGTTTTTAAAGCATATATGGTGAATTTTGCTACGTGTCAGTTTAGCCCACTAACAAGCTCAGATGGTTCCTGCCATAGCTTCCAGTGGAAAGAGCCTTTTGCCCCCCAAAAAGGTTATGGATTAGGTTCCTTAGGCTCCAAACATGGTATTTTTTCTACTCTTACATAGTATGCAGGAGCAGTTGGCTTCCAGATCCGTTTCTGAACCTTTTTGCAGTTCTCTGTATCTTAAAAAGATAAAGAAACCTCATACATTTCCCCTCGTGTTCCTCTATCAGATATCGATGAGTGCTCACTCCCGAACATCTGCGTCTATGGTACCTGTCATAACCTCCCTGGACTTTTCCGATGCGAGTGTGAAGTGGGCTACGAGTTGGACAGAAGTGGTGGTAACTGCACAGGTAAAGATCATTTTGAACAACATGCTTTTGAACTTTCTGTTGTGTTGCGGTCAGCTCCTTAGGAGATTCTTTTAAAAAGCTCTACAAATCAGACTGGATATAAGCAGATATAGACTTCCCTACTGTATAACACAGGGTTCTGCTTCTCGCCTTTTCTACACTCCTCTTTCCCCTTCTTTGTCAACCTCGGATATCCCTTTGGCTTAAGAGAGAAGGGGAAAACCGGAGCAGAGATAGTCCTTCTGTCTGTCCGCATCTCCCAGGTGGAGATGTGCTGTGCTTTGTAGTTTCCATTCATAGTCCTGCATGTTGAGCTATGACCTTGCTGTGTATTTTTCCCGTATTTTTTTAGTACTTTGTGTGAGTTTTATTTCATAGATTGATTTTCTGGGAAAAGCTCTTCCTCCTCCTCCATGAAATGCTGAATTCATCTCAAACTACTGTTCTTCTAAAATGTGTATACATTATTTAGAGCTTTCTGGAGATCGGTATCTCGTAACTAATGGATTTGTGGTGCTCAGCCTGTGCTCGAGTATTTGCTTACCGTGCGCTGTCTTTTCTTGCAGATGTTAATGAATGTGCAGATCCCACCACCTGCATTAGTGGCACGTGTATCAATACTGCTGGTAGTTACACCTGTGAGTGCCCTCCGGATTTTGAGCTGAATCCCACGCGAGTTGGATGTGTTGGTAAGGGACCGCTCCTTGTCTTATGTACAAGTGAAGCTGCACAGGGGGGCTGCAAGACTTAACTGCTTAGGAGTGAAGAGCATTCAGAGAAGTTTGGCTGAGTGCAGCTTTGTGACCAATGGAAATGCTCTTGTATTAAGCTCCAACTGCTTAGTAATCTTCTACTTTTTGGCTTTTCTTTGTTTAAGAGGGCAAATTCAAATGTATTTGAAGTTCCTAACATTTAGTAGATACTTTCGTGCTTGTTAACCTCAAGGAAGAGGAGAAAGCAATGGGTTTCTGGATCTGGAAGGGTGTACAAATGCAGGCGAAAATATGAATAAAAATGAGAAAAGGCCTGGCTAAACTGCCCTTGGTCATGCTGAATAAATTCCCTACTTTGTGAGAAGTCCGACAAAGCCAAGCAATGGGGCAACTGTCCCTATTTAAGTGCGAAAAGCGGGGCCCTCCTGGACAACCCAAGTTACTTTCTTTGGCTGTCCTACAAGCAATGAGAGCCATCCGAAGGGATCCCTCACCCTGAGATGATGCGTTGTGTTTTTGCCTCTTACAAGATGTATTTGTTCTTATGTGCATTCTAAATAGACACACGATCCGGCAACTGTTACCTGGACATTAAAACGCGTGGAGATAACGGTGGCACCTTCTGCAGCAATGAGATTGGAGTGGGTGTTTCCAAGGCCTCCTGCTGCTGCTCCCTGGGCAAAGCTTGGGGAGTTCCCTGCGAGCATTGCCCGCTCGTCAACACCAGTAAGTCAGCTTTCCGGGGTTAAACACAGCGATCCAATGTGTTTGAATACCAGGGTAGCCTTTTGTTGTGTGCATGCAGGGGACAGGTTTCCACTGGTCTTAACCAAAAACTTTACTGTCTTTCAAAAAGAATATTTTGTCGGAATGTGACTATCCCTTCTGAGCAAGTTTGCTCTGACACAAAAAGCTGCATTATGAAGTGAAACAGCAGTTGATGTTACAGAGTAAAACTAATCTTTATATCTGGTTACTTTGTTACTTTACATTTAAATTACCTGTAATAACCTGATTAACTTTCAAAAATAATTGTCCTGAAAATGTTTCTACTATTTTACGTTCATAAATCTATTTCTGTTTTCAGCCGAATACAAGGTTCTTTGCCCTGGAGGGGAAGGATTCCGACCAAACCCTATAACAGTGATATTAGAAGGTAGTGTTCACATTTTACCATGTTTACATGTCTAAAATTATGAAAGTCTTCCGTGAGTGCTGTTTTTTATGGAAAAGCATGAATTTTTGTGCTTTTGTTTGAACAGATATTGATGAATGTCAAGAGCTGCCTGGACTTTGCCAAGGAGGAAAATGTATTAATACATTTGGTAGTTTCCAGTGTCAGTGTCCATCAGGGTACTATTTGAACGAAGAGACTCGTGTGTGCGATGGTACGTAGCCTTCACTTAACTAGACTTCTGCTTTTATTCTTGGAAAATGATGGTAGATCAATATGCAGAATTAATCTGTCCTTGAAAAGGAACATAACCAGACCAAGCAGTGTACAACTTAAGAGTGGGGAAATTGGAACAAACTGAAGTTTTGCATTGAGAGAAAATTCCTTCTTGACTGTGTTGAAATATATGCAAATTTTTGGTTGATCTCAGTGTCCAACTGAAAACATTGCTGGTACTGCAGAGCGTTTTCCTTCCCCTAGCACAGTCAGTAATATGTATTCATTGCATTACATGCAACTGTCGAGTTGTACTGGATATAAAACTTAAGCAACCCATGGAGTCCTTACATTTTGCATTGCCCAGGCTGTATTCAGCATTCCAGCCTGTTAATAATGCTGCTATAGTGCCTATGGTGTGCCAAATACTGCAGAAATACAAAAGATTTAAGTCCTAAATTAAGGCTGAACTAAAGTGCTTCATCCATATTGTGCTTACGTAGCTCAATAAATAGTCAAGAGGAAATTTACCTCTCTGTTTTTCCTTACTGATGTGTCAAAGATACTTTAAAATGGTAAGGCTAGTGAAATACTTTTGAACTTTTAGGAACTGGGGTGTTTTGGGGGCAGTGTTGTGTTTGGGTTTCGTTGCATTTTTTTAAGCAAAGGTTAAGGTCTCTTGATGAAGTAAACATGACATCTCGTGTTGGGAAACTTGCTCACTTTCCCCAGTCAAACAGACCCGAACCATCCGATCAGTCTGGTGCAGCATCCTATTGAGATGGGTACTCGACAGAGAACAGCTTTGGGAATCGAGAATGGATGAGATCCTTAAATAATACTTTTGTGTAACAGGTGCATAAACCAAATTGCTGTCTCTGAGCTGCCTGGACATACCAGAGTTCCCGTCTCTGCATCACAGCCGGGCTTTCCATGGCCACCCGTGCCACCGCTTCCTCTCTGTGTGGCCTTCACGATGACATCGCTCTGAGCCCCTTCAGCTCCTCCACCAGCCCCTTCTTGCCTTTGGCGTTACTGAGACACTTTCGTTCTCAGAAGCACAATGAGAAAACATCCGTGGCCACTCACTGCCTCCTTGTTCTCTTCCAGATGTGAATGAGTGTGATACACCCGGCATTTGTGGACCTGGCACGTGTTACAATACCGTTGGGAACTACACCTGCATCTGTCCTCCCGATTACATGCAAGTCAATGGAGGAAACAACTGCATGGGTATGGGTTATTGTGGGGTTGGTTGTGGGGTTTTTCTCTTTGTTTGGTGGGGGTTTTTTTATCTTTGTGCTTTGGGCCAGGGCTTTACTGGGCACAATTTCTCTGAATTTAGTTATAAGAGAACTAACTAAGTGAAAGATAAAACTCCCTTCAATACTTTTATTAACTAAAGGAAGGCAGATCACTTTTAATACAGATCTTTCAGTACCCCATCAGAATTTCCCCTTTAATTTGATATATTCTGTGTTCATCCCTTCCAAGTTCCACTTCAGCTTTAAGAGCTTCTGCATGCGAAACGCTACTAAAATTGCTCAGACGTCACCGAGTGGAGTCACAAGCTGTGTACAGTTCTTAGGGGGAACCATAAACAAGTGCATGTGTTTCAGTGTTGGGCAAAAAGCCAATGTTAAGTCCGTTGAGCCTGATCAGCTTTAGAGCGTGTTTGTTGCTCTTGAATATTTGTATTGCAAACACTTTTTCTTACTTTTAGAGTAATCTTCTAGGGACAAGCTGTTCTGTAGTATTCTACAGTGCTGCGGCATCTACTTGGCAGGGGTCTGAAAGGTACATATTGGAAGGAGGTATCTGCTGAACCCTTCAGGCAGTTGCTAATTCATTGGCCTGGGTTTTTCTTCATTTTCATAGATATGAGAAGAAGTCTGTGTTACAGAAACTACTATGCCGACAATCAAACCTGTGATGGCGAGCTGCTCTTTAATATGACCAAGAAAATGTGCTGCTGTTCCTACAACATCGGACGTGCGTGGAATAAGCCTTGTGAACAGTGTCCTATCCCAAGCACTGGTACGTTTCTGCATTGCAGAGCTATTTGAAAGCCTTGGTAACGTCGTAATTACCGTTAGCGGGTGTAAGACTGTTAGAGACACTGTGTCTTTGCTGTTGTGTGTCTAAAATTGCCATTGCTCCAACAAACAGGGTCTGTGCTGTGCCCCCGCCTGCTGGTTGCCACAAAGGGCCTTTGTGGTAGCCATAGGTTTACAGAGGTACCTTGCTCTCCTCTGACAATGATCTGTGTCAAGCAGCTAAATGTACAACATTGGAGTTTCTGGGCTAATTATATGGGTATACAGGGCTTCTCCACGCTGAGTATGACTCTGCAGAGTTGAGCGCAGGAAGTCACAATCTGGTTCGAGGTCATTGCTTCAAGAACAAACTTCCTAGACACTTACTTGAATAACTTCCAGCTTACAGTTAAGGTTTCTAAAGTGAGATCTGGACTTATGTGCAAAAACTGTAACACACAGAGATGAAGACATGCAAAGCAAAGGCAGCATGTGATCCCAAGCCCTCCACATCTTTTTAATTGCTAATTTCAATGGCCTTTGAATGAGAATCCAAGGGCATACTAAGCCCATCACCTGGTGAGCTTGGGGAAGGGTCTGCGTGCCTCTGCGTGCCCTGCACGTGCTGAAAGAGTAGAATAATTTTCTTGGGCAAAGGGTGTAATGAATTTTTAACTGTTGATTAATTCCAAATACTACAATTGTTCCTTTGTTTTCCTGTTGCAGATGAATTCTCCACACTCTGTGGAAGTCAAAGACCTGGCTTCTTTATTGACATTTATACAGGATTACCAGTTGGTGAGTTGTAATTTCTGTTTTGAACTGAATTCCTTGCTACCTCTGGGTGGAATAATGACTGAACAATGTGGTGGAGTTCAACCCTCGATTTAAGTCTGAGCCTGCAAACTTTCTGCCTAGCTCCTCCTAGCTGGCACCAATGATCATTGCTGCTTGGAATCAAGGCAACAGAAAGCTCCAAAGAAACTGTAATCAGGCCTACATGAGCAGGGCACAGATACCGAGAATAAGACATCTGGGAGTAAGGCCAACCAGCATTTGATCTGAGAGGAATTATGTCTTTGCTTCAAACTAAAGCAGAGATTTAATCTACCATTTCACATCGGTCCCCCGTGTATTGGTTTGACACAAAAATCCTTTTTTCTGCTCAGCTGGAATATTTCTCACATATGTTATTCTGTGTAACATTTGAATCATGAGTAACAAATTGCAAAACAAAAAGAGAGAGAGAATGAGGAATTCTAAGACAAGGAGTTGAGTAAATCCCTAATGGGACTCACTTTTGTTTTTATTCACACAAAAATGCAAATAAGAAGCAGATAATGTGCCCTGTAACAAACAGAGGCAGCATATAGGGAATAGTCAGGGGCTTTAGCATTGAGCTGTTGCTGTGATGCTGTGTTCAGCTACTTAGATGGAAATATTTCTAGTAAAGTGAGGAATGTAATCTTTAAAGAAGTCATAGAAATGTAGAGAGTTTATTATTTGGCACATCGTTTCTTAGAAGCCAAGTTCCCGCGTTAGCCCAGTCCTCTGTGTACCCTGTCATAGCACAGTCCTTACATGATGTTACTCTTCTGTTTGGATTAAAGTTCTATGTGTTTACTCCAGGTGATTGTAGACAGAAGTAGTAATTCTATTTTAACTCATTCCTTCTATAATCAGAGGATTCAGAGTTACAGAATCCAATGTAGGAAATGAAGGGTTTGATCCAGCAGCAAAATTAAAGAAAAAACAACAAACATCTGATGGAAACTCAAGATAGCTGACAGTTTCCCACCGTATACTCTGTCTTGTGTACATCAGCACATGTGGCAATGTTCTTCTAAATGGAGAGGCTTTGGGGGAGTCTTCAAGTTCTTTCGTGTTGTCAGAATATACAAAATGTGTAACTTAAGGACCAAATACACAAGACACATAGTTGTAATAGCAGCTGGATTTTTTTTCTGCCAAAACCAGTTACTCAACCCAGGTGTCTATAGAGCACTGGCAAACCCTGGCTGCCTGGCTTAATCTAATTAGTAGCGTGTTTGCAACACTTGAGATGTTACCTGGCATTGGCACTTTCAAACTGTTAAATAAAAACATGAAAGTCTTTTCAGATTAGCAAGTGCAACACAGGGCAAAACTAATTCTGACAAGTGTTTGCATTCAGTCATGCTCTCCTGTGCTAAACCACAATCAGTTACATTCTCCCTGGCTTTCCCCAATACCTCCGCTGTAGCCCCGTGTGTTCATCAGGGCTGGGGGTGGGAGCGGGAAGGACGTGCTGCCCTCTGCACTACAGGGAAGAGAACCTGAGGTAGTAGGAAACATCTCCATTTCCATGGTTTGCAATGATTCACTGTCTATTGCCATTGGGAGCATTCTGCTGCTCACGTTATACATTTGATAATTCTCTTAAGGATGAATGCATAAGGACACACTCTGTAGCAGAAGATTTCATGAAGTGCTGTTGACAAGTATTTTTAAAAAATTCTTCTTGCAGATATTGATGAATGCAGAGAGATTCCTGGCGTGTGTGAAAACGGGATCTGTATAAACATGGTTGGCAGCTTCCGATGCGAGTGTCCTGTGGGTTTCTTCTACAACGACAAGCTGCTGATCTGCGAAGGTAGAGTCCTGATCCCACTCGGAGAAATGGGCTTTCAAACACTGGGAAATCTGATATGCTAGCAAGTCATCCTTAATGAGGGAAAATACTGATATCAGTGTAACAAGTCTGTGTTAATTCAGACATTTTGAATTATTTTGCACAGAAAAGACCAGATTTTTCCATCAGACATCCAAGAGCTTGGAGGAGCATGAGTCAGCAGTCATGGGAAGAAACATTGTTTTGCAGATTGGACAGTAAAGCCAAGAAAAGAGCAATAGTCTTGAGTCAGATCATAAGCACAATTTTTTTTTTAATTCCAAGATACTTTTTTCTAATAGAACAAAGATTTCTGTAAATAATATAAACACATGATCATTTTTTCCATTTTCAACATTTCCTCGCATTGTATTAGTCAGTTTAATGGAGCAACTGAAGACAGCAGTATGAACTGTGCCGTTCTCACTGCTGACAGCATGGGTGCTGCGACAACGCATCGAGAGCTTGGAGGAGAAGCATCTTCTGTTTGCTGCTTCTAACTGAAACACAGTTACATTTCTAGGGAAATAAAGCTCACTTTTTGCAGCAGCTTAAGTAAAGAAAATTGGTCAAATTTGCCTAAAATTTTGTGGTGGTGTTTACATTGAAAGCTGCTAATATCCAACGGGGATCTTGATGCTGTGTTATGGTCAAGGGAGATCCTTATAGATCTCCAGTGGAGATCTGTGCTGGCCTAGCAGCTCACTTATTCTGATTGCAGTACCAAGACTGGAATCCACCCAAGTGTTGCAACAGGCCTTTCATGGGCCCTCCGACACCTTGAGAAAACCGTTATATAAATTTGCTAAATAGGAATGAATTTTACAAATGGAGCAGTAGGGAGATACATAAATGTGACCAAATATCTACTTTCATGGGTATATTTGTTTTTTCAGAACTAGAAAGAAATTCCTATATTTGGGTAAGGTAATACTCTTTAAAAACAAAGTGGTTTTGATGTCTTTCTAGCGCCAGCTTACCATAACTATCAAATTCCCTTTTTGTATTGACAGATATTGATGAATGCCAAAATGGACCAGTGTGTCAGCAAAATGCAGAATGTGTCAACACAGCCGGTAGCTACCGATGTGACTGTAAACCTGGCTACAGGTTCACGTCAACGGGCCGCTGCACTGGTGAGCGCTTCTGGCTTCTTTGCGCAAGATTTTAAAAGAAGTCTAAAAAAGCATATCTCCTCTTCAGGAAGGTGCTATACCAGGAAATATACCCTCCTCTTAAAGCCTTTTAGGTCATCCTATGAACACTTGGGTAATTCCCAGAATACTAGTGGGCCCATCCCATAGAGGCATAAATGAGAGTTAATCAGCTGAGTAGGTGTTTGTCTTCCACTTTATCCCACCAACCACAAATGTTTTTCTTTACCCATGTCCTATCTACGGAGGGAAGACCGATAGATTCTCTACCTTTGACTAACTATTTTCTGACACTAAAAATTCAGTTGCGGGCCTGACAGGGACCTTCCTCTGCATAAATTCTTTTATTTTCTTTACAATTTGCTAGATGTGTTTTAGCAATTTGCCCCTTGTATTTTTACAATAACTCACTGCTTGCTGGGGTCTCTGCGGATAAGGTAGACTTCACCTGCTAGACCATATGCAATAACTAACTTTAAAAGCTTATTGTTTATGTAGATTTAAACACGTCCCTGAACTTTATCTTTAAATGCTCACTGAATGGAGCTGCCATTCTCTAATCTATTTGCCTTTTCTTATAATATTGTAGTACAGAGCGCCATTCGTGTTATCTTGATTACTTGAAGAATTGTAGAGATTTTAAAGACTGTTGTGAGCCAAGCAGCTATAAATATTACATACATTTCTGAATGAAATAATAATTACAACGGAAACTGGGAACATTTTCCTTGGGTTTTCACTTGTGAGCACTTGAGTTTTAGGAAGTGTACCTTTCCCTTCACTTCAGTTTTTCATTGTTTCATGTGACCCTTGAGGGAAAAGGGTGTAGGGGCAACCAGAACACTCCTATGAGAACTAAAACTTTGTTTTGTTAAGCTATACAGGGGCACATGTAAATATTCAATATGTTCCTAATGTAATTGTTGTTGGTATGGGTTCATTAAAGCAGTACAGGAAGAGCCAGGGAAGGTTCTGATATGGGTTACAATGCCCAACGTGAATTGGCACAAACAGTAACACTTCCCTGTATTTTGCTCTGATTTTATGTTTAGTGAAAAGAAAGTTACACAATTTGAGTCAAAAGAAAAGTGGTTGATAAATGATTTGATCCAGCAAAGGAAGGAAATTCTCAACCGCTCTGCTGAGAGCAGCGAGTTCTTGAGCTCCTTGCAGTGTTGGATCAGTCACGCTACGGCGTGGAAAATGATCACTCCCAGTAGTTCATATGCTATTGAATCTAAACTGATGTATCACAGCTACTAGTACTGTGAGTACTGCATTTATCTTATTGAATCTAAACTGATGTATCACAGCTACTAGTACTGTGAGTACTGCATTTATCTTACTATCAAAATAGCGTTCTTCTGGGGCAATTTATTTGTGGCATAATAATTATTTTTTGATATAAACTCATTTTTGGCACTTAAGACAATTCTCCCTCTCAGTTTTTTAAAAAGTTATAATGTTCTCTGTTTACCCGAAAAGAAGTGATGTTTCCCTGGAGCTTCAATTCACTATTCATTTGCCCACAGAGCAGCAAAGAGAGTGATAGTTTTTCTTCTATCTCTACTCTCCTGAGCTGCGAAGATCAGGGGTTCTGAAGACAGCATGTTATCCGTCCTTTCTGCCTCCTTTAGACTCTAATTAGCAGCAGTATCATTAATAGCATTGGGAGAGCTTGCTCCTCAGTGAACGGCTGTCCAAAGTTACTCATGGCCCCAGGTGACACCCAGTAATCCTGGGTGTGGGGACTGCCAGGATTGTCCACATGCCGAGTAGAATGTAGAGGCAGGAAAACAAGATTTAGTGCATGAAGTTGTTTGCAGTTAGGAACAACCTGACTCAGTTTTGCAATGAACTGGGTATGTTTTTTTACGAATCTGCATCTGCTTTGCTTAGATTGCATGGAACAGAAAATTACTGAACAATAACTGTAATTGACTGTGATACGAGCTTATGGCAGCACCTCAGTTCTCATATTTCGGAGCTGCAGCAGACAGGACACCAGGAAGCGTATTGAATGTATGATTTCTGTGAGTTAATCAAGCAATTTGTGCTGTGATCAAACATAGCTAAAAACAAGTCGTTTCTTTCATGGGAAGGATACAAACTGTGATTTATATGGGACTTTCATATCTACTGCAGTCAATGTACAGCACTGAGAAATCTCCATATACGCTTTCACGTCATTAATTCTACTTTTCAAAGCCAAGGCAATATGTTTTCCCTCCAGCAAGAATTTGCGTGTAGTTAGTATCATTTTACGCTATATTTTTTTCAGCTCCACAAATGTTGGCCGTGGTAATTTCCAAGCAAATAGCCTCTTTTCTGAGATTTACTTAGTAATGCTTTTGTCATTAATAAATTAAAAATTAGAGCCATGCACTGGATTCTAACTATCACATTTGCTGCTAATACGTATTTCCAGCCCTGTAGCTTAGAGGCCTCAACTTCCACTGCTCTCTGTTTTCAGATCGGAATGAATGTCAAGAAATTCCCAATATCTGCAGCCATGGGCAGTGTATTGACACCGTTGGCAGTTTCTACTGCATTTGTCACAATGGATTCAAGACCAATGATGACAGAACAATGTGTATAGGCAAGTATATAAAATTAAGCTGCACTTAGGCTTTTATTAAAGTAGTTGTTAAGTCTCTCCTCTCTGTCATAAGGAGGTGCATTAGAAGAACTGAGATTGTGAGCCATTTACCACCAAGCAAAGGTGTAAAACCACCATATCTATCAATTAGAGGTGACAGGAAACTGATAATGATCGGAGAACATCTCATTACCGTAGAGTGGACCTTTAAAAATACATATCCTGTCTAATGAACGCTTTTTTTCAGAAAAATGGTCAATTCTTCTTAGAATTTTCCGAAGCATCTTGTCTCATTTATACCTTCAGGCAAGAAATTTAATAGATGAATATTGCAATGCAGCAATTGCATACAACTTACTTGTTAACAGAGTAAATGAAGAGAAGATTTCTTGCCAGAAGAGTGCCCTTTTCAGAAACAGAATCATCCTCATAAACAGGGACATTCTTTATTTAACCCATTCATAGCTGTTAGTGTTGAGCCTGTTGTCCGAGCCAGATGGGGAGATTTCAGAATGCTTATGACTAAAGATAGCTTAGACTTCCTTCGGGAAGGGTGAGATAGGAGCCACAGTACGATAAATGGTTGTTGGACCCTTGATTATTTTTGTATATGTTAATATCAGGTATATAAACCTATGTAAAATCTTCTTTGGGGGAGATACAATAGTCTTTTTCCCTTCTATTTGCTCTGCTGGCCATGGATTGTTCTCTTGCCTGTGGGATCACTGCAGGCTTTCCTTTCCCCACCAGTGATTAAAATTCTTGCTGCTTGTTTTTTTCTCCTTTGTAGATATTAACGAGTGTGAGAGAGACGCCTGTGGCAACGGAACCTGCAGAAACACCATTGGCTCTTTCAACTGCCGCTGCAATTTGGGGTTCATCCTCTCACACAACAATGACTGCATAGGTGAGGAGTGTTGAGACCATTTGTGTGTTTCTAAGACTTTCTACATGTGATCAAAGTCCCATTAGTTCCATCTTCTCTATTGACTTAGAATCACACCTTGCATGGTCTGCGTGATTAAAGACAAAACCCAATTCCTTCAGTTTGAAAAGGCCTCTTTTATTATGCACTCCTCACTTTTCTGTAGCCACTTAAACGTTTGCATGTGATATATGCCACTCCTTTTAATACTCCTTTTTAATTCAACAATTTTACAACACAGATGAATAGTGGTATTTTCCCCTCACTTGCTTTTGAAATGGGATTATTTATGTATTATCAGTTACTGCGCTGATATAGTGGAAAAAGAAATCTCACCTACCCAATTTCACTTGTTGCAGGTGTTTCTTGTATATCTTTCAATGTTATTTTTCTTAGATGTGGACGAGTGTGCAAGTGGCAATGGAATGCTCTGCAGGAACGGGCAGTGCGTGAACACCATCGGGTCCTTCCAGTGCCTTTGCAATGAAGGCTATGAGGTGGCTCTGGACGGAAGGACTTGTGTTGGTGAGTGCTTGCTTTCGGGGTAGAAGAAAGGTGCAGCAAACCTCGGGGACCTATTCCTAGTGAAACACTAGAAGAGGCCAGAGACAGCTGACACACCGTCATCATTGTACCTAGCAGAAGAAAACAATGACTACCTGGAAAGTTCCACCATCAGTTTCACAGAATCACAGAATCGACTGGGTTGGAAAAGACCTCAGAGATCATCGACTCCAACCCTTGGTCCAACTCTAGTCCATTTATTAGATCATGGCACTAAGTGCCATGTCCAATCTCAGTTTAAAAACCTCCAGGGACGGCGAGTCCACCACCTCCCTGGGCAGCCATTCCAATGCCTGACCACTCTCTCTGTAAAGAATTTCTTTCTAATATCCAGCCTAAATTTCCCCTGGCAGAGTTGAAGCCCATGGCCCCTTGTCCTATTGCTGATGCCTGGGAGAAGAGCCCAATCCCCACCTGGCTAGAACTGCCCTTCAGGTAGTTCTAGAGAGTGCTGAGCTCACCTCTGAGCCTCCTCTTCTCCAGACTAAACAAGCCCAGCTCCCTCAGCCTCTCCCCATAGGTCTTATGCTCAAGTCCCTTCCCCAGTCTTGTTGCTCTTCTCTGGACCCGCTCCAGCACTTCAATGTCTTTCCTGAACTGAGGGGCCCAGAACTGAACACAATACTCCAGGTGTGGCCTCCCCAATGCAGAGCACAGGGGAAGGATCACTGCCCTTGTCCTGCTCACCACGCTATTTTTGATACAGGACAGGATACCATTGGCCTTTTTGGCCACCTGGGCACACTGATGGCTCATGTTGAGCTTCCTGTCAATTAGTACCCCCAGGTCCCCAGTTTGATGGAATCACAATTAAAGCAGCCTCAGCTGTAGGTTTATTGAGATAACAGCAATGATCTCAAATAAATTGTCTTTTTTGTTCTTTTAGATGTCAATGAGTGTGCACTGGATCCTGGAAAATGCTCGCCAGGCACGTGTCAGAACTTGGACGGGTCGTTCAGATGCATCTGTCCTCCTGGATATGTCCTGCAGAATGACAAATGTGAAGGTGGGTACAGAACAATCCTTCTTCTGTCCCTTCCCCAGCTGCTCCCAGTTGTTACCACTTTCTCCTGCATCTAAACATGAGTAATGTTTGGTCTTTTGTGGCAGTGTACAGTCCTGAGCTGTGGCCACTGGCAAGTCACTCCCCAGAAAAAGCCTCACCAGCTTTTGTTTGAAACAGATCAACCTTATCTGATCCCAAGACAAATCTAATTCCAGGCTGTTTGGCTGATGGTTCATTTGCCCACTGCGTGAGGATTTGGAAACTGACCCTAGATTTTGCACCTGGATTTCTTGTTCCTTTTTCCATCTATTCCTTTTTGTTTGACCTTTTTGTTTTTCAACTCTGCTAGATATCAGTGATGATGTAAGGTTACATTTTATAGAGTACAGCTGCCAGTGTAGACATCTTTATTTCTCATCTCCTTAATTACTTCTCTTACAGACATTGATGAGTGTGTGGAACAGCCAGAAATCTGTGCCCTGGGCACATGCAGCAACACTGCAGGCAGTTTCAAATGCCTGTGTCCAGAAGGCTTTGTGTTGTCTTCCACAGGAAGGCGATGCCAAGGTAAGTTCATTCCTATTTTCTGGCATTTCAGAATTTGTTTTCTGTTTTATAAAAGCCTTATTAGCTGCCTGTTTCTAATATAACAAGGAGACTCTGGACTCAAACAGTGTTTTTCATAAGGAAAGCATGATAATTCTGTAGTTGGGGCCAGGTTTGGTCCTGCCCTAACATCTGTTTGTCATTAAAGAGAACATTGCAGTAAAAGGGGTGAAGATAATGTTAAATGCACCAGGTTAAGTGAGAAAATTATGTTGCCCTGCAGCCCTTTCTTGCACCCGTGGAAGAAATGTCGGGGCTACCTGGACTCTACATAGATCGTGATGTGTCTGATGTGGAGGTGGAGCATGACCACAGGCAGGAGACTAAAGGCAGCATTTCCAGGAATAAGGCTGTTCTTAGCACTTACCAAATTCACCCTAACACTTGTTGTATGCTATTCCTCTCCACAAATGTGTGGGTGGAAAAAAAATCGACGGAAAAATATCGCAAACAGTGCTGTGTGGACAATGAGAACCCATCTACTTAGAAAAGTCTGAAGCATCTTTTGGCTTCTAGGTTACCACATAAACTGTTCAGAGCCTAAAAGCTGAACATCTAGTGATGAAAATCCATAGGTTAGTTTATTTTGTGGATAAAGAACAAGCACAGCAAATTAGGGAGTGAGTTATTTTAAAGACTTAGGAAGTTATTAAATAGATAGATCATTAAATGTCCTACACACAGTGTGCGCAGTGGGAACCACTCATGAGTAAGACCTTTATAAGGACCTGTGTAGTTATGCTTGGCACAGCACGGTGATGCTTGTTGACACCATAGTGAGTTCTTTGCTTCACAGTGGGCTAAATGAAACTGTGGTTTTGGTAAAAATGAATCCAACCTGCAGTAAATGTTCATCCAAGTCTCCAAACCACCATGCAGTTTGGCACAGTTACTTCACTCAACTTCAGGAAAGCAGCACACTGTTTTAGCTGTGCTTTTGTCGCTTGTGTAAATGAAGTTTTGTCAGATTGAGGGTATTGTTCTCTTCAGGTAAGGAAAAAATCACAAAAAAAAAACAAAAAACAAATGAGAAAGAAATATGCAGCCTAATCTTCTCCTTTATGAAAATAGACCGCTGTTTCATACATCTCAGAGGAAAATTCATCCTGTGTGAATGAACTTGAAGTGGGATTCTCTGCATCCCCTGGAGAAGACTGGTTCTGTGGGGTTTGGGGTTTTTTTTTGGTTGGTTGTTTTTTGTTTTGTTTTCCAAGTATCTCAGGCCAAACGAAGTTCTGTTTCAAACTTCCCATTACCGAGGACTTTTGTAAAGTCTGGACATTGCCCAGGAGTGATGCTGCAGCCAGAAAACTGGCTGAGCAGCTGCTTCCACCGCTGCCCCGTTGCTGTCCCGCTGCCAAGGGGCCGGTGAGCTCCGCTCCGCTCCAGCATCCTGCTCCCTCAGCTTAACGGAGTCCAATGTGCTGCCACTGGGCCAGTTTGCTTTGGGAATAATGAGAAAGCAAAGTGCTATGGAAGGTTGCCTCTCATTTTAACACTACACTGTATTATTGATGCAAGTTGATTGAAATGTCTTGACTCAAGTGATTCTTACTAATAATGGATCATAAATAAAGTAAGCCGATATTCAGTTTTTACAAAGAGGAGCGGTGATAAGAGGGGAGAACAGCCCTTCCATCTCTGCTGGACAAAAGAGAAAAGCCTTTCTTATTCCTTGCCTGCAGTAGGACACTATCCCCCAGCTTTCCTTTACTGGGGCAGGGAGCTCCTTCCCTCTTCAGATCTTCCCCAGTCAGAGCCACAATGGTCCTTGTTGGTAGACTGGGACGGTTGGGTGTTTGGTTGTGGGGGCTTCCTGTAATTTTGCAATTAACACCTCTGAGTGAAAACTGTGCCGCAGTCACCCTGACTGCTCATAACGTTCTTTTTCTCTGTGCAGATCTGAGAGTAAGTTACTGCTTTACCAAATTTGAAGATGGAAAATGCTCTGTGCCGAAGTCCCGAAACCACTCCAAACAAGAGTGTTGCTGCGCCCTGAAGGGACAGGGATGGGGCGACCCCTGTGAGCTCTGCCCAGAGGAAGCAGATGGTGCGTTACTGACTTACCTGACTGTCACAATAACCTCTTGGAACTGATTGGGATTCATATAAGAAGGAATTAGGAAATCTTTTTTTTCCAGATTTTTTAACCCTAACAATTGTGATTGCTCTCTGTAAAGTAGGTTCCATTGCAGTCTCAAAAAAATATTCCTCATATAGTCCAACCTCAAGCGTATTCCTTGGTTGCTGGCAGGTTTGTTAGTATGATTAGGTGGTATTTTGCTCTGGACATGTCACATACAGAAAGTGGAAAGTAATAAGTAGGTCCTTGATAGAAAGGAAATACCTTCAAGACAAACAGAATTCATCTAATTGTAAATAAGTGTAGGAAGGGGCAGCATAAACATGAAATCTAATTTATTTAAAATAACAACAGCGAAAAAAACAGTTGAACTAGATCCACATCTAAATCACCCTGTTACATTTTGTGACAGCACTTTGTTATTAAAAAAATCTAAATGTGCAGTCTTGTTAATACGAAGACTTGCAAAAATAGCAGGGAATGACAAAACACAGGCCCTGATGAAGGAAACTCTCCCTGGACTGCTGCTGCAGAAACGCTTTCCTTGGTTAGTATCCTTTGTCAGACTGAGTAAATGGGCATCGAGCAAGTCAACAGGCCTTTGTACCATCACGGTGCAATTTGCTGAACAGATTTAATTCACGCTGACAAATGTGGTTAACAGCATTACTGGTTTCAGCAATATGTTAATACAGTTCGTTTCATTAATAAGTCATGTAGATGTTGTGCAGACAGTCCTCACAAAAGCCAAGGGAAGAAAAGAGAATCAGATGTGCCAGTTGCAATATTCCTCCCAGGCTTATTGCCTGAGCATGTTTCATTCCACTGCCCTGGAGCATTTGAACCAACGTTGGTTGGAAAAGCATGGTATACATAGCAGCACATATATTTTTCACAGAGGGTGCTATGAAGGCCATTTTTCTCATATTTTAAAAAAGAAACAGTTTAAAGATATGTGAGTCTGAGAAGAGCGAGCATACACTTTTTACATGAAAGTAAGATTAAGTTATAAGTTCATACATCTACATACTACTTCAGATGGACATGAACATGAGGTGGATGAGTCGGTATCAGTGGATCCTTGTGTGGTTCTTGACTAATGCTGTTTGTCTAGATAGAATTTAACGTCTGGTTTTATTTTTACAGAGGCGTTCAGACAGATTTGTCCGTTCGGAATTGGCATCCTTGTTGGCCCTGGTGACGCAAGACTGGGTAAGAGCCCGGCCTGCGCGGCGCTCTTGTTGCACCAGGGCGCCGCTTTCCACCCATAAGCCATTCGCCCTTTCAATTGAGAATAACACCTTTGCAACTATACCCAAAAGCCGTTAATTCTGGAAACATCTATAAGTTTTTTTCCAATTATTCATACTGATTTTTAATTCAAGCTTGAATATCTCATTTATCACAAATTAAGCTTATTATAGAGTAGCATATTTGGCTTTTTAATTTATGCTGAGCAGACTCGCTAGGAAACTTATGTAGGATCTAGAGAATGGATCACAAAGCATACCTGTCTTTTCTTATATAACATATGTAGCCTGTTTACAGTAAATGGTTTTAATCCTCCAGAAGTGCAAACCACAGTTTCCCACATCCCTTCAGCACATTCTGTTCTCTCCCAAGACAAACAGCACTTCAGCCTTATTGGCAAAAGTGTTCATTCAAGGAGCTCTGCATGACTACTGCTTTTCATATCTGCTTGTCTCCCTGTAGCCCCAGTTGGAGAGGTTTTTTATCTGAGGTTTAGAATCAATTTCTGCATTTTGAAAGCCGGTCTGCATGACAAATTGTGCCCTCATCCTAATATATCAAAATATAGTATCAAAATATATCAAATACTAGTATTTTTTGTGATCTCAGGAATATAACAACACTTGTTCTTTGAGAGAAAACTAAAAGCACATGAAGTAAAATGCACTTACTTGTTTGTATTTCTGGTGTAGATGTGGATGAGTGCCTAGATCCAGATAACTGTAAATTTGGGCAGTGTATCAACACAGATGGCTCTTTCCGCTGTGAGTGTCCGTATGGTTACATCCTAGAAGGAGCTCAGTGTGTGGGTAAGTAAAGCTCTTTCATCTTCCATTTTAAAGAATCTCCTGAATATTCTAACACTGTGGAGTCTCCATCACCACTGGTGCTTAAAACCTGCCAGGGCAGGGCCTGAGCAATCTCCTCCAAGTTGTGTTTGACCCATTTAACCTCCAGCCATCCCAAATTATGCTGGGAGTCTGTAACTCTAATTCAGTAACTTGAGTTCTTGGATTTTGTATTTTTGCGGTTTTTGGTTGTACAATCAACAACGCAGATTTTATACCTTTTTGGGTGAGTATAACCACGTATTCTTGCCTTAACTGTTTGCAGATACTGATGAATGTGCTGTCGGAAACCCGTGTGGAAATGGAACTTGCAGGAATGTGGTGGGAGGCTTTGAATGCACCTGCGTTGAGGGATTTGAGCCTGGACCGATGATGACCTGTGAAGGTGAGACTCCCGTGTGTTAAGGACTGTCATTGTAGTTGTGTGCTCGAACAAAGAATGGAGGAGTCAGGAATGGAGGAGTGTTGCAGAAGAGCCACAGAAAATTAATTAGACTGGAATTTTTCAGCGTGGAAAATGTGGTTGAAGAGATATATAATTTAAATATATAAATCCGCAAGTGGTAAGGGTACCAAAAATAGAGGGAACATGTTAGACCAACCAAAGCAAACATTTTGATATGCATAATACTTAAGTTGTGGAACTCTTTGCTGCTGTGAGGCCACAAGTATAAATTGACCCAGAAAGGGATTGTACAAATTCGTGTGCTAATCCATCAGTGGAAATGAAGCTTGGTAGTTTGGTTGTGGCTTTTGGCTGTGGAGGTCCTTGAGCTGAGAGCCTGTATCAGAGGAATGATCTCTGCATACATGGTATGGGCTTTTTTAATACTCGTCTCCTCCTGTTACAACCAGAGAGGGGAGAATGTCTTAGGACATTCTGACACTCTCTTCTGACCTGGCACAGCTGTTCTTAAATTATCTGCCACAATCTATTTGTTTGCAAGCCCGTACAAAAGAATGCTTCCATTTTTGCATCAGCTTGCATTAGTTTCATATACAGCTAGAGCTTCATTCACTTCCCTGTGGAATTTGGGTGAAAGCTCAAATTGCGGAGGAGGAGTCCATGAACATCACTCTATAGCAGTAATTACTCAAGTAGCCCCGAGCGTATGTAAATGCACTTCAGAATAATGTTTCTAGTAAGGATCTTGTTTTATGGAATTCAGTTTACAAAGAAGCTGAAGAAGTGCATCTAGAATTTAAAAATAACCAGTCATAAAACCAGCCTAGATGTGGAAAAGGCACAGTTTTAACTGAGACGGTATTTTGGCAGCATGAATCTGGATCTTGTTTCCATTGGCTGCTTGCCGTTGAAGATATTGAAACTTCAGGTAGCTGTGCAAACATCCTGACACGTCTGGTGCCCGCTCCTGTGCACAAATGCAGAATGAGCAGAACCGTGGGTCCCCAACTGTTAAAATACAGCCCTTAGTAAAGTGGGATCTGTGGTATTGCCTGTACCTAAAACCTGTGCATGCTTCCCTCTCCCTGTGGTCCCAAATGCAGATGTCAACGAGTGCGTTCAGAACCCCCTGCTCTGCGCCTTCCGCTGCGTGAACACTTTTGGATCCTACGAATGCAAGTGCCCTGCAGGGTACGTTCTGCGAGAGGACCGGAGAATGTGCCGAGGTAACGCTCCTGCCAGACTCTCACAGTGACGAGATAATGATTTCAAGTTCTTAGCCCTGTCCTGCCCGTAAACTTATACATCTGCATAAAGTGAGGTCATATCAGATGGTATGGTTTTGTCTTGCCCTGAAAATGGGCATTTGGGAGAAAGCAATTTGCTCTAGGCTAGTGTATCTTACGGTTAGTTTAGCACAATAATAGTATGCATAGAGTTTGATTACAATTAAAATTCCAAAGTCAAGATTTACTCCAGTGAATTTCCAGGATTGTCTGTATAATGAAGTCTAAACCTTGTGTTTTAGATCAGAATGAGTGTGAAGAAGGAATTCATGACTGTGACTCAAAACAGATGGAGTGCAAAAACCTAATTGGCACCTATATGTGTATCTGTGGCCCAGGTTATCAGCGCAGACCAGACGGGGAAGGCTGCATAGGTAGGTGACACCAAAGTGTTGAAGCTCTTGAAACACACAGTTCTTCAGCAGAGCTGAAAATTTTGGATTTAACAAAGTGTTAAGGAACTCAGGGGAAGAATTACACAACTACCTGTGTAATGGATCTACTGGTGCTACGTATTCTTTGCTGCTCAGCTGTGCACACGTGGGCAGTGAGTAAATGTGGATGCGGCTGTCTTGACAGTCAGTTTGTGCTGCTGCTGAATTGGTCTGAGTGAGGAAAGCAGAGAATTGAGCTCATTGCTGTCAGCTTGTTTTTCTCTATTAGCATGAATCTGTAGATCTGAATAATTTAAAAATTTTGGATGCCATTCAGAAGTGCAGCTGTAACCATGAAGAATTTTGAAAACTGGTGAGGAATGTATTGAAGAGAAAATACAGTAACAAAATACATAATATTGTGAGCTAGATGGTCATCTTCCCTCCGCAAGTTTAACCGGGCAGATGCACAGCTGAAGAACTCCATACAAATGTCTCTAACCTCCATTAATCCAGCAATGGACTTGATTTTTGTCATATCATTTCAAAAACACAGATGAGAACGAGTGTCAGACCAAACCTGGGATCTGCGAGAACGGCCGTTGTATAAACACCGTGGGAAGTTACAGATGTGAATGCAATGAGGGATTCACTGTCAGCGACACCCAGAACGAATGCCTTGGTAAGGTGCACATTAACACCCTCATGAACTAGCGCTTTGATAGGAGTTGTGGTTGAGATGTGTAGTGAGAAAACGTGCTCTTGAACTCCACATACCTTTGGGAAGGAGCCTTTGTAAGTAGGTGCCCTCTTGCAAGTTCTTTCTTCCCGTGCTGCCCAACGGCCGCTGCAGCCCGTGCGGTTGCGTTGACGTGCTGTGAAAGCCGACTGTTCGCTGCTTTCAGCCTTTTCTTTGGTCCTTATTTCCAACCAGTCCTTTTTCTCTGGGTTCAGACAGAAACATATTTTTTTATAAGCATAGTTTAACTTGTCTTCCACCTTTTGCTAAATTTCCTGTCTTCTTTGTTTCCCTTAGATGTCGTGCTCTCTTTCTTACTGCTGGTAGTCTTTCACTCTCAGTTCCACAGTCCCAGGGTGAAGTATGCCCTTTCTTTTATTTTTCTGACTAAATTCCTAATATCTCATGACCCTCTGGAGGTCGCCACCATTAGAATTCTCTGCGATGCATAATTTGCCTTCCAGACAACAGAGAGGGCTACTGCTTCACTGAAGTCTTACAAAGTATGTGTCAGATCGGATCAAGCAACAGGAACTCTGTCACCAAGTCTGAGTGCTGCTGTGACGGCGGCCGAGGCTGGGGGCAGAACTGCGAGGTCTGCCCCTTCCCAGGCACCGTGGCCTTCAAGAAGCTTTGCCCTCATGGCCGAGGATACATGTCTAACGGAGCAGGTACTGACTTCTCTATTAAGGCTCTCTTGCACGATTCCAAATTCAGCGATAACTTATAAACTCCTTTTTTGCATGTTTGAACACTGTGAGGTCCTAAATATTTTGGATATCAGTTGCAATTTTCCATCAGTTTTCATGTTGAGAGAGTACAGTCCTTTGGGAGGAGGGTGCGTAGCCAAAGGCCGCGGGTCATGAGGGATCCATCCCAACTTGGCAGATATTTATTTTGCATGCTGGTTGATTGACACGCACTCAAATAGGAATTTGCATTCTCACATTTGAGTGTGTTGTAAATTAGATTAAGAGTTATTTGTGTACGTGAAAGCCAAGGCATGTTTGATTTATGGAGGCTAATGTATGATCAGCTCTGGTTGTTCGCTTCCACTTCTTCATTCCATTTGAAAGTTCTTATATTAATCTTTCATTCCATATTTCTCTATTTAAGATTTCTCTTTAACCTGTGGAATATTTTAATATTTTATGTAACTTTTTAATGTAGGGTGTGGGGTTTTTTTCATGTCAGGTCACAAGAATCTGTTGAAGCTGTGTAAAATCAGTTCTTGTTCTGTTGTCAACTAACTCGCATTTAATTGCAGATATTGATGAGTGCAAGGTTATCCATGACGTCTGCCGTAACGGGGAATGCATCAATGAGGCCGGATCTTATCGCTGTCATTGCAACCTTGGCTATACTACAGATATAACTGGCACTCTTTGCATAGGTAGGTTTTCCATTATGGTGTGTCTATATAGAGGAAGTTTATTTCTAAGAGATTACTTGAGAAAGGAAATACAAAGATTTTGACAAATGAGAAAAGGAAATGTCACTGTTAGAATGCTTTGGGGATTTTGATTTCCTTCAGATGCCTCCTGAGCATTTTGAAAAACATCACAAATCATGATCATCACCACTGAGGTATCTGGTTTTGCTGCTTCTAGATCTGAATGAATGTAATGAGTCCCCCAAACCTTGCAACTTCATCTGCAAAAACACGGAGGGAAGCTTCCAGTGTTCATGCCCGAAAGGGTACATCCTGCAAGAAGACGGGAGAAGCTGCAAAGGTAAAAATCAAGAATTTACTGCGGAAACTCTGTGTTTCACAGGCAAATACCACTCCAAGGACATTTAAATTACGTAAATCTGCTTCTCCTTGATACATGTATTTCCACTAGAGACAGTGGAGGTGGCCTGTACGGGATGGAGCTGCTGTTTCTGTTAGTTCTTTGATAGTCGAGGTGAAGAGTAGATCCATGGGAATTTTTGCAGGCTGATGGCAGCTGATCTTAAAAGACTTCCTAACCAATAGTATATACAATTGGTCTTATTTGGGTAAGCAGGTTGGTTTAAGCTGTATTTTTCAGTGCTAAGTGTATCTTAATGGATGCAAAGATGAGTACAGTTTGCAATGCGTTGTCCAGCATCAATAGAGTTTTAACCCGCCACCTCTGCAGCAGCCGCAGTGAAGGACAGCAGTGCGGGAGAGATTGTGAAAGTTTATTATCATTTAATTTATTTCTGTATCTTGGTAGCAAAGATCTGACTGAAATCATGCAAGTTAGAGCAACAATTGTAAACTATATTTTCTCTGGAGCAATAGAATGCTTCAGCGCAACAACGTTTTGCAGTCTGCCGTTGCTTCTCATGAAGACAGTGACTTCCCAGTTACTGACTGCAGTGAGAGCATTAATTATGTAATTGCATCATTCCAACAGTTGAGAGTGAGTCTGTATGGCGTTAGCATGGCCACCAGTGTACCTGCAGAGTCCCAGTTGTGGGGCTTCATATGAGAGGATCTGGAAGCCACTGTGGAAAGTGAGATGTAGACTCTAAAGCTTTATTTGATACGCTATTTATTGGTAATCAGTTCTCTTCAAGTCCAGCTGAACGGTCAGATCCTCCGTAGGGAGCCGAACTGAAAGATGTTTTCATGTTTTTTTTAGATCTCGATGAATGTGCAACAAAGCAGCACAACTGCCAGTTCCTCTGTGTCAACACTATTGGGGGTTTCACTTGTAAATGTCCTCCCGGATTCACTCAGCACCACACCGCCTGCATTGGTGAGTGACGCGGGGACGGTGGATGCAGATTTGCCATTTATTACTGACTCTTATTCCAGAAGCAAAGTAGCAAGGAGATGAAATCGGCTTCCTGAGAAACCAAATGGAAACATAAACCAGTTTCTGATCCCAGTCCTGCCAGAGGAGAAGATGTAAAGAGGCCATCCCTTCTACCTTTGTTTTCATAATCTCTGTCTTTGAATTTTGCACTTGCAAGAAGCAGGCAGTGAAAACACCAGCTTGGAATCCTTGCCTTACCCTTTCTTACCCATTGAGCAAAAATATTTATTATATTTCTGTTCCTGTAGTTCATTGCAGGACCCACATTAGAGATCATGTCAAGGCTTCTTGAAACAATAAGCATGACACATACATTTCTGCAGTTGTCCTTTAAGCACATACCCATTATGTCTGTGGAAATGTTAAACACTTCCTGCAAAACACTTTCTGCTTTGCAAGTTGGGTCCTGCTTGTGGCAGTCTGGTGGTGCTGCGGCATTGCTGTGAATTTGGGGGTGTTTGAAGACTGGAACATCACCCCATAGGCTTGGTGAAGAAAAGGAGTGCCTTCTTATAGCTGCTGTTAGCATTTTCAAATTAAAACGTAGGTAGCGTAAGCTTTCCTTCAGTAGTGCAAAGTGCAAAATGGAGAGGGCAGTAAGACAGCTGCGTCGCTGGTGTTTCTTTACCTTTTCTCCCAAACCATTCATTGTTGGCATTGCGAAACGGTCGTCTTCACAACAAGGAAGAAGAGTAACACTCAGGCTTTGGTTTCCTTCAGATAATAATGAATGTGCTACTGAAATCAACTTATGTGGAGCGAAGGGCATTTGCCAGAATACACCAGGAAGTTTTGTTTGTGAGTGTCAGCGTGGCTTCTCGCTCGACCAAACCGGGCTTAGCTGTGAAGGTGGGTACAGCACAGCGCATTTACCTGGGCCTTCGCCTGCTTTCCTTCATCTTCTCTTAGCCATACTGTCAGCCAAGGAGGGACCTATGCAATAAGCATGTATAGATTGAAGGCAAGTGGGGTATGGAAATTTAGCGCCAAGGCAGTATTTCTCTTCATGGACCTGAATCAATAGATATATTGCAGGATGCTAAAGAGCTGGACAGATATTTTCTGAGACTTCACTTTAGCCTGGAATGTTTTAGTTGAAGCGTTGTAAGTTCATCAGACTTCTGCTGCATCCTCCATGGGTTTCTGAGGGACTCACCGAGGACAGGAAGCCTTGCGTGTCCAAGGCGATCTGCTAAAGAGACAGTTCAAGGGCTGCAGACTTTATTCGTCTGGGTCCCTACAACCTCTAGAGACTTCTTCTGGGTTACAGTTTGATTTGCTCTGAAAAGAAATATCGTGGGATTCCTGGGCTGGATGCTTAGGTCAAAGCAAGGGACTGTCTGCTGTGGAGCTGGGTGCCTTAGGAAAGCCTTGGGGGTCCCATATACTAACGGCTTTCTGCTGTCTGCTCCATAGGAGAATGCAAAACCACTGAAAATTGTGGCTGAATTTGAGCTTTCAGTGGTTTTCAGCCCTAAGTTACTTGCTGTGGAGCCAGAAATCTGAACCTGAAAGTTCTGAAGTGGTCTCGCGGCACTGGCCAGGTTGTTGGAAGATCCTGAAATATACCTCTATATATACAATATATGAATATATATGATTATTTGTAACATGCTTCTTCAAATATAGTGTAATTTGATCTTCTCTCCCAAAACTCACCATGTGTCTCCCCTTTTTAGATGTTGATGAATGTGATGGAAACCACCGGTGTCAGCATGGCTGCCAAAATATCATTGGAGGATACAGGTGTAGCTGCCCACAAGGGTATCTCCAGCACTACCAATGGAACCAATGTGTTGGCAAGTCACATTTAAAACTCATACATTAAATGCGTGTTACAGTTGTTAGCAGCAAGAAGTGAAGGGGGATGGTGCGGTTTGCTGTTATTTTCTTTTTCTTCCCTATCTGAACTTTGGTTGTATCACAAGTCTCTGAGCCCTTGTAGATGGGGCTGTGTGTGCAGAGCATTGATGTTGGATATGACTTGAGCAGACAGACCTGGATCCTGTGCAGAAGTCCCGGGAAAAGTCTCTGTCCGGTTCAGCAGTGTAGCATGTAGCACATTCAAAGAAGAGAAGCAGGAATGTTTTTCCTGTAGTGCAAGTTATGTGCCTTTTTAGTCACATTGAATGGGCTTCATACAAGCTGGTCTTGTGTGGATACCCAGAGGTGTGTTGTTTGACCTCTCTGAGAACAAAGGGCTTCATAACTCTTTGTTTGGCTTTCTTTGCTTTCAGAAACATAAAAACGCCTTTGCTTGTTCTCACTGTGGTGCTCTAGAGAGGTCTCTGCTTTTAATTTTGTTTCCCAAACCTCCTGACATGTTATGCAGTCCTTGCTGTGACGTTCGCTTGCTCCTGCTCCAGTACTCTGTGTCTGTAACGCACAAGAGAAACAAGGAGGGGGCACAAACATATGGGCTACCTTTAAAAAACTGGCCATTTACAGTGAACAAGCCTGAACTGACCTTGGACTCCTACAGCGCTGCACTGGGGAAGTTTGGAAAAGGGCTGGCTCGCAATGTGGTGGTCTCTTGTATCTACAGCTGCTTGTATTTTTACTTTACTGCTTGTTCCTGTAGCTCGCCTGTACCTCATATTTAAATGTGAGTGTGTAGGGAGGGATTTTCAGTGCCTGGAAAAGGTGCCAGAGCTTGATTCCTTACTCTTTTCCTTCAACATTGAATAGCATTATGAACATGGGATTACTAGACCAGATTGTTGGCTGTACAAAGTTTTATTCTTCTCAGTTGTCTCGGAAGAACAACAACAAACAAACAAACAAACCAACCCAAAAAACCAAATTGCCTCCTCTGCTTCTCTGCTCTCTTGAGCATGAGCTGATGTGGTGTGGAACATCATCTGTAGAGTAGCCCGAATGTTGCGCTGTTGTATGGTTGTAGTTGCGCTGTTGTATGGTTGTAGTCATGTCTGGTGTGGCAGCAGCTTTAGCAGCTGTCAAGCACACCGCGTTGGACTACACCTGGGAGTAAAAGCTAACGTGCTATGCTCTGCTTCTTTTCCAGATGAAAATGAATGTCTCAGTGCACACATTTGTGGAGGAGCATCTTGCCACAATACTTTGGGAAGCTATAAATGTATGTGCCCTACCGGATTTCAGTATGAACAGTTTAGTGGAGGTTGCCAAGATATCAATGAATGCGGCTCTTCACAAGCCCCATGCAGTTACGGTTGTTCAAATACTGAAGGTGGCTATGTCTGTGGATGTCCACCTGGTTACTTCAGAATAGGACAAGGGTAAGGGCTTCTCATCTTAAACTATCAGACTGTCCTGTCCAGAACCAGGGGGATTGTCACCAGTGAAAAGGGGACAGGATTTGGTGGTGCTCAAGAGCTGACTTTGGAGATGAGGGAGGGGAAAGGTGACCAAGGGAAGGGAACAACATGGTTTTAATGCTGAATGAATTTGGTGAAGGCTACCAGGTTAAATTACCTCTTTTAAGCTTCTGCTTTCAGCTCTCTCCTGCACGCCCAAGCAGCTGGCCAAGTTCTCTGAGCTTGCTGCTTCAGAGCTCACACCCCTCCCTGTGATTTGTGGTGTATCGCTTGTCTCCTTTAGAAAAAATAACAACACCCCCCCGCCAGCTCCAAAGGCAAATGATATTATACAAGTGGCTTCACCCACTGGTTGCAATAACAATTCTCTGTGCTCTTATGTTCTTGTATGTTCCATATTCTTCTGTGTTCCAAATGAATATTTTTTTTAATGTCTGCTTTATCAAGAAAACCAATTTCCCTTTTCCCGGTGGGAGCATTAGAGCTGTGCATCATGGTGGAGCAAGCAACTCAAATAGAAAGCAGACTATGGCTTAAATTTTAGAAGTGACCAAAAACTTGGGGATACATGATGAAAGACCTCACTTTTCAGATTTTTCAGCAGTTTCTGAAAACTGGTCTCTTTTAACGTGTTCCAGATTGGATAACAGAAATGTTTTATACTGTTAAATATTGGCAGGTCTCTCTTAGGCAAAGCCTTGTGGAGCCAGGTTCCCACAATCAGACGCTGCTGCATTGTGGTTCATGAGAATTTTGCCTGTTGACTTCAGCAGAAATTTTTCGTAGGAAATGAGTGCAAGATAATTACTTTAATATTTGTATTCACAGTCCCCCAAATTCAGCTTTTGATAAGATCTGTGTCTCACTGGAATTCATTCTGAGTTTCTTCCTTCCTCAGACACTGTGTTTCTGGAGTGGGGCTGGGCAAAGGTCAAGGACAAGAGCTTTCACTCAGTGGAGAAGTAGATGACAACTCCCTCTCTCCAGAAGCTTGTTATGAATGTAAAATCAATGGCTATCCCAAGAGAGGAAGGAAACGCAGAAGCACTAATGAAACAGCAAACGAAGCTGAGGTAATTGACCCTTTTGGGGGGAAAGGGTTTGCGGTTGTCTTGTGAAAGGCAGTCTCAGGAGGAGGGGTGCCAAGAGACAATCCCACGGGGAGAACGTCCACCCCACACAGAGCAGAGCAAGGAGCTGGTTTGGGATGTCACGTAGCCTGTGCAGGGGCTTTCTGAAGTTGTCCGCTGTCCGTAGGCAAAGGCCGTCCCCTGGCGCCCTGCACACCTCCTGTCTGGCTCATCAAGCACTCAAATGCCCCTCCAGCTGGCTAGAGTGAAGTCGTAAACTCTTTTTCTTCAGTGTGTTTCTGCACTCTCTGCGGTTAGTGCTGTGACTAGTGCTGGGTTTGTCTCGGAGGTGACATACAGCTTCCCTTGTTTTCCAAATGACAACGTTGCAGCGGCTGTGCTGTCTGAAACGCTGCCACCCTGCCCTGCGGTGCGGCTCGCGCACGGGGGCTCGGGGAGCCCGGCTGCCGTCGCTCGGAGCTGCGGGGCGATGCTGCTTTTCCACCGGCCGCCCTGGCTCCGCACCTGAACAAAGCAAATCTTGCAAAGCAGAAAACTCACCTAAATGCCGTGCGCTCCCCACAGGCCCTGCGCTCTTCTGCACATGGTGGTTCACATCGGCTTGCGGTTCCCCTGACAGAGAGGAGGAATGAGCCTCTGCTGCTCTCTCTGCTCATGGACTATAAGCGCAGAGCGACTTTGTTTGCCAGGCAGCGGGACCCATGTGCAGAAACTCTGAGTGCGTCTCAGGATCCTGTTACCCTCGCAGGGACAGTGACAAAGACCGTACTTTATCCTGACAAGTCCTACGCCCATAATAGTTTTGACAGATAATATTACAAAAATCTCCTTTTAAAAATTATTTTATCCGTAATGCATGAGCTGGGCAAGAAATACAGCCACATAGGCACATGTTAAGCGCTCTCTGACAAAACCGACTAACACGGATTGTTCTTGTGCAGGATCAGCAAGAGCTGGAGCCGCCAATCAGTCTCGCCAGCTGGGACATCGAGAAAGCAGCAGTGTTCTCCATCAACATCTCGGATCTCAGTAACAAAGATCGCATCCTGGAACTGCTCCCTGCCCTCACAACACTGACGAACCACAACCGATATTTAATTGACTCCGGAAATGAAGACGGTTTCTTTAGAATCAATAAGAAAGACGGGATAAGTTACCTTCATTTCACAAAGAAGAAGCCAGTGCCTGGAAACTATTCATTACAAATCAGTAGTATTCCACTCTATAAAAAGAAGGAACTTAACCAGCTTGAAGAGAAACATGACAAAGACTACCTCAGTGGTGAGCTGGGAGATAACCTGAAAATGAAAATTCAGATATTGCTTCATTAATTCATCAACCAAAGACCAAATAATTAAACCAAAGATAGGTAGGTAGGACTGAATATTTCTCCCGATCAGATTCTCCATATCATAGGTACAATCTTACATGAGTACATTTGTATGAACGAGCACTATTATATTATTACATAAACAAGGTACAGGATGAATACCCTAGCTCAGAACAACCACTTCCTCAGGCTTTTAAGCGTAGCTCAGCTACCTTGGTATGTTGAATCTTGACAACTGGGACTTTGATCATTGGAAGTTGGCCACTGATGCTGAGCCGTGTCATCATTTCAGCAGAGGTACCAGAATGTGCTTTCAACCGATGGACAGCTCTATTTTTGTAATTCTTAAACTTCGCTTCTCCAACTACAACTTACTAGGTCAGCCATTTATGATATCCATTTGGTGCTAGTAAATGTTCAACCTAGATTTATAAATGCACTGTAATATTTACACAACTTAGAAGCCAAAATTGCCATTATTCAGTCTAAATACTTCAATCAACCAAAGTTAGCTCAGTAGTTTATCTCAGTTATGCCTATAATACATTACATGTAAATTAAGTGTGTGTATACTGTAATCATGCTATTTTTATCAATGAAGCATTTGTAAACTAGATTAATAATACCCTTAATGTGAGGGTTTGTAATGGTGCTTATAAGACCAACTACTTGTTAACTGTATACACAAACCTGATGATAAAGTTTCTGTGACTTGCCGAAATGCACTGAGGTCAGTAGGGACCATTAAACATTCTCCAAAGTCAGATGACAATCAGTGCCATCCTACACCATGACATTATGTAACGTGTCAAGAGCGCCCATAGTCATTCATATCAACAAGGGTTCAATGTCATAAATGTCACAATAAAACAGTTTTTTTTTAGTTTATTCTGTGGCCTTGTATTCTTGCTCAGAGTGTGCCAAGCTGCATTCTTGTGCCTCAGGCGTTATCGGCAGGGTTGGTTGTGTATCTGTGCGCAGGTGGTTTCTCCCTGCAGGTGCGCTGCTGCCATTCGGTCGTTCTTCATGCGAAGGAAGAAGAGAAGAAACACGGAAACCTGCCCAAACCTCTGCCAAATGATGCTGTGGCTCCAGAAAGCAAGTGGTAGAACGTTTCCATTGACTTGACCTGAATAATCCTTTCAATAAGTAACTTTCACAGCCAAAACATGCAGAAGAGGATGTTAAATCATTACAGAGAAAATACATTTTATTGATTTGGAAATACTTGTTTGCTAAAACTGCCTTAAGATATTCCATTCTTTTACCTCTACTTCAACAGCTATTGTCAAATAATCTGAGAGTGATAACAAAGGGATAATCCAATACCAAAAGCCATCACAAGTTGTAGCCGGGTTTTAACATCAACTGAATTATTCAATGACGTGGGTGTTCTTGTATCCGCAAGTGCCGTGTGTGTCTTTGAGCAGCTACAGAACGTTGTACTGCGCTGTGACGCTATAAAAACAAGCAAGTGTTGTTGCTGAAACTGCTGACTGGACAGCGCTGTGGTTGACAGAGGGAACATACATTGTGCTAGAAGAGCTTTGGAAGGGAAATGTACTGTAATAATTCACCCCAAATTGTATTATTTTCTGTAATTGGATTTCAGCTCTCTTTGATTTCTTCTGCGTAACAAACAGAACTATATAAAAAGGAGCTTGTGCACAGGGTTACTTTGATATTTTTAATAGACGGTGTCTGGATTTTATTTATTAGTGTGCCAAAATGGTGAACAGTGTATTTTTTCCACATGTTGCATAACTCTGGCGAAACAGAATGAGCACTTTACAGCTGTGAGTGGCAACTCCTAGTGCAGCAGCTTGGCAGGGATTTTAGTGCAAGACCGTATGGTGTATAGTGAAGTGTACAGTCTATTTTCTCTCCAGCCCTTAAACACTGAGAGAAACTGCGAAAAATGAGTTCAGAAAGACCTGTCAGGACTCTGTAGAGCTGGTTTAGCATTTAAGCTGCTGTATAACACCTTCTCATGCCAAAGGTTCCTTGATTGTTTTCCAGCGGGCCGCGTGTTGCCTGCACAGTTCTGCGAATCACCTTTGCTATGCTGCAGAAACAAGGCATCCTGACAGCATCTCTTTTAGTGATTTAAAAACGGCAAGTCCAGCCTTGCTGTACTGATTTGCACATAAACCCCCATCCTCTTGTGCAATTATTGGTCTGTGTCCCTGCAGCCGTGCCCTGTACCTGCTGTGTCATTTTTGCCTGTGAGTTTTAGTTGCTGTATGTGTACAATTATTTACATTTGTTGGAATTTCCGCAGTTTCCTTAGTTACAGTGAAGCACAAAGGTCGCATAATAATATTGCGCGAGACCTGCAATTAAAAAGTGGTTTGTAACCTACAGAGTGATTTAAAATAATTTCCTGTATTTGATTTGACAGTGGGATCCCGGAATGCCTCTAAGCCCGAGGCAGACCAAAGCAGAGGTCTTGCTGAACGTGTATCCTTTTGCAATTAAATGATATTTTTCAAATGCAAGGAAATGGCAAAATCTTTAATTTTTTGCAAAACCAGTGTGGCTTCCCTCCGTTGCGGTTGCGCTCGTGACCCAGCATAGATGCCTGCCCGGATAATAAATGTCATTTTTGGTTAACAGAGTTTAACAAAGATGGCTTGTTACTGTACATTTCGAATCGTTCTCTTGTTGTGTGTTGTAACTATATCTTGTAAACTTGACAGCTGACGTGTATTTTGGCAGAGCATGCCTGTTTCCAGTCTCCCTTTTAAGCTGACTTTCAAAGGACCTGAAGTGTTTGCTTTCTTATGGCAGGTCCCAAGGGGTCACGCTCAGGTTTTCTCTAAGATAAATGTCCTGCGCTGTGATTCAAGTGCAGCTTTGTGCTTTGGAAGAGCCAATGTGGTCAAGACTCCTCAGCACAGCCGGGCCCGAGCTGTTTGGAGAGCAGGACACCACAGCTCTTGGCCGTCCTGGGAGTGAGTCTGGGCAGCGCCGCGCCAGGTGAGTGGGTACAAGGCAGCGCCAACCCCGCGGCGCGAGGCCAACTGGGCTGGTGGCGCTGGCATCGCAAAAGCCTTCTCACCGCTTTTGGAAACGGATGTTTGCTGTGAGGCAGCTGGTAGGATTCCCCCTTTACACTGAGGCTGGACTTGAACCGTTCGGTTCAGGAGCACCTCACGGTGCTCATGTGGATCTGACGGCTGCTGCCAAGGCGAGCCAGGCTAACAGCCCACACTGCGCTGCAGCGCTGCTCCTTCCTCGGTAGGCACCAGGCAAGGAGGAGACAGCAGCTCTTCAACTTCACTGCTGTGCCAGAATACACTGCATTTTCAGTGGTAAAGGGGAAGGCGGCGTGGAGCAGCTGCCGGGGCTGCCCGTGGAGCCGCAGGAGCCGCGCACCCCCCTCAGTGCCCCAGCTGCCCCGTGCCAGGTGGGACAGGAGCTGGTGGGACAGACCAGCTTCCCACAGCTGGGGTGTCTGGGCCCAGGATTCTGCCTACTTCACCCTGTCCTTTGAGCAAGTCTTTAAGCTTTTCTGCTTTGGTTGGCTTCATGCTTGCGGGAGTGGCCAGCAGCTAAGGCCAAGACATGATGTACAGCAGGGTAATCCAGTAAATCCAGGTTGGCGGTGTGCTGCCAGAGTATTTGCCCAGAGTAAGCCCTTGTGTTATCGCAGTCTTGGCAGAATAACGCTCGGCTACAACTCTTGTGTTCAGCAAATCCCAGAGCTCCTAGCTGCTGTCTGTGGCTCAGGCGCGTTGGGTGCCTGAGGAACCCCTGCAGCCCCCGCACGAGCTCCCGCGGTCACACGTGTGCGCAGAGGAGCTCTGCGTGCAATTGCGCACGCTGGTTCTGGATGCTGCCAAAACTTAAGGACGGGTAGACAGCTCTAATTTGGGGCAAAACGTGCCATCATTTACACTAATGAAAGTACAAATGGTTGCAGAGGTAGCAAGAGGGGGGGAAAAAAAGGGAAGCGGGGAGAAAGCTGCAGTCATTCCGTGGCCCAAAATATCCCAAGGGATGTGGCTTCTGCTTCACTCGCAGGTGCTGGTCCCGCACTAGCCCTGGTGCCTGGTGCTCCTCCTGGCTGTCGCTGTCGGGTCCCATGCAGGCGCCGCAGCAGCCAGAGCTGTCCCCGCAGAGCGGATGCGCCAGCGCTGCGTTCGGAGCAGGCGGAGGCACCGCGGGTGCCAGAAGGTGAGCTGGTCCATGGCGGGATTCCATGGTGCTGCCACCTGCGCTTCACCACGGTCACCACGGAGAGACTTGGAGGGGAACGCCTGGTCCCCTGGAGCGGGCTGTGATGAGACCATCTTCCTGTGCAGCAAAAACCTTGAGGATACCAGTGACTTCAGCTCTGACAAATTCCAACAATCTACTTCTGCTGTCCTTAAAACTTGCCAAGTATTTCACACCCTCGTAACAAATGCTTTTGAGGAATATCATGCCCAAGCCAGCTTCTCAATTATGAGCTTACCCTTGAGTTCAGCAGAGGAACCTTGAGGCCAGAGAGGTCACCAAAGTGTTTGTTTTTGTATTTCAGGCTCTGCTTTGTATTTCTGCCCTGCCCATGCACGGTGCAGGGATGGCAGGAAGCAGCTGTGGAGGCTGGGGCTGCCAGTCCAGCCTGTGCCGTTAGTGCACAGCTGAGTCCTCAGCCCGCTGAAAATGTGGGTTTTTTCTGAAGAGTCTGGACAGAAAACTATCTTGGCCCTTCCAGGTCAAAGTGACACTGTGCTAAACCTTTGCTAAGTACCCAGGAAGGGTTTTTTCTCCTTCCCCGTCCTGGGCTGGCCCCGTCCCTCCCGTGCGGTGGCAGCGCAGGCGCAGCCCTCGCCCTGGCTCGGGGCTCCTAGCTGCAGGTTGGTTTGTTTATGAGCTTTTCTATGGCTCCCAGGGCTGTAGGATGTGAGCGCCTTGCAAACATGTGTGCTGAGCCTCGCTACACCCTTGTGAGGTGGGGATGTGTTTGTCATCCTTGTTTTACGGGGCAGGAACCGAGAACCAGATGTGTTGGGTTGGGAGAGCGTGTATGCAATCGCTGTTCTGTCCGGAGCAGCCCCTGAAGCACTGAGGTGTCCCTGGAGAAGAGGACGAGGAGCCACATGGGCTCATCCGCTGTGACAGCTCCAGCAGGCGCAAAGCTGTGGGAACTGCCCCCTGTACTAAAACGTGTCCCAGACAGTTTGGCGGAGCCCCAGCTGCTCCCCGTGCTCTTTGAAAGCTGCAGACAGGGCCCCGCGCCCCAGCACGCACCCCTGGGGTGGCTGTCCCCGGGGACACCCCCACAGGACACTGCCCCTGCAGACGCAGCAAGAAAACAAAACAAACCCCCCAAAAAAGGACAGTGCCCAGTGGTTTTCTGCTGGAAAAACGATTTTTGGTTAAGTATCTGGGTTAGCCAGCTGTGTGGACATAATCAAAAGCGACAGTGCTGGTGAGCAGGACCTGGGCTGTGCCAGCTTCCCCAGCTCGTCTCGGAGGCTGCTGGATGAACCAGCCAGGAAAACCACTTAGTTTTCTTTGGAGCTTGAATCTTTATTCCTATCATTCCTGAGTGAGGTGCTTCAGGGTGATGCGTTTTTTTTTCAGTCTGGGACAACCCAAGAGAAATGATTATTTTGAAGCAGCCCGTGTGGGACCAAGTTTGACTGTAGCTGTAGTGCAGCACTTTACTCAGCTGGTAACTCGGACAGGTAGGAAAGCTGTCTGGTCTTTCTCACTTTGCAATGTGGGTGTGCTTGCTGCTCTCTATAAATGTGTTGTTATTGTAATCATCATAAATACTAGAGCCGTGAGAAATGTCTATAACCAAACCCAAACCAGGTGAAACTCCCCTGGTTTGGGGTTTCATTACAGACACGAGGCTCAGGCCAGGTTTATCGAGGTTCATGAACCTCCCTCTGAAGATGGGCTCAGTTTCAAGCAATCCCGGGCCAAGTTTTGAATAAATTTGGAACAAAATTTAGGTGAATAAAAGATGATTTATGATTTTAGGTTGAAACCGTACAAACTGTGGGCTTTTTGCTTGGTTTCGACCTGTAACCAGGAAACCTTGGCACTTTGGCTGAGTTTCACTTTGATTTTGAATTTTGACCGTAAAAACAAACCAAGCAAAGAGGGGAGTCCCAAAAACAAACCACAGAGAAACTGTTTCCCAGGGTGGGAGCCCAAAGCCCCGCGCTGCACTGAGCACACGGCTGTGATGCTGCCCCAGGTGACACCCGCTTGTCCAGCATCGCTCTGGCACGGCTTGTGCTGCCCCAGTAAATCCTCCAAATAATTAAGCCTTCTCCAAACTCTTAATTTGAAGTTGCATGTGCAATTTCCAAGCCTGGAGTGCGCTGACTTTAGGTTTGGCTTATCCTCAAAAGATCCATACTGTATGCTGGCATTTTGAGGGGTAAATTCAGCTAAGGAATCTACAGAAGGGAACAAGGCCCATGGCCCTCATCCCTCTGCTGCGCTGAAACATGGCTCACATCCAAGCACAAAGTGGAGAAATCGGCTTTCTACTTGAATTTATGAGATTGAGAGTGATGTGGTGCTAGTTCTGCAGCCTAGAGGTGCCCAGAAGGGTTACGGGTCTCGGCTTGCCAGTGCCAGCCCTGTCACAGCACAGACGCCTTAGAGATGGAAAAGAGCTGAAACCACTTCTCATGTAGATTTCTTCAGATTCATTCAGGCACTTTAAAGGCATCTCCAGACATAAACTTGTCTTTTTAAATAAAAAAATCTATATCATCATTAAGGCCCTTGATCATGAGATTCTTTTTGCACCAAACATCAACTGTAGATGGAAAATATTTGAGCAGGAGCTGGCTTCAAGTATCAGGCAAAATCCGAACAGCTGAACTGCGAGTGCTGAGTCCAGAGAAGGTGACAGCACAAGCTGCTGCTGCTTTGAGGAACACGTGGTTGGAGGGACGGGCAGGAAGGGAGGAGGAAGGTGCCAGCGCAGAGCAGACGAGGAGTGTGAAGGGAACCGCGCTGTCAGTCTGTATTCACATCAGCGCAAAGCTGAAACAACAGGAAACTGGGAGAGAGGAGAAAGGGAATGAGCAATGCGGCAGCGCTGCCTCTGCGGAGCGGCTGCCCAGGGACTCCTGCCGTGAATCAGCAGCCGTCTGCCCTGGCGGCAGCCAGCTCCACTGGGCTACCAGCCTCAATGCAAACCCTCCCCAGCAGCTGAGGCTCCCGAGCCAACCAGCACCCCAAGAACGACTGTAGAGCTGGCCGCAGGATCTGGGAAGAAGTGACCAAATAAACCAAACAGAAAAAAACCCAAGGCCCATCAAGATCAGATCATGAGACCTTAACAAGTATTGAGCGTAGATTAGTAAGCCCTTACAGACAATTCCTCATACTGAATTAAAAAAAAAAAAAAAAGGTAGCTGACCAAGAAAGAATTTAACAGATTTCCCATTCCAGGTGTTTAAATTGTACTTGCCAAAGGTATAAACCCCCTCCACTGAAAGCTTTTTGCTCTCAGCTTTCTGCCTTCCCTTATCTGATCTGCCCCTGTAATAGATGTCCCTGTGCTTTTTCAAGATCGCAATGTCCTCGCAGCACTGGGGAGAAGTAGCTGCAACAAAGGATGTAAAGCTCTGAGCTCCTGTGTCAGCAGAGCTCTTACATCAAAGCAGCACAGAGGCCAGACGCTGCCACGTTAGACCAGCAGCTTTTCTGCTCGTGGGGCACAAGTGTGGTGGGGTACACCATGAGGCCAGACCTGGAGAATCCCGAGTGGAGACTCGGGCATGGGAGCTGCTGCACACACAGCAAAGCTTGCGGGAGACGTGCAGAGGTCCTGAGGGGACCTGGTCTTTACCTTTAAATCACGTATTGTGTCTGTGTCGCATGGATTAAGGCCAAAAGCAGCACCCCGCAGTGAAAGGAAATGCATAAAGAAAAGGGTTAAGTACCTGCTCTCAGAGCAAAGACAAGATGCTGTGCACCAAGGAGCAGAACTGTATTTCACATTTCAACTAAGCCAGCTCCACGTGAACTTGCCTGTTATACACTGGCCCCATAATTTGATTATGACATTATAGGAGACTTATTTTATTAAAGATCATGTTGTCACTCATATGTATGCCTACCATGCACTCCTACATCCCAAAATATGCTGGGAACAAGAGTGTTTTCTGCTCTACAGTGACAGCACAGATAAAACCATGGGAGGAAACTGTGGGTCGCAACGTGACCACCAGGCCCATGTCGAAGGCCAAGTCTGGCAGGAGTTGCACAATCCTCTGGTGAAAAAGACCGATTATTTGTGTTGGGCTCATTTAGGCTAACAAACCGTGCAGTCTGAGTTCCCCACAGACCGGCCAGGAATTCACCCCAAAACCAGAGAATTGGTAAAGGATTTCTGCAGGGGGACACCTCCACCAGCCTCCAGAGCATGAAATACCTCATGTCCTGCATCATCTCTAACCAGGAGAAGCAGCTGAAGATTGTTCTTGCAGCACCAGACAGGGAGAGAGGGTGAAAGAGAAATCAGTGCTGGCTTCGCTGTCGGCTGAAGCCTCACCCAGGCAAAATCCGCAAGTAACCAAACTGCATTTGCTGCGAGTCTCAGCAGGGCCACCAGCCCGGCCCAGCCAGGCAGCAGTGCGCTCCTCAAATCTGCTGCAACAACGGAGTCCTGAAACAACAACCAGTTGCTCTGCCGCATCGAGCTGCCGTGATCCGTCCTGGAGTTGCCGCTTGTTCAGCACAGTCACACGTGGATGGTACTTGTCTGCTACTTGTGCAAAAGGAGCGATGCACCACGAGGCTTTCGAACATCTGCTCACACGCAGAGATGGGCTGCGGGCCTGCAGCCAGTCCTTAGTTAACACAGAAATGGCACTTTGAAGGCAACAGTAGTGTGAAGGCAACTCAAGTACCTCCAGCTGCCAGAAAGAAAATGCATATTAACGCATACAATTCTGTTCTGTGTGGGAGTGGATCCTGATTCTAGTTGTTGCCCCTTTTTCTTTCCTTGGAAATGAGAAAAGGGAGAGCCAACAGTTATTTTGTGTCCTGTTAGTCTAGACTTGTCCAGATCTGCTCTTGTTGGGCAGATACCTTCAGCAGCGAGGAGGTTTGGTGGAGGGTTGCTCTGGGGACGCTTCACCGCTCCAAAAGTATGTCAGCAAACTGATCTCTTGTGACCCAAGGTCCTGCGCAGAATAGCTGGATTATGTTTATAAAGTGAAATAAGGAAGATGATGGTTGATCAGAGTAATATGAACTATGGCATGGAAAATGCATTTTGAATGAAATGCACAGATAAATCATTTATCCTCACCAATACCCTCTCTATGTTTCTTATCCTGGTAATTGAGACCATGTGTTGTGCTGCAAACAATAACTATGGGAAATTACTCATGATTCTTCCTTCATAAACTTGGGAAATGAAAGTGATGGGAAGTATGATCATCTTATTTTTTTTTTTTATGTTAACAGCTCTAAATTATTAGGGTGGGAAGAAAATGTCAATAGAACATAAAAGTGCTTTGTATAGTGTTCACATTTGCTCATACTTTCAAATCCACTGTGGCTTATTAGTTCATGGGAAAAATGACAAAAAGGAATAAAACCCAGAAAATGCATCCAGTATCAACATCTCGCCTCTATAGTAACAGAGAATTTGCAACTTGTGGCTAAAATGTGACAATATTAGGAAATGTTTGTTGGGCAACCGTGGTGATTAACCCCTTCCTTCCCCCAGTACCTTCCAGCTTGGCGTCAGCCTCACACATTCCCACACATTCAAGAGTGCCCGTTGCTCTCTGCTGCTCCTTGTATCAGAAGCCTGGACCCAGCGAGGCCCTTAACCTCTGTTTCCAGAGTTTATTGCTCAGCTGTAAAAATCCTCCTAGGGCTCAAACTTGACAGGAAAATGTCTCCGCCTGGGAGGAGTTTCTGTTCTGCGTTTGGTTTGAATTAGTTCAGCCCTTTTCCACTTGCAGTAGGACAATGGAGCAGGATTCCCTCTCTCTTCTTCTTTTTCTTTTTAAATAAAGTGGCCATCTGGCCAGGGCAGAAGACGAGGCAGGCGGCTCTCAAACCTCGGCCCCTCTGCGGCTGCAGCGCAGGGTCAGTGCTGGCTGCTGCAGCGGCTTCCCTGCCCCACAGCAGCTGGGCTGCAGCCCTTCGCTTGTGCAGATGGTGGCTCAGATGGTGGCTTGTGCCACCTCCGCGCCGAGGCCGCTGAGGGCCAGCCTGGCCATTGTGCAAGCTGGGGAATTCCGCCCTTGCTGCTGTTGATGGGGGACCAGCCTGCTGCAAACCACAGCCACCTGGGCCACTGTTCCCTGGAGCTTGTGGCTGTTCCCAGAGCTGGTCGGCGTGCGTTCCTGTCCTCCCGTGGTGAGCTGGCCGGCGTGCGTTCCTGTCCTCCCGTGGTGGAGGCACAAGGCAGCCCCGCTTGGCCCTGGAAGCACCAGGTGGTGGGTTTCCCAGCTAACGGGCCTGGCCCGGGGAAGCTGCTCCCTGCAGACCTCGCCTGAGCCAGGGGGTTCGTTTCTAGAAGCAAAAGTGCTCAGTCCATTACACTGTTGCATGGGCTGCCTGCAGGGCTGGGAAATCTATTATAACAGTCAACACTTTATGAATGAAGCCCGGCCCCACCAAAGTCAATGGCAAAACTCCCATTGATTTCTCTGGAACAGGATTTTACCCCAAATCCTCAGAGTGCCCTTGGGATCTCACCCGTGCTCAGCACAGCCATCCACAGCTCCTGCGGGGGAGAGAAAAACAGAGCAGAGCAAAGCCCTGGTGTTCCCCCAGCTGCGCCGGGTCCTGCTCAGACAGATGTGCTGAGATTATCACTTTGGCGATACCGACGGGCCGGGGTGTGAGACGATAGGTGTCGTGCAGCTGAAGTGGCTGACAGAGATACTTTGGCACAGAAACAGAACTTTATAGGCCCGCAGAGTTTTGCCCTGAGCTCTCAGAGGGCCGGAGCATAAGTAACAAACAAGAATTTCTGTGGATGGAGAGATGTCCCGCCCGCCCGGGAGCGCCTTGACCCTGCGCAGTAATCCAGCGCCATCATCACTTCTTGCTGTGCATTTAATTGACTGAACAGCTACTTGATATCATCCAGAACCGCTTATAAAATTAAATGTTATTAAACAAGGGCAGACTCCTAATACTTGCCAACACTTATTTCAATAACGATGCTGCGCTTGCCACTCCACAGATCTGACCTGTCACGAGAACTCAAATGACCCATGTCTTACCATGTTCTATCCACCTATAAATTCAGGCCGGTTCATTAGCTGGACCTGGCATGCTATGTTATATTCTGTCCAACTCTTACAGCCATTTAATTGCGTCCTGCCCATACGCTTACCCATCACCCCAGCTACATCTGACCCCTCGTGACAATGTTTTCCCATCTACCCGAGTAAATGAACAGGTAAGATCAGCATCTTATTCTAGAAAACAGAACTAAGGAAGCTAATGGCTGTTATTGAACAGCTGTTTCACTGGTTTCTTCTTGTTTTGCCAGTTCTCCCATACCTTACAGTTTGCAAAGCTGGCCAAAAGGTTCGCTCCATTTTTGTATTCAAGTAACACTTTTCTTTAACAGCTACTTTAGAGTCTCCCTCCCACCGATCACACGTGAGCTCATCTATAAACTACGCTGTGGGATTTCTGATATACGGATCTCTTTCAACCCTGATATTGGTGATGGAGTTCAAATCTGAAATAAGAGCAGCCTAGCACCCTAAAGGCATGGCTTGTATGTGGATTTTTTGGATGTCTAATAAGAGCCAAGGTTCAGCTGCCGCATGGACAGAGCATCGGTCGCAGCTCCTTCCCATTTGCTGCAGTCCAATACAGGCGATGCTCATGCTGTGTCCTTTCATTTGGGTGGCAGCTAATCCAGGCTCTGTCTTCCCGAACGGCAGATATGAGCTCAACAGCTGGTAACATGCTTATCGCTTGGCTTTGCGCTTTCACTAGAAGTCACTTAGGTACATATACAGACAAAGCAACTGTGAGTATTAAAGGCAGCTCATGATTTATAGTCACCGTGAAAAAGTTCAGCTGGACAGCACTTGACACAATTTCAATCAAAGCTGTATGGGGCTTCCTTTCCACTCCTCCCTCTCATTATAGAAGCTAATTAGGAAAGTGTTTCTTGTTTTTCTTTTATTCTTTAACCTAAGGTGCTGTAAATGCCTCTTCAAAAGGAAAAAAAAAGTCCTTCGATCACCTTGTGCTGTGATACCGCAGAGGTTTTAACTTAGAGCCACAGGCGCATCAGGTTGGACTCTGAAAATTAATCTATTATTTTTATTTCTCCTTTGAATGCACAGAGTTTCCTTCTGCTTTTTACAGTCATTTCACAGATTACTTGCTGACATCACATGGCATCAGAATCGTTGCTCTACCAAATGAAAAGGTGCCCAAAAGCATGCCGCCTGCCTGGCACGGGACTCCTTCGCCCTTCTTCACAGCACCTGGGCCCTTACGGTCAGAAGCAGCAGCAGGCATAAAGCCAGATTTCAAAAGGAATTATTGTTTTATAGATGCCACTAAGACGAGTTGTAGTTGTAAAATGAAGAAAGTCATTCTAGATTGAAGCACTATAACCATAAAGATAAAATAACGTAGGGAAGGCAACAGCTAGCTAGAGATAGAACAGTGCGGGGACTAAATTCTTCACTGATTACTACGCAAATCAAACACTAAGAGAGATTGCTGGTATTGTAATATCTAGAGAAGGATGATACTGTAAAACAACTTCCTAGCTTAGAGTTTATGGTTTAACATTTAGAAATCTCTTTCAGAAAGCAGATTGTTACACGGTGGATTAGCGACCCCAGCAGAAGGTGGGCAAACTTTCAATGAACTCTCCCTGCAAGTTTCTGATTAATGAATATGTTTGATTTTGCAGTCATTTGTCTGTTATATTCAGTACGATACCTAAGGATTTTTTAAAAATATTGTAGTGCAAATCTTTCCTGATTGATACAAAAAAAAATCTTTACATAACACAGGGAAATTGCAGAAGCAAGAAATAGCTGTTAACAGCTGCAAATGTTTATGTAGCTCTCCTGTGCTAGAGAACACTGGCAATTAAAGGTAGTTAGCAGGAGACTGGCTGGTGTAAACATCTGCATCCAATAATTACTGTCTGTTCTTATTCCCCTGTTTTCTAGAGGATTTGTAGTATTGTTGAGCTGGTTTGGTAAAGAAAACATGATCAGTGTGTCTGGGGATTTTGAGCTACTGAGGATGATGTAAGTAGGTCCTGTTTTCTTCTAGTCTAAGCTGTTATAGCTGGGGGGAAGTTTCTCTTTGCAGGTTATGAACCAGTTTGGTTGCTAAAAGAAATAAGCAACGAGTGATGTGAAGCCTGAGTTCAAGCAGCAATTCAAAAGACCCTTCTAGCTGAGAAAAAAAATCTGCTTTTCTAAGACTGAAATAATTTCTCAGGGAAAGCTTCATTTTATCAGTGAGGCACATGGGGGAAAAGGAATTGCTCTTGATCACTGCTGCTTGGTTTGTGGTCTGTAAACACCAAATGAGAGGGAGTAATATCCAACCTGAGAACTATATTCCTCAGTCACACGGAGGCAAACAATGCTCTGCAGTGCTGGGTCCCAGCTGCTCTCCTGTCCTTGGCCTGTTCCCCACGCTGGGGAAGCACCAGTGGTATGAACTTATTGCAGAGGGCCCTGATGTCCAGGTACATCACTGCAAGTTAAAGACTGCAGGTTCCCTTTTCGTTTTGTACTGTGCAAGGCTGCCAGATGGGGATTGAGTACTTGTTTGTGAGCTGATAATTAAAGTGTTTGTGATATTAAAGGACAAATCACTCTGTCCTGGAAATTAAATACTCATGCTACAGCCTCCTGATCCTCAGTGAGTATTCCATTAGTCAATCTGTGGCTAGCCCAGTAACTCGATAGCAGCGAGTTATGTGGTTATGTGGGAACTCTGGTTTTTGGAACAGGCTGATGTTCCCAAGCTCAGGCCCAGCGCCGCTGGGGTGTGTCATCTGTGTGAGGCACTTAGTGGAAAGAAAAAGCTGCAGTGACACAGTCTCTAGTGCTTTCTGGAGGACAAAATATAGCAGCAGTATTACATTAAGGTAAGAATGGGGACAAACAGAACTACTTCTCCACCAAGAAATCTTCTCTGTAGTGAGAGATGATTGGTTGAACAGACTTTCAGTTGATGCCATGTTCAATTACCTGTTATACTAATGACTTTTAGGTTTAGACACACTAAGTCTGAGAGTGGATTTGTGCTGACCACATGTTCTGTCTGTACCTTCAACTCCATGCTTGAAAGTTTTACAGGACCCAGTACAGGTCACGGGGAAAGATTATTTCATTGTTGTGGGATAATGAGTGAAAGAAAGTAATCCTGATTTGTGGCAGAAGCAAGTCTTAGTCCTGGTGTCTGCTCACACTTGTGCTGGATTTAGTCTACTCCTGGATCAAGGGTAACTACCTGAATCTTAGCCCAATCTTCAGCTCCAGGCAAGGTTTCTCCACAGAGCCATTCTGCAGCAGATGGGCGGGTCTAAGACACTTTTCCAAAACACACAGTGGGGTGCATTTGTGTGTGGGGGTCCCCCGAATTCCAAGAGATATAATGGCGTTGGGTTTTTTATTTAATACAATAGCAAAAGAGATGGCTTTAATTTTATGCTTGTTGGTGTAAGTAAACACATGCATTTTGTAATAAGTGTTTGAGTTATTGTATGGCTGTATCCAAGGCTATCCTATCAAACATGTCTTTCAGAGCCAGGAGTCTTGTCCAAGAACCCACCCAAAACTTTACTGTATGAGGTATGAAGCAATAATGGGACCCACTGATTCATCATTTGATGAAACCAGGAGTGCCCAGGATTGCCCAACAGAAGGTTACGTAGGGTCCTAATGAAGTGTTTCGCTTGCATAAAAGGGAACAGATGTAGCCAACCTCATGAGAAACAGAGCTGGGACCTGCTGTGAGATCCCACTGGGCAAAGTTTCTTCCAGATGTGAGAAGCTGTTCCAGCTGAGTCAGAACACTCCTCTGGTACCACCATGGCTCCGCAGGCTACAATTCTAGATTCAGATCTGGGTTGCTGCAGGCTACATTCTACCATGTTTCACTTAGTTACTGTATTGGCAAAATATCTTTAGACTTTGCAACCTGTTGGAAACCTGGCTGCTCGCTGAGGAGCGCTGCTCTATGGACCAACAGAAACTGTTCACAAACCGGTTCTGTCCCAGGGGCTAGTGGTGAAACTCATGTGGAGAATCAAGCCTTCTCGCTTTGCCCAGCTGCTGGATAACAAGAGAGATTGCAAATCTTCATGTTGTACTTTGAGGAATAACTGTAGTTGTGTTTGCCTTTGTCACTCCAGTGGCAACAGGGTAAAGCAGAAAGTCTGGTGCTTCAACTGAAGAACAGATGTGACAGTGGCTCTTGTGAGCTTGTACCAATCTTACCATAAGGATGTGCTGTAGTGAAGAGGAAGCAGGCTTCTGATGGTAACAGACCAGGTGAGGAATAGAGAAGAAATACTGACACGTGTTGCTGTCTGAACATTTCTAGATGAATTCCTGCATCTCCTAATGAACTAAAGTCTTCAGACCGGGCCAGGCATAGAAATTTATAAATCCAAACAATATCTTGGGTAAACAGTACAATAAGTGGTTATCCACTGTATTTCTTCTGCTTTGAAGCAAGCAGCATGCTGACATCCATTGCAGTTACTATATATTGATGCAAGTGTTTCAGGGAATTCTGGTGTTAAGGGCCGGAATAAACCCAACTCGCATGATGGGGCATGTTCCCATTGGCGTTCTTGTTGCCTGTCACCTCATAGTAGAGTTATTTGCTCAGTGGTGTTAGTTATTCTGAGTCCCAAACCAGATCTTTATTAAAGCTTCCAGGAAAGCAACAGCAATGTGGATGTCAACAGGGCCTTCAGCATCAAAGCCGCAGAATAAAATTATAGATGGAAAAGACCCGTTAGGTCATCTACTCAAGCCATCAGCCAATGCAGGATTGTTCTCTGTGGTGTGCTTTTTCCCTTCTTTGTCTGCATCGAGCCAAAGGGGTTTCCACAGCTTCCCTGGGGAGACTACGACATAGCTGACTAGTTCTTGCCCTTAGGAATAACTTTGAGTCTGTGAAATAACAGAAGAATTCTACATTTCATTTTGATGGAGAAAAGGAACTCTGAGAGAAGGACCCTGAGGCTATACTGTATCTCAGATGTAATTCTATATTAATCACTTCTTCTATACAGATCATATGAGGCTAACAGTGTGTCCCACCCCACAGCTGTCTCTTTCAGTAATTATTCCTTACACAGATTTTATCATTTTTCAGTAGTAAGTAGCACACAAACGCTGAACAATTCTGTTTCATTTGGCAAACATTCCAAATTTGCCCTTACTAGTGTTTGAAGTGTTCTGCTGACTCTCGCTCCTTTTAATTGTGTTGAAGTTCTTTGGCAATTAGTGATCTGATGTCCCAGAAACCCATAAAAATTAATTGCAACATGTTTTCTTTAGGTGAACTGAAAACACTCAACAGATGTTTACTAAAAACAACTGCATTTATAGATAGAGGACTCTTGACAGCGATTGATTTAAGGCTGCCAAATGTTTTCATTCTAATCCCTCAGGCATCCACTGTTGGTCAATCATAACTTTCTGACATCTTGATCTCTTCCAAGGAAATGCTTCTGGCCCAATATATGAATGCCCTGTTTGCCCTTGGGCTGTATTGGTTTCACAGTTCTTAGCCACTGAAAATTGTATTTAGCATGCAGGATGACTTTAAAAATCTTCACTGTATAGCTATGGAAGGCCGTGATTAGTACCGTTTTGTGACTGAGTCGTGTTTCGCACAATGAGCAAGGATTCAGAAGAAGCCTTTGTCTGACTGCCACTTTGGCTGTGAGGAAGGGGGGGAATCTGAATACCCAACATGTCTTTGTTAGCAGTTGGATGTCATTTTCTTTTGTTTAGCATTTGCGCAGTGCTCTGTGTAATGCAGGAATATAATACAGCTTTGCCAGCTCCAGCACCAGACCCGAGGAACGTGCACAGGCCAGTGAGACCATGTAGTGTACTTTATCTTTAGGGAGCAGCAGAAGAGGCAACTTAATAGACTTACGATGAAGTTGTAACGAAAGGGTTTTCCCTGGGCTATTGGCATGTGCTTTGAAGCACTAAACCAGGAGTTTTGCTCTTAGGTCTGATTTTGGTTCTAATGCCTAATTTGTAAGCACTTTTCCTTTACATCAGTTAAACAGAGCTTAAATTATTTCTCTACTGTTATGAGAAGTGAGCAAGTTTCACACGACTCGTTCAGCTATTTAACCATTCCTACCATTGCCTGCTAGCACACTGGGAAAATGAAAGTTTGTCAAAGCAGAAGGTAGAGATCAATGAGCAAAGGCATGAGAGGAAAAGATGCTATCCAGGGAGACCCTAAGGGATCATGAGTTAAGCCTTAGTTTTCTCCACATCTACTCTATTTGCACAGTCACAGTATTTGTAATAAACCTGTTTCATTCCTAACCTGGGTTAGTACCAACGACATAGTGTAAGGTTTAAAAATCTTACCACAGCCAGACAGCTCTGGTTTCAATGTTGCTTTATTTCTGCTGATTTGTGGCTCTAGAGGCACTGTGTGTCCTCCAACAGTTCAAATATAATGGAAGCTGGAGGAGTAACCCCAGTGCTGGGCTCTATCAGTGCATGCCGTGCACCAGCCCAATGCCGGGATCAAGTTGACTCTTTCAAACAATTACAGCTGTGGCTTTGCCCAAGTGCCAGCCTGTTCCTCTCCTCATCCAACTGTTCTATTGTTTTGGCAGCTACTCAACATTTATTTGAACGATTGCAAATGAGCAATAATTTTTTCATTTAGCTTGTAGGAAGTTCTGGCATCAGTGATCACTTGCAGGCTTTAATATATACATAGCCGTGCCTTCAACACATGCTCTGAACAATTGAATAGCAAACTTCAGGAGCAGGTGACAGAGGTGGAGTCCAATTTGTTATTGTTGTTATTAATGTAAGTTCTCATAGTTTTAAAATCAACTTTATTAACAGAAAATAATGATGTAAAAATAATAAGGTAGGTCCTGTTGGCAAGAAGGTGCCCAGGAGCAGACAGGACTGGAAAATCCAGAATCCTGTTGTAGGAACCAAACTCCTCAAAAAGGCCTGAGCTGTGTTTTTCTGCTCAGTCCAGGCTGTCCCCTAATTGCTAAAGATCTTGAAGGTCATCCAAATAAAAAGTAAATGCCAGCAGAGGCTACTTCTCCCACACCTGCTCAAGATACAATAGTGAAAGGTTGCTGTTTTGACTGTAAGTCTTACTCGGCTGACATTTGGGAAAGTTATGAACAGCAGTCTGGAGGCTCTGTGCAGGTGACCCAGGGTGGGACACAACATATGTCATGCTTCCAGAAATGTGAAAACCTCTTTAAAGCTACTCATGAAGCTAGAAACTGATGCTAACAAGATGTACAGGGCTGCACTTGGGTGAGGGAGGATGTTCTGACAAGAAATACCCACACCTTGCTGCCTCCCTGGAGCAGCAGTTTGGCTTCTCATTTGGTAGCAGTCTTCTAAGCAGTAAGGCTGGTACAGTTTTGCCTTGAGAACTTTTATTAGTTTAAATATGATTAATATTAAAATAAACAAAACCAACCGAACAAAAAACTCCACCCTAAAAGCAAAAAAACTCACCAAGATGATGAAGTGGGAGCTCTCAGTCCGTTCTGACTCAGCTGTCTCTTTTCTTCACATCCAGAGTAGTCAGCGAGTTCTCTGTTGCTGCATCCATGATTTCCTGCCATTGTCACAACTCCTTTTCCAGTTTTCTCACATTGCTAATGCCTAAAGAAAGTTGAGAAGAAAGGTGAGAACAGGATTGAAGACCTCCTCGTTTTCTTTGCTGCCAGTCTATGTATTGGTACGTTACACTTTCATAGGATAGGATAGACAAAAAAAACCCAAAACCTCTTGCAGAATTTAAATGGCTTGTATCACCCATAAAGCTGACAGTTTGACTCACTGCCAGCAGTAATTTTTACATGGAAGTGCACAAAAGCGAGACCGGTGATTCGCGTTTGCTGCTGCAAAAGCCTGACAAGTGGGGTTCCGTGCTGCTGTCCTGCACCCTGAGGAAGGTGCCGGTAATTTGGCAGTGACCAGAGTGCAAGCAGGAAGGTTGTGGTCGGGACTGAGGTGTGTGAGCAAGGCAGAGCCGGATCCTACACGCTGATGTGCTTGCTAGACATGGCACAATTAGCTGCAAAGGAAAGGGGAGGTTTTCTTCCAACTAGGACACATAGTTATTTTGTCTTGGACACTCGGAGACAACCTTTCAGACTAGGAATCCATAAACCACAAAATACTCATGTTAAAAGAATCTGGCCAAAGATACTACACTCATGACTGTTTGTGTGTTTTTTTTTTTCTTTTTCCTTTTACAAAACTGAAACAAACAAATTCCTTTGCTGTAATCAATAGTAGCAAAATGATAACTTTCTTCAGTTCAAGGATATCAGCTTTAAATATTAAGGCTACAAGCAATATTAATTGATACAAAACTTATTTCTGTTACACAAATGTTTCCTAAAAACCCAATGATTAATATTACATTTTTTGTGACATAATGAAAAAAACATCAAAGTCTAAGGGGAAAAAAGTGTGCATATACAGCTCACATATGTTTATTTAAGCATATTTTACATATTAAGATACGGTAGTTACTTTCTGGATGAGGGCTCTCCAATTATAAAATGAACCTGTCAGGTTTTCAGGCTTGGCAGGGTAAAAGGCTTTCTTGCTGTGTTCTAACAGAGTAGGGGAAAAGCATCACTTCAGTGGTAAAGAGCTAAATAACCACACAGTTAACGGAGGAAAGGTTTAGGAAAGGAATTCCGTTCATTCACTTCAGACCTGATCCTGCACCCTTTAACCATGCAGTGACGTTCTTTGCCCAGCACCAGACCCAAATTTACACTTTGCAGCATCACATCCTTACTGAGGTGGAGATTGCCAAAGAGCTGTGAGAGTGGGAAGTGCCATGTGTGCCAGGGCCAGAAACCAGTAAGGCAGGGCAGGCTGCCCTATATTTTCAGACTTTTGGTACCTTACATAAGTAGGTGCAAAAATACTTCTTTTTCCCTATTCTTTTTTTCTGGTTCTTTTCTTTGCAAGTGCAGTCATGTGCAATCAGGTGGAATAAGCGTGCTGATGATTTTCCTTCAGAAATGGTAATGGTTAGCGATGCGGACTCTTTTCTTTTTAGGCAGAACCCATGAGGCACTGAAGCAAGCATTCACTTTGCTTGCACTTGAGGTCACAAATTTATGCAAGTCAAAAATGTTGGGCCTGCCAAAAACATCATGCTACACTCCACCAAATAAAAGGACACTGTTATTCTTACAAGGAAAGGTTTGACAGGACAGGAAATAGGCAGGGTCATAGAAGTTTACTTAATACTGAAACTTAGTTAACTATCTTTAAGCCAAAATACAATGATAGGTATTTAAAAAAAATTAGAAGCAGGCAGGGAGGGAAGACAAATATAAGAACACTAGACTGTGCTATTACAGGAGTAGCAACCAATACAGAAACTAGGGAGCCTTAATAGAAATTCACATAATTCAGGTTACTAAATGTCACCTGCCTTTACTGGGTTAACATGTATTAAATAAGTTTTAATTTATGTCCTGAACTTGCAGCCAGAGGCATCTGATTTGGAGAATCCAATGTAAAGTTTACCGAACTATACACTACTTTGGTTAGAACGCAATCCTTAAGTAGACTGCATTCCACTTCAAGGAGTTGGAGGAAGGGGGAGTAAGAAGAGAGTGAATATGAAAGATAGGAAAAATGTTGCTGTTCATTACAATTTTCCATTTTTTGTTGAAACGCAGCAGGAGAGCAAAGCCACAGGCTTCTCTAATGCTCTTGCATGCCAGGAGGGATTATGCAAACACTGCAACCACCCAAATCTTATTTAAATTACAGTCATTGTTCCCCCTTTAATGGTTATACTTTTGCCCGCTTTCACTCAAATATTGCTGCATCTTGCTTTCCGCCAACACAGTCCCAATGGGAGTCATCAACTCTTAATTATAGATGAACAGACCTTTGAAAAATACCTCTGGAAAAAAGTGGAAAAGAAAGCAAACTTTAAGTGCCATCTAGTGGCCGATCAACTAAAAAGCGTTAAAAAGATCAAAAAAATTCTTAACGTGCCACAGAGTAATGTCACTGGAGCTGAACTGAAGAAGCAGCACTTAAATTCACAGCCACTAAAGACCAGGTTAATACTTTGGGGAACCAAGAAAAGGACTAAAGATCAATGGTATCATTACCATAATTTAAGATTTTTGTCTGTACGTGGAGAGTTCAAAGGACAGGAGTTGTCTGGTCATCACCTGCTCCTTCAAGACCCTCGTCAGTTTAGCAGTTTCTGCCTTGGTAAGGAAATCCAAGTTGTTGTGTGTATTTCAGTCCAAATTAGAAAATAGAACCCTTTCAGATTTCAAAATAGAACCCAAACCACGGGGTTGAAACTGGAGCCAAGCATTAGAATTCAAAAGGTAGTGTTCTCCTCCAAATTCAGCTGGGGTTGAAGGCCAGATTGTATCTATCTCTGCTTGTAAAAAGTTGAATCAATTTCTAAAAGGAGGCAATTTGTTAGTTAGTCATGTCCTTTTCCTTTCCCTGCAGGCAAAAAGCCATTTTCTGCTCTAGACTGTCATCTATAACAACAAATTACTTTCCATTATAAGAGCTCCACGTTCTGTTTACACAGAGGCCATTCCACAGGATCATTCCTGAAGATGTAGGTAGCTCCTGGTGGAGATGTGCCCCTTCTACAACAGCAGCTGACAGGCTAAACTTAAATAGCTCTGTCTGAACCTGTTCAGTGACACCTGAGAGCAGCCCAACATAATTTTTATTTAATGTAATTTTCATTCTTCTGCAAATAGCATTATACTTTGGGCTTGCTTTGGAGATTTACATCTCTTCAGTTTCATAGCTATAGCGAGCCCTGGGGATCACACCTCAGCGACAGGTTCTAGAGACATGAATTTGTCTAGATAGACCTATGCCTGTTAGTGTCTAAATTCCCATGAGGTTCCTTGGTCAAGCATGTTGTTCAGTCAATGGCACATTTAGCTAGTTTGTCACTGAATTACAAAAATACTGTGCAACTAGTTAATTTAGGCAGAAGGATAGATCTCAGATAAAGTAATGAACATGATCAGTGTGTTTCTGAGTCCTCTCATCATTTTGCTAATATAAACATTTTTAAACATGATGATTTTTGCTTAAGACAGGCTCAAATGTGCTAATTATAGCCAAAAATATACCATTATAAAGAGGCAAATTTAAACCTTGCTGAAGAAGTGCCAGTCTACCTTCTTTGCCTGGCTTATAGGGAAAGAAAACAGATGCTGCTCTGTCCCTCCTGTGTATGTTTGCCAGATACCAAGATAAAATACTTTTGTAGCACAGGTGGTAACAATGGAAAAAGGGAATATTAAAATAATTTCGAGGATATTACTTTGCATATTAATGACCTTGTGGAACTTTTTTTTTTAAGGGGAGCGATGTAGGCAGCGTAGTTTGAAGCTGCAAGTAGTAAATTCTGTTATTAGAATTCCCTGCTCACTACCAATACAAAAAGTTCCTCCAGGTTTCAGTAAGGGCCCTGGTCTGCAGTAGCGAGTATCAGCCTCAGAGCTTTCAGTACGTAGGTCTGTCACTCTTGTTGCCTGCTGGTGTGGTTTAACCCAGGGGGCAGCCGAACACCACCCAGCCGTTCACTCACCGCCTCCCCCGGCGGGATGGGAGAATCACAGAAAAAATGTAAACCTGGTGGGTTAATAAACACAGTTTAATAGGACAGAAAGGGAAAATAATAATAGAAGAATATGTAAAACAAGTGATGCATAATGCAATTGCTCACCACTCATCAACCGATACCCAGCCAGTTCCTGAGCAGTGGTTGCCCCTGCCTCCAGTTTATATGCTGAGCAGTTTGGGTCAGCTGTGGGGGCTGTGTCCCCTCCCAGCTCCCCGTGCACCTCCTTGCTGGCAAAGTGTGGGAGGCCAGAGTCCTTAACTTAGTGTAAGCACTACTTTGCAACAACTAAACCATCAGTGTGTTATCAACATTATTCTCATACTCAAACCAAACCACAGCACTACACCAGCCACTAGGAAGAAAATTAACTCCATTCCGGTTGAAACCAGGACACCTGGTTAGAAGTAGTTGTCTTCTGTAGACTTGCTACTCATATTGAAGAAACACCCCAACACTGTAGAAGGAATTATCAGAATTTGTTACTCTTGTGCAATGGTTTGCTGCACAGGGAGGTAGAGGTGAGCTTGAAAGCATCTGGGTTGCTTCAGTCAGACCCTTCCACAGTCCTACTGGGACAAAGCCTTGCAGTAACCTTAAACTCATGACGTGCTTCTCTAGATAAGTATTGAGAAACAATGAAAAGGAACTCAATTATACCCACTTTCAAAACAACTGAGTCTTTTTTGCTAATGACACTTGGATAATGGTCTGTATGTTGACAACTTACAGCAGGCACGGATTTGTAAATACGTGTCTTCCTCATGCATCTGACATAGCACTTTTTCTAGCAAATACTATTCCCTAGCTCAGAATCTCCATGCAAAAATGGAAATTAGATGCGTTTTCAACAGGTACAGAAAATGATAGGTGTCAACAGAACATTTTTCTTGTAGTTTGCTGTTCCAAGAGATTATCTTCTAGTATCTTTCCAACAGGACTTGCCTCAGTGTATCCCCTGCTGGTTTTTTGCTTTGGGGGGTGGGGACAGCAGAAAAGCAGCAAGCTTGCTCTCAACTTACAGTCCAGCAAAAAGAAACAGCTTTACACTAAGGGATTGTAGTTATTTTAAGATCTTCAAATAGTGTTTGGTAATTGAATTGCCTTTTTGAAATGGAAGAAACTCAGTGTTGAGATCAGCTTTTCCAATGAATTTAACACTTCATTGGTATCATGTGCTTCTTGCTTCCAATAGAGTTTTGTGTGCTCAGCCTGCTTCTATACAGTCTGGGTAACAGGTGTAAGTACAGATGGAAGTACAGTGTTGTGATAAGAGCGTGGGGAGGGGAAAAAAAAAGACTGATAAGCATGTAATGCACATGGAAGGAAAGACTTGTGCCCTAGTGAAAGATGAATGTACTTATTGTTTCAGCACGGCCAAGTCAATGTAATGACTAACCTGTGGTTGAAGGAATCTGAATGCTGTCTTATTACACCTTATCTTCCAACTCCTCAGGGAAGAAGGCGGGGGTAAAATGTATAAAATCTGCAGTATTTTTGGCCTCCTTCACCAGAAATGGTTAGCCCTAGACAGGACATGAAACTAATACCAATAGCGTTATTATGATCTGAGAATACCAAGGAGAAGAATGCTGGGAACATCTCAGCCTACAAAAGGCCCTTCTCTTGTGTCCGTGTTCTTTCACCTGAAAGCTTTTGAGTCACTTAAAAGATTCTCACACATAAAAAAAAGTAATGGGGTTCAGGACAGGTTCCAGAAGAGTTCTATGTCAGCTGGTCAAAACAGAACTGACAAAAACAATTCATGAACTGCTTGAATAATTCAGAATCTTTCTTCCATACAGTAACTTAATGAATTTGTCAACAAATATTTCAGCAATGTATTCCATACCATTTATTTACTACGTAGAAGTTATTTCCACGTGAGTTCTGTTATTTAGCTCAAACACTGTCTTGCCTGCCCTTTTAACAGAGAGATTAAAAATTGGCTGAGGATCAGCTAAGGATCAAAGACAGAACTTTAGCTTTGAACAGAAACACAAGTATTTTGGCAGGTTGCAGAAGATGCAATGTTTAATATCTTTGTCTTACTCCAATTTAGGGGTCAGAGTGGGAAGTCACATCAATACCTGGATTATCACTGATTCTGTATGAAATAGGCTCTCAGCATGAATACTGAGCTACATGGAAGATGACTTTCAGAATATTAACACAAACTGGCAAGGGAACAATCAGCCATTTCTGTTCAGGTCAGTAAAATAAAATCAAATAATTAAGTTGCTTTTAAATTTATTAGAGTATAATCAGCACATAAACAGTGAGTTCTTATTCCTGAGGGCTGAACATCTAAAAAAGAAAAAATAATCCATCAACTAATCAATGAAATCAGTCATGTACTTTTGCCCATAATGCAGATGAATTCGTTGCCTGTAAAAAGAGAAAGGAGGACAGATACAGAAAACTGAATAAAACTTGCAGTTTTTTCTCATGTATTCTATAATCCCCCTTCTAATGAAAATTTAGAAATAGCAAAACAACAACAAAAAAGCATATTCAAATAATTTTCAGTTCTTTCCAGTAGAACCAAAGCCACCTTCGCCACGTTCTGTATCATCTAGAGCCTGAAAGACATCAATTATAAGTTGGTTTAGTGTCTTGCCTTTTGTTTCTACACAACAGATATTGCATATCATAGAGAAAGGTATATTTGCTCATAACAATAGCTATAACTGAGAAACTAAACCAAAACCATTTAAAGAGACATTTTAGAATACCATTTGTACAAGTTTAAACAAATCCCACATCGTGAGAAATCTGTTTCTAGTGTATACTGAAGAGTTTCTCAAGTATCTGTTAACGCTGAAAACCACCCCCCAAAAAATCCATGTAAATGCAGGCAAAGCATCAAGATTTTTATTCAGGTAGCAATGTTACTATGCAGTTTTAACACTGTAAGTAGTTTTAAAGCAGAGTATTTATTCCAGAAATTTCAGCTTATATATAACTATCTTAAACTATTAATTACTAAAAACAGCACAAACATTGTCTTTTGGCAACTTACTTCTACTTCTTCTAGCTCAGGATAACAAATGCGTTCACAGATGAGCTGGGCAATCCTATCCCCTTTTTTAACTGCAATTAAGTTAAAATATTATTAATTCCTTCAAAAGCCTGTGAACAATCAATATAAAGTTTAGACAACCCTCATTCAAGAGTATCAGAATGCACTGAATTGTAAACATTTATTTGGAACTTAGTTAAGAAGATGTTAATAGTCCCAGAAAAAATACAGGCTGATAAACTTGTTATCAGCTAATTCTAACTCTTTGTGGACTTCAAAGAAAAAATAGTTTCTCATTTTGAGTCAGATGGCTGAAAATAGGCCCTGCTAAGCTTAACACTTACCTTCAAAAGTCTCCTTGCCAAAGTTGAAGAGTACCACGCCAACATTTCCCCTGTAATCCTCATCAATAACGCCAGCTGTCGTAAGAAAGAATTAAGAGGCATATCCAGTTAAGAAATGTTGTCAGTATATTAAATAATGCTGATTCACATTAGTAGACCTGCTGAAGCGGGTCCAGAGGAGGCCATAAAAATGATCAGAGGGATGAAACTCCTCTCCGGTGAGGAAAGGCTGAGAGTTGGGGTGTTCAGCCTGGGGAAGAGAAGGCTCCGGGGAGACCTTATTGCAGCCTTTCAGTACTTAGAAGGGGCCAATAAGAAAGACGGGGACAGACTTTTTAGCAGGGCCTGTAGCGATAGGACAAGGGCTAATAGTTTTAAACTAAAAGAGGGGAGATTTAGACTACATATAAGGAAGAAATTCTTTTCCAATGAGAGTGCTGAGAGCCTGGCCCGGGTTGGCCAGAGAGGTGGTGGATGCCCCATCCCTGAAAACATTCAAGGCCAGGCTGGACATGACTCTGAGCAACATGAGCTGGGTGGAGATGTCCCTATGTGTGGTGGGGGGGTGGAATAGATGACCTGTAAAGGTCCCTTCCAATGCAACCCATTCTATGAGTTGCTTTGTTTTTTACAATAGTGGATACCGAGTCCATGCTACATAGATGCACTACAAAGAGAGATTCAAAAAACTTGCAATGGCAGCACAAATAATTTTAAGCATCACTCGAGTTCTGCAGTCAGTTGCCCATTAATTTGGTGTATTTGTTCACATGAGTCAATCAGGCTTGAGAGCTGAAAGCCAGAATTCATATTGGGTACAGAAATTTTTGTACATATGTTCATATATGCTTATAAAAAGATCATTAGATCTTTGGATAAATCCTTAATTTGACAAACTATTCTCAGGTATTTCTGTACAGCTAAGACAACATTTTTCTAGACCATTTGCTGGGACAGATATTGCTATGCATTAGAGATTGATAACGGAATTTGCTAATATAACATATTAGGGGCTATTTTTATTTCTATTATAATACGGTATTCTGCTCTGATATAACACAATACTTAAAACTTATTACTAGAGATTACTCATTCTATTTAAATTGAGATTATGCTTTTATACATATAAAATGTACCAACTGAAGTAGTATGGTTAGATTTATACATGCAAGAAACTCTTGCATGTCACACTTTTGCTGGAATTATCTCAAGAAAATTTATAGAACAGAGTAACTGGGGCTACTTAAAGTCATTCTAAATTAACTTTTCTGCCTTCACATATCCAACAGAAAGCAAGTTTATTTCTACATAATGACAAAAATTGTCTATACTGATTTACAATGCATCTAGTCAAACAACTTTCCTGACCTTTAAACAATGGCATTAGCACAAATAGTGTAGAGAATACAGGAACACCCAGGGAAATATAATCCAGGACGACCTGATCTTCTGTCTAGGGACACAAACTCACTCTATGTGACCAGGTGTACTGGCAAAACACATTACTTGAATTCTGTTATTCCAGAACAGCAAGTTGCAATAATTATACACGTTGCTGAGCACTAAGGCACTTTTCTAAATTATGTGTATTAAATGGAAATAATCCAAGTCGTTTTAGGAAAAATCATGCACTGGAATTGGCAGTCTGACATTCTGTCTTACTCTGTCAGAAGTTTGGCATGTCACTTGTTGGGAAAGCATTCGCACCTTGCAGATGTGAATTCTGAACATGAACATCTTGCATGATCCCCATTTTTCCCTGACCCTTAGGACTTCTGGCAAGGTATTTTTACTTAAATAATGCCCCCATAATGACAAAAGTACTTCTGCAAGACAAGTTAAATTATGTAACAATTGTTTTGGTGGTTTTCGTTTGGTTGGTTTTGTTTTTTGAGTCCTCTGCTAACTGTCAATAATAGCTTTTACTCACGCTTTGTCAACTGTCAGCTTTTTATAAATCTGAAAATAGGTCATCCTGCTAAGCACTTCTGGTTGCCTTCTGGTATTTCCTAGTTTAACTTTCAAATTAAAAAGACTGTTACAGACCATATGTATTTTTTCATATTAAAAATTTGGTTTAGAAGTGTTGTTTTAAAGAACCACGCTATAGTAGATATAGTAGACCACGTATACTATGCAGAGTCATAGGGGTGTAGAGAATCTTTCATTCCCATCTTAGTGCTCTTTTGTGTGTTGCCCAGCAACACTTAAAACCCTCAGAGTAACAGACATGCAAGAATCAATTCTTATTTAAGATGAAGTCTGAATGACACAAAGCTGGCACAGACACTCCCCTTTAATCTTGATGTCAGAGCTGTATCACAGGCACAGCCAGACTTTGATATGCCATAAGGACACAGAATAAAATAGTGCTGCAGAAGCTCTTAATTATACTTGGAATTGCTTTGCTTTTTGGCTGCCTTGGCATCAGAAAGATGCAAGAATCACCCTTCCTCACCTCTAGAGCTGAGCCTATAAGCATGTAAAGGCTGAGTACCACTGCTCTAAGTTGTGTCTCTTGTTTAACGTTGCAGGGGATAAGGCAGAACCAAACAACAAACCAACAACAAAAACATACACAAAAAAAAAACCTAGAGAAGAGGAAAAGGCCTTAATGTTTCAGCACACTTTTCTTGTCAGCTTCCATTATGGCTCACATTATAATGTGCTTGCAAAAAACGTGCTCTTGGCCACCCAGCACTTTTGAACATATCCATTAGATTCATCTTCATGTCATTACATCAGAAATGTAGTTTTTGGTTCTTTTACCACAATCTCTTGCCAGAAAAAAAAGAATTGCTTGGGGCTTCACGAGGCAGAAAACATCTTATTTAACTTAGAACTGTATTCTTGTACAATTAGAATAATGTAATACACATTTAGTGCTGGTTGAATTGCTGTGATTACAGCTGTGCTCAGAATAACTCCACAATAATGTTAGCGGTGAGAACTTCTGTGCAATGTAGATGCCATTTTATAACACAATACTTAGAGAATCTGCCTGTGCTCTTATCAGCCCCACAGTAAAACTGGAATTGAACTCTGAACATCATTTACTTCATGTTGCAGTTATAGGGATATGGGAAAAGGATAGTGCGGCTTTCATGAAGGCTTCTGATTATAGATATGCCTATAATAATTGTTTTTGGAGAGGTATTTGTGAATTTCTAATCAAAACAGAAGAAAAGCTCAAAATACTTTTAAAAAAACCCACCCCGTTCAAAACAAATCTGTTGCTAGTACTGAACAACAAAACCCCACAACTGTAAAGACTTGTACAAAGTGGGATTTTGGTTTTATTTCTGTTTCAAAAGACTTTCAATTTTCAAGCAAAATAATGCATAAAGCTATGAGTTTAAATTTTGTGTTTTACATGAGTTGTTACATTTTCATCAGTCAGTGTAAACTAAAGCTCTTTTCATCCTAATAAGCAATTTTCTGTAAGTGAAGAACTACCTACAGTGATGGTGTATTCCAGTGCTTTCTATCATTCTTTTTGAATATCACTACTATATATTCTCTGCATAAAAGAATATCTATATGTTATTGATTTAATTCATTCGTATTTTACACTGGACTGAAAAGAAACACACAGAGACGTTTACTCAAAATGGAGCAAGCAGAGTGTAAAAAGTCATCTTTAAAGCCTAATCCAAAAATACAACTTCAATGCTAGGCATTGCCTACAAAAGTGCCATACGATTATTATTTTCAAAAATCAGTAATATTTTTATAATGCAGCAAGTTTTAAAATAATTACAATGCACTGGCTCTTGGAGTTATTTCCCAGTTATCTCCTTTTGCCAGACTACCAGTGAAGCTAGCATTATTTATTTAAACATATTACAATGTGAAATTAAGGCACTTCTGCAATCAAGATTTTATTATAAGGAACAAAAATCTTACCACCAACATCTATGAAGTGCTTTGCTGCTAAACCAGAACGTGGTGCTGGAAAACAAGAATTTTTTCATAAGTATAATAATGTCCTTATTTTAAAACTCTTACACAATATTTATAGCTTAGATAGCGTGTTTGCACAGAGTCATGGCAGCGAGAACTGTGTTCACAGTCTTTCTAAAATAAACATGACTTTACAGGAACTACTGTAAGCATTAACGTATATATTAAACAAAATAACAGCTGCAAAGGGCTACAATACAATTGCAATCTTTAGCGCTATAAACATACAGTTGTTTAGACTACCAGTTGAAGAGTAGGTTTCTCCAAGGAAGGCGGCTGGAGCAGACAACTACTATCTAATCTTGGTTTATTTTTGGCCGTGTGAGGCCACTGCTTCAGAATAATCTCAAAGAACTATTAGGTCAATCCATTTAAGTTACAATGGAAAGCAATATTTGGCAAGCCATTCACTAAGAAATGTTATACACAGATAAATTAAATGATGTGCAGGGTTTTTTTTTTCTACTTACCTCACCCTACTTTGAGGTGCTAAAATGTTTTATTTTAAAAATTTTGGCTGGGATAAGAGAAATGCACTTGCATTCTCCTTCTAGCTGAAAGGACATGGCAAACTCTGACCATGCTCTTCCACTGGAGTATCTATTGCTTTTTTTTTACTTTAAGAAGTGACACATAACTCAGAAAATAAATGCATAAAACATAATAAAATATGTTGTACAGGTTCTCTCAAGTATTCTGTCACAGAAAGTAGTCAAATTCTTCTAGACTAGTACTCTTACTTTAGGGTTAACTTTTAAACATCCAGGAGTATATTTTCTGTATGTCCATTACCTATTGGTGTTTGTGATTTGAAATCTGAAACTGCAGAGAAATAATGAACTATTGCATAGCCTATAAAGTGGTATTTAGATACAAAAACTTTGCTAATAATATTTTTGTCATTTGACATACACCAAACCTCAAATGTATTTCACAAGACACTTCTGTTACAAAGCTTAATAAATCACAAAGCCACATGACACCTCTTATGTATAGACTAATTCTGAAAGCTTTAGGCAGAATCTAAATGTGAAGATGGCATCAAACTTGTTCTGTAATGATTCTGCAGCATTTTTATAACCTGTTTACTTACCTACTCGGCCATAGCATCCTGAAGGAAGTGCAATTTGAATGTCTGTTTTCACGACAGCCTTTTCCATGGGTGGTATCACACAGTCATAGGCACTATATTAAAGAAAGAAAAACTAACTTATATAGAAAATGTTGAAAATTTTCTTCTCCGTAACTTAAGAACTTTCTGAAGCTACCCAACTGGAGGCTTAATGAAAGGCAGTGGTAACCATACCACAGCGAGACTGTTCTACTTATTTAAGGCAAACATGTCTTGGCCTTGACAAAGAACTTATTTTTAAGCACTGGGATGCACGGAAAGGTTTTTTTTATGAAATAGACTTTTTTTGAGGAGTACAGTGCACCACTGGAACAAGAAAAAACCAAACCCGGTAAGACAAAAGGAATACAAAGGAAAAGTGTCAAGTGTAGCTGGGCGAAGCTTCAGGAAGGAAGTCAGATAAGTGAAGGCAGAAAAAGACAGGCCGATTATTCTGATACTCAAAAAGGGAAGCTAGAGGAGGGTGGTGTTCAGATATAACTAGTGATTGTATTTAATCACCGAAGCACTATGCAAACAACCACAAGCTTAGTTCCTGAACATGTGAAAACATGCCCCAGCTTCCTCTGGCAGGCAGCAGCCACCAGGCAAGAGGAAAGCAGAACGCCACGAGTGCGGCAGGGACGGCCCACATGTGCTACCAAGACACCAAGACAACGCTGGTGCAAACCAGCAGTTCAGGCTGATGTGTCAAGCCTGACCTTTGGCCAAAAGCTGCATCGATGCTGGTGCTGCAGCATGACTGGACCACAGATGTCTGGAAATGGAGAGGGATGGAGGAGCAGCCTTCTGCAGACCCCGGAGGCTTCGCCCGCCGAGCGGCCCTTCCTCAGGAGGGACCCACCGAGCGCCCGTAGCGCCTCTGCCTGAGAGGACGCGGGGCAGGTCGTGCCGTGGGCTCCTCCCCTGCGTGGGCACCCTCACCTGTACAGATCGTAGCCTGCAGCCCGAGCAGAGCCCTTGGAGGGGGCGAAGGCGTTCTCGGAGAGCTTGGTGAAGCGGAGCAGCGCGGTGGGCTCCTCGGGCACCGAGCCTTTTTGCCTCTTGCTGGGGGACGGCTGCAAAACGGCGTCGGAGGCGGGCATGGCTGTGCGGGGACGGGGAGGCGAGAGAGAGCGGCTGGGGGGGGCGGAGGGGGGGAATGGAAAAGCCCGCGAAAACCGGCCCGACCCACTGAAGGTGGAAACAGAGGGGGAAACTGCTCCATCCCCGGCCTCTCTGTGTGCGGTGCGCCCACGCCACCCCTCGCCGGTGAGAATGGCCTCGTCCGGCTCCTCCTCAGCGCCCAGCTCCCTGGGCCCTGCCGAGGGGCCCTTTGCGGTGCTGCCTCCCGCCCGGGTGCCGGGACGCCCCGTAGCCCCCCCGGCCGAGCCGGGCCGCAGTGCGGCTGGGCCGTCTATGGTCCCCCCGATGTCCCCGCCGCCCCCTTACTGCGCCCGTGGGGGTGCAGGAGCCGCCTGAGGCCCCGGGCCAGCATAACGCCGCCGCCGTGTGGGGGCCGTGCCACCGTGAGGCCGCCCGGCGCTCCCCGCCGCTGTCCGGCGGTAGCAGACTGGCGGGGCGCAGGCGGAGGGCAGCGGCGCCCCCTTCTCGCCCTGCCCGGGGTGTACCTGCCATGCGAGGCCGCTCAGCCCCTCCGCCAGCGGGACCCGGCGGTGGCCGTGCCGGGGAGCGGCGGGCGGACCGCGCGGGGCGCGCAGTGTTGCCGGGGGACGCGATTGCGGCTGCACGGGCGGCGGGCGGAGCCGAGGCCACCGGGGGAGCGCGGGGGGGGCTCGGCTGTCACGGCTGCTCAGAGGGGCCTCCTCCCCCCCGCCCCGCCCCTGTCCATCCGTCCATCCGTCCATCCATCCGTCCATCCGTCCATCCATCCATCCATCCATCCATCCATCCATCCATCCATCCATCCATCCATCCATCCCTCTCCATTTCCAGACATCTGTGGTCCAGTCGTGCTGCAGCACCAGCATCGATGCAGCTTTTGGCCAAAGGTCAGGCTTGACACATCAGCCTGAACTGCTGGCTTGCACCAGCGTTGTCTTGGTGTCTTGGTAGCACATGTGGGCCGTCCCTGCCGCACTCGTGGCGTTCTGCTTTCCTCTTGCCTGGTGGCTGCTGCCTGCCAGAGGAAGCTGGGGCATGTTTTCACATGTTCAGGAACTAAGCTTGTGGTTGTTTGCATAGTGCTTCGGTGATTAAATACAATCACTAGTTATAGCTGAACTCCAACCGCGCAGCAGACATGGCTGTTCTGCCTTGCACCCTGCTGCAAATAACCTTCCTTCAGAAACTGTCAGGCAATGACAAATATTTGCCTTCTGAAAGGGAAGCAGCTGCTTCCCCTGCTTGTCGGGGTTGTAGAAAGGCAAACCTGTCCATGCTCCGCTTGTCTTGTTTTCCCATCTCAGAGCAGAATAATTGTATGACTTGGCCATCTCTGATTTTGATATTCACTGCCCTCTTTTGCCACCCTGTCTATAAAAGCTTTCCCTCAGTTCCCCCGTAGTCTGTGCACTAAGGCTGCCCACTGGGCTCATGGTTGCAAAACTTGGGCTTGACCACTCTGATGGGTGTAATTTTCTTTATGCAAAAGAGCTGCAGACTGTTCTGTTTGCTGGTCCAAATTTTGTCAAATAACTCTGTGACTTTTGGGGTTTTTTTTACAGATCAAAGTGTATGTGACTGTCTCCTTGCTATGTAACGTTTTTTACATGTGGCCAGGTGGCAGTGAAACCATTGCTACACATTGCAGTCCCGTTATGAAAAATATTTTGAACAATATCCAAATCAGAGGTTTCTTTTATTGCTGTTCAGCACTTCCAGTCTTAATAGTATGCACTGTTTGAATGAGAATATGTATGTATCACAGACATATGTGAAAAAGCTACTTAGAATATTTAATAACTTCTGATATAAGCTATCCGGAAATTGAATATATAAGAATTTAAGTTGTATCCAATGAATATCTAGTTATAAATGGTTACTTCTACAATCAGAACTTTATAGAGGTTGCAAATGCATCCTGCACTATGGTGTAGAAAAGGACTAATTTTATGAATGGCCTGGCTTGGTGAGGCAGGCTGGGTTCCACACTAGCTCTAAGGTAGGCTGAAAGTCCATGAATAATAGATAGGAGGACTCATCCAAACGTACTATCAAGGAGAAAGGTCTCAACCAAGTGACACTTTTTTTCCCCTGATCTTTACAAAAAACCCTGTGCTTAGAGTCTGAGCAAGTTTGCCTTGGTCCTGGGAATACGCTGTTTGCTCTGTAGATGTCACTGGCTCAACATTCCTGCATTGCTGATTTGTGCTGCTCTTCGTTGCACATTTCCTCCTGACTTTGAAAAACAGTAGTGAGATAAACTGAAATTATCTGCCTTTTACCTAGATTGAGAGTAGGAGTGGAGAGTATTTTGTTGTACACAGGAGGAAACACAGAGCTTCTTTCAGGGGTAATAATCCATAAAATTCTCCCCACTGAAGGTTTGGTGTTAAAATGAGCATTTTTATTAGAAGAAAATTGTGGCTTTAAAAGAGAGATGCCCCACCCCAGCCTCCCTTAGAACAGCTGTCTCTCTCACAGTGATTAAGGTTTGTAATTTAAAAGGCTGCTGTGAGGGTGTTCATGTATAATTAACCTCTACTTTTGATTGCGTGCTTTGCTGTACAGTGTGGGGGGCTGTGGAATTTTGCCATTGCTTTTTACTCTGTTCCAGAACAACCTTAATGCCTTATTTTGTTTGAAGCTGAATCTCCTCTGATGAAATTCCAGCAATGGCATGACTGTGGGTTATCACTCTTGTTATTTGTGGAGAATGTGAGCTAAAAGTTGCTCTATTTGTTGTTGCACTTGCATGCTACATTTCTTGTTTTTCCTAGCAGAGCGAAGGCCGGTGTGAGGTGTTACCACGCAGCCTCGATGGGCTGCGCACCTGCCAAGGGGCCGTGCCAGCCAGGTACCAGAACAAGTAAAGTTTGAACAATGACATCTGCTGAGCTGCATTGTTACAAACCCTTTTCCTCACCTGTAACTTGAGAGCTGAGTTACTCAATTGGCAAACAGCTGCAGTACTTTAAGGGTTTATTGCCCTTCTGACAGAGTTGCAGTAGGGTAGGACTGTGGAGTGATCCTCAGTCACTTCGTTGGAGTCCAGTGACCGTCAAATAACTTGAGGGGGACACTGACCTTCCAAGTTGAAAAGGCTGAGGTTTGCTGCAATTCTGCCCTCCCAGCCTTGCTGGTAAGCTGGGCACCTCAGAGGGAGGTGACAACAGATGTGGGGAGTTAGATGAGTCAGCAACAGCTAAAATTCAATAGCTCTTTGCCCCGTATCTACAACTTCAGGGTGAATTCGTGTTACTTGTTGCCATGTCTTTTACTTGTAAACTACACATCAGTTGCTGAAACTGCTTTTGCTTTACAGAACGTGTGGAATTGTAGAAAAAGAGGGAAAATATGAGAAATTTCCAGGTTTCCTGAGAATGAAGGGCAGCTTGTCATACTTCGCCTAACCAGGAAGGCTTTTGGCAGGACTTTTCAAAGATATAATGAAAATTGCAGAAGTTTAAGACTGGGGAAATTTGCTATGCAAGTGGCAGGAGCTTTGTACTTTGTGACTATGATGATTAAGCAGAGAACTCCTTTGGGTGTGAAATACAGTAGTGTGCTTTTTGCACAATGTGGCTTTTGCAGTTGCAGCTGTTTATCTTTAGAATGTGATGCCTTTTTGGTTAGGTAGATTTTCTACTTGTGCTATTGGGTTATTGATTTAAAAATAAAATAAACAAACATATAAAACTGCCCAAAACTAATCTCTGTTGGGGACTGAAAATCTAATGAAAGGTGCTTTGGAAGAATGTTGTTCCGGAGTGATACATGGGGACACCTGTTACGGTTCCTAAGCACTATGCCCTAGGGCTATGTGATCAAGATGCATGGATAACTTGCCAGTGGTTGTTAAAAGATTTAAGGAAAATGTATTCTCTGACCTATGGTGGAATGCCTTCTGTGATACCTGTTGGAGCTCCGCTAACATTAGGAGGGAAAAGTAAGATTCACTGATGAGAGGAGAGGTAGTGGATCATTTTAACAGGCCCTTAGGCACAAGCTTAGCTGTGCAGGATGCCTAGACATTTGAAGAAGGCTCTTCAATTCTTCAAAGAAGAATTCTTTGTTCTTGCTTATAGCAATGGTATTTTCACACTTTAATGCCCTTGGTCACCTTATCTGTGCTTGCTTTTGTTGTGGCTGATCAAATCAAGCCTAGATTAGATAAACCTGCAGAGCTGGTAGTGTGATATAAGCTCAAAATGTGCTAGATGGCTTTAGAGCCCTCTTCGAGAGATGTCAAACTTGTAATTAGAATTCAGTTATTAACATGGTGATTAAAATTCAGCAGTTGTTTTATGCATAATGTGTGTAAAAGAGGAAATGTCTGTTACCGAGTAGGAAAAGAGGTAGGTGGACTAGCAAAATTTTGCAATTGAAGTTGCAATTTAAGGGAGTCCATAATTAGCATGCTCACTGAATTTGTCATGCACACACTTCAGAAATCATGGTGAGGAACAAGAAATAGAAGCTCCTAGGAAACTGCTGTGTTGAAATTACTTCTAAATTTGTGGAAATAACACTTTCAGGTAAACACTGTTGTGTCCAGAGTTTGTGCTGCTCATCCCATAACGTTGGTGTGTGGATACATCATCTAATTAATCACTGTAGTCTAGGCAAGGAGTTTTACAGGGATGTGTATGTTAATACTTAATCTTTGATGGTTGTTCATTTAGAATCATACCTCTTGGTATTTATTGTTGTAATGCCCACAGTGATGTGTTTGTGAGAGAGAAGTGTGAATAGTATTGGAAGTGCCATTGCTTGTATTGCACTCTTTCCCTTTTTGGATCTGCTTAGGTCCCTCAAATCAATTTGAGTTGATGTTCCCTGTAGACTGAGAATTACAGTACTTGGGAATATTTAGCAGAGAATCCTCACTCGTGTAAGTAGCTGAGGGTCTCAATACAGGTGTGTAATTCCCCCAGGAAAGGCCTAAGTGGAGCCTCTGTAAAAGCTCCTTTTCTTCCCGTTGACTGGGTACCACGTGCAGATTATACCTGTTTGGTGTCTAAAGTGAGGCTAAAAGGGTGGTGGCCATTGCAATTCTACAAAGGTGGAAGGACCTGACATCACGTAACAAGCTCCTGTCTCAGTGCTAACACTGCAAAAGGTGAGAATCATCTCCTTGTTTTGCAGGTGCAGAGTGTGGTGTTTGCTTTGCTCAGAGCTGTGCAGGAAGCCTGGTATATCTAGGAAACTCGTATATCTCTGTCATGCAGTTAAGCTGCAAAATGATCCTTCAACCGGGTTGTAAATGTGTAAGAAGGAGCGAAGGAAGACCATTATGAGAAAATATCGGTATTTCATATCCTGCCTTCAATAGGTGGAGAAAATAAACCATGGATTATTGGGCTACATTACCATGTTCTGCTGAATTGCTGCTGTTGAACTTGGAAAAATATGAATATCCAATATTTGTCATTTTTTGGAGATGGAGTGCTAGATCCTCCGCAAGTGAAATTCTAATAATTCAGGTGAAGATGGAATGTGAGGCCTCCTTTAAAATAACCATTTTGCGAAATTCAGGGTTCCCTGGCTTTCCTGGGGTGTAGATTTTGGTTCATCTCTGCAAAGGAGTTGCAGGACTCCAGTAATTAAGTTAGCTGTACTCCTTAATGGTCTTTGCTTTAAATAATGCTTACACACAGGATATAGCTTTCTCCATTAAAAATAAAAGCCACTTCTATTGACAGCTGAAATTATGAAGTACTATAATGTTGCAGAAGAGATAACAGAAAAACTACACAACTTAATGGGTTTCCTTTATTTCAAGTTGATACATAATTAATATTATTTAGAAAGTCTAAAAATAAGATAAATATTTTACATAAATCAAAAAATAAGGCATTCAACTCAACTTATGGAATTTATTTGGTTTTCTAATCACATAAATCACTGTACATATTATCCTAAAGTATAATGTCAGATTGTATTAACCTGTAACATTCATATCAAAAATTGTCAGAATATTTAGTATTTCACTAATTTATTTGTGAAATTTACCACATTTAATTCATGCAATCATACACTCCATTCCATATTAGAGCTTGAAAATCAATTATCAAGTCTTGTCAAATAGAGTCCATATTTTTATATATGTAACTTGTTTGTCAGTAAATTAGAAGCATTTGAGTTAATATAAATTAGCACAACAATTTAGGTAAAAGCATCTACTGTTGGTATAGCTCTTAATTTGGCAATATGGTAACTAAACAGCATCACAAGTATTCTACTTGCGTTTTACAGGGGGTGTCAAAAAGATGGACCCAATTTGAAATCCCTGCATCTCTGCAACCACGAACAATCAGCTCTTATCGTACCATTTGTAAAGTTTTGTGTGATTGTAACATATTTGATCCATCTTCTTGAAACACCCTCTATATATCAGTTTATGACTTTGACCTGCTGGATACCATACAGGTTTTTTTCCTGCCTCCCAAGCTGGTGCATTTGATTGTAATCCTCCTATATGTGCGTTAGCAACTATGACAGTGCAATTTGAAAAACTTACTGATAGATTTAATGCTTTTTGTACTGTAGCAATTAATTTTGGCTTTCTGGGATAAATATCAAAAGCATTTTCAGTGCCTTACAAAATTAATGGAATATTTTCTGTCTCATGTGATATATGTGCATATGCGTGTGTATATATATAGGTAGATTTTCCTTATTTTGTCTCTGCTAGAGAGTAACACCAACAAAGACCATTTCCATTTTTTTGTCTAATTCTTCACTGTGTTGCTTTGGATTTTTGAAAACAATTCTGTCAATTATTTAAGTTCAGATCTGCATTAGATAAGCGTGTCTTTAATCGCTGTACTAAAAATGCACGTGTTGAAATCAAGCAAGGGATATTCTAGGCACTGCTGTTTTCCTACGAATAGAAAGTCAGTACATTTTTGTGGTTGCCCCTGACCATTAAGACCGGAGGAAGGTTCTTGGAGAGAATTTCTAGCCAAGCCATATACAGGTAATCAGACACTGCTCCTTTTCTTGCCACTGGGAGGCTCCTGTTTAGACAGAGAGAAAATCAAATTGGTGTTATAAAGACAGGAGTAGCTCTGATAAGATGTATCTCACTAAATATTAAGTAGAAAACATCAATTGTTCATACACAACTCTGAATGTTCATAATTAGACTACATGACTATTTTAGTTTTATAAAGCACAAAGCTACCATTAGGCCTTAATCTTGCAAACTCTTGCTCGGCTGCTTAGTGCCATTAATACAGCCAATTGTACTGTAACATGGACTATTTGTGATTATAACAGAAAACTGGTAAAGCAGCATTTTCAGGGCCATAAGACCCACACGTAATGTGTTTTTTAAAAAGGATAAAAATACAATGCATGCACAGTTTTGTGTTCCATCCGCTTGTTTTCTGATCTTTAATTTTTAAATTGTGGGTAAATTTCTGGTAAACGTTAGCCGATCACCCCTTTTTTGGGACTAAACTAGTAGAGCTAAAGAGGTTTATTTGTGCATCACAAATACTGAGTAATGTATTGAAGCTGTGTATAAAATGTGATTGACTAAAAATTGATTCTGAAAATGGCTTTTAAAAATTTTATTAGTGGACTCTTGATGCAATTGCATCATTTTCACTCAGTTTCATGGAGCTCGAAGTACATCTCAGCTAACAACTCCATTAATTATGTGCAAATGAAAATAATCCTTTATCTAACTTAGTGAGTAGTTGGGGGAAAAGAAACGAAAATGTGTATTTTCTGCAGGTGAGAAGCAGGTGTAAGACCATGCAGATGTGGATGTGAGGATTACATTTTTGACACATTTTCATGAGTAGGACATTGTTTTAAGATATGACTACTAAGATATAAATACTAGGGAAGATTCATATTCAGTGTAGTCCCAGAGAACCATCAGTCCGGATGCAAGTCCTTCAAAGGGTACTTAAAAGATTATTTTCACCCTCAATGAATTAACAGAACTGTTTCTGTCCAGGATCCCTTTACACATGAGATTATCTCTAAGTTAGAACCAAGATCTTGCCACTCACAGGACAATGAGGTTTGCTGCCCTTGAATGTTCCTGTAAGAGTTCATTCAGACGAACTTGGCGGTAACTCTGATTAAAACAAAACAGGGAAATAAAAAAATCAGTTAGGTAAGTGATCCTCAATTCTGGTGCCTTATGGAATACCACACTACCCACTAGATTTTCTACTGTTGCTTTGGCAACACTGAAAGCTGGGTGTGCTCTGTGGCCCGCTGATGGAGATGGCAAAATATGAGGCAAAGCCTTGATTCTTGATTCATATGGTTACCTGGGGAGTAACCTCTTAAACAGAAGACCATGAGATTGAAGTAGGACCTGGCTGCTTTATGTATTGTGTATTTATATGGACTCCTGCAAATTGCATAAATGGCCGCGGCTTTGAGATTCAGCCAAGGTTACTTTGTGGTCAGTCTCGGTCTCTCAAAGTTTTTATAGCTTAACACAAGTCATAGGGAACAAGAGACCAGGGCAGGTTTGTGTACAGGGAGATTGCAGAATGGGAGATATCTTCACTGGGCTTGTAAATTATTCTCTCTTTCCCTGGAGAATGTAAAAAACTAGTTTTTCTCCATTCAGACCTTAAACTTTCCTTCTCTACAGAAATTCTGCTGTTCTTTTACATGCTAGATAAGTAAGAATCCTCATAATTTAGCCAGTTGTTATCTCATGAGAGTCATCCTATAACATCACCCTGTGCTGCCAGGTTTTTTCTCTCTTGAATTATAAATATGTTCTAACGTCCTCCATAAAATTCTCAGAAGATAAAGGACTTGTCTTTCCAGCTGTGGAAGCTAAACTTTTTGTTGCTGTTCTTATTTTATCGACAGATTTGGCATTTTCATATTGCTGACTGCTTTCAACCTAGGGGATTTTTTCCTGGGCAAGGTCAAGCTTAAGCATGTATTTTTTTCCTGTTGTATCCTCACTGTTTCTGCATGCATGCATGTATATCTGGGATTGTATTCCTTTTATCTTTTATACAGAGATATTCTAAGGGCTCTGCTCCCAAGTTTTGATGATTTATGCTGAGAGTACTTCAAAAGTTTTCTGCCCACAGCTGCCTACCATAACTGGTTATCAAGTCTATCAGAAGGGTAATACAGTGAGCAGTCAGTCTGCTCCCCAGCTGCCGCGCTCGGTAGTATAGTGTGTTATCTTAAATCACCATTGATTTCAGCTTATGTTAATGTGTCAGCCTGTGACCTCTGGCAGCTCTGAGCTCAGGCTCACAATCCTTGCTCCGCTGAGGAAGTTACTAGCACCATAAAGTGGAGATAACTAGACTCTCAGTGCACTCAGGTTAATCCAACAGGAACCATAAATAAAATTGCTGGATTAATTCTCTGTGAGTTCCAGGAGGACTTGTCTCCTGAGGGTGGAAGAGTTTGTAGTGTGCTTTTGACACTGGCCTGAGGAAGCCTGGCCATTTAGTGCCAAAAAGGTGTGTTCCAGCAAAATTAAAGAGCAGCCCAGGCTCTGATTCGCCCAGTGGATCAGCCAACAGAATCACAGAATCACAGAATCGACTGGGTTGGAAAAGCCCTCAGAGATCATCGAGTCCAACCCTTGGTCCAACTCTAGTCCGTTTACTAGATCATGGCACTAAGTGCCATGTCCAATCTCAGTTTAAAAACCTCCAGGGATGGTGAGTCCAGCACCTCCCTGGGCAGCCATTCCAATGCCTGACCGCTCTCTCTGTAAAGAATTTCTTTCTAATATCCAGCCTAAATTTCCCCTGGCAGAGTTGAAGCCCATGGCCCCTTGTCCTATTGCTGATGCCTGGGAGAAGAGACCAATCCCCACCTTCAGGTAGTTCTAGAGAGTGCTGAGCTCACCTCTGAGCCTCCTCTTCTCCAGACTAAACAAGCCCAGCTCCCTCAGCCTCTCCCCATAGGGCTTGTGCTCAAGTCCCTTCCCCAGTCGTGTTGCTCTTCTCTGGACCCGCTCCAGCACTTCAATGTCTTTCCTGAACTGAGGGGCCCAGAACTGAACACAATACTCCAGGTGTGGCCTCACTGGCCTGAGGAAGCCTGGCCATTTAGTGCCAAAAAGGTGTGTTCCAGCAAAATTAAAGAGCAGCCCAGGCTCTGATTCTCCCAGTGGATCAGCCAACATCAGCATCAGTGCCCCTCAGCTGCGGGAAAGCTCCTGCAGCGTGGGCAGATGAGTCTTCATGCTGCCATTGAGGTGAGAATCCGTGTTAAATTTTGCCTTTGGAAAAATTCCTAGGTAGAGTCTGGTTTCAGTTCTGAATTTCCCAAAGTGGCGAATATTTGGAACTGTGCTCTTTTTAAGAGGTTCAAGCCCTAAAACAGTGGAGCTATTTAATGAACCGCTCAGCACAGTGCTGTGTGGCTTTGGGTTCAGGGTGGTTTTCATCTGTCTGGCTCTGATGTGGGCAGAGCTTCTCATCAGCCTGCAAAGTACTGTGTACGTGTGCCAAGGTCTTAGGGAATGCTGAATAATGCGATCCTAACACACCTCCGCAGTGCTTACAATATAAATCCAATTTGTAAATATCAAATACAGGTTTGGGTTTGTATGTGTCATGTTGCTAATTCCATATCTGGTGTTTCACATTTTCACGCTAATCGCTTCAAAAATCTGGAGCGTAAGAAAAGCTGCTGTCATAAAAAGGTAGGCAAGGCTTTACCTTCTCCTTGAATGCTTCCAGCTCTGTATCTGTGATTTTCCATGGAGTCTCCCGCTTTAATTTCTCAGCAGTTGTTATATCTTTGCAGCTTTCATGGAGGCGATATGGTTCAATCATCTCTTCAAAGAATTTCCAGCTGAAACAGGAATTACAAAGGAGGCCTTGCTGCAGGCTATGAACTCACTCACTTATTTCATAGACACTGTGTATTGCAGACCCCACTGACTATAATTGGAGCTGAAAAATGTGCGAAATCTTTTAGCTATTCTTTGCTACATTGTGCCCCAAGTTACTTCTGTGCCACTTCAATATGTCGGGGTTATTTGAGGATAATTAAAAGATTATTTGAGGATCATTAAACACTGTGTTGGCCTATTGTAGGTGCAGAGAATTTTCTGCATTTTCCTGGTTGTAGCAAAAACACCGAAATGAGTTCTACAGTGACTCCGAACTGCAGTATAGTGGTTAATAATGTTAACAGTGAATATGGGTCTCCTAATAATTCCTGAGCTTTTATTATTGTTTTAGCATTAACTGGAGCTATCACCTGCCTGATACAGTTTCACTGTTACAGTTTTAATGAAATGGAGAAAGAGGTGATATAAATCTCTATGTGGCAAGGGGCTGAGGGAAATGCTGTAGGTTTTCTTGCTATGTGTGGACTCAGATTTGTGTTAATTTCCCAACTTTTCCACAGATGTCCTCTCTCAATTTCAGCTTGTTTCTTGAAGCTTTTGACTGTCATCATCTGGAGAAACTTGTCCTTCTGTACTTCCCTGCTTGCCCCTTATTGAAAGTTTCTATCATCCCACAGAGAGCTCAGGGAGTTTCTTTTATATGAATGTGAGTCTCTGTGGGCACTTTCTGCTGCCAGGTGTCCCTGTGAAGCGAAATAGGAGGTTGGCCTTTGCTTATATGGCCAGGAAGTCGAGAGATGGGTTAAAGGCCATGACATGCAGCATTTAATGTTGCTAAGTTGCCAAAGAGTTTGTCAACATGCCCTGTTTCAGTATATAAAATAGCGATAATCCTCTTATTATTAGTGAAATAAATGGGATGCCAGCTGGGAGAGAGATGGAGTGGTCTAGCAAGTGTCTGGCACAACATTCACTTGTTCTGTTCACAGAGTTCTGATGCAGAAACTGTATTTGGTTTTTATGTTAGTGCCAGATATTAATTCTTTCTGTTAGCTTTTGTTTATGTAAAAAATCAGTGCATAGTACTGGAAAAAAAGAGAAGTATTCTGCACAGTTCTTTATATAATTACAAACTATTTACTGAGAGATCAAGAGGGCACTAATAAGTGACTTTAGCTATCTAATAATAAAATCTTTATATTCCTTGATTGTATTTCCCAAGTCAAACTCTCCCATGCACGGCAGAAACTCTGGTGGGTCTAATATTGCTTTTGCAAAGTTCTGTGTGTGGAGAAATGGGACATGGAAGGATGAAGAGACCGACCTGAGATTGCACTTGCGCTCAGAGGGAAGGCTTTGGGTGGACGAGAGCCCTTTGCCTATGAAACAGCTACAGACCTGTCGAGAGGGGAGCACAGCTGGGGGGAAAGGGGGCATAGCAGGGTGAGAGCGTTTTTAGAGGATCTTTAAGACCAAGAGCAATGTTGTGAATTGAGTTAGGATTCAGTTATTCCATTAATTCTGTAGATAAGGTAATTTTTAACAGCATTGAACCTTCATTATATTTGAGAGATAGGGGAGTATTATAACCTTGTCCTCGCAGGAAAGGAGGAGTATGCTTACGTTTGGGCACAAAAATGTGAAGTTTATGAATTCATGGTAGAATGCAGAAGGCTGACTTGGCAGAGATGGTGAGTTTATGAGAGAACTGTGACTGTCTGAATAATACAACGAAGTGAAGTCTATGCCAACCTAAATAGATATGAAAAGCCACCATAAAATGTCTGTTAAATTTAGTGGCTCATAAGTATGGTGTCTAATTAGGCCTTATTAAAATTGAGTCTTACCATTACAACATAAAGAAAAAGGCTGCTTTAGTTTTGACCCTCTGAGTGTGACTGTTAAAACATTCTTTTCTTTTTTCTTGCTCTACTTACATGCAAAATGATTGCAATAAAGCGACAGCGTTATCCTTTGTGGTGTGTGTGTTGGGTTTTTTAATGCTCAACATAAAAGAAAGAAGCTCCTGATAAAGGCCTGCAGCTAAATAATGGATTTTGGTAATGCTTCTTACCTCTCTTTGTTGGGCTTTATATTGATATCACAAATGATATTAATATCAGCAAATTTTATTCTGAATTTGCTTAGAAGTGAAGCCATCCTGAAAACAAAACAGAGAACATTTTATCACTATATTTCTGAGTGCCTTGCATCAAAGAGCACTCATAAATGAGTTGAGATGTCAAACGCAGTTGTCTCATTATCTTTAACTATATGACAAATTACTTTAAATGCTTTAGTGTTTCACTTCCCAATTACAGTACTAGATTGATGTGATTGCTGTAGTTTAATTCATTTAACTGATGATCAATGCAATTCACAAAAACTGGAAATGAATAGCAGTCAGAGGGAGGGCGTTTACATTTGGGGGAAAAAATGGTACTCCAAGTATTTGCAAAGGCTTGAACTATAAAGGAAAAATATTCAAAATACTGGAGGATATATTCTCTAATACTTAGAGAAGGCTTCTGTTATTATATTATCATCAGAATTCTATGTGTGGAGTATGTATAACACTGGTAGTATGTATGTCGGTGAAAATTTGGTCCAGAAGGTTGATATGCAATGCTTGAAAAGTCTTCTTCACTTCTAAATTTATATTGTTCTACTCACATGTTGTCTTTAGATATTTTCAGAAAAGAAAATACTTTGCTTTTTTTGCCCCAGTTTCCAGCAGGAATAGTTTATGGCTTTGTGTGTGTTTGTGCTGAGGTTAGTGAAGTTTAGTTAGGTCAGTTTTGCCTTTGGTTAAACTGTGGTTGACAACCTGTATCTTTTATATATATATTTTTCCTCACTTTTGCTGGGCTCTTTTTTTGGATATGTAAGCTTTGGAATTTGAAAAGGTCAGGAAGTTCCTAGGAGCAAACCATGAATTTCTATCATATTTGCTCATGACCTCAGAATTTACTTGTTCTTTTTTTATATAATAAGAACATACTGCTTATATAAATCTTGATGTCCCTTGGGGCAATCCTTGTTTTGAACGCCAAAAAGAGCCACGTCTGAGCTTCTGTGTGAGGATTTTGATATTTGGGGAATTACACGTTAGCAAAAGTCCAGGTAAATTTAATTTCTGAATTGGAAATATAATCGATGAAATTGCACTTGAAGTTGTATTGGACCTACCTAGGGAATGCATTAGCCACCCTGCCTTTGGATTGGTCTCATTGAAGGCTTCTGTGTGTGGTGGGCAGAATATGCTGCTGAGGAAAGCTTGTGTTTAGGTAGAAAAACATACACATATTGTTTTCCTGGAGCCAAACTGGGGCATTGTCAGCTGTACTGACCATGCTGTTCACTCTGGCTTTTGTAGGACAGGCAGCGTATACAGTGCCAGAACTGCCTCTGCAAAGAGCTCTGGTGGTTTGACAAACTCCATTTGATGGCAAAACCTCCTCATCCTCACAATGAAACTGGGTGACCGGAGTGTCTGGATCCAGGGGTGGTTGGGGTCCTGAAGAGCCAAGTTTGGACAGACTGGACAGGGAGCAGAGAACACGTCCCTGCGGTCCTTGGGCAGCTGTAAGGCTTTTTTTAAACTCGATAATAATAGTTTGTACAAACACTTGTGAATCTTGTTAACTTCAGGGTAATCCTTACAGCTGACAACCATAGTGGAGTAAAGTTTGCTTTATGTGACAGCAGAAGCTAAAGAGACCCTCCGTGTGGCAGCTGTCTTTCAGATGCGCTGTGTCGTGATCCTAATGATGCTGGCTGAATTTTAACTCCTGTCCTTGCATCAATCTCCCTTGTTTTCCACTGGAATTTTGGTTGGCTATGTTGTTTTTAACTCACTACATGGTGCTGCTCTTAGTTAAGCTGTTACTGCCTCTCCCGCTGGTAACGCGGCTGTGCCTCCAGTGTGTAAAGTGCTTTGGAAGGAAAGGTCCTATATACAGTGATGATGAAAATAAGTTTCTATTAGTACCTCTCATTTGCTTGAAGGCCAGTGATGATCATGAACACTAGTCTTTTTAAAAAAAAGCTAAGTCAAATCAATTTGGTACTGAAGTTGATGAACTTACTCTTTAACTTCTTTACATTTTACCACAGTTAATCACATCTGTCTTTATTATTTGCATATGAGAAGCTTCATATGCAATTTCACCGGACTATCTCATGTAAATCCTATAAAGCTAATTATATTCTCATTACAGAGTGCAAACTACTCTTCTTAGAGAAGGGAATATGAGCTATTAATGGGAAAAATTGCCTGATGTGACTTTCCTTTGGTAATCACCATTTACACTGAGCCTTGAGACCTGTGCCATAAGCTCAGGACCTTCCTATCAAGTACATGATTTTTTTCATGCTGCCCACAGTAAAACAAACCAGTTGTACTGAGAAATTCCCAGCTTCCTGCTGGGTATCCATTATATTCAGCATCAATTCAAACTCTTTAAACAGTGAGACAAATATACTTACACTAGTTTTTCTTCTTCAATCCTGTTGACCTTTCCTCCAGTGAAGATCCTTAATTTGCAATTTTTCCACTTCTTCCTCATAGTTAGAATGTAAGGAATTAGGATTGTTAGACCTGGAAAAACATGTATAAAATTGCGGGAAGGTCAGGTTAGTGCATCGTGTGCTGAAAATGCCATCCTTCGCTTTGGCAGTGTTGCACATAAGTTAATCTTAAAACATTTAAGAAATGACAGAAAATTGACTATGTAATCTTTAAAAGAAAACAGTTTTGTGCAACTTCCCAAGTCTGTTTTTTATGTTTGGTACCGGAGAAGTCTCTGTCCCTGCGGTTCTGACTGGAATTCCTTACCTCCGTCATCGAACAGCCACCAAATGTCAATTGTACCTTTTCCTTGCTTCTTTTTAAATTGAGTGCTGGCTTCTAGCAGCTTCTGATTGAATTCTCCCACGTGCATTGACTGTATTGTGTTAATGGTGCTCTCTGTAATGAGAGAGAAAAAACGTGGAAGGATTTCTGACAAGTGAGGCAATGAGTGGCTTTAGGGAGCCAAGCGGAGAGAAAGCTTCAGGAAAATGAACTGTTTCTGACATCATTTTTATACTTTAAATCTGAAAAAAATTACAGCACAGCTGCTGTGGACTTTTAATATACCAATACACACAGGAACCAAAGCTTGTGTAATACTTTGTCACTAGATTATAACACCTTGAAAAGGGTTATCAGATTATTTGTTCCCTGGATCTTTTTAGTTAAGCTAAAATTCACTGGGGCCTCAAAAAGCAATTGTGAAATATCTGACAGGTTTTAGAGGTAAATGGCATCATTTGGCATCATTGACAAGCTCGACTGTCTGCTGTAAAATGCGGAGCTCCCTGAAAGGCACCGTGATGGGGGACAAAGAGCTGCCGGGGTGCAGCGGCAGCACACGTGGGGCTCAGAATGGAAGGCAGAAAACATGAGCACACGTGGCAACTTCCCTGGGCTTGGGAACGTGGTGGTTAATTGAAAATAAACTTGGATTCTTGCTGTTTGCTTGGCTGGCTTTAAAAGGTACAGTCTTGCCTAGGTACGAACAATATCTTCTCTCATTCCATCTTTCGAAGCCTGTGGCTTTATTACTGCTTCTCTTTCAATGATTTCAAAGAGACCGTGTCAGAGCGGTATTTTAAATGGAGCGGACAGGCATCTTTAGAGGTTTTACTCTGATCTGCCGGGTTCTGAAAACGCTTTGTTTGGTTTTCTGTATTTCTATATTGTGGACAGGATGGTTCTAAAGCAGTTATTGGCTTTCCTCTACAGTTCTAGCATCTATGCTGGAAGGTGCAACAGCTCTGGGGAGGATGAATGTCTAAGCAAAACGGAGAGGCAGGGATATTTATTAACATCATCTGTCTCATATATAGAGCCAAAGTGGGTAATATGTATTTCCTTTATGCCTTTCTGAACTGAATTGAAAAGGGTAGTTGAAACAGAGGTGCACATTCGTGTGGTATTTGTTATAAAAATATGGTCTACTGAAGCCTGCAAAATGAACTTGAGGTCTGCCAAGTAAAGAATAACGACATTTTATGTTTTCAGTCTGTAGATCTTCTTGATACCCGTGGGAGTTACATGCACAGCCAGATGTAATAGTCTCGGCAGGTGAAAATCCTGAAAATACTTGTGTGCCTACCAGTGTGGCTTCAGCTGGGTTATTATCATTGCAGCCTAGCAATTGTGAAATGAGACCTCTCATTCTGCTTGTATTTCTGTATCATTTGACTATATCTTGAAATGTAATTTTGGTTTCATCACCTATACATTGAAGTTATGTGTTTATCAGTTATCTGACAGCATGATGTATATGTACTTTGAGTATTTTTACCACCTTCATTTGTGCATTTTTATGAAATTATGCTTAGGGTACACAGCAGTAGTGTTACTTTTACCTGGTTTTCAGCTGTGTGCTGGGTTTGGGTGTGTATGTTGAGTAAAGTGAGGTTGCTTGTTACCTGAATATTGTGTATATGTTCTTGTTTTCTTTAAGGAGAGAAAGGTCTCTGTTTAATAACTGAAAATACCCTATTAGAAAACAAAACAAAACAAAATAACTCACCCCAACATATTCTATATTCCTCAAACTTTTAATAACCATGCGCTATTTTTGACAAATAGAAATCAACATGAGGTGAGCTGAGAAACTCATGAGGGAAAACCCATTGGTTGTGTTGTACGAAGCAGCACGTCCTACCAGCAGAGGACACTCCTCTACTCTGCATCGCAAGGTTGTGGCCACCAGGGCAGGTTTGCACAGGGCAGGTCCTGCCCAGGACTGCGGTGCAGGGGTTTTGGCCAGTTGGTGAAGATGTGGTGCATTGAAAAGCTAAGAAGCTATCGGTTTGGAACTTACCCTTTTTTGTTTCATGTTTCGAGATATTGAGCTTGCCGACTTTTCGGAAGAATCCACAGATGCCGCTTTTTCCTTCCTCAAAATCATTTTCTTTAATGGTAGCTTCCAGTGCCAGTCTCTCCTGCTCCAGCTTCTCTAATTCCTCTGTATATTGGGAAAAGTAAGGGAACTGGTAACACATCACTTTCTGGTTTAATTTAAATCACTTACTGAAATAGTGGCAGTGATAAAATTGCTGTTGTGGTACTTTGTGCACAATGGAAAGCTGCTGGGCAGAAAAACCTCTTTTCGAATGTGTTTTCCTTGCAAGCCAACAGGCAGGAGGAAGCCGAATTCACCTCTGGCAGCCCAGCCTTAGGACGCTGATGCCTCCAGCAGTGTGTGTGGTGAAGTGCTGCTCAGCTGCTCGCAGCTTTAGTCTTCCAGTTCGAATTCAGTAATATAGTTACATGAAATACTACTTATTGAGTTATGTTTGTGGGTTTCTTTGGCTGGTTTCTTTCCCCAAGAATTTGAAAACGCATTAGGAAAGCTGTTTTCCTAAAGTAAGAAAGCTGATGTATGTCGTTCTAGCCCTTCTAAGAACAAGGTCACATGGCTTTGGACTTTCTCAGAAATATATAAGGATCCCGAATAAGTGATGAGTTTCTATGTGGAAATATTTTTAATGTTTTAATTTTTTCAGTATTTGCTGCCAAGATGTAAGCTTTAGCTTACAGTTCTGTAAATTCAGCAATATAAAAGAACAATTTTGTCTTAGCAGTATTGCACTTGCTGAGAAAAAGGTATCACTTGTTATTGTGGAATATGTTATGGTGAGACACTAATTAGTATGATAGAGGCATTTGCCTGCAGAAAGCTTTTTTCATAAGGAAAACTTCTATTTGAGTAATACATAGACTAACAGTGAGGTAAATTCATTTAAGATAATGTGTTTAATAACACCCCAAGCCCTCACTAGCTAGACATTATTACGTCTGTTGGCACTCTCAGTTGCCAACAGAAAATAATAAACTTTCTTTTAGTTTCAAATCCATGACAGCCACGTGCTTCTGATTATTAGACATGATGATAGTCACTAACTTAATGGTTACCCAAAATGAACATTGCAGTTTCTCTGTCAAACAGAATACAATGATGTCTTTTTTTCCACTACATAGACTTTGTATCTGCTTCAAAACTATCTGTATGTCTGAGGGGTTTCATTTTTTTCACCCTGTGTTCCTAATTCTTTCTGATTCCCATGTCTCAGCGCTTGGAGAACACGCGCTAGTTTGTAAGAATGCAAAGTTTGTAATTTCACTGGTGTTGTAATGACTATCTTCTGAGCCCTTTCTGACTTAGAGCGAGCAAAGACAGGCAGATGTCTTTGTGCTGTCAACAGGGAAGAGGGAGAAAAAAAGAAGCGTGATTAGTCTGGAATTTTTGCTTAACTCCCGTAGTTTTGCCCGGTAGCTCTTCATGTACATCAGGCTGCCAATGTCTGCTGGGTCAGTATTCATCTGCTCTTGGTTCTTAAATGAGAAGAAGCTGGAGGCAGATTTACAGCAGGCGGCAGCAAAGAGTCACCAGCCTTCTCATGCCTGCCTGTTCCTTCTCTGTAGGTTTTATCTAATTCATTTGTAACACAAAATATTTACCTGCTGGGGAAGACAAGGATGTTAAGAGTCATGTCCAGGTTTAGGCTGTACCCGTCTGCTCAATTTACAAGAAGTGAGAAAATTATCGTATTGAAAACCTAGAGAATTGTGCTGGTGGGGTTTTATTTGGAGTCATTCCCTCCCCAGAGTACCAGAGGAACCAGTAGGACCTCTGTGTCCTAAGGAAGAAAAGGAAAAATAAAGGCCACCATTGCCGGTGGCTCTTGGAAGCCCATCATGTCGGTCCTGTCTCCCTCTACCCTTTCCACCCCGATGGCATGTCTCCCCAAATGCTTGTGGGGTGCTGGGAAGTTTTCCCTTTTCCCCTGAGATATGCAGCACTAACTTAAGGAACAATGAACAAAAAGTAGAACCGATGTTTCCTGTGGGTTCCAGATTTTCGCATGGGTGGGAACTTTGTGTGCCCAGAGGTGGCACCAGAACTGCAGCTTCCTGATTGCTGCCGGTCCCAGAGACCTCGGGTGGGCTGAGGGAGGAAGATGTGCCAGGAGCAGAGGGAAACATGCCACAGAGCGACTGGTTGCTGTGGCAATATGTGATTTTACTGCTTTAGGCTGTGCGGGTGCTGGAAGTGCTTTGGGAGTTGAGTTCTCTGGTGTGCAGAGCCCCTCCATGTGGGAGGCTCGGCCTCCTCCTCTCACTGACAGGGCCTCAGCAAGGATTTCGGGCACAACCGACACTGCAGAAGCCTGGAGACACTGTAGAAGTTACACGTATAGGAACTATTCTAGAAACAAGATAGTGATTCTAAGACTATTGGTGGTATTTCTTCTTGTGCTGAGCATGTAACCAACATAGACATTCAGGTATTGAGTCACCACATACCTTGAACCTGGAGGACCTGAGATATATCAAATCCTTGGCTAATTCTGACAATAATCATGCCGAGCTCAAAATCAAAGGCATCACTGAAAAGAAAGACAGAAGAAGAAGAATAAATTTCCTTTCCCATCATACAAGTCAAAGAGGAAAGCTAGTCTGAGCAGATCAGAAGTGTTAGTGCTCACAGGGAGGTGTTACAGCTGTGTACTAGGCTGCTCTGGGTGAAATTGCAGAAGGAATTACCCAAGATTAAATAAAGTACTATAAAATTTTTTCCCTCTTTTTTAAAAAGGGGTATTATTGGGCGTGGGAGCAGATGGGCTATTCCCGAAATGGGTCTTTTTGACAACACTTTTGAGGAACTAGGTTACCACTAGGTAATATTTTTCTCTCTTCTCTGAGGAAATAACAAATATGTGGTGGGTCTTGCTGTTCTTTAACTTGCTTCAGCTTTACAGGTGGATTTTGAGCAAGAATCTATGAGAAGCCTGATTCTAAAGGATTGTTTCCTAGCTGAATCCCAACCCACAGAGCTGCTGAGCCTTAGGCACACATGAGATTTGAAGCAAAGCTCTTCCTCTGTCTCCCAGGCTTACAAGAAGAATTCCATGATGTTCTCTTATTCCCTAAGTATGTACATTAGAGATGTTTTTCTCAGAGCTCCTGCCCACTAAAAATGTCAAATACAGTTCTGCAAAAGCACTGCTGACAGCGGTGCGGCTTCCTTACGTCAAGCCATATCAGCTCTGGTGGTACCAGGTGTTTGCTAAGCAGATCTTGCTAGTTGTGTGAAGCCAGGAACCTTTATAATGGCCAAAACTTCTGTTAGAGAGCTAGCACATGCAAACCCAGATTTGCAGGTATTTGCTTGCGTTGTTTCTACAGGTCAAATTCTGTGTGGAAATGCCATGTTAATCTAGTGTAAGAGGAGAAAAAAGGAGATGCTGAACTGTGACTTACTGTATAACACCCACATAGTTTTCAACTTGTGTGGCAGTGGCATTTCTCCAGTCCTTCTTAAATCCAATCACCAAGGTATTCGGCTTCATTCTACCCAAGCCTGAGGCCTAACAATATTAAAACACTGCTTGAGAAGGTACACACGCATGCTTTTACCGTAAATGAAAAGTAATGGCAAAAGATAACTGAAGTAATGTTCTGGAGACACTTACAACTAGATTGCATTTCATAAATGTCCTTCATGCTCATACCCATGCAGAAAGCAGAAAGATTAGCTCTAAATCATTCCAACTATAAATGATTTTAGCTGACAGAAATGTAGTTTTGCTAAATTAGCATTCATTTGCATTTCTTCTGACATGCTCTCATTAAAATGGTTCAATAACTTGGAATCAAGAGAGTTCAAGCACTGTTTGCATGCTCATTTTAACATAATAGGATAAAGCTTTTATCAGATTTGGAATACTTAATAGATGAACTGGGTCTGAAGTCTCTTAAAACACCTCAGATATGCAGAGAAGGCATATCCTCGTAAGAATCATTTTTTTGCCTTGAAGTTAGAAACTCTTGCTGTTCTGTTTGCCGTGTTCTTTCCAAAAGATTATCCAAAATTAGCTGAGCATGCTTTATAGATAAAATTACAGTTTATAAACGGGAAGAACAAATGGTTTGTCAGGACATTAGATTGCCTGAAAAAATGAGCCTGGATGCTAAAACCCAAACAACTAAGGGTTGTCAGATATAGATCCAGCTAACTTGATTTTATAGAAATGTAGATATTCAGTGTATTAGGAGCCTTCAGGAGAAGACCCATAAATATACCAGCTTGTCAAATTGTTACGCCTGCCAATTTTTACTACTTGCAAAAAGAAAATAGATAAAACCCCTTGCAACCTTGGTGGGGATTTTGAGTAGCACTGATACATCTGCGGTATTTACATTGAAATGAGTAATTGGTTGACAAAGCAATGCAGATGTCCTTAGATTACAGCGGTGGTGACATGGTTATCCTTCTGTTTGCTGGGGAGGAGCTGTTTGTGGTCCAGCAGTTGACTTTGGCAATAGTGTTCGAGTAGTAATGGGAAGGAGGAGATCATCAGGCTGTAACAGTTCTCAAACACATCAGAAGCATCTCCCACTGAGACAATGCATAAACCCGAGATGAAGCGTCCTTGTGAGACTTTGACAGAGCAAAGGGATCTTTATTAATAACATTTCATCTTGCTCAATTGTACTGTCCATTCAGCGAGCGTACAAAGAGCCCTGGTAGGCTACCAGCGGGTGACTGCTACCCAGGAGTATTTTAGTTGATTCCCTACTGTCTCAGTTTGCACTGATGTCTTTTCAGCAGTGTATTTTGTGCAAAGGATGTGAATTTTCTCTCAATTTTGCCTCAGTACCTGTATATTTAAATATTCATGTATGTGAGAGAGAGGGAGTAGAGAAATATGAAAACAGCGCCTCTGTGCCTTCATTAAGCCCATTTTAAATGGACTGTTGAAAATGATCTGCTGTGTTCTTAGAGTAATAGAAAAATATTGCAGACTTTTATTTAAATGGATTTCTCTCCGTTTGCAGAAAATGTGTATTACACATTTTCAGTTTTCAATGAATGCAAAAATATTCTCAGATATTCAATGTTCTGTGTAATACCAAATGATAGAATTGATGTGTATCAAGTGTTGGCTGCATAGACATTCATATTTCCCTGTAGATGCCTCTCTTTTTTTATAGTCGTGTCTTGTTCATTTCAAAAAGTATCAGTCTGCCTAGTCTCATCATTCTGTAGCCAAGGACTAGAGCTCTTTATGAAATAACCTGTAATACAAATACACCTACCCCCAGAATGCCCTTTCTGTTTAGAACGTTATCCATATATACATAGGAGTTCTTAACAAGTAAACAGCAATGCTTTACATAAAAGGCTGCTTTGATGTAACACTCTCCTATGTGTTCTGTAAACAAAAAGCTTACTTGAAGTAGACTTTTGACTCCATCTCTGAAGCTGTCAGCTGCCACCGCTGCATAAAAGGCTTTTCTTTTGTTCTTTGTGAGCCAGGCCTGCTTTTTTGCCATGCCACTGTTCATCTCCTTAACACACAGCTTGCGTGGGCCCTGCATGATACAATAAAATATTGTGAGGAAGGCTTTGTATTATACATCACACAGTGATATTGAAGGAGTTACCCAGTCTGCTGTGGGAGCACAGAGAGAGACTCGGAAAAAATACATTTCCAAAAAGGGTCCGCAGAGATTCAGCCCTTTGAAAAGAACTGTGCTGCTCACATAATTCACATGCTGCTCGAGAGGGCTCAGGCTCTTAATGCTACTTAAATATAGTGATTCTGACAGAAAGAAGGACTACTCCAGATTGTAACATCTTAGGAAAATATCCTAGGTATGATGAAGCATCTCGGAGTGAATAAACCCCCTCCTTGACTTGACGATGTAAACAAGTCTCAGCAGATCCTGAAGATAGTTCCACAACAGGCTTGTGGAGTACGTGTCTGTGAGCCAAAGGGACAGTCCCACCCCTCTATCAGATCATAGCTTGCCTGTGTCCTGCCTTACCCGTCCTGCCTATCAGTGTTAGTTTGTGAGTTGCAAAAGGAGTCCAGTGAATTTGCAGACTGAAGACTTACAAACGTATTTTTACATGAAGTCAGGGAGTAAAAGCAGAATAGCCCATTTGACTAGGAACTCAAACTGTTCAAACCAGTTACAGCTACAGCGGCTACAACCTCAAAGACAACTTTAAAATATTCTTTATGTTCAGTTGCCATATCTATTTTAAGTTTCTTGCTGCCCTTTGGGGAACAGGGATGGCAGATCTTCTCCCTGGCATGGTGTCTTAACATTTATTCATAGCTAGCGGCTTTTGAGGCAAAGTATGATGGGCATTCCATTGATGGCTAAGTAGTCTTGCTGTATTTGTTATGATACATATTGCAGGCTGCTCTTCAACATAGTCCCTAGGGATTTTATCATCCATTTTTTACCACAATTTCACAAATCACAAAGGTTGTGTCACACTTATGTTGCCAACCAAATTAAATTCAACTTACGTTGCTGAAGAAATAATAATTAAAAAAAAAGCCCTGAAAATTGTTACACTAGCAAAACAGACTTGGTGTTTTGTGTAGAAAGGAATTAAATAGCATGAATGTGAGAGAAATGTGCCTAATAATTCAGAAAACTTGCTGAAACTCAAATTTAGGAAGCTTCATAGTCTCAGGATCTAGTTGGGATTGAATCTACACTTAGTGAATGCAGTGGGAAAGCTACCAGTAATTACAGTAGAGAGGAGTTAGGACCATTCACGCTTTATAGATTCATTTCCTTTGGGAAGACTCACACGTAGATCTTCTGTACTCCCCTTCTGCAACCTGGCAGCATCAAATGAATTATTCCTGCCCTCCTGTGGAGGAATACATTATCTTGCCAGGCCTGACTCTGTTAGTTAGATTCTGCAGCCCCATTTGCTGCCATGAGCTGGTTTTTTCCTCTCAAAATTAAAAGGTCATTGTAATAGTTAAAATACATTTTTATCCTCTGCACTACAAACCCATCTATTTTTTTCTGTCCTAATGAGAGACTAGATCATCATCCTTTAAGATACATCGTTTGCTATGTATTTATAACTAGAATTATACTTTGCTTCTCTCTAGATCTCAGAAGAGCATGTTTATCCTCAAAATTAGCATTGTTAGAGTTTTGGAGAAACCACTGCAAAGAGAGTGGAATCACTTGCCAAGCCAAACCCCAACCCTGCAAATCAGTGACAAAGCTGAAAACAGAGCCTTGGTAACTTTACTCTTCTACTATAATCCTCCAACGTTTGGGTTTTGTGTTTATTTTGTTGCTGTTCGTTTGTTTGGGGTGTTTTTTAAGCCTTGCTGTGTCCATTTAAAAAAAACCCCTTTTGTTGTAATGCTTTATATTTTCAAACAATTTCTTGGTCCATCTACGGTGAACTCTGAAATGCATCTCAATGAGACGTTCACCAGCAGGCTGTGTAGCAGCTGATCGCTTTCTTGTCAAGGCTGATGGCAAAATTCATTTGCGGTGCGAATCTCTGTCATGGTCTGCACAGGCACCACCGGGAACATCGTGTGCCGAGTGAGAGAGGAATGTGTCATGGAGATCTGCAGCATCCGCTGCTGCTAATTCTCAGATTTATATGAGCTGACCTTACCGTGTACACTTCACAACAGATGCACAGCCCGTTGTTCTTTGTGAAAGTGTGCGTGATGTCTAGCAGAGCAGGCCTGATCATAGGAGCTCCCGTTAATGCTATGCACTGGGGTCTGGTGGGAGGAGAAAAAGAGATTGTGTTTAATTGGGTGATGTAGTTACTCAGACTAAGCCGTTCTGCTGTTCAGTGGAAATCTTACCTGAAGTTTTTCACATGGTCTTCCACTGTAGTTAAAGCCAGCGCGCTGTCTAAGGCATTAATATAGTAAAGAGCCTGTGTGGAAGATCCCCAGTTTACTTCTGCATATAATAAAGATAAAGAATGCATATTAAATCATGGGCTTTTCCCTGTGTCCTACTGCAAAGGTCAGCGATCATGTTATCGATGAGCCAAAGCAGGGTGTATTCTCCCGTGCTTCACAGATACAGAGCTGCCGTTCTTTGTCCTTCATAACAGAACAGGTCTTGCTTGTGTGATGCAAAATCAAGCATGCAAATAAGTTGTTTCATTCCTTATATAAAAACTGTAGGGAATGGCCTTCCTCTGCTTAAAAGCTTTATTCTTATCTGTTCTATCCTTCTGGCATGTATAAAATGGACAGCCCTGTGTCATGTATTTGGTGCGGAATTGCAGGAAGTTCAAATTAAACCATTGAGAAGCAGCATTGCTAGATCCAATCCTATTCGACTATATAGATCAAAAATTGTTCTCCAAAACTGATTTTGTCATATACATATTTTCGTATTATTGTGCAGCTGTTTGAATGGAGACAAATAAGAAACAGCTTTCTGCATTTTGAGATCTACATGAATACAGATCAAGTCCTGGTTATGCCAAGAAACAAAGCTAATACGTAGTGCAACTATGTGGAGGTTTGTGTAGAGGTCCTTTTATCTAAGGAATATTAGTCTTTTCTGAACCCTTCAGTTGCTGGTGCTGAACAAAAGTCGCTCTGTTAGACGGCAGGAGATAGACAGATTTTATATAGTGTCTTCAGTGAATTTAAGCAAGCTTTAAGCTGCTGCTTTGCAGCAAGGACACGGGCAATATACCAGGAAAGGGTAACAATCCTCAAATGCTTTTGAGAACTGTCTTGTGCCAGGTGCATTCTCCTACAGACCATCCCGGTGGGTGTGAGAGCACAGATAGGGAGGACACACATCAGTGCAGCAATATACACAGAAAAGAATAACGCAGGCTTAGAGCAGGTGTTGCTATCCCAAACTAGCTGCAATGGAAGCACATCTTCTGCTGGGAAACGTGTCTCTTTTATTTGTATATGTTTTCGACTAAAGAAGTAATTTGGACAGTTAGCACTGAAATCTGGACCTGGTTGCATTTTGTCTTGGATATAAATAACGAGGCTGTGCAGTCTCATACTGGTGCTGTATTGTATTGGTGCACAGATTTCTGAGGACAGCCGCTGTGATTTGTTGAGCTACTAAGCAGCTTCTCCAGCAGTGAAGTGCACCCATCTTTCCTGATTTACTGAGGAATTGTAGGGGGTGATCAGTTCATAAGTAATTCAGCTTGCATTTTTGTTGTATAACGGGCAGCGCGTTTACGTTTTGGGTGAAGACCCCAGATGAGTCTGCTAGAGCACAGCACCATTCAGGTGAGGTTTTGTGTGTGCACGGAAAATTATGGTGAGCGATACTCAAGTGAAAGCTCAAATGTAGTAAAGACTTAGTAGGAATAAACTGCTGTGATGGAATAATTACACAAAGCTCTGAGCCATACTTGAAGTGTTTGTTAAATGGGCAAAAATTCACCAGACTATCATCTTAATCTATACTATATAAAGTGGGATTTAATGGGATCCTCCAGACTTCCCTCTAAAGAAAGGTATCAGAGAAAAAGTAATGTCAAATTCTGCAAGCAGAAATAATTCCTCTAAAATCCAGTCTGGCTGCATAATATGCACAAAATAATAGTGTTTTGTGGACTTACCTGGTTTCTTATATGTTACATAAATATATAGAAAGAGCTCAATGGCATAAGTGATGAGAGCTGCCCACCAGTTGATGACAAACATGACACCGCAGCACAACAGGGCTCCAAAAAGTGACACCCACATGTTATAATATCTGAATGCAGGTCTCCAACCTGTTCAAAGAGAATTGATGAAATTGGAAGAGCATCAAATATAGCGATCAAATGGTGATCCATTGATTTTGTGCATATGTAGCCCTGTGCAATGTGTTTCAGGCTCTGTCGGAAGGGGTGGAAGTGATAGGTGCAAATTCTCAGGCAGCAGATACTTTCGGGTGTTGGTTGACTTAGATTCCTGTATGCATAGAGTATGGGGTCTTTACAAGCCTTTTACTACAAACCTTTTCCTTCTGCTTTGTCCAGCCTGTCTTTGAGTCACCATTCTGTTTATATATATATTTGCCAAATTAAAACTCACTGGTTCAGAACTGAAAATAGATTTTCCTGTAAATCCAGGTAATTGGTTTCTGTGTCCTTTTGATGCCTATACACAGAACTTATTATTGGGAGCAAAACACTTGCTGAGAGAAGAGTTTATCCCGATACTGTTTGTGCACCTGTCTTAAGCATTGAAATTGCCTGGCCTCACTGCAGAAAAATAAAATAATTTGCAATTGACTTTAAAAAGATATTATTCCTGCTGCTCTTCAGCTGCAGTACTGAATCCATCCCCTGCTGGCAATTAAAATGAGGCAAACAGTGAGCTTCCATGGTTTGCAGGTCTCTGCCAGATGTTCTGTGGAGCAGGCTCTTCGGAGAGGTAAAAACCACGGACGATACGAGGAGAGGCTGAGCAACCCTGTCTTGGCTCATCTCTGTAATGAGGGAATGGGAAGGTCCTGCTGTGCAGAAATTTCCTGTCCTGCAGCCTTGCAATTATTATGGTCTATCGCTGTGAATTGGCAGAAATTAACTGGAGGAAATGAGAAAACAAAATAGCGGCAGTTTTGTCTGAAATGTCAAGTAGTGGCAGAGTCGAGTCAGATTCGCGCACGTGAAGTCTGGAGAGGAAGTTTTACTCAGCTCCAAGGCCGTGTAGAGCAGATCTGCGTTTGTTCAGCTGTGCAGGTAATTAGCAGAAGTGCTCATCTCTTCTGCCCTCTGAACAAACGGCACCATGCAGATCTATAGGAAGGAAGTTGATGTAGGCATTTCTGTCACTATGCGCTTTCTTCACACTGGAAATCAAAAAAGTATTCCTCGCTCCTTGGATTGAATAATTGATTCACAGCAGCAGGAAATTGTCTTTCCTCTGTGCCAAAGCCAGGGTTGTTCAGCTGATTGACTTGAGTCCTGAAGGTGTCACCCCTTTGTTCATGGAGATGATAATTGTTCTGCTGTGCTGATGCACAAGCCTGAAAGCCAGTGTGTTCCCTTGCTGCACACACGTAGAGAGGGGTCTCAGGTTACCCCTGAGCTGGACCTCGCTGCGCTTCACCCCACAATTCTGCCCAAGCCACTGCGGAGCTGTGCTGGTGCTGTTCGCCGGACCTGTTCTCGTTGTGCGTGTTCCCTTTCAGGCAGCAGCACCTCTAGCACAGTCACTGCTCTTACAAACTTGACTGTAAATTTCACCATAGATATAGAGAAGGGCACTAGACCTTGTTGACTTTATGTGGCTAGAGGTGGCATAAGTATTTATCCACCCATGTTGTGTAATAGTGAGGGGAAAAAGACACCCTGAGGAGGAGATTTTCTGCTCCAGTGGGATCCACCAAAGTCTTTTTCATCCTGTACAACTGTAGGGAATGTGAAGGCTAGAGCCGTTATTTTTATCTTTTGGAGATAAATAAAATGTCATCATATTCAATGAGAGCAGTAAAACCTCAGGTCACATGGATTAGATATTTTACAGGTACTGCAGCTTACTCTGACATACAGTCAATAACTTGCAGAGATGGGGCTATGAAACCTCCATTTAAATCACTGGTGGATGCAGACTCACCTGGAGATTTTGCGTATGAAGCATGAAAGCAGGAGAAGTTAATCAAAGCATATGAAGCCAGGAAGAAATTGGAGATGATGGGAGCAATGGTGTTCAGTTCAGCTGCAAGACACACACACACAAGTCAGACACAGGCACCAGTTTCCCAGATTGCTGGATAGATTTTTCCTGATGATGCATTAAATCTGGACACCGTCTGAATTTGCCGCCCATGGAGAGCTTGGGTATTTTCCTATGTTCTAATCTAGGCCCACCTTGATGTCCCTTCATTCATATTAAGTAGTGCCTGCTGATGTTGAATTTAATAATATGTGCTATGCAAGGTTATACTTGATACTCTGATTATATAGGCTGGCTCTTAATGATGTAAATCTGATGTAAATTTCAAAATTTTAAATACGTAATTGAGAGAACATATGCGTTTTACAAAGGACTTATCATTAAAGTGCATTGGTTTGCTTTTTAAATGGTAACCTGAATTCTCTCTACTAAACTTCCCATTTACTTAGTGTCACACAGTTTTAATTTCAGATCTTGGAAAAACTGATTTAAAATATGGTAGCTGGGATTTTCTACCTGGGATTCGCTTTGGAGCTGACTGGGGGGAAGGCTTAGGCTCCCTAATTATCTCAGAATTAGTTGTGTAATGATATACCAACCGATCAAAATGAAAGCCATGGCAATCACGAAAGTGAGAACATATCCCCTGATGGGCTCGTTGTTTTTTCCGTATCCTTTGGCAAAGAAGTGGAGCCCTTTGTAGATGTTGTCCTTGCAAAGAGCCTGGGAGACAAATCAGAACTTAATTCCGTTAAGCGGTGCTTTCTTGCATCGGAAGTTCATTTTCTACGAGTGACAGCTTGCTGGGCATTTGCTAAGCAAAAATTGTCTTAGTATTTCAAATACATATACTGCTATGGCATGCAAACATTCAAATAAGGTGATAAGCCAATGTCCTACTATATTATTATATAGTGGGAAAGTGGAATCACAAGCATTTAATACTTATTTAGTGCTTTAAAAAAAAAAGATTAACCGAATAGCTAAATAGAAGCTAAACCGGAGGAAACTGCAGCACGAATGAGTGAGTGGCTTGGTGTCAGTTGTGCGGGTTATCGTTCTGTCCCATACCCTCTGTTGTGTTGTGTCCATGTTGCTGCTCCCTTTATATATAGTTTAATTTTACCTGGAAAACTTTGGGTGCACTGACAAGAGATGCCAGAGCTGATGAGAGAGTAGCAGAAAAGATGCCGGCTGTGATGAGGGGACCGAAGCCAGACACCATGCTCATCACCTTTAGGATAAAAAGGGAAAAAGAACTGTCAGGTTCGCATTTTGACACACTTTTGGATCACAGACCCATTCAAGTACCCTGGTTCTACATGTCTTTGCTTTTCACAGTTCTAAATTCAATATACTACAAACCAACTGTGAAGTAGCGAAATACTATTATTCCTGTTTTAGTAACAAGCAACAGAGTTATAGCTAAATTTTATACAAGTATGCGCTGTCTGCTCAGGCGGATGAGTACTCTGCGAGCTTTTCTCACCTCCTTTACTAACTGGTTGCTATAAGTAACAGTCTCTACTTGATGGGTAAATAGCTTGTAGCAAGAAGTGCAAATGAATAGCGCAGGAAAAAGCACCGAAGTACGAAATGTGGTTGGAGGCACTTTGGTTTGGCTTGTTGTTGTCATTGGGGGAGCAGGAGGGAGGCTTTGTTTTGGGGTTTTGGTTTGTTTTGTTTTTTGGGGGGATGGGGTGGGTGTTTGTTTCTGTTTTTGTGTGTGGGGGGGTGCTTTTTTGTAATCTTAATTATTTAATATGGCTTAAAAAGAGAGAAAACGCCTGATGGTGCTGGCCTAACAGACAGCGGTGATGGTCAATGCCAGGGCTCCCCAGCCTCCCGGAGGGGCCGCGCTGGCCTCTGCCACCACTGATGCCAAATGAAGTGGACAGATGTGCTTGCCAGATGTGTGGAGGAAGTACTCCAGGAAACCAACCAGTTAATTCTGGAGATTTGTCAGATGAAGACACTTTTTTGATGGCTTTTGTCTGGCAAAGATAAATGCGAGAAGTGAAACTGTTTATGGCTGTGGGGAAGTCACTGATTTTAAGGGTTGCCCTGGGTCTGGGCAGCTGAGCTCAGGTAGGAGTGAGGATGGCAAATGATCAAGAAAGGAAGGAGAAATAGTCTGTGACAGGGACAGCTTATCCCTTTTAAGGTGGTTACCCAGCCCTGACATTTAGCAGAGCCAGCTGGGAAAAAAGCAAGTGACTTTAAAAGCTACAAACGGCCCGTTGAAAAGCGAGCGCAGGTGGGTGGCGAGCTCCTCTGCGGGCCCTGGAGCACCGGGGCCAACACACAGTGCAGGCTGCACAAGAACTGCTTGGCTTTGATGCTTTGCCTAAGCTTTATTTTGAAGAATAAAAATGGCAGACAGTCTCTGGCCTAGGAGAAAGACCCCATTGCTTCTCACTTAATGTTACACTCGACTATTTTTGGATACTTTTTTTTTTTAAGAAGTCAGAACTCCGTCTTTTTTTTGTACTGTGGCACAAACCTTTAACAGTGACCACAGCGCCCCTGAAGTGAAATCACATCTGTGTGTAAGAGCAATGAGATGACTTCTTCATCTGGCAGGAGTTCCTGAGGTCTCTGTTAAGTCTAAGGTTTGAGTCTGAAGATGTTACAGCACATACTGCTGCATGGGACTTGTTGAAAGAGGAGATAAAGACCTTACTGGAGTGCTGGGAAGGTTAGTGATGGGCGGTATTAAGGCAACGTGGAACACAAGGGACCCTTCCCTTTGGTTATTTCTATTGCTTTTTACTTTTTTAGATAAAAGTGAATTTACTGTTGCAGTTAGTTGTCAGCAAATAATGGTTTTGCATGTTTGTGCTTATGTATTCATATATTGCTTATGATTATACATATTATCTCATTAAAACCTGAAAATTATTCATCAGCCCATAATCACATGGCTGACTTGCACATCTGGAGAAGTCATAGCCTAGGCTGCAGGCAGATGATCCATTGCAGCTCATTCCAGGTACAACTGTATCATTGATGTTCCCAGTAGCATCTCGTACAACACAGGAGGCTGTGGAAACAATGATATATGATTATTTTCCTTCGTTGTGACACTGGAAGGATGTTCTTGCCACACTTTGACTCTTCATCTGCACACATTTGGTTCAACTGCTGCCTTAGTCTCAGCCCAAAGAGCAACATCTCATGTTGGGCAGAGATTGCTTCCCCATATTGTGGCTTAGTTTCTCATGTTGTCTATAAGCAAACATTTACTTCTGTTACTTTTAAAATAATCAGCCAGTTGACTAATGAGGACTAGCATATTTCTGAGAGTAGAGAAGCAGGCAGAGATCAACAATAAATTAACTCACTTAGAAGTGTGTTGTTTGCCTGACTACCTTTCTAAGTGCCAGTGTTCAAAGCAAACAGGTCAGTGAGGGTCACAGGTCTAGACACACAGTTTTTGTTGTTTAACAAGGACACACAATTGCTTTAGAGACCCAGATCCTCAGCTGTTCAAATTGTCATAGCCTGACTGATATCAGTATGGCGAGAAAAAGTTTAAACAGGAGAAATTACCTACGTTTGGTTTGGTTTTATTAATATTTATGCTGTGTTCTCTTTGCCGCCAGAATGGGGAAGGAACAGATGGAGTTAACTGAGAGTGCTGATCTCAACCTCTTTAGTGGCCAAAATGTAAGTTTATATGGTATCTTCAAATATGTAAAAAACATGGTTATTGAGAGTCCCCAAGTAACCATTATCGATTTAACAAAGCAATATGCAAACAGAAAGAAAAAAAAGTATTGTACTGAAAAGCAGACAGTGCTGAGGTTGAAATACAGCTATTGCTTGTGAGAAGACAACCATGTATTAGCACAGATTTATAACAGAAAGTGAAGAACTACTGCCTCTGCTTTAATTGCAGGGGAAAATTAGATCCAGATAATGCAATAACCTGAGCTGCAGCTCGAATTGAGTATTCTGCTTTTGCATAAAGTACAAGAACCACAGAAGTCAAGGAGACTTGAGATTCATCTCGCAGAAAAGGGAGTACCCACAGGGCTCCCATGCAGTATTGAGGTATTTGCTCATAAGGAAGAGTGTCATTTACAACACTCTTTCTTACAGCAGTATTAAAATAGAAAAAGAAAAGTCTTTTCTGGAACAGAGATTTATTGTACCCTTGTAATGAGAATTTAATTGCATGTTTCTCCAGCACAGTTCATGGCTTCAATACAGGTCGTCTTCTTACTCTTGTGTCCCTTTTGTTACCTCACATTCCAATATTGTAGAGCACCTAGTCAGGCAGTGCATCTTCTTTAAGATGGGCAATTGATTTCTGTCTTTGACACGTAACGTACAAAATGTGTGTGTTACCCTATTACTCATGAGTGCTCAGTAAAACCAGTGAGAGCAACCAGAAGCCATATGAAATGTTGATGTGAAAGAGGAACATGCTAGTGGTCTTTGTCACTGAATTAAATGCAAAAGTAACTGTACAAGTTATACAAAAATCCAGCTAATTGCTGCTTTCCCTCCTACTGTTTTTACATATAGTAAAATCAAAACAACTCTCTCTTTACATAATAAATCCACAGGATGAGAAATCAGTGAGGTTAATCATTCATTTGCATGCCAGCCTTTCAAATGTTTTAACTGTATATGTTAAGGCATGAAGCAAAGGTTCTGCACTTACCTGCACATATTGCAACGGCAATGTAAGCCACGGTTGTAATCAGAATGGCCAGCATTGTTCCTTTGGGGATCGCGCCTTGTGGATCCTTGAAACAAAGCAGTGACCCAAAAAACACGGTGAGTTTGTGCGCTGCGCCCTGATTGCATTTGCGTGCTAGGGAGTCCTGCCACGCTGCGCTTATGAAGGTACCTCGAGGGGATGGGTTTTTATCATTGAGACCTGTGCCAACCTCTCCTGTCCCAGCGGGTAGATGGTGAGATGGTCCTGAGGGGCAGGGAAGGATGTTCTGCACCAGCAGAGGTCACCTTTATAGCAGCAGGAGAAGCCCGAGCTGTGTGTTTCCAGGAGCTCTAAACTCTCTTTACACGGCAATGGGCTTTATTTTAATGGTTAATGATATAACGGGTAAACAGTCACTAACCATCAAACTCCTGTGGATGATGGGACGGGACCATTTGTGGTTAATCGGTAAGATAGGTGCAGATAGTCACCCTGTGCAGAGCACAGTACTTCTGTGACTGGCCACCAGGAATTGTTAGCTGTGTCTTCATAACAGAACTGCTTCCTTTCATTGTTTTGACTTTTGATTTAGATAATTTAATAAGGCTGAATTATAGTGTTTACAGACTGCAATATCAGCTTTGATCATGCAACTGTAAGTAAGGGTCCAACGGTCTGCGTTATCTATTGTAATTTTAAGGGGAATTTTAATACTAGCCCACCTGACAATTGAGTATGTTAGTTGATGCTAGGAGCCCGCTTTATGAATTGTCTTAAGTTGGCTTAGCGAGTTTGGTTTTGTGGATTTTTTTTAAGTCAAAGATATATGGAATATATTTTAACTCACAGACTTTTGTACTTTTATATCTATGCTTGTTGCACAGGAAAAAAACGAATTTGGAGTGTCACGTGCAACACAGATGAATGACTTAATTGCGTTAATAATCATTATAAATTTTAAACGAGGGAAGGATTTATCGAGCTGAAAAATAATTGCAAAGTCACTTCAACGGCATAAGAGCTTTTGCCCTCAGCTCACGGTGACTTTAATTGCTGCAGTTCTGATGTGCGTGTCGTAGGTCACTGTTTTTGTGGAGTCTCGTGCTGCAAGCTTCAACACCATAAACTTCAATTTTAGGATTAAAGCTTCTTACAGCTTTACAACAGAAACGTGTGTGTCGGTGTTTGCAACAAGTTCTAAGGAAAGTTTGGTTGGTCAATTTTACACTTTTTAAAATACTTCTTAGCTTGTCTTTTTTAGGTTTCTGGAGAGGCTGCTTAATTTAATTAGAACTGTCTAATGCATCTAAACATCTCAGTGGGGAATCTGCAGCCTGGAGGAGTTGGTTATAGAAATCCACTTATTGCCAGACTGAAACAACCGCAGAGAGCCAACGGGAGAACCGCTTCCCTTGGTCTGCTCAGGCTCCCTCAAACAGCTCATGAAAGGAGTGCTGCTGCTTTGGGAGCTTGCCATGGATAGAGAGCTCCATATATGGCGAAAGCATTATTTTTGTTTGATAAAAGGATGGAGATTGTGTGAGGCTGATTCAGTCTCAGTGGACGGAAGTACAATGATTTTTGGCTTTTTAATTAAAAATGGAATCTCATAGATGCTATTAGTGGCTCGGTTTCTACATGTTTCTCTCCGTGCTTGGCTTCAAAAGCAGCAAACAAAGGAGATGAGGCATGCAAGGATGAGGAAGGGAAGCAGAACTGTCTGTCAGGGTTGGTAGGATCTATGAACTCGTGACTACTGTGCCAATACAGAAATAACAGACCTTCGCTTGATTCCTTAGGGCGTAACAGACAGTGGGTCTATATGATCAAGCCAAATAACTTGTATTGAGTTGCTCCACACTTACTAGAGATGTTTTACTAAATGCTTTGCTGAGCTTTGAATTACTTCAGTCTTTGCATTAAATACACCATGCAAAGTCATCAGAACTAGAGGGCACTCTAAATTCCTCTCTCTAATTTATGTTTAGATACTGGACACATCATCTTGCACAAGTGCTGTAGTGCAAGAGGAGAGCAGGGACCTGACAGAATGGGCACAGCAAGGCAGTTGGGCACCTTTGGACCTCCCTTCCCTTTCTCTTCAGACTCTTCTCTTTGGTCACAGCTGCAAACATGCAGCTTTTCCTTCGAGGAGCAGTAATGACATGGGACTGGGACACAGTTACTTTCATTAAATGCGCGGTTGGCTCTGCCCTCGCTATGACCCTGGATAGAAAAAAACAGTCTCCGCTGATTCTTGTGAGTACAAAAATGAGCTTTACAGGTGTGCTTTTTGGGATGAGTTTGCAAAAGAAGAGTGTCAAGAGATACACATGTAATTTATGTCTCGTGCTGCTAATGGACCATTAATGATATATTGCTACAGGTTATTGAAGCATGCTGTTAAATGATATAGCAACCCAAGTAATTTATGCAAATAGCCATAATGCATTATGAGGGAAAACGTGAACTGATGTTGCTAAATAATAAAGTAGGTACTTAAAAATGAGAGTTTCGCTTCACAAAATAGACATGATTTGAAATTAAATACAATGTTGATTCATAAATTGATTTCTTGTTCTTTTTTCAGTCTGCAGATAGTCGTATGAAGTTAATGAAATACATACTTTCAGGTCTCCTGAGATATTGGCTCCTGCAAGAATGCCCGTGGCAGCTGGGAAAAAAATGGCAAACACCGAGAAAAATCCTTCTCCGCTTCTGAAATCCGGTCCAAAGTTTTCTGCAAATATTGATGCTGCAAATATAGATGAGAATGAAACACACCGCCAGGATTTGATTCCAAAGTCACTTAATGAAGGAGGTGAATAAGCTAGTCTTTCATGTCTGGACGACTGGGTTTGAATCTGTCTCATATCATAAGCAAAGTGAGTTTGATTTCCTTAGGCTGGTCCCCAGTAGGATGTGCTTGTCTGCATCTCAGAGCTACGCATCCATATTGAAGTGACAGCAGTGTCACTGCAGCACTTGCACTTAGCTCTGTGGAAAGGCTGGTCTGTGCTGTGCTGATATATAAAAGACTCGAGCTGCAGCTCACTGTGCTGTCAGCTTCAGCAGCAGAGAGACAGGCTCGAAATTAAAGATGAAATAAATTCCCTTGGTTTGCAAGCTTACTTAAACTCAGGCAGAAGCTCCTGATCTTGTGACCTTTTTTGGTGGCATCCTTAACTCAGTATGAACCCAAAAAGAATGCAAAATTACTATTTTATGATAGGTAGCGAGGTTACTTGCCTTGGTAATTAAAAAAGCCTCTTGCCGCCTTCTCGGTGTTGGTAGGAATGACTGTCCCAATAAAGAAGTTTGCAATGGCAATAAGGAGAACAACTAGAAGAATAACTTGAGCCTATTAAAAGAAAGAAAAATATTTTCCTGATTTTAATTTAATTTAATTAACTGTGGAGATGGCTATACAGTAAGTTATCTGTATGCATTCCCTATGACAGATTGCTGATTTCTGTAGTTTTCAAAAATACCAGGAATCAAGATAGCTGAATCAGCTAATGACAACCGCAGATGGTTTTTACTAAAGGGATTATGATATATATAGTTATAATTTAATTTTATGGTAGTTTCTCTCCAAGAAAAGGCAAAACAAAACAGCGTATGCATTAATATCAAGTGCAAGACATTTTTATATTGTTATAAAATTGGTTTAGTTGCAGTGGGGTGTCACTTCAAGGGCTATAATATCTAATTGTTTTTCTGATCTCTTTTATAAGTAGTTCTAGTCTCCATCAGAGCAGAATGTAAAAATAAGGGTGCTATTCTAGGCCACATTTTGATCCTGTATTCCACCCTCTAAAGTACTTCCATTTGAATTTTGAACTTTTTTCACAAGTGAAGGAATAGCAGAAATCATTAGAGATTAAGAATGGATAGCAAACAGAGCTCTTCTGCTGAGTAGGGCTTGAGAGAGTACAGTGATAAAACTATATATTGTTTTTACTACTGTTTATTCTGTCAAGCTACATCAAAAATAAGAGCAAAAAGGGCACTTACCCAAGGCTCTAAATGATGGCCTGAATGATGAAAATCAATAGAATCAAGCTGTGTGCAGAACACAAACATCCTCTTCCCTTTTAAATTTATGTTCAAGGAAGAGCATGGAGTAATTGTGCTTTAATTGAGCGTAATGATTAAGCTGCTATTGCTCTTAGAAAGATTAAGCATAAACTGAAACTGTTGTAGAGCATTCCTCACACACAAATGCTGCAGGGTAACCTAATACGCTGCTTGCTTTTCTGTTCTTTTAGAGGTTTACCTTTGCTTCCCATTCCATGCCAGCAACAGAGATGCCGAGAAGACATATAACAGTGATGGTGCCTATTATTCTGATGTCATTGGACTCATCAACCATCAGGGTATCACTCTCCTGAAAGCAGTGAGAAATGTTATCAGAACCAGTCGTTCTCTGCGCAACTGGTGGGGCCGGGTAACGCGGGAAAATAGAGAGCAGAGAGCTGGCAAAGTTTGGGGATTTGTGAGACCATGTGTTTGTATTTCATGTTCCAGCTGGATCTTTGTAGCTGGGGTTATTTGGCTGTCTAATTAGATGTCTGTTCCTTTTCTGATTTTGAGATTCTTGTTGAGAAATGTATGAAATATATTCGTCAAGTAGAAATAATGGAGAAGCCCTATATGGCACGTTTAGACTGACCAGCTTCTTCCCCTCAAACCTCAGCTAAGAAGTATCGCCACTTAAACAAATATAACATATAAACCAAACAAACCTTACACCAATCAACGAAAAACAAACAAACAAACCAACCCACCCCCATTTAATACTAGATATGAAACATCTACATTTACCTTCAGAAGTTCTACAACTGTTTCTGCAAATCCAACTACGTACATAGCAACCGCCACTGCATTCGCGAAAGCAAAGATAAGTCCTATAGATCCACCAAACTCTGGGCCCAGACTTCTTGAGATAAGATAGTATGCTCCACC